>NC_139149.1:98521162-99186446 GCF_964270905.1 Leucopleurus acutus
CAAAA
This sequence comes from Leucopleurus acutus, assembly GCF_964270905.1. NCBI lineage: Eukaryota > Metazoa > Chordata > Mammalia > Artiodactyla > Delphinidae > Leucopleurus > Leucopleurus acutus. Next base: position 98,521,168 of record NC_139149.1, read on the forward strand.
CATTTTTTCATGAGAAATTCTCTCCTTTAGGTAATAACAGCATAGAAGTCATCTTGCTTCACTGTCTGACCTCAATAAGAACAACACATCTCTCAGCTTAAAAGCAGGGGTTGACCCTTTTCCCAGCAAAGATATTCCCATGGTCACTTGAGTCTAGCATCGAAGTCATGTAACCCCATCACACAGAAGGCCATAACTTTGTTTTGCCATTCATTCAGGTCATATCGCCTTTTTCTGATCTTTCTGACCATTTATTATGTCCTTTACAAAAATGCTTAAGGCTAGAGTCACAGTGTGCTCTGGTTTCTAAGCCAAGGCTACCCACATGTGCAGCTACAGGGGTCAAGTTGTCTCTCAATCATCCCTGCTATTCCTAAAACTGTTCTTTAAGTTTCTTAGGTTACTTCATGACAAGGAATTGAGTGAATGAAAATTGCTCTTCTAGAAACCTGACCCTTAGGGAGGGAGCTTAATTTACCGCATCTGCTGTTAGCTCCAGGTGGTGCACACTCCACTAATATTTCCAGGAGGTCCAGCTGGCCCCACAAAGGTCTGCATGGACAATGGACACTTCCTTCAAGGGTCCGTTGTCTGCTGAGTTCCTGTCTCCAGGGACTTTCTGGGAAAAGGTCGTCACATGTCACAGGGGTCTCTGTGAATTGTACCACTCACACAAGGTCTCAAGTTGTCCTTGACTTTCCCACCGTAAGTTCTAAAATAAGAGGAAAAGCTACCAGGAAATAGGTCTTATGAGCTGTCTGACTAAGCAGAGGGGAAGAAATTGGTGGTGAGGAGATAGAGGGTGATAAGCATTGTCTCTGTTCCTGCTCCACCCTGCTGTTCTGGCTGAATGGACAATCTCATCCCTGGCGAAGTAAAAGACTTGGGAGGATCTTGAAGATCAAGTTCATCTTCAAGTTCATTTTACTAATATGACTCTGGAGGCTCCCAAAATTTGTGTTCATGGCAGATCCTTGAACACAAATGGCAGCTTGCAGTTCAGGTCCAGCTCAGGTATAAAATTCTATTACATCACACTGCCCTCTGTATCATGACACATGCTCCCAAAGGAGAAGGAAGATTGGACACACAAAGTAGCTCCAGGAAGACTCTTTCTAGCTGTTGACTCTTTGTTGACAATGATCAGCCTGAAGCTTTTTTCCCAACATGCACTGTTAAATGTTTGTAGGTCCACAAGACTAAGCCCAAGTTTGGGAGCCATTTCCTTAGCTCTTTCTACCATCCTCCCTTCCTCCACCTTGATCATCTTTTTCCAGACACTGGTCTATTCCAGTGTGGAGGGAAATGGATCTTGGTGGTAGGGGCATTGGAGTTGTGTATGCAGGGCTCTAGGACATTTTGCCCATTTCACAATTCTGCTAAATATAGAACATAATTTTCGCCCTAATTTGTACTCTCCCTTTCCTATCTACCCCACCTTTGCTAGTGCCAAGGAATTGATGTGATGACACCTCATCTCTTTTTGTTTTCCCTTGTAAGATGGACCTTATCCCCAAGGAAAACCTTAAATAGACTTTCCTTTTCCAAACCATGCCAAAGAGAGTAAAGAGAGACTAGCAAGTATAAAAGGGAAACTTTAATGAAAAATGGGTTAGAATTGGAGATAGTGTCTAGTGCAATTTCATATGCTACTGATGAAGAAACTGAGACCCTGAGATGTCATCTGAATTCTGATATAATTAGCAGAGCTTAATAGCTCTCTTTGTACACAGAATGAAGTATTTTAGAGGTAAAGTGCTATTTGTTTCTAGCACAGGCTGAGAAGAAGAGGTGGAATATTAGGTGGCCACTTTCATATTTTGAAAAATTCTAAATGTCTCTTCCATTTTCTCTGACATCATACTTTGGAGTTATTTTTTATATCACAAACATGCTATAGTGAAAACCAGGTGGATAATACCAAGAAAATGAAAAGTTATCATTCTTAATGCTCTTTAGTTTGAAAATATAGTGCAATTATTATTATTACTATTTTATTGTTTTGGTGGAGGCATGGTGAGGGCAAGCCTAAGAGTTACCATATGAACACATTGTTCCCAGTTGACATAGGACCATTAATTTCTTTGACATGTCAACATCACTCTGAAAAGAAGGTATTAGTCCTTGGGGCTGGTGCTGCTATCAAAAAGAAGGTCCTGAAGCCCCTGACTGGCTTGGTCAAGATTTTCCCAGTTAGCATTTGGGCATCTTTCTAGCTCTGGGTGACTCACCAGTGTTTAACACCTAATTTGGCCACCTGTCTGAAGTGAATATGCTTGATCTGAAGGGGAAAGTCAATTTATTATTTTACCTGCAGAAATGTAAGTACCAAGCAAGCTGATATTTCTGTCCTGGCATAACTAGGACATATTTAATAATAGTTTATGATGTGAGCAGCTCTTTTCTAGCCATTACAGGGAATGCAAAGACATATAAGGCATGGTGTCTTACAAAAAGAGCTGGACATTCAGTAGAGCAGATGAAGAGGTTAAAAGCACAAGAGTTGAATAGTAATTATGGTAATATAGTCATTTGAAGAATGACTCAAGAAAATAGAAAATAAAGGAGACATTGCAGGGAACTGTAGGGGCTAGATGGTTCATGGAGAAAGTGAGGTTTTTGCTGGGTCTTTGAAAATAAGTAGACCACTGATAAATGTAGTTGCAGGGCATAAGAGGAGTGAGAGGTGGAGGGGAAAGTAATTGCTCTTCCATGTAAGACTGAGCTGGATGAATACAATGGTCTGATCCTTATTAAGGAAGCTGAAAATTTCATCTTCCATCCCTGCAGAGCTAGAGCCTTATCTGAAGAATGAGAGGGAAACGCATCAGCCTGCAGGCTCAATCACCATCCACTGTGAGGTTAAAACAAAAGCCCTTCCCTAGGCAAACCAATGCTGTGATAGAAACAGGACCATCACTCTGGCCCCCTATCCTTCTGACCTCTTTTTTGGCTTTCCAGCAATTTAGGAACTCACTCAAATTGGGAAGTTTGGAGACCTGTGCCTGCTGGCTGGCTTGGCACAGACAGGCAAGAAAGGATGCTACCTAGAATGCAAGGTAGAGTGGGCTGGTCCATTGGGGGCACTGGGTGCTTCTCAACAAACTGTAAATGAATGAAAGAGGCTCCAAAAATTCTCTAGTAAAGATGGATGGGGGAAGGGTCTTGGACAATGAGTGTCATTAATCCTTCATCTTTTTCTCTAAGACCAGGGTCAGCAGCCCAAATAAACATGGTGCCCTGCAGAGATGGTGCCGCAGCTAAATGGCTCTCAGCGGCTTGACTCAAATTCACCTGGACAGGCCTGATGGAAATGCAGGACAGCCCAGTCCTTCCCTAATGGGTTTTCCAGAGTCAATCCTTCATTCTTCCCAGAGAAGGGGAGAATGAAAAATAGATCAGGTGCCACAGGACTGTGACCTGTGTTTCCTTGGAAATGGAAGCAGGTGAAGGAGAGAATGATAGAGTTGGGGGCCCTGGGGGATGCTGGCAGCAACACATTCCCAGGTTCAAATGAGAAGGTTGAGATACTGGCCTGGAGGAAAACTGGCACTGACTGCCTCCAGGCAGGGCTCTTTCTGGGCACTGGGCAAGGCCCGTGGCTTTGGGAGCTGTCCTGGGCTGGCAGTGGTGCCAGGGCTCTATTCACCCTGTGAAATGTATTAATTAGTAAGTGGTTTTGGCCCAGAGAAGGTTGCCGTGGCTTCTGATGTGTATAGCAGAAAAGAGGCAAGTCCATCTACAGTCACCGCTAAGAAACTGCAAGCTCCTGTATGCTGAGAACAGCTTCCACTAGAGAGAAAGTGAGACCCTGGCAAAGTTGGATGGAGAAAATTCAGATAGCCATGCAAAGTAGTACAAGTTCCCCCAATGCAGGGCAGTAAAAACACCAATACCAGCCGAACAGAATCTGTGCTGCAGATAAGTAAGTTTATGGGAACAAAATGCAAAACAAAACAAAAAACCCTGCAAAGGGGGCTTCTCTGAGCTGCTTCTGCTCTCTGCTTCCACTCTCTTTTATAAAATGGCTACAGAAAACATTTTGGTCAGGTTTAGCCATGGCTTGTCAGAGCTAGAAGACACCATCAAGACCTTCAGTCTCACTTTAACTGTCAGAGGACATGCTGAGGTCCAGAGAGCAGGATGGACTTTTCCTAGACCCCGTAACCAGCTAATGGCAGAGCTGGGAGGGGTGGGGTGTGGAAACAAGTCTTCATTCCCATCCCTGGATTCTTTTTCCCACCTCACATTGGTACAATAAATATGTTCAAATTTACCTGCCCAACCGTGTAAACACAGTGGTTTCCAGAATAAGTAGGGCAGGATCTCAAGAACTACTGGTCTGAACGTGTTCCTGAATCTCAGAGCTGGGCAGACTCCAGCTGGGCACCCCTCCAGCCCCTCTCTCTGGGTTCCTCCTGGGTCTTGCCATTGACATTTTTCAGAACATCTGCCTTAAACTTGTCTTCCCCTTGGAAGAGGCAACTTCCCCGGCATTCAGGTCTACCTCAGTCCGTCCAATTCAAGGACATAAATCCTGCTGAAAACTCCGGCAGCATCTTTATGAGTAGAGAGTAGAGGTTAAGAGAAAGGCAGGGAATTAGGTTATAAGGAAGGAAAAAGAGAAGAGGAGAGAAACAAAGAGAAGAATACGAGGCAATTCACATTCACTGACTGCTTCACGTACACCAGGCCCAGATGTATAGATATTTCATTTACTCCTACAAATAATCCTATTGTCATGTGCGGGATTACAGTTGTAGTTGTATAATTTACAGAAAAGCTCACAGCCAGAAAATGGCAAAGAAGGACTTACAACCAGAGGTGATGGCTTTCTGGGTCTAGTGCTTTTCACAATAACAATGTGGAGAGGAAGGCAGACACCTTGGAGCTAGGACTAAGGCAAGAGAGGGCCGTAGGAGAGACGAGTGGGGCTTTGGGGCACCTGGGCTCTGAGACTGACCTCTACGTCCTTCCTTCACGTGTGGTATGGATGTTGTCACATGTCTACTGTGACCCTGCCTCGTTCTAGGCATGAGGGTTACTGTAGAGACTGAGAGTGATGCTGATGATGGGAGGAGTCCATCAATATGGTGGCCTGAGTTAAAGAAATAAGAACTTCAAGTCAGGATAGTGCTGTGAAGAAAACAAAACAGGGCAGCATGCCACAGAGAGAGCCTGGGAAAGGGTGTGGGATCACGTTTGGGAAGGTTGTTGGGAGGGACCCCTGGGAAGGTGACATTTGACCCAAGATTTGAGTCATCAGAGTTACTGGACATGTGATGTTGCATCAGAGAATTTCCTTGGAAACGGAACAGCAATGTAGCCTGACCCTATCTGGGGGCCATGCAACCTATCCTGGCTGATGAACTTGGGCACAGCCATACTAGCTTGAGTGAGATGGGTCTTCCACAGGTGTGGGCAAAAGGGGAGCCTGGTCTGTGGAGAATTAAAGATCAGTAATCAGTTCTAACACCGGGGGTGATAACGTATTCCTCCCACCACCTGCCCCATGGAGGAGTGGAGGAGGGGCCACTTGCCTTCAGGGGCAGCCCACGGGGCAGGAGTTGGTACCTGGGGCTGCTTTAGAACCTGCAAAGGGAAAATTACTTAGGGATCTCCCACCCCTTTTTATACTGGGAGGGAAGGTTCACTCAAGGCCAGTGAGCCCTAAGGACCCTCGGGAATTGCCTCCACAATGCTGACCAGCCTCTAGAGGAAGACAAGCCACAGAACTGGTCCCTCAGGCCCATGGCTGAGGCCCACCTGCCCATGCTTCCTTCTCAGCATAACTGCTGTGAGAGGAATTTCCCATTCATGAGAGGAAGTCTATTTCTCTTTTCGGATGTCAGTGTAACCGACATGTGTTAAAGGTCCCTTGCATCAGTTCTCTTAAATAGCAATGAAGCAACTGTCTGAGCAAACCAGAGGCATCCGGAGCACAGGCTTCCCTCAAACCTTGGGACCTGGGAGAGGCTGTGAAAAGAAGAAGAACAAGGAGGGGGTTGAGGGGAGGGGCTGCGGCTTCAGGAAACTGAGTAGAACTCCCTGAACCGTGAAAGCAGAAGTGTCAGCAGACGGAGGGGGCCATTCCATGAATGCCTCAGTGAGGCGGCCGAATACCAGACTTTGCCCATCACCTGCAGTCAGGCTGTCCCTCCCTCTGTGGGCCTTGCCCTCCCCTCTCATTCTCTCTCTCTCTCTCATTCTGTTTCTCTTTCCTCCTCATTCCCTCTACCTCTCCTTGCTCTCTCATCTTCACTCTCCCCCAGATCCTGTTCTACCAATTCTCTCTGGCATTATCCTCTGGAAGGGTCCTGATCCAGAAGGGTCTGACCACCTGGATTTAAATGTCAACTCCACCGTTTTCTTAGCTCTTGGTCTTAGAATCATTTCCTGAGCTGCAGTTTTTCTCATCTGAAAATGAAGAAGATCATGCCCAGCTCAGGGTACTGAGTTTGTTGGGAGGAATCAAACAGGTAACATTTACAAACTGTGAACCACAGTGCGGCCACGCACAATCAATGCTTGTTGAAGATAGCTCCTTTCCTAATGAGGGAAGTGTAGCACAGCCTTTGAAACCCAATAAGCATTCAGTGCAGCTTCACCAAATTCCCATGAGGGAGCTCGGGATCTCGTCTCTACTTTATGAATGAGGAAACTGAGGCTCAAAGACGTTAAGCACCCTGGACAGGTACTTTATATAAAGTCTATTTTTAAATAAACCAATTCCACCTATGATATCACCAGCTAAGGTGCTTAGGGAGACGTCTATGCATTAGGCTCTATTCTGCTTCCCTGATTTCTTCCCCCAAACACCATTTCCCACATATCCAACATTACAGCATTTCAATTACAACCCCAAGTTATGGTAACCTAAGATCATGCTCTTCCAACTCCTGCGTAATTCCTTTTATTTTTGCGGTACGCGGGCCTCTCACTGTTGTGGCCTCTCCCGTTGCGGAGCACAGGCTCCGAACGCGCAGGCTCAGCGGCCATGGCTCACGGGCCCAGCCGCTCCGCGGCATGTGGGATCTTCCCGGACCGGGGCACGAACCCGCGTCCCCTGCATCGGCAGGCGGATTCTCAACCACTGCGCCACCAGGGAAGCTCCCTGCGTAATTCTCGAAGAAGCTAAAACTCAGGTTTCTCACTGGTAAGAAAACTCAGGAAGTGAGCCGACTTCTCACACGCCCCTCTGTCCCGGCCTCCTCTTCTCCAGGCTGAACCAGCTGACTCCTCCGTCTCTGTCTCAGAGACTCTTCTTGGACAATCCTTTCATCCTCTTTACGGTTTCTGCCCCAATTTTACTTATTTTTTTTTTTAATTTAAAATCTTGATTGAATCTTGCAGCTGTTTGTATTGTTGCACAACCAAAGTGTTAGTCACAATTTATGGAGCTGATTACATGTAACTGAATTCTACGGTGTTTATTACTGTTAAGTACCTTCTTCCAGAAATTGGAGAGATGCTCCATTCTCCACGATGCACACATCCTCCACCCTGTTCTCTTCCTGTGTAGCCGAAACCACAATTTGTAACTGAGTGTTTATTTTGTGTTTAATGTTTATCTCTTCTCCCATGCTCTAAGGCACTATGAGGGCAGGGATCACATCTGTTTTGTTTCCCCAGCATTAGTTGTATACCCAGCATCTTATACTCAATAACTCAATCGTCTGAACTCTGGCTGCACATTAAATCATCAGAGGAGTTAACAAGTAAACAAACAAGAAACTTACTGACGCTTGTCCAGACCTTCTGAACCAATCAGTCTGGGAGGCACCTGGGCATCTGTAGTTTTAAAGGTCCTGTAAGTGATTCTTCTTGCTCAAGTAGAGCCACTGGTTCTAGGCACGGTGACTTGCTGCTCTGTACGTTTTGTCTGCCTGTCTCCTCTCACCGGCACCAGCTTCTGTTCCTGCGTTGTTGGCTCTGCTCAATCCCTCACACGCCCGCTTTGGCCTGACACGTTCCTGAACCCACCCTAACACATTGCTCCTTTGCTTTAAACCGCTGTTTACGGCTGGCTACCTCCAAGACGCAGCTCCTGATGAAAACTGTGCAGACCCTGGGCCTCCTGTGTAATTCCGAGCCTGGCCCACCTCCTTAAAATTCTTTTATATTATTTTCCACAAGCATGTGCTTCTGTTGACAGTTTCATAAGTGCGATTGATCTTGAGTTCCTTGACCTTTGCTGTGGTCCAGATGCTAAGGTGGCAGGAACTGCTTCCATTTCCACAGTTTGAAATGTGTAACTGGAAAGTCGGACAAGAGGAGACTCTGGTCAAACCTCAGAAGCTAGAGATGGGAGAGCAGGCGGGCAGAGTGGGTGTCTGGATCTGGACTATTACAGATGATGTGCCAGAGGAGGCCGAGTGTGGACAAGAAAAGGGTCTTCATGGCCCTTTCCTGGCTTTGAGGATTTAAATCCAGCCTATGGAAGATCAGACTTTCAGCCTACCACTCAGGAAGATACATCCGATTTAAAGGGTGGATGCTATGGGGGCAAACTCAGCTCAGTGAAAGGAAGCACCCGACTGTCAGAGCTGTCCTGTAGGCCAGTGAGGGTTTCCCAGAACCAACCATTTGCAAACCAGTCTCTCGATGTGTGCCATATTTCTGCACCACCTGTGCTATTATTTACCTAATATTTTATATTTATCTAGTATTTTCTTTAAAGCAGCTTTAAACCAATCTGCTTTGTTTTATTTATTCTTGTCTTTAAAAAATACCTATGAAATCATAGGTTAGATGTGTAAGTGACTGATACATACATACGTATAAGGTAATATACACATATATGTTTTTTCTAAATGTACGGAAGGTGTTACTCCAGTATAGATACTGGTGGACTTTGATGGGAAACATGGTGGCCTTCTTTACTCCCATCATGAACCTGGGCCAGTGTGATAAGGTCAGATGAATCACTGATTTCTAGCTTGGGGACGTTCCTCAGCGTCCCTGAGCTTCAATTTTCTCAAACACTGTATTCATCTCATGGGCTCTTGAGAGGATGAAAGGAATGAATACACATGTAGCAGGTATCGGTTATTAGCCGTGCCACTCAGAGCCCTTGCTGTTCCTCACTTTCTAGCTCAGATTAGAAGGGTGAGGGCATTCCTGCAGGGGGAGAATACAGTTCTGGAGCTGGTTCTGGTGGGAGTATAGGGGGTCGAGAGCAGAGATTACAAACCAGCCTCCCATCTTCCGCTCTCTGTTATACTTCATTTGGCTTTAACTGTACTTTTAACGTCTCGGGATGTGAACGCATGCCTGTAGCCTGGGTATGCACCTTCCTCCTCACTGCCCTCCCTTTTCCTACTGTCTTTACAGGGGTTGCATCCTTCCTGGACACCCAGCCCTCATGATGTGTGAGTGTGCTTGTGGGATGTTTCTGTGTGTGGTGTGTCTGTGCACAGTCTCTGTGCAGTATGTGTGTGTGTATATGGTATGTGTGGTCTTTGTGTATGGTGTGTGTGTGTGCTCTGTGGTGTTTTTGTACATGTGTGTATGCATGGTAGGTGCGTATGGTATGTGTGTGTAGTGTATGCGGTGTGCTGTGTTTGTAGCAACTCTGGGGGCAAAATCCCCTGAAGACACAGTTTCGGCCACTTCTGGGGCCTCTGGCCTCCCTTAGTCCGAAGCTCTTCCCAGCCTGTCCTCCTCGGCTTCTCCCACTCCACCCCCAGGAGTGCTCGTCTTTCTGCTTTCAGCCCCAAACCAAGATTCGCTTTCACAGGCCCTTTATGTTGCTGGAGCAGTGCCTCTCCTGGAGCCCAGCCCTCCCTCCTTTTCTGAAGGCCCTCAACCCCTGGGCAGGCTGTCAGAATTTCACTTTGATCTGTTGTTCCCTGGAACCAGAATCACTTAATCTCATCAAGGGGAGAGTCAGAAAGTGTGCTGTTTACCTAATAATAATAATTAGCTCTGAGCAGCTGCTTGTACACACACAATTGTTTAACCCAAATACAAGACTGTTTCGCTGGGGGTCCCCCAGATAGGAAACATGCTTTAGGGCATCAGCAGGGCCAGGCATGGGGAGCGATTTGCCAGGGTTTCACTTGGGGTTAATAATTCCTCCACCACCACGACCAGTGGTGCTGGCTAACCTCAGGTTTCGATCCAGATTTTCTCCAAACTAGGCCCCCATTTGTCACTTTCCCTCCCTGAGCTCTATGGTTTTGTGTTGCTGTTTCTGTGTTTTCTAAAAAACTTACTCATGAACTATGTGTACTTTTCCCCATGAAATGCCAATAGAACTGTGAGGACAAAGTGAAGAAGATTCCTCCCGTTTGGATTCTGGGCTGTAAACCAGGTTTCTGTAGAGACCAGTCATTTAGGGGCGATTAAGTGTGTGTGTTTAGAACCTGCACCTTAGCTAGAATGATCGATTAATATAACTCCTGGACTTCATGGTGTCTGGGGGAAAGTTGAAGTCAAAAAATGTTCCACAGGGCTTCCCTGGTGGCGCAGTGGTTAAGAATCCGCCTGCCAGTGCAGGAAACACGGGTTCGTGCCCCGGTCCGGGAGGATCCCACATGCCGTGGAGTGGCTAGGCCCGTGAGCCACAACTACTGAGCCTGCACGTCTGGAGCCTGTGCTCCGCAACGGGAGAGGCCACGACAGTAAGAGGCTCGCGCACCACGATGAAGAGTGGCCCCCGCTCGCTGCACAGAAACGAAGACCCAACACAGCCAAAAATAAATAAATTTATTAAAAAAAAAAATGTTCCACACACAAACGTCCAGTACTTCGGGGCTGCAAATAGTTTAAAGACTTTCATTATAGCCTTTGTGAGCTTCCAGCCTGGGGTCTCTGGCTTGTGACCACGGAAGAACCATTGGGGTTGGTCCTGGGAGAAATTCCACTGAAAGGACAAGGGCTCAAGGGAGCTTTCCTGTATCTGTCAGGAATCAGAGACTCATTTGCTCATTAACTCCTTGGAAAGCACGTTGGGGAAGGATTAAGAGTCAGGTACTACAATGGCAATCATATTGCAATATATAAATTATCAAATCAACATGTTGTATACCTTAAACTTACACAATGTTACATGTCAAATATTTTTCAATTATAAAAAAATGTAAAAAAACGTCAGGTGCCCTGTGTTCCATAGTCATGGATCTCACTGGAGAAGATGTGGAAAGCGGGAGATGTCACTCAAAAATCTGGATTTCTGGCTTCTTCTTAAAAGTCCTGAAAGTCGAGCCCCCCTAGCCCACATTCCCACTCACACCCCTAGTAAGATTCCCCCTCCAGCCAGGCATGGACCTGTGGTTTGCCTTGGCTCCCACCCTCCCTCCCATCCCTGCTCTGTCTGGCTCCTCTCCTGGGAGTCTGAGGTCCTACCAGATGAAGCTGACGGGACATCCCCCCCAGGATGAGAGAGTGATGGAAAGTTGTGAGTATCAGAGGCTGAGCGGGTGGTGTTGATGCCCCAGGAATGAAAGTCAGATGTTAAGAAACCACTTCCTGCAGCCAGAATTGTGACAGCCTGTGATGAAAGGCGAAAGGAAAACTACTGAGGGCTCCATCCCTAAAGAAACTTCAGAAAGCAGAGGCCAGCTGTTTGACACGGTCACAGGGAGGTCTTGCCCCGAAGCATGAATAATTCCTCCCAGTTCCTTTCGGCCATAGGGTTCTTTTTTTTTTTTAACATCTTTATTGGAGTATAATTGCTTTACAATGTGTGTTAGTTTCTGCTTTATAACAAAGTGAATCAGTTATACATATACACATGTTCCCATATCTCTTCCCTCTTGCGTCTCCCTCCCACCCTCCCTATCCCACCCCTCTAGGTGGTCACAGAGCACCGAGCTGATCTCCCTGTGCTATGCGGCTGCTTCCCACTAGCTATCTATTTTATGTTTGGTGTGTATATATGTCCATGCCACTCTCTCACTTTGTCCCAGCTTACCCTTCGCCCTCCCCATAATCCTCAAATCCATTCTCTAGTAGGTCTGTGTCTTTATTCCCATCTTACCCCTTAACGGTTCTTCATGACCGTTTTTTTATCTGCCTGTCTCAACATTTCTCGCAGGGCTCTTATTCTAAGAGAAATGTTGAGACAGGCAGATGAGAATTTGCTCTGATTTCTTTAAGAAGTTGCTAAATAACCCTTGGTCCCTACACATTCTTCCCTTTTGTGCTCAGCTTAAAAAAAAAAAAAAAAAAGACTTGATTTTTTTCTTCCAGAAAGTGCAGTTAGTATCACACTGTGAAGGGGAAGAGAAGACTAGAGGATGAAGATGGGGCAGAGGAGAAGACATGAGCAGCCTGCTCTCAGGGAATGACACCAAGCAGCAAGAAAGGTAGGCGTCTTTGCAGAGAAAGCTCTCTCGGAAAAAGCAAGTTTTGTGTCAATGCCAGTGAACGCTGCATATTCATCGAAAGAAATATGACTTAATTAATCTAGGGAAGGAGTATGGACTGACCCGGCCACCAACTCATTCAAAATAAGACTGTACTACGTTTTATGGGAGAGCTGCTAATGTCCAGGTGGAAGGGAGGTAGTGAGGGAGGCAGGTCAGGCATTACATGGTTAAGGATGCTCGAGGGTTCCACAGTGGGGTGGCCTCCATGACTTGTGGAAGAAACTAAGAGATATTTGGGGCAGCCCCCCAGCATGTGGACTGGAGGGCAATGTCAGTGTAAGGACTTCCATTTTTTTTTTTTTTTTTTTGGAATGAGACCGGGCTTTGAAAATATAAGAAAAAGAAAAGAGAAGGAAGCAGAACATAAGAATGTCCATGGGAGCTGGTGAAAACAGAGCCTGCTGCTGAGGCAGGACTGAGATGGAGAGCAATTGTCCCAGGGCAACTGTCTCCACATTCTCACCTGAGATATTTGTAACTATCTCAAGTAGTTGCAACCAGATACTGTGGTCTATATATTACTTTTCTTGTGATTAATTTTTCCTTCTTAGCTTAAAGGACTGCACTCAGAGTGATACAGATAAACTGATAAGCAGAGTAAGCACTTGCTAAGGGTCACCGAGTAGAAACAGAGACGGGGGGAGCCTAGAGAGAGGTGGCTGACATTTCAGCCTTCGTTATATGATTTTCAAGTCAGATCCTTCTAGGTCTTCCTGTAAGGCTGGTGCCTCCTGGGCTGGCAGGGGAAGATGAACCAGACTCATCAGTAAGAAGGGGCACCTCAATGAGGGGAGGATAGCACAGCCAGGGCAAATGAGACCCTGGGTACTTCCCAGGAGGCAGGGAAGTTATCATTCATTTTTAAGTCCATTTAGTCTATGGTTGTTGAAAGGGGGACCCAGAGATTTGAACTAATATGTCTAATTCACGTGGCTACTTGAGGCCAGGGCAAATGGAGCCTTTTCGTTTGTGGAGAAGGTGTTCTCTGAGCCTAACACAAGTGATCTTCCATATTGAGAAATGCACTGAAAACCATCCTTCTGAAGTTTGAGGTCCTGGAAGGGTCAGGAGCTGAGAAAGTCCTAAGGACTGTGGGTGCTGCAGCCTCTTTTTCTAGGGACAAAGGCCAGAACTTGAAAACTGTTCTGGACTTGGGACAGGACCACACAGAGGCCGAGCGTTCAAGGCTAGGAGCTTTTGACTTTTAACTCTCTGTAGGCTGACGTATGGGTGGGGTGGAGTTCTGAGGCCCCTCTCAGCTCACAGAGGCATTGGTTCTAGACTTCTCACCCTCTCCAAGCCAGCAACGCTGTGTGTCCTGGGAACGCAAGAGTCACTCTTGTAGGACTGGAAAAGAAGACACCTGCCTTTTCTGGCACGATCTTTAATAAGTAGACTCAGGAAATTCGGTATAAGTCAGAGTGCTGATTCTATGAGCTACGTGACCTCAGGCAGGGGACTAGCCTCTTGGAGCTCAATTTCATCAGAAACACAAAGAGGGTGGGTTGAATGATGTCTAAGCAACCTTCTGACCACAGTATTTTATGATTCTGTGTTCTGTGACCCCTGTCTTCCTTGGGAGGATCTTCAATCATTCTTTTCATTACTATTGCCTTTGTTCATATTAATAATTGCTTTTTATTATTACTCCTCAGTCTGATTGACTGATTGGAGCACAAGGACAATCAGTCCTTATGACAAGGACAGCAGCCAGGCATGGTTTAAGCAGTCATGGTTGAAACAGAAATTCTGCGGGAGCTGAAGTGACGGTCACTAATGCTCCCACCCTCCAGGGCTCATCCAGCAGACTTTTTCTCCTGGGTAGGGCAGGAGTCTGGGGTGATCCAAGGTTGCATGAGGGAGGCGTGACTTTGTCATTTGGGGAAAAAGGGTCCAGTGTCCTATTTTTGCTCAGGGGAGATGGCAGCTCTTTTAAATTTTATGCTTAAGTTTAGTGCTGATTTGGGAGGATTTTGAAGAGACAGCATGGAGTACTGGATAAGAACATGAGCTCTAGAGGCAGAATGAAGGATTGCATATTCCAGCTCCCCTACCTGATTAACTGTGCATACTCAGAGAAGTTATTTCTTCTCTGTGTCTCAGTTTTCTCATCTGTAAAATGGGCATAATCCCAGGTCCTATTTCACAGGGCTATTGGAGGATTGAGTGAATACATGTTAGTGCAAAGCCTGACTAATAGTGACTATTGTGATGATCTTCTCAACCACCTTGTTACACAAATAATAGGAGTGAGGCTGAGAGAGAGAGAGAGAGAGAGAATGAGAATGACTTGACCATGAGCACATGGCCAGTGGTGGCAGAGTTGGATGAATGCTTTGTTATCTTGATTTGGTGGTGGTCTTGAGGGTCATGCTACCTCCCTGGATTTCCTATAACACACTCCAAACAATTTTTCTAAACGTGTGTCACCTACTCCCAGCACTGATCACAGCCAGCCAGCCCGGCTCTCCCAGTGTTGCCTGCACACAGGCAGCAGTCCAGCTTCCCCATCTCTACCCTGGGATTTCCTTCCTGCTTTTCTCTACCACTTTCGGGGAGCACATCCAGGCCACTCCTGGAAGTGTGGACACTTCCCAGACTCCTCCAAGGCACAGTCCCCTCTAAATGCCCTTATTCCTATTGCCTGTGCTTCACCTTAAGGTATGGGTCACCTTGCATGGTCATTGCCACCTGGTCCCTGCTGTCAAGAACTTTGTGGGCACTCTCATTTGGGGCTTAACACCTACTGAACTTCACCCTCTCTTGCTGGAAGCTTCCCTCCTGCACTCCCATGACCTAGTAGCCTGCCCTAATTCTCTCCTTCCTTTGCTGCAAATGAGATGGGTGGTGGCAGAGCCCACTGCTCTGTACTCCTTTTCACACTGAACACTTCTGCTTACTTGCTGATGAAAATCCAGCCAAGCAGCCCCTCCTTCATGAGCACAAAGAGAAACTCAACTAATGGAGACATAGACATAGAGAATGAACTTGAAGACATGGTGGGGGAGGGGGAATCTGGGGCGAAGTGAGAGTAGCAGCGACATATATACACTATCATGTAAAATAGATAGCTAGTGGGAAGCAACAGCATAGCACAGGGAGATCATCTTGGTGCTTTGCGGCAACCTAGAGGGGTGGGATAGGGAGGGTGGGAGGGAGATGCAAGAGGGCGGGGATATGGGGATATATGTACGCATATGGCTGATTCACTTTGTTGTACAACAGAAACTAACACAGTATTGTGAAGTAATTATACCCGAATAGAGATCTATTAAAAAAAAAACAACTAGGGATCTCTGTGATTCCAAGACAGCCCAGAGCTCATGAACCCTTATAAGAGGAAACATTTACGAGAGGGTTGGAGTTAAAGTATTTTCCCCAGCACACAACTATGTGTTGACTCTTTTCAAAGAAGCAGGTTAAGGAGCAAAGAACTGAATTTCCATTTTAAATACTGGTTTGCAGTTGCACAAGTCATTTTCCAAACTCTTCTTTCTCTCTTTTTTAATTTAACATCATTATTAGAGTATAATTGCTTTACAATGGTGTGTAACTTTCTGCTGTATGACAAAGTGAGTCAGCTATATGTATGCATGTATCCCCATATCCCTTCCCTCTTGCATCTCCCTCCCACCCTCCCTATCCCACCCCTATAGGTAGGCACAAAGCACCGAGCTGATCTCCCTGTGCTATGCAGCTGCTTCCTACTAGCTATCTATTTTACATTTGGTAGTTTATATATGTCCATGCCACTCTCTCACTTCATCCCAGCCTACCTTCCCCCTCCTCGTGTCCTCAAGTCCATTCTCTATGTCTGTGTCTTTATTCCTGTCCTGCTCCTAGGTTCATCAGAACCATTTTTTTTTTTTTTTAGATTCCAGATATATGTGTTAGCATATGGTATTTGTTTTCCTCTTTCAGACTTACTTCACTTTGTATGACAGGCTCTAGGTCCATCCACCTCACGACAAATAACTCAATTTCGTTTCCTTTTATGGCTGAGTAATATTCCATTGTATATATGTGCCACATGCCACATCTTCTTTATCCATTCATCCAATGATGGACACTTAGGTTGCTTCCATGTCCTGGCTATTGTAAACAGTGCTGCAATGAACATTGTGGTACATAACTCTTCTTGAATTATGGTTTTCTCAGGGTATATGCCCAGTAGTGGGATTGCTGGGTCGTATGGTAGTTCTATTTTTAGTTTTTTAAGGAACCTCCATACTGTTCTCCATAGTGGCTGTATCAATTTATATTCCCACCAACAGTGCAAGAGGGTTCCCTTTTCTCCACACCCTCTCCAGCATTTTTTGTTTGTAGATTTTCTGATGATGGCCATTATGACTGGTGTGAGGAGATACCTCACCGTAGTTTTCATTTGCATTTCTCTAATGATTAGTGATGTTGAGCATCCTTTCATGTGTTTGCTGGCAATCTGTATATCTTCTTTGGAGGAATGTCTATTTAGATCTTCTGCCCATTTTTGGATTGGGTTGTTTGTTTTTTTGATACTGAGCTGCATGAGCTGCTTGTATATTTTGGAGATTAATCCTTTGTCAGTTGCTTTGTTTGCAAATATTTTCTCCCATTCTGAGGGCATTTTTTTTGTGTATGTGTCTTGTTTATGGTTTCTTGGCTGTGCAAAAGCTTTTAAGTTTCATTAGACCCCATTTGTTTATTTTTGTTTTTATTTCCATTTCTCTAGGAGGTGGGTCAAAAAGAATCTTGCTGTGATTTATGTCATAGAGTGTTCTGCCTATGTTTTCCTCTAAGAGTTTTATAGTGTCTGGCCTTACATTTAGGTCTTTAAACCATTTTGATTTTTTTGTGTGTATGGTGTTAGGGAGTGTTCTAATTTCATTCTTTTACATGTAGCAGTCCAGTTTTCCCAGCATCACTTATTGAAGAAGCTGTCTTTTCTCCATTGTATATTCTTGCCTCCTTTATCAAAGATAAGGTGACCATATGTGTGTGGGTTTATCTCTGGGCTTTCTATCCAGTTCCATTCAGCTATATTTCTGTTTTTGTGCCAGTACCATACTGTCTTGATTACTGTAGCTTTGCAATATAACTTGAAGTCCAGGAGCCTGATTCCTCCAGCTCCGTGTTTCTTTCTCAAGATTGCTCTGGCTACTCAGGGTCTTTTGGGTTTCCATACAAATTGTGAATTTTTTTGTTCTAGTTCTGTGAAAAATCCCATTGGTAGTTTGATAGGGATTGCACTGAATCTGTAGATTGCTTTGGGTAGTACAGTCATTTTCACAATGCTCGTTCTTCCAATCTAAGAACATGGTATATCTCTCCATCTGTTTGTATCATCTTTAATTTCTTTCATCAGTGTCTTGTAGTTTTCTGCAAACAGGTCTTTTGTCTCCTTAGGTAGGTTTATTCCTAGGTATTTTATTCTTTTTGTTGCAATGGCAAATGGAAGTGTTTCCTTAATTTCTCTTTCAGATTTTTCGTCATTAATGTGGAGAAATGCAAGAGATTTCTGTGCATTACTTTTGTATCCTGCTACTTTACCAAATTCATTAATTAGCTCTAGTAGTTTTCTGGTAGCACCTTTAGGATTCTCTATGTATAGTATCATGTCATCTGCAAACAGTGACAGTTTTACTTCTTCTTTTCTAATTTGGATCCCTTTTATTTCTTTTTCTTCTTTAATTGCTGTGGCTAAACCTTCCAAAACTATGTTGAATAAGAGTGGTGAGAGTGGGCAACCTTGTCTTGTTCCTGATCTTAGTGGAAATGGTTTTAGTTTTTCACCATTGAGGACAATGTTGGCTGTGGGTTTGTCATATATGGCCTTTATTATGTTGAGGTAAATTCCCTCGATGCCTACTTTCTGGAGGGTTTTTATCATAAATGGGTTTTGAATTTTGTTGAAAGCTTTCTCTGCATCTATTGAGATGTTCATATGGTTTTTCTCCTTCAGTTTGTTAAGATGGTGTATCACATTGACTGATTTGTGTATATAAGAATCCTTGCATTCCTGGGATAAACCACACTTGATCATAGTGTATGATCCTTTTAATGCACTGTTGGATTCTGTTTGCTAGTGTTTTGTTGAGGATTTTTTGCATCTGTGTTCATCAGTGATATTGGCCTGTAGTTTTCTTTTTTTGTGACATCTTTGTCTAGTTTTGGTATCAACTTGATGGTGGCCTTGTAGAATGAGTTTGGGAGTGTTCCATCCTCTGCTATGTTTTGGAAGAGTTTGAGAAGGATAGGTTTTGACTCTTCTCTACATGTTTGATACAATTCGCCTGTGAAGCTATCTGGTCCTGGGCTTTTGTTTGTTTGAAGATTTTAAATCACAGTTTCAATTTCAGTGCTTGTGATTGGCCTGTTTATATTTTCTGTTTCTTCCTTGTTCAGTCTCGGAAGATTGTGCTTTTCTAAGAATTTGTCTATGTCTTCCAGGTTGCCCATTTTATTGGCATATAATTGCTTGTAGTAATCTCTCATGATCCTTTGTATTTCTGCAGTGTCAGTTGTTACTTCTCCTTTTTCATTTCTAATTCTATTGATTTGAATCTTTTCCCTTGTTTCCTTGATGAGTCTGTCAAATGGTTTATCAATTTTGTTTATCTTCTCAAAGAACCAGCTTTTAGTTTTATTGATCTTTGCTATCATTTCCTTCATGTCTTTTTCATTTATTTCTGATCTGATCTTTATGATTTCTTTTCTTCTGCTAACTTTGGGGGTTTTTTGTTCTTCTTTCTCTAATTGCTTTAGGTTTAAGTTTAGGTTTTTTATTTGAGATGTTTGTTGTTTCTTGAGGTAGGATTGTATTGCTATAAGCTTCCCTCTTAGAACTGCTTTTGTTGCATCCCATAGGTTTTGGGTCATCGTGTTTTCACTGTCATTTGTTTCTAGGTATTTTTTGATTTCCTCTTTGATTTCTCCAGTGATCTTTTGGTTAGTTAGTAGTGTATTGTTTAGCGTCCATGTGTTTATATTTTTTACAGATTTTTTTCCTGTAATTGATATCTAGTCTTATAGCATTGTGGTCTGAAAAGATACTTGATAAGATTTCAGTATTCTTAAATTTACCAAGGCTTGATTTGTGACCCAGGATATGATGTATTCTGGAGAATGTTCCATGAGCCCTTGAGAAGAAAGTGTATTCTGCTGTTTTGGGATGGAATGTCCTAGAAATATCATTTAAGCCCCTCTTGTTTAATGTGTCATTTAAAGCCTGTGTTTCCTTATCTATTTTCATTTTGGATGATCTGTCCATTGGTGAAATAGAGTCTTAAAGTCCCCTACTATTATTGTGTTACTGTCGATTTCCCCTTTTATGGCTGTTAGCATTTGCCTTGTGTATTGAGGTTCTCCTAATGTTGGGTGCATAAATACTTACAATTGTTATATCCTCTTCTTGGATTTACCCCTTGATCATTATGTAGTGTCCTTCTTTGTCTCTTGTAATAGTCTTTATTTTAAAGTCTATTTTGTCTGATATGAGAATTGCTACTCCAGCTTTCTTTTGACTTCCAGTTGCATGGAATATCTTTTTCCATCCCCTCACTTTCAGTCTGTATGTGTCCCTAGGTCTGAAGTAAGTCTTCTGTAGACAGCGTATATATGGGTCCTGTTTTTGTATCCATTCAGCCAGTCTATGTCTTTTGATTGGAGCATTTAATCCATTTACATTTAAGGTAATTATCTATATGTATGTTCCTATTACCATTTCTTAATTGTTTTGGGTTTGTTTTTGTAGGTCTTTTCCTTCTCTTGTGTTTCCTGCCTAGAGAAGTTCCTTTAGCATTTGTTGTAAAGCTGGTTTGGTGGTGCTGAGTTCTCTTAGCTTTTGCTTGTCTGTAAAGGTTTTAATTTCTCCATCAAATCTGAATGAGATCTTTGATTGGTAGAGTAATCTTGGTTGTAGGTTTTTTCCTTTCATCACTTTAAATATGTCCTGCCACTCCCTTGTTTTTGCAGAGTTTCTGCTGGAAGATCAGCTGTTAACCTTATGGGAATTCCTTTGTATGTTATTTGTTGCTTTTCCCTGCTGCTTTTAATATTTTTTCTTTGTATTTAATTTTTGATAGTTTGATTAGTATGTGTCTTAGCATGTTTCTCCTTGGATTTATCCTGTATGGGATTCTCTGTCCTTCCTGGACTTGATTGACTATTTCCCCTCCCATGTTATGGAAGTTTTCAACTATAATCTCTTCAAATAGTTTCTCAGACCCTTTCTTTTTCTCTTCTCCTGGGACCACTATATTCAAATGTTGGTGCATTTAATGTTGTCCCAGAGGTGTCTGGGACTGTCCTCAATTCTTTTCATTTTTTTTTTCTTTATTCTGCTCTGCAGTAGTTATTTCCACTATTTTGTCTTCCAGGTCACTTATCCATTCTTCTGCCTCAATTATTCTGCTATTGATTCCTTCTAGAGAATTTTTAATTTCATTTGTTGTGTTGTTTGTCATTGTTTGCTCTTGGTTCTTTTAGGTCCTTGTTAAACATTTTTTGTATTTTCTCCATTCTATTTCCAAGATTTTGGATCATCTTTACTATTAGTACTCTGAATTCTTTTTCAGGTAGACTTCCTATTTTCTTCATTTTATGGTCCGGTGGGTTTTTGTCTTGCTCCTTCATCTGCTCTGTGTTTCTCTGTCTTCTCATTTTGCTTAACTTACTGTGTTTGGCATCTTCTTTTCACAGGTTGCAGGTTCATAGTTCCCATTGTTTTTGGTATCTGCCCCCAGTGGTTAAGGTTGGTTCAGTGGGTTGTGTAGGCTTCCTGGTGGAGGGGACTGGCGCCTGTGTTCTGGTGGATGAGTCTGGGTCTTGTCTTTCTGGTGGGCAGGACTGCATCTGATGGTGCGTTTTGGGGTGTCTGTGAACTTATTATGATTTTAGGCATCTTCTCCGCTAATGGGTGGGGTTGTGTTCCTGTCTTGCTATTGTTTGGTATGGGGTGTCCAGCACTGGAGGTTGATGGTCATTGAGTGGAGCTGGGTCTTAGCATTGAGATAGAGATCTCTGGGAGATATTACAAGGGGTTGGGAGGTCTCTGGTGGACCAAAGTCCTGAACTCAGCTCTCCCATTTCAGAGACTCAGGCCTGACACTGGCTGGAGCACCAAGACCCTGTCAGCCACATGGCCAGGTACGTTGGGAGTTTCTTGCCTTTTGGGAAGTCTGAGGTCTTCTACCAGCATTCTGTAGGTGTTCTGTAGAAGTTGTTCCACATGTAGATGTATTTTTGGTGTATCTGTGGGGAGGAAGGTGATCTGCACATCTTACTCCCCCACCATCTTGTAGGTCCTCCTTCAAATTTTCTTTCTATAATTAGAGTAATACAATGGCCCCACTAACAATGGTTTGCAGCATTTAGTTTGTTTTTATTCACATAAATATTACTCACAAATTTTAATTGTGTAAGAAATCATAGTGGTAAGGAAAGATAAGTCATGTGAATATATTTATTTAAGTATATTTTTAAAAAAGTGGTAATTTTTTAAAAGCAGTGAATTCCTGGGTCGACCTAGTAGCAGAACCTGGTGGGGGGGGGGTCCTCTGGTACCAAGTATACATCTATTTCCCTGGGTTCCTGCCTGCAGAGTGACCTAGGTGAGTCCCTAAATCATTTTAGGACTTCATTCCCTTATCAGTAAATGAAGTTGATGACCTGCCCTTCTGATTTCCCCAAGCAACTATAAAGATAAAATGAAATGGGTTGCAAATCATAAAGCACTAAGCTATGATGCTATGATATTTAGTACTGTTTCAGTCCTCTAGTTTGCTTTCAGTCCAGTTATGTATACTTTTTTGATTGAGAGTGTGACGTACAAGTTTGAGTCAGATCAGTTTGTTTCTTTAAAATATGTACAGACATACATTTTTTTTCTCCTTTTGGTTGTACATATCTCCATGCATTGTAAAACTTTCTAAACTTTCTAAATTTCTGAATGACCTATGTTTAAATTTTTGTTTTTATATACTGAAATTATACAAATTTTGTGTGTGTCAAGAACTTGTTCCGTATGACTGTGGTATCAAAAATAATGTGAATAACTTTTGAAATAATATAAACTATGCTTAATTTGTATTAAGAACTTGTACCACTATATAATACTTTTTTCCCCCTGTATTAAATCTTTTAAATACCAAGAAAAAAAAAAGAGACAGAGTATAAATCACAATTGTGATGTTAAATTATGTCTCAGATGTCATGTATAAGGGACAGAGTATAAATCACATTTGTGATGTTAAATTATGTCTCAGATTTCATGACTTCATCTTCAGGACCTTTCTGCAGGGGAAATCTGAGACAGCGGTTCTATTGCCTGTTTCTCTTCAGCCTTTGAACCTGCCCGCCTGCATTGCCTCCTTCTATTCTTTCTGCCACTGCTGACACGGGTTTGTGACCTCCCACCACTGGGTGACATTATTGATTTCTCTTCACATTCTTTGCCATGAGCTTGCAAATACTTTCATTTGTCTCAGGGGCTCTGAGCCTCACCACCTTGCTTCTCATTCCTGCCTCCTCCATCCTTCGGAAAAGCTTTGCCTGTGAAACTGGCCTCTGCTACCCTCCCCAACTTTTTTATTCATGGGCTTGCTGGGCCCATCTCCTCTGATGTGCCTCTTCTCCTCAGTGGGTTCTTGTTGTCTCAGCTGATTGGGATGCTTGTGTGACTTCCCTGACCCGGGACAGACTCCACCTGCCTTCTTTCCTCTCCCACGCTGATGAGAACCCCCATTTTACCCTGCTGGGGATGCATCCCAGCCAAAGCTCAGCAGGCTGAGGCTACAGACCCCACGTTGAAGAAGGAGTCCTGCCTCTTCCTCTCTTGGACCTCCATTTGGGGAAGCCACCAGGAAGGAAAGGGCCAATCTGTGGTTTTTCCTCTCTTTTCTTTCCAGTTTAACCTGCTAGTGTGCTGGGAAAGAGATCAGGCCTTTACCTGCAGAATGAATGAAATGAAACCCCAGGCTGCACATTCTCTGTGGAAGACCAAGATAGTTAACATCAGAAGAGAATTTGGGGAGTATCTTTTTCAGCTACCTCATTCCACAGGTAAGAAAGTAGACACAGGAAGTGAAACGGCCTGCATGAGGGCATGATGCCAGGCCCGTGGTAGTACTGTGTATCTAAGATGATTAACATATAGTTCATGTCCTGAGCTGCTCACACTCATGGGACAAGGACACATTTACTATATTGAGTGGACAGACATTGCTACCTACTGATTAACTAGTCCTCTCTCATAGTTTCCTTTTAATGAAGTCCTCCACCTCTCCAAAAGCAATCTACCATCTCCCTGGAGGTCTAGCTCCCAACCAATATGTGTGTAGATCTCAAAGTGTCATCAAAGGGATCTCCAAACCATGTCCTTTTCACCCCAGGCTGCTCCTTTACCCTCTGCCACACTTCTCCTTGGAGCTTGTGAGGATCTCCAGTGGGGATAGCATAGCTGAAGAAGACACCTCTCCCCCACTCTTTGCAAGGACTGAAGACCCTCTCACTACTCAGGGCACCGCAGGAACTTCCCAGCACTTTCATCAGCTCAGGGCCTCTGGAAGTGAAAAGAGACCTTTTTTTCCAAAAAATGATTTGACCTCTTTGGTCTATAATGTTGCTGTGCATTGCTTGGGAGAGCCCAGGGGGTACCATAAGTTACTGGAAAAGCCCCTCTCTATTCTGCTTTTCATTTCATGAGCCCTTATTTCTTCTACAGGAGAGATGAGAAACTGGTTAGAGATGTCCTTGGAGAGGATGAGAAATTGGTAGGAAAAAACCTGTGGATCAATCATTGAGCACTTAACTTTTCAGGATCCTACATCAGTTTTCTATGACTGTAGAACAAACTACTCCAAAACTCAGTGACTTAAAACAACTACTTTATTGCACATTGTTCTGTGGGTCAGGAATCTGGGCAAGGCTCAGTGGGATGACTTATCTCCACTCTACATGGTGTCCCCTGGGACTGCCCACCTGGGGCTGGAGCATACAAAATGGCCTCATTTTTGTGTTTGAGGCCTTGGATGTTTGTTGGGGTGCCTCAGTTTCCCACATGGCCTCTTTCTCCAGCAGGATAGTCTGGGATTCTTTACCTATTGGCTAAGTTTAGAAAGGAAAGCTTCTGTGTAAGAGCTTACCATGCCTCTGCTTGTGTCACTTGATGTCATCTCTTGACCAGGGCAAGTGACATGGCAAAGCTCAGAGTCAGTGTGATAAAGACTACACGAGGAGGCGTGATGCTTTGGGGACCATCTGCCGCCCCTAAAATACACAGTTGATCACCAAACAGTTCCTTGTGGCAGAGACTGTAGCTATGCAGTTCACTTATCCTCACCCCAGCTTGCAAGACTTTTTGAATCTCAGCCCATCCACCAATACCCACTCCCCTCTTTTACCCTGTCTGCTCACATTTCAGATAACATCCCTGTACTCTGTACTAGAGCAGGTTACTTAGTTTCCAACACATGTCAGCAACCATGAGTAAAGAGGAGCTCTGGCCTTTTAGGGTGGGTTTAATAAACACTCTTCTCGAAATAAAATAATCTCTAGATTTTCCATTAGTGAGCATAGTCTGTGCAGAGGGTCAGGGTGAGGTACAGAGATATAGGCACCTGGCTGCGCCCTGGCTTCAAGGGGCAAGGATGTCAGGGAAATAATATTGAAGCCATCTAGTCACATGGAGTGGGTAATTGGCCTTGGGTTGCCAAGGGAGAGTGATTCAGAGTGTGATGCTAGAGTCAGTCCGCCTGGGACATGTGATTAAACCATACTTAGTAACTCTGGAAAAACTAAGTACCCTCTCTGAGCCGCAGTTTCTACCTATGGAAAATAGGAACAATATATATCGATCAATCAACCAAGATTGTTTTGAAGATCAAATGGTAACACATGTCAGATATTTATCACTATGCCTATTACATAGCAATGTCTCACAAGCTTGACTATTTTTATTGACACTAATACAAACTTACCCATCTCCCCACTATTCTCCTTAAAAAATGAAATCCAAAAATATGTATATCCTAGTGCAGAAGAATAGGAGAAAAAAAGGAAGAAAAAAGTGAGGAAGGAGAATGAGAGAAAGGGAGGGTAAGAGACCAAAATAAAGGGAGAGAAGACAAAAAGGAGACAAAAAGTAGAGCGGGGAATAGGAGAGAAACGGAGACAAAAAAGAGATGGCAAGACTGTGCACACACATGCTCTAAGACATCATTTTCCAAGAAGGACTCGCATCTCTGGGGTTACCCAAAGCTCACTTGGCTCCTGGCAAACCTAAAGCATTTGCCAGTGTGAGAGGCAGAGGGATGTATGTCAGGGAGTAAATGAATGTTGCCACCCTAGGTGTCTGTACCAACTTGGACGGGATTGTATGGACAAAAAGGAAGGGAGTGGGAGTGAGGGAAGGGAACTATTTCTCAGAGCAAGTCTGAGTGATTGGCTGGGAATTCAACCATGAGACCTAGCCCATTAATAAGTCTGCAAATAATACATACAACTTCTCCCTACATTTCCAGATCCCAAAGGAAAAACAGAACAGCCCAGCTCTCCACGTGCTTTTCCAGACCAAGTCCTTTTCAGTTTATCCCTCCTGCTTTGCACCTCTTTGGTCCCTTTCTTCCACCAGGGACCTAAGGGCTGGGTGCTGGTATGGATAGAAAGGGAAATTCTTGCCAAGAATGAGCAGGAGCAGAGTGACTTGCAGGTCCCATCCCTGATCCAAGATCCATTCTCTGTCATAACGTGACTCCTGGGCTGGGATTGCAGACTCCATCCATGTGCAGGTGGAAGAATTAGTGATGACTTAAAACCAGGATATGGATGGTGTGAAAACACCTTCTCTAATTTATGGAGCTCAAAACTTGGGATGATAAAAAGTGCTCCCCTTGGCAGGCAGGGTCACAAGAACTCTCTCTGGACATCAGCATCTCCAGATCTCCCCTTCTGGTTTATGTCACTGACCACAATGCAGGCTCAATCACTTGAGAAGGACCCTCCTCCAAAATTGTTTGTGATGATATATTTCTTTCTTTCATATATAAGTATCTTTTAATAACTACTTTAAAAGATTTAGAATTAAGGGTAGAATATTTAGATTATAAATTCATATTATTAATATTTTTGTATTTAGAAATCTGTGCATTTTTGATACTTTATGTTCTTATCATATTTAAGGGAATTTGGTCTATTAGAATTACAGACTAACCTTGTAACTTCAATTTACAATAAGTAATTGAATGATTAATTTAGATATGAGTTTTGGTTGAAATCTTAGTTTATATCATATTCAAATAATTAAGAAAACTTAATCACTATTTTAAAAGGTTAATTTATTAGATTTATAAGAATCATTTAAGTAATTGAGAAAATTTATTGGACAATCAAAGTTCTTTTAAGTGAAATCCAATGTATTAAATTTATCAATGCAGCACAGACTGTTTTCTTTAATAAGTTTGTAACTGGGATCAAATCTCCTTAAAAAGTGATGGTTAAACTCACTAGCTCCATAATGAGAACTGTAAGATGTATAAATCAAAAGTAATAGATTAAAGAAGAACTAGATTTTTGAACGTGGACCCTTAATTAATAGAATATTTTTAAAATTTAATTTTAAATGACCTCTGAGTAACATTTTCTGCTCATAAAAGCTACCTGGAGAACATAAAAGACATTACATTAAGATTATTTTGTTCACGGTGATTATCAGCGTATTGGCTTTCTATTGCTGTATTAAAAAATTACCTCAAATTGAGCAGCTTAAATGAATGCCAATTATTTATTATCTCACAGTTTTCATGGGTCAGTAATCCAGGCACAAATTCACTGGGTCCTTGTCTCAGGGTTTTACAAGGCCGCAATTGAGATTTCAGGCAGGGCTAGGGTCTCATCTGAGGATCGAGGTCCTCTTCCAAGTTCACATGAGTGTTGGCAGAATTCATTTCTTTGCAGCTATAGAACTCACAGTGGCTTGCCTCTTCCAGGTCAGCAAGAGAAAGCATCTCTAACTTCTAAACACTGTTTTAGTTTTAGCTTTTTATTTTATATTGGAGTATAGCCGATTAACAATGCGGTGATAGTTTCAGGTGCACAGCAAAGAAACTCAGCCATACATATACATGTATCCATTCTCCCCCAGACTCTCCTCCCATCCAGGCTGCCAAATAACATTGAGCAGAGTTCCCTGTGCCATACAGTAGGTCCTTGTTATAAACCCTGTTTTAAAGAGTTCATCTGATTAGGCCAGGCCCATCCAGGATAATCTCCCTCTTAATTAACTCTAAGCCAACAGACTGAGTGAAAGGAGGAAAGAAGTAGGTGAGGGAGATTAAGAGATAGAAACTTCCAGTTGCAAACTATGTAAGTCATAGGTATGAAATGTGTAATGTGCGGAATATAGTCAACAACTATGTGGAATCTCTGTTTGGTGATATATTGTAACTAGACTTCTCATGGTGATTGTTTTGAAGTTTATAGAAATATTGAATCACTATGCTGTGTAACAGGAAATAACAGAGTGTTGTAGGTCAATTATACTTCAAAACAAACATACAAAGAAACTCATAGAGAAAGAGATCAGATTTGTGGTTACCAGAGGCAGGGGGTGAGGGAGGAGGAATTAGATAAAGTCAGTCAAAAAGTACAAACTTCCAGTTATAAGATAAATAAGTACTAGGGATGTGATATACAGCATGATGAATATAATTAACACTATGTTATATATGAAAATTGTTAAAAAAAAGTAAATCCTAAGAGTTCTCATCACAAGGAAAAAGTGTTTTCTGTTTTTTTAATTCTGCTTTTTAAATTGTTCTATATGAGATGATGTTCACTAAACTTATTGTGATAATCATTTCACGATGTATGTAAGTGAAATCATTATGCTGTACACCTTAAACTTATACAGTGCTTAATAATACGTCAATTATATCTCAGTAATACTAGAAAAAATAAAATAAAATAAAACATTTAAGAAAGCCAACTGATTAAGGTCCTTAATTACCTCTGTGAAAGTTCATTTACCTTTGCCCTATAATGTAACAATCACAGGAGTAACACCTCATCATACTCACAAATCCCACACACACTCAAGTTGGGAGGAATTCTACAGTGTGTGGATGCCAGAGGGCGAGGATGTTGGGGCCATCTTAGATTTCTGTCTGCCACAGTTAATAACAGTATCTTTCTTTCTTTACCATGGACCCCCACAGGGCATCACGTCTACCACGCTAATATCTTCCTCGCACTCACCTCTCCTCCTCACATCCTATCAATCAGAGTATGATTGATGCTGTGTCCCCATCATTTCTTGACCACATACCTTCTTCTCTAGAACCACTGCTTCTACCTGGGTTCATTTAAGGCCTTATCTCTTGCTGGCCTTTCAATGTTACCAACCTGGTTTCCTTGTGTCCACTCTGACTTCCTCAATCCCTTCTCCATCCTGTAGCTAGGGAGATCTTCCTTCAGTGTAAATCTGATCACCTCATTTCTCAATTTACAATCTGTGGTATGATGGTTACATTTCAGACTTCTTCCTTGCATGTTTTTTCCCAATCCAACCCCTGCCTTGTCTCTAACTTCACCCCTCTCCAATCTCTCTTCTATAGCCTACTCCCTATTCATTTCTTATGTTGCTATCATTCCAAACTGTTGCAACTTCCCACATGGGTCAAACCTCATACTTGTTTTCATGACTCTCTCTGCCTGCTAGTTCTGTCCCACACCTGTAGTGGTAGGTCTCTGTCCATCTGGTAGACCCTCAAAGACTTGGCATGAGGTTAAACTTCTCTCTAAGGACTTCCATACTCTCTACTGGTGCACTTGACTATTCTTTTTTTTTTTTTTTGCTCCAGTCCCTCATAGCCTGTATAGACATTATGACCCTGTAACACTTTACTGCATATATCTGTATAATAAATCTATATCTATCTATGTCTTTCCATCTTTCTCCTAGATAACAAGACCCTTGGAGACAGAAACAATTTCTTTTTATTGTGGTAGCCACAGTAATTGACACAGTGTTAAGGATATAATAGACAATTTATGCTTTTTAATAAAGGAAGGAACCAAGAAGTAAATAAAAGCCTCAATTCTCAGAACTTTAGTTTTCTTAATGAAGGTGATATGATCTATAACCCAGGGCTAACATTAAGTACTAGGGTTGTCTCAAAGTCTGTCTTTGTTGCCGGTATAGCTCAGGGATGGCAGGAAAATTGACTCCATCTGTATGTACTGAATCTTTTAGAATTATATGGCATGGCTTGGCATGATAAATTAGCAGAATTGTAACAGTGCGACAATAGCTTTCTTCATGATAACAAAATGTAGCTGTGGTGGCCATGTGGCTGTGTCTCACAGATCTCCTACTGTAGGAAGCTTAGTTGACTGAGGGCCTTGGATGCTGCATTCTAAAATCCATCACTGGGGCTTCCCTGGTGGCTCAGTGGTTAAGAATCTGCCTGTCAATGCAGGGGACACGTGTTTGAGCTCCTGGTCTGGGAAGACCCCACATGCCATGGAGCAACTAAGCCTGTGCACCACCACTACTGAGCCTGCACTCTAGAGCTCGAGAGCCACAACTACTGAGCCCATTTGCCACAACTACTGAAGTCCACTAGCTTAGAGCCCGTGCCCTGCAACAAGAGAAGCCACTGCAATGAGAAGCCTGTGCACCGCAACGAAGAGTAGCCCCCAATGCCACAACTAGAGAAAGCCTGCTCACAGTAACGAAGACCCAATGCAGCCAAAGATAAATAAAATTAAAAAATAATAAAAAAAGGAAATTCAACTGAGTAAAATTTAAAATAAATAAACAAAATCCATCACTGTGTTTCCTCTGAGGCCAAGCCTCCCACACATTGCTCCCAGCTAATGGTTCAGTGCACTGGAACTAAGACAGATCCATTTCTAGGAGTCCCAGGATTTCTCTGTCAGCTCATTTCAGCTCAGCGGTTCCCAAACGACTTTGCCAAACTTTCTTAGACTTCAGGACAACCTAGTAAGCTTTACCCCAACACTCCTTTCCTCTCTCCTTCACAAAGGATTAGACTTGCTTTCTGGTCTGCAGGCTCTCCCAGCCTTCTCTAGGTCTTTTCTGATTTCCTTTCACAGAGGCATTTCCCCTTATAAAGTCCTTGCATGTTTAAACCCATCTTGGCATCTTCTCCTTGGAGAAGCCAGACCAAAAAAGCAGTATACTATAAGGACATTTTTGTTTTCTGTGAGTTAATGCTTAGCAATAATAGATAGTGTCCTTCTGGCTTAACTGTGGTCAGAGAAATGAGGAGAGGACTTTTGCCCTTACTTGGGAGAGAGTCTTAAAAAAGAGGGAGAACTGGGAAAAAGCATGTTAGTGGTCATGCAAATCAGCGAGGGAGGCTGTAGGGGGGAAGGACACAGGATAGTGTCGGGACAGACTGCTTTTCCTCACCCAGAGAATTTCCTTAGAGAGCACATTTCTACTCTGACCTAAGCAAGCTTGTGTTCCCGAACAATAGCACTTGAGTGCACACACACGCACGCACACACACACACACACACACACACCTTGTATCATTCAAGGTCCAAGTAGGAAAGGAGAATTTAAGAATGAGCTGTTTCCAGAGACCCTGGCATGATTTTCAAAAGTAGTGAAGAATGGTGCCATATCCTCCAGGTTAGTCATATCCAGGAGTGATGAAGGAGCAAGGGAAGGGAGTGGATACTAGAAAACAGAGGAAAAAATAGCCTTATAGGAGTTACAAGCTTTAATGGAGAAATACAGCTGTCTACAACATTAAACACCCAACTATCACTCTGCTCTCTCCCTCTAATCTCCTGTTGATATCCCCAGTGGCTAAATCCAACCAGAAGCCAGAAAGCATAAGGTAACTGATGCAGTCCATACATTTGAGGATGTATAAAGCAGAGTAGAAAAGAATGGGTACTATATATGGAGGACAAAAGGCAGATATATCTCAAACACCCCAAATAAAGGTATAAAATTTCAGAGGGCATGCCTGGAAGGCTCAAAAAGAACAAAGAATGGAGCTCATCCTGGGTTGCTGTTATGTCCACTTTATTTTTTAAAACATTGACCAACAATTGTCTGGTAACCACTTTTCAAAGATTTTAATATGAAACTTTTGCAGTGAAGTTGAAAATGCACGGATTTGCTTCCACTCTCTGGGTTGACCCCTACTATCTGTGTTGACCTCATTCTCTGGTGTACAACATCCTCTGTGTTGACCCTCACTCTCTGGGTTGACCCCCACCCTCTGGCCAGGAACAGCTGGCTGGCACCCTACTCACTTCAGTTCCAGAGCAGATCTAGCAGTCCTTACCCTTGGCTGAGAAAGAGCACAGCTCCGTGCGTCTGGAAGGGGCGGCCCTCAGCAACGACTCTTTTTAGAGCATTGCTAAGACCAGTCACCTGGCTTCCCCAGCATGGCTCAACAGCATGGCTCATCTTCATGGCTCACTGAAGATGGTGGAGGAAGAAAATGTCACCAGCCTGATAGATATCGCAGTCTTATCACCCACATGTGATGCCAGCAAATCTAAAAATAAAATATGCTTTCAGGTGAGCTGGGATGACGCAACCTGCTGAGACCTGAGCCCACATCACGGTTGGTAATATCCACCTTCACACCTCAGGTGGAACCCACAGCTACACTCAGGCCTGGACACAGAGAGTTGGAAGGAACCGGCATTCATGAACTAGAGGTGATGGTAGAGGGACTCCTCTCACAGTGAGGTTTCTCTGAGTGAACCCGATGGACTTGGCCCGAGAAGGTGAGGAAAATATTCACCAGTTGCTACAGGGGGATAGGGTTTGCAGGTTCATTTTGCTGCACAGGTTGCCTCCTTGGGCCAGGCCCTCTGAACTCTGATGTGAGCAACACTTCCCTCTAATAAAGGTTGTGTTGTTTCCCCTCTGTGCCTACCCTTCACTTAGGGTTGTGATCTCAAACTCTGCAGCACATTAGAATCACCCAGGGAGCTATTAAAAACTCAATGAGTAGGTTGTACTCTACACTAATTGAATCAGAATCTCTGGAGTAGGACCCAGGTTCCATTCAGTGTTTTGTAAAGTGCCCAGGGGATTCCAGTGTGTCACTAATGTACTGAGGTAGGACAGCCAACTTTGAAGTTTCCCCAAATCTTCCCTTCTTGCCCCAATTCACTCACAGCTAATTCCCATTCCCTGAACTTCTACGTCATTCACTCCCTGACCAGTCTTCCCATCTCATTTAGGGCCCGCATCCAGGTTTATGCTCCTTCCACTTCTTCGAATTTCAGAGCCAGAAGTGATCCCTGAATCCATTTGACGTGAAGTCTTCATTGAATGAATGGAAAACTTGAGGTGCAGGAGAGGAAGGTCAGGTGGTTTGGTAAAGTGAAGAGGGGCCTGGGCTACTTCCTGCTCTAACTGCTTTTCAGTGCCTGGAAATCCCCTCAATGGTCACTGACCCCCTCTGGGAAAAGCAACAATCTGTTGGATTGACTTTCTGGAAAGGCAAGCTGTGGTCAGATTATGGGAAGACTTATGGAGGGAAATCCACATCAAGGATTTATTAAGAGTTAAGATGGTAGGCAACGGGGAGCCACTGAAGATTTTAGAGTATCAGAGTGCTATGCCTGGAGCTGAACTTTAGGAAGATCATTCTGACAGTGGTGGTTAGGATGGAGCAAAGGGAGACTGTTGGCAGTAAAACAAGTTAAGATACAAAGCCAAGGCAAAGGAGAGTCAAGCAATTCTGAAGGAGGTGAGAAGCTGAAGGAAGGACAGACATGAAGAGTACTAGGGAGATAGAAAACCAATAAGTATGCCTTTGACCTCTTCTCCATTTTGCCAACCGAGTCATGACCAAGACCTGGCTTCTGAAAGGCCAGAGTTGGCCCGAACCCTATAGTCCTTAACAGACATCTGGAGCATGGGATGAAGACCTAATTAGGAGAGAGAAGATAATGTTCTTGTACACAAACATGTGAGCCTTGGACTCTTGTGCTGATACCGCACTGAGGGCAGGGGCTGGCGTTTCATTCTAGAGATGGCTGGTGTACAGTGAAGCTGGTGACTGTTGGCCTATGGACTGACAGGCTGAAGCAGGAACAACTGAGCCATGTCATCTCTGGACTTTTCCAGAGACTCTCAGCTTAATCCTAAAGCCCTGTATGTGGATCTGGATGAATCTAGAGGGCACTGGGAGGAACTGACCAAACTTTCAGGCTGCTCCCAGGGTTGTTCCTCCTCAACTTGGCTTGGCAGCCTGACTCCTTCCAATCTGATGGAAAAGAGAGGGGAAAAGAAAGAGAAGAGAGGAAAAGATATCTGCTTAACTCTTCAAATTCATGATTTTCAGCTATAGATGTGGCTGAGACCACAGTGCCTTCTAAATTGGCTCATCACCAGTTTTATCAGGAGATAAAGCATTTTATCAGGAGATAAAATCAAGTGCACTTTGTTAAAAGTGATCTCAAGGTCAAAAATCTGACCTCAAAAAAAAAAAAAAAAAAAACCCAGATCTCAGAGATTTTCAGGACTCTGTCCTTGAAGCCCAGGGCTGATAGTTTGAGGGAACCAACAGAGAGACACACATTGCTGTTGTTCAGAGTTCCTGGGTTTGAAATCTGACTTAGTATCTTTCTAGCTGGGTATCCTGGGACAAATTATGTAACATCTCTGTGACTAAGTTTCCTTACCACAAAATGGAAATAAAAATTATATCCAAATCATTTTTACCCAAATCATCATTATGGAAGATGAAATATATTGAAACAGTAAAGCACTCAGAAGCATGCATGGCTCATAGTAAGTGCTCAATAAATATTAGCTATTACTATTATCTTACCATTCAGGGATTTCTGAGGTAGTATCTCATAGCAAAACATCACTGGACTGGGAGTCTGGGTGCCTTGGTTCTTGTCTTCGTTCTGCCAGTGACTAGTTTTCTGAACTTTCAAGTCATGTTTAACTTCTGTGAGGCTCAGTTTCTTTATCTGTGCAATGGGGATGATCATAGTCTACGTTGCTGTGTGATTGTGAAGATCAAATGTGAAAATGGATGGGGAAGCATGTTGCTAACTAGAGAACCCTACACAGATCGAGGAGACCATTCTTATTGATTTGCCATCTGGGCCTTAGCTGATTTCTCTTGTCCCTACCTCCATGACCCTGCTCCCAATTGTACACAGAGCTGGTCGAACAGAGGAGGACCATCTGGGACATTGTTCTCCCACAGTGGGACCCTGGACAGTAGGTTTATCCTATAAATCTTCCATCTCCTCTTTATTCACTCCACCTCCTGGTGCCCATCTTGGGCATTTTACTGAGGCTTTTTGCACTGTTTGGAAAATATCTGACATTTAACAAGAGTAATAATTAGGAACCAATTTAAAGTCATGTATTCTGCACACCAGAACTTTAAGTCTCAAAGGGCTATAGCTTTTATGATGGAATTTGGTCCCAGTAGACTGCTGGTATGATGATCTACTCATCTGGAATAGTCGGAAAGCTTGGATTTGAGTCCAGTCCACAACTCTGACTTTCCCTGGGATGTCATTTGGGAACTCACTGCATTGAATGGGTTCCCTGGAAAATGAAGGGGCTAAATTGGATTCCTTCTAACTTCCATTATGAGTCTTTTTGTACCCATGACTCTAAAACACCAATAAAATCAGTTACTACAAAGAATAGGTATTTCATCTCAATTAAAAAGAAGAGCATTCTAATAGAGTTGAACAAAGAAGGAATGAAAAACTATGAGTTCCCTATAGCTAGAAGTTTTCAAGCAGAGGCTGAATGACTCTCTGCAGGTATAATCCTGCAGAAAGAATGGGTGGCTGGATATTAAGGTCTCAGCCAACTTAGAGATCAAGGGATTATGTGAATTTTAGGAAATAGGAGGGACCACTAAAAAACCTAGTGAGAAATATTGAGGAATGGAGTATTGTGATCCTCCTCAAAACTTGCCCTGCTGGGGACTACATAATGAATCTCTTTGAAAGATCAGCCTTGGTGAGGAGACTCCCAACCAGGTGGAGCCCTTGACTTTGAATGGGCCTCCTTGAGGAAGAAGGATGGAACCTGAGCTGGCCCGGCTGGCAGGTCCTGTGTCAGAACAGGGGCCCAAGTGTCAAGAGGAAGCATTCTTCCCCACTTAACCTGGGATGGAGATTTCAGAGAAGGCATCATGGGCTGTTGAGGGGAAAAAAAGAATCAATCTTTGAAGTTATTTTCCTGGTTATGGACCTCCAAGAGGAACACTTTTTACTTATTAGCCTGTCTAGACATAGGACCTCACCAACTGGGCTGGCCTTTTCCTCTTATAATTATCCTTGCTCTGTCACTCTTGCTGAGGATGGGGAAAAATATTGAAAGCTGATACCAACAATTATTCAGGGACAGCATGGAGGCTGTTCCATGGATCCCAGATTTGAGACTGAAATGGATCCAACACCATGGTCTTGAAGATTTCTGACTCTAGGCAGAGGGAACAGTCAAGCTGAATGAAAGCTGGGAATTTAAGAATATGTGTGGTTCTACTTGGACTCTCTGACACATGCTACATTTCACCACTGACATGACTTATCTGTGGGTGCTGTAAATAGGACTGTTCGAATGTGCTGTGATGCAGAGCTGTGGGCGGCCCAGGGCAAGTGTCACATGTGAAGAGCATTGACTGGTAGAAAGAGCTGTCTTAGTCAGCTTGGTCTGCTACATCAAAATACCACAGACTGGGTGGCTTAAACAACAGACTTTTATTTCTCACAGTTCTGGAGGCTGGGGAGTTCAAGATCAAAGCATTGCCAGATTCAGCATCTGGTGAGGCTTGTAGACAGCCACCTTCTTGCTATGCCCTCACATGGCCTTTCCTTGGTGTGTGGGTCTGGAGGAAGCAAAATCTCTTTCTTCCTCTTCTATAAGGGTGCTAATCCCATCATGAGGTTCCTATCTTCAAGACTTAATCCAAATCTGAGTACCTCCAAAAGGCCACACCTCCAAATACCATTACATTACAAGTTAGGGCTTCAACGTATAAATCTGGGTGGCGGGAACCCAAACATTCAGCTCATAACAAAAGACTTGGCCATCAGATTCCCAGAGTCCTTCTGGCCGGTGGATCCCCCCTTACATGAACTCTTGCAGCGCTGGTGCAGTGACTAAGCCTCTTCTTACCCACTTATACCCAGGGTCCCATGCAGCCCAGAACCACTATGGTCTTGGAGAACAGGCTCAAAATCAGGAGTTAGGAAGCAGGAGCTCTGGCTACTTTGTTGTTGTACAGAGTCATCATCATGGAGAGACGACAGTGAAATGTATAGAAGGACAGCTGGCCTCTCCATCTCGCAGGGGTTAATGATTTGGAGGGGAAGCATATTTGAGCTCCTGTTAGAGCCACGTCATACATGAATGGTTACTGACCCATCTCTAGTCACACTGATTTGGGTCAGAAAATGGACTGAAATTGCCAAGCAGCTTTGGTGAAGGTGCAATTTGGGCTTTCTAGACAGACCACATGCCAAGAACCAAACTGGTGTAGAAGTAAAAAGTATTCATTAAACATCCATTTATAAGATAGGTACTCTGGGGCTGAAATATGATCACTGAACTGAATATTAACCCTAATTTGGGTATTGAAGAAAAAATTGTCTTGCACATAGCAGGCATTCAGTAAATGTTGAATTGAAGAATGTAACTGAATGGTGATTCAGCTGAGGTCTAAATAGAGGAAGGGAGACCCTGAATCTCTTCCAGTCCTGGAATCAGTTAGCAAGTAAGGCTGTAGAGTGCAAGACTGGAGCCATAGCTTTCAAAAACAATTGAAATGTTATACAGTTGAGACACAAGGAGGGGAAGAAACAGCTTTTTGAATCCCTAATTGTTTCAGTCCTTAAGAGAGTAAGTTTATCTAGCAGCATGGAGCTCTGGATGGGGAGTCAGGAGAACTTTTCCTTCCTTCCTTCCTTCCTTCCTTCCTTCCTTCCTTCCTTCACTCATTCATCACATAATTATGAAGCACATACCATAGACTAGGTGCTGGGCTTAGCACTGAGGCTAGAGCAGCAAATAAGATAAACACAATTGCTTGCCCTCATGAAATCTCTAGCCCCAGGGAGGAAGCCAAACATTGAAAATGGATGTTTCAAGTGTGGTGAATGAGTTATGGGGCAATGAAAGGGGCTATGGATTGAATTTTTCATGTAATGAAAATTTTATTAACTCAAAATACGATTCAAACAAAAATGGAATGTTGTCACAAACATATTGTGGCCATGACTTTTCAAGTGAATTTTAGTAAGCATATTGATACTTCTATGAGCATATAAACGAGTGTTTTCTCCAACAAAGACTCACTCTGAAAGCGCATGTTCATATTTCAATGATACTTTTCTGATTACTGGTATGTATTTCTTATTCTTAATTTGCATTAGAGGTTGGATGCATTCTCCTGACTATTCTTTTGCTATTTATCCTTTGATCTTAATTCTGGCTCCTAGAGCTGCTGTGAGTGGTCATGGCTTTGTTTCTACCTAGCTGCTTGAGCTTGGCTAGTTATGTGATCTTAGTTTTCTGAAGAGCAGTATGTTCTCTGTGATTTCATTCTGTTCATACTGTTATCAACCTGGTGTCTTCTTTTGGCACTCCCACCATCTGAGCCTACAGACTGTTGTCTGGGAGGGAGGTATCAGCGGACAGTAGATGTCATTCACCTCTACTATGCTGGGCACCTGTGCTATATTAGCTAACAGAGGGAGTGGCTCTTTTCCACCTTAGTTTTTCTGATAATTACAGGTGCAGACTTTATCATGTTTGAGACATGTTCAGAGTGACTGATACCTATCAGTGCTGGGATCCTCCCCAGACTCACAAAACAGGTGAGGCAACTGCTATCTGTGATCTTAGCCCAAAGACATGCCTCCCCAGGCCCCTGAGAAAATGCAGACTGAGATCCACTTAGCTGATGTGCTGAGGGTCCTTGGACCATAACAGGAAATGAGGTGCTGAGAGCCTCAGGGATCAGCTGGGTGTGCCTTCTCAATGGTCAAGCAGCACATCTGTGAATTCCATTGAGCAGGTCGGCCACGGACGTCCTCGGAATATCGGAGCTGGTGGCAGGAGGAGCCTTGGATATCATCTGCTCCCACCTCATCATGTGTAGATGAAGAAATAAGTTAAGACACACTTTTGAGATGACACAGATCATCAGCAGCTGCTGGCTGTACTGAATTCAAGCTCTCCTGAACTAATGCTCTCAACTGGTTTCCTCTCCATCACTGATCTTTAGGCTCTCTGTTCAGATATCTGAAATTATTACCCAATGCTGCATGCATTCAGTTAGGAAGTTTCAACATGGAGGCCTATGAGCTGTACCCCACATGCATACCTGATTTTACTTGTCTGCCGAGTATAAAAATTGAGATACTATATTAAAAACCATGACACATTTACATAAAAATCCAGAATTTTAGTTTCCCTTGAAAATATAGAAAACTCTGGAACAGCAACTCAACAATCATGAGGAGCCAGGTTTTACACTCTCTCCAGATTGCCCGTATCCCCACAC
Organism: Leucopleurus acutus; assembly: GCF_964270905.1. Lineage (NCBI taxonomy): Eukaryota > Metazoa > Chordata > Mammalia > Artiodactyla > Delphinidae > Leucopleurus > Leucopleurus acutus. Next base: position 98,560,073 of record NC_139149.1, read on the forward strand.
TCCCACAATTGTGCTTATTCTCTCATAAAAGTTGCACTAATAAGAGTTATTTGATGGCCCTATGGGACCTGCTTGTTATTGCCGTATAAGTGTATGCTTCAGGGCCCTCATCAAGCTTCTACCACACCCCAATCCACCTGTCCTGACTCTAAACAATGCCAATGCCCCACCCCCTGAATCTAGCCAAGTCCATTCACTACCATCCCCGATGCCACTCTGACTGGTCCTTTCCTTCTGTCCTTTGTAGAGTGACTCACATTCCCATTTGTAGAAGATGTTCCCCCTTCTAATGAATATTTCTACCAAACTGCTTTTTTTTTCTTCAGAGTCCCTGGTAAGACTTTGGCAGAGGATATTAAACTTGGATTCATGGATAATCCTCCAGAAGACAAAAAGTTCTCAGACTTTGTATGCAAAATTTTGAGTGTGTGTGCATTTTTAAAGGAAATTATCCATGGTTTTTCACCTTTTTTACAAGGCCCTTCAAAATACTCGTTTTCTTCTCTATGCCTGCCCTTTATGAGCCTATCTTCTCTTTGTAAGTTTCTTCCCCAGTAAGCAGGCTCTGTGGTCCTAAGGGCAGTGTTGCCAAAGGTCGGTGAAACTGGGAAGAATGTGGTTCTTGCTACATAAACTGAGAAGTTTGCATGTTTGCTTAAAACCTAGAATAAGACCCTCCAAATATTTTTTTTTCTTTTAATTGTATAAAAACACCTTACTCTTTGATTTAGGGTAAATCTTTTCAGAAGAATTATTAGTGCTGCTTCATACCCATCTATATTCCAGACCTCGTAAACCTTTTAAATTCTCCATTACAAACCCAAGAAGTGAGAGAAAGAAGAGAGAGTTTCTGCACTGTTGCAGAGTAGCAGAGAGCAAAACTGAAGGAAATAAATATTTGTTTTGGTAAACTGTAGACTACTAATTAAGAAATGATAAACCAAAAAAAAAAAAAAACACAAACCAAAAACACTATGGTCTCTCCTAGCTCTGACAAGCTGCATATTTTATGAGGAATACACAGCTGCAAGTAGCAACAATAATAAACACATCAACAGTAGCCTAAAGGATGGACAGTTATTGTTTACTTTTGAGATAGATGTTCTCCAGGTTGACTTGGTAGCTCAACAGTGTCACCAAGGACCAGGGCTCATTTGACTTAATTCTCCAACTTGCCACCTGATGGTTGAAAGATGGACATTGCATAAATGAATATCATGCCCTTAAAGGTCAGAAATAAAAGAGAGGGGTACAGAACTGGGATTTTCTTCTTTTTTTATTAAACACTTAACATGAGATCTACCTTCTTAACAAAATTTCTGGTGTATAATACAGTACTGTTAAGTATAGTCACTCTGTTGTACAGCAGATCTGTAGAGCATATTCATCTAGCATAACTGAAACTTTATTCATCAAACAACTCCCCATTCCCCTTCCCCCAGTCCCTGGTAACCACCATTCTACTCTCTGCTTCTATGAGTTTGACTATTTCAGATTCCTCCTATAAGTGGGATCACGCAGCATTTGTCCTCCTGGGACCGCTTATTTCATTTAGCATAATGTCCTCCAGATTCATCTATGTTGTCACAGATGGCAGGATTTCTTTTTTTTTTTAAGGTTGAGTAATATTTCATTGTCTGTATATTCCATGTTTTCTTTATCCGTTCATTCACTGATGGACAGTTAAATTGTTTCCATATCTTGACTATTGTGAACAATGCTTCCATGAATATGGCAGTGCAGACATCTCCTTGTGATGCTGACTTCAATTCTTTTGGATATATACCCAGAAATAAGATTGCTGGGTCATATGGTACTTCTAATTTTAATTTCTTGAGGCACCTCTGTACTATTTTCCATAGTGATTGCACAATTGCATTCCCACAAATAGTGTACAAGGGTTCCAATTTTTCCACATTCTTGTCAACACTTGTTATCTTTTGTTTTTTTGATAATAGCCGTCCTTTAGGTATGAGGTGATATCTCATTGTGGGTTTGATTTGCATCTCCCTGATGATTAGTGATGTTGAGCATCTGTTTATATACTAGTTGGCTGTTTGTATGTCTTCTTCAGAGAAATGTCTGTTCAACACCTACGTCGACTTTTTAAAATCAGTTATTTGTGGGTTTTTTTGCTATTGAGTGGTAAGAGTTTCTTATATCTTTTGGACATTAACCCCTCATCAGATATAGAGTCTGCAGATATTTTCTCCCTTTCCAAAGGTTGACTTCTCATTTTGCTGACTGTTACCTTTGCTGTGTAGAAATTTTTTAGCTTTTTTCCTTCTTCTATTTCTCTTTTCTCTTACCAGGAAAGGAAAACTTTCCCAAAGTTCCTCAACAGACTTGCGCACTGGCTACGACTGGGTTCCATGGACACCTCTAACTAACTGCAAGGGAAGCTGGGAAAATGTGGCCTGTGTTTATCAGTCTGTCTTGTAGGATTCGAAAAAGGGAGGGGGTATATACATAGCCAAAGCATGGCCAAACGACATTACGCACTACAGCTGCTGGTCTCTCTCTGGGTTAGCCCATAGGAGAACTAGGATCTGAATTAGGCATTAGTGACAACAACTGCTTCATCAGTAGGCTGGTCTCTCAATCTCCATCCCTTTCCTTGACTTTGTTCTGTCAGGAATCAATGAGTTAAAAGGTCTGCTTACATTCTCACCCCACCCACTAGATTCCCTCCTTGAGGGAAAGAGCTATGAGTTATTTAACACCCAGAACCTGACTTATGGGAGTTTTTTCTTTTTTTTTTTAAGGGAGGAAATCACAACTTCATTGATAAATATTCATTAATTGAATAAATTATTTAATTAATTAATGGAGGCTCCCACTGACAGAGACACAATATTACCAAAACAAAACCTTATCCTTAGGAGTGCTAAAACTGGAAAAGTAAGATAAAGGCATAGTAAACAGTAGAGGGAGATGCTTAACAATTTCAGAGGAATAATCATTTACATGTTATTTTAAGGAGAAATTCTTCCTATCCTCTATATTTTTGCCTTCCTTGGCACCCAGGAAAGGGAAATTGTGCCAGACATTTTAGAACTGATTCACATAAAAATACTATATGTGATTTATGGTTTTCCAAATCAATATCTTATTTGTTCTAAATAACAAATGTGTAACACAAGCAAGGAGAATTTAGAGGTCTCATATTTAATGTTATGGGACAAAAATTAATGATGCAAGGTTAAAAATCAATAATTTAGGATTGTTTGCAGACCCATTCTTTATCCAACCTCACCAAAAAGAATTCTGTATATCCTAGTCAAATTTCCACCTCCTATGCTCTTACAAGAGGGAAGATCTTTTTGCTGGAAGAAGAGATAAATTGATCTAGATATTACAGTACTCAGAGGTGGGAAGGGAGGAGGAAAATGACAGAAAGATTTATGAGTAGGGAGTGAAAGAGGAAGCTTTTTATTTTCCCCCTGGAGACCAGAGCCAGAGAAGCTATGTTAAGAAAGTAGGTTAGAGAGGAAACAGAATTTGAATGTGTTTCTGAAAACCATGTATTTTCATCCCCTTTAATGTCTTCAGAGAGTCATGAATAATAAATGGAATTTCATCTTTATTAGTTTTAATTTTGGAATGTTGCTTCTTAAATCTGTCACTTCTCTGAGCCTTAGTCACATGGGTCTCTGAGTTTATTAGGGTTGCATATCGGTGATCAAAGGAAGGCTCAGAGAGGTTAAAAGACTTGCAACAAATCACTTATGTAGGTAGTAGAACATAATTAATGTCTACATTCCTATTTCATGCTTTATCCTTCCATTTAATCCTACAAAACAAAGGTGTATACATTTGATTTTTCTTGTTGTTGTTGTTTCTATTTGTGGTTTTTTCTGTTTTTTTTTGTTTTAAAGGGGTATATTTTTGTGCCCTGCTTAATTCGTGGAGACTTGTCAAGTTTTCAGTTTGCTTCTATCAGGCAAATGCTTTGTAGGATCAGGAGTTTTTATTTCTTTATTTCTTTTTTACTTTCCATATTGTTGGCATCTCACCTGAGACCTGTGAGTCTTTCTGAGGCGTGTGTCTTAGAGTGAAAATTGCATTTCTCAGGGTACAAGTTACTGGGAAGTCGAGTTTGTGCTATTCGGTGGCACGACCTTGATGGCAGACTTGGTTGGTATCTCTGTCTCTGGGCATCCCCACCCTCTCCCAGGCTGAGTCACGGACAAAGTCTTCACACCAAAGCGTGAGAGAATGAGGATCCAAGGGTGATTCACTAATCAAAGGTTTAGGATTACGATACACACTAGTTATTTCCTGCCTGCACTATCTACCCTGAGGTTCTGGGTAAGGTTAGCCTGCTTGCTCACACCTTGTTAATTCTGACTGATTTAAGGGAGAGCTGTAGAAATGTCTTCAGTGTGTGTTTGTGCTTTAGGTAAATCGAAGGTGTTTGTCCCTGTCTGCTTCATAGAGTAAACAACTGGGTCTGGATATAGCCAGGTACAGACTGTGGTAGAGAGATTTGGATACCTGGGCTCCTATATGAGGAAAGGCATAAGCTTGGGGCTGGGACTCAGACAGGGAATTCTGTTTCTGGTGTGTGTGTGAGGGGGTGTCATTACAGTGGTTAGTTGATATCTTGAGGAACTGACTATGGATAAGGGTATGGGGAAGATATATTGACTGCTTGCCCCTCTCTACAGTGCTTTGTTTTGTTGTGTTTGTTTGTTATTTAAATCTGAATGGTGGTGGGGCTGGTGGAAAAGTTGCAAAAGAAACAAGAATTTCCAAAGAGCATGAGGACTTAAATAGGTGGAGGGGGAAAAAAAAAGAAAGAAAGAAAGAAAGGAAAAAGTGCTGCCCTAAGAGGAGAGGTAATTTCAGAGCACTCAGGGAAGACCTGGAGGAGACTTCTGCAGTGGTCCAGCTAAGATATGATGAGGTCTGAAGTGAGGCCATGGTGGAGAGGAAGAGGAGGAAATGGAATGAATAGAGAGAGGAGGGAAGGAAAGGAATACGAGAGCTGGAGCCTTCTCCATGAGCATGGATAATTCAGACTGGGGCTGCTGATGTCACTTATCATGATTTATTGTACTTGTGTGGGTGTTCACACAGGGACATGCACTCACTCCATACTCCTAGTTCCACATAATCTGGACTCCAATCTAATGGATGCCTGACAACAGCAAAACAGCACAGCAAAAGCCACAGGAAACAGGATCCCTGGAAGTTCACAGAATCTGTCTCCTTCATGTGGAGGCAGAATGAGGGAAATGGGATTGAAAAAAACGAAGAATCAAAAATTAACCTTTACATTCACAGGCTCTCCAGGTTAAATAGGACCATGATCCATTCCTGTAGGTAAAGCATTGTTATGTTTTGTTTGTTTTTTTTCTAACTGAAAGATGAGACTATAAAATGGAAAGGAGTGCTGAGAGATCTTGGGGTATTCAGAAAACTGCAAATAGGTCTTCATGGATAAGAAGAAAGTGTGTGGGGAGAGATGTGGCTTGGGGGCAGAGAGAGGCCAGGCTGTGGAGGACCCGTAAGTCATGACAAGGGTGTGTATTTTACCTAGTAAGTTACAGGGATCCATTGATGACTTGTGAGAAGGAGTTACATGATCAGATTTGCATTTAAGAAAATCTCTCCGGGTGCAGTGTGACAAGTGCAAAAAGGGATGGCAAATGAGAGTGGGCAAGAGGGATTCATCTCTATTCCATGGCATTGAACTCTGAACTGCTCTAAGGTTCTAAGATTGGTCTTGAGTCTTTCTTGGGCCTGAAATACAACCTCATTCTGACTTAGATGGTTCTCCTAGAGATGGGGTTAAAAGCCCTACTAAGTGCCATGTCCATATATCTAAGGCATGTAGGTAGAATATTCTTGGAAATCCAGCCAGAAATAATGATTAAGAAAACAAGGGTTTCAGGAAAAGCATGTCTGGGATTTTATGGAAGAGCTCTGGATTCTGGAAGAAACTGGAAAAAGGTAAAGCAATCTGTCACTGGGAAAACCCCAACATTCCTAGCTCCACCCTCTTGAATAGGTACCTTCATCTCACACCAAAGACCAAAACAACCTGGAGAAGGAGGATGTCCCCTCACTTTGTACAGCTTCCCACCCTTTACAATTTATTTTTACAGGTGTGTTGCACTCCATCCTCACAACTTCTTTGTGAGTCTGGCCAGCTGGATAAACTCCCAAGGTCTCAGTTTCCCTGTCTGTTCCAAAGTGGGAGTAATATGTGACCCACTCATGGTTAGATGGCTAATCAGCACAGTCAGAAACCACTCTCAGGACTCCTGGTCAAGCCCACCCTCTTAGCATCACCTCTGAAGCAGGAAAGGCTTGATCATGCATGGCTGTGTGCTCACTTGCAAGTGAGTCGGCATGTGACAAAAAGGAGACAGAGTGCCTGGTATGGGTTGAATTGAGTCCCCTCCAAAAAATACAATCAAATCCTAAACTCTACTACCTGTGGATGTGACATTATATGGAAATGGGAATTTGCAGATAAAACCAGGTTAAGATGAAATCTTTATCATGGGTTCTAATATAATTTGTTTCCTTTTAAGAAGACAGAGACACAGGGAAGATGCAACGTGATGACAGATGCAGCCAAGGAATGCCAAGGATCAATGGCAACCACCAGAAGGCGAGAGGGGATTCTACCCAGAGTCTTAGAGGGAGCATGGCCTTGCTGACACCTTGGCTTTAGACTTCTGGCCTCCAGAACTACGAGAGAATAAAATTCTATGTTTTAAGCCACCCAGTCTATAGTGCTTTGTCACAGCAACCCTAGGAAACTAATGCAGTGCCCTTCATCCTAAATACGTCACCACTGTGTCCTTCAACAATTAAACCATTGTACAGGCAGAGCTAATGACTAAACTCCTCTGCCCAACAAAAAATGCATTTTGAAGACCTGTAAATCTTGGGGAGAAGAGTTAGTACACCAAAACCTGCCTCTTAAGCCAACAAAATGAGAAAAGATGATTTTATTCCATGCATCACCCTTCAGGCTGGGTGTTTTTCAACACTGATATGGCCAAGAGATTCTAACGAGGGAGACAATTAAATGACTATAAACCACTAGGAATGTACCCATACTGCTCTGGGTCTTATGGATGGGGAGATGAGGAACACAGTATATGAAGTCCTTGACCTTCTGGAGACTTCATTCTAGTCAGGGAGAATGCTAACTTGTTGACTGATTAACTGAATTGGTTTCTTGACATATTCCATAAAAACAATTTATGTTAAGGTCAAAATGGTCAGGTATCTCTTGCTCTACTCATATGCTAATGGCATAAAGCTAGTTTTTATCTAGGAGGGTGTAGATGTTGTGGACAAAGTGAAATTACATGATCAGGCAATTATGTAGATCTTAAAGCAAGGGGAATACTGTCCTCTGATATGGAAAAAAAAAGGGAGCTCTGGGAAGTCTGAAAAGCTAGAGATTTGACTCTTTTCTTCAAGATCCCCTAGTATAAGAGAGGTTTTCAGAGGTCCTACCTGCAGACCTGGAGATGATATGGGGGTCTTGAACACCTGTAAGGCCTGATAAGGACACCATAATTGAGGTCCTTTGGGATTTCATTCAATAAACTTGAATCCCACACTTCAGACCATTACGAAAAGCCTTGTGCCCCCCTTAGCTGGCTATTTAACTTGATTATGGGGCGATTGACTTACTATGATGGGTTTAGTGGGAAGAGGGGAATATAAATATTATCTTCCCTCATTTCTCTCACGGAAATCATGCGATTTAAAGTTCTCTAACTTGCTGGGGTAAAGAGAGGAAGGGGAAGAGGATGGTTGTTGAACAGAAGAAGTATAGAAAAAAGAGAGAAAGTAAGGATAAGAGTAATCACATTTAAGTTCTACCCAGAGAAAGCGTGCATATATGAACATATGCACACACACACACACACGTGTTCTAAGGCAAACCTAACGGGGAGAAGATTCTCATTGTTAGCACAGAACTTTCATCTATGGTTAACCTCCTAGTGACCTGAGTTAAACAAGACCCTCGGGACAAGGGGGGCTTTGCTCCTTCAGGAAAAGACATGATCTCATTCTGTGTCAGGACCCTGGAGGCTCTTTGACGTCAGAACTGCTCGCCCCTCCTCCCAGTGCCCTTGGGCAGATGCCTGCTCCCGGACACCCTCGGAAGTCCCATCCTTCACAGAGACATTTTTACTGCTCTTGTCTTCCCACAATGTACCCCGCTTCCATACCTGAGGAAATCTAAATGAGGTGAGTGACAAGGTTCCCTTGTAGAAAAATGAAGTCCGCTTTGTCCCCCCAGGTGCAGAAGCCTGGGGCGGTTGAGAGAGAGGGGGTGGAACAAAGAGGTAAGGAACACCAGGTTCTTCAACCAGTCTCATGGGTGACCAGAAGGTCGCTGGTGACCCCACGCCCGCATAGGAAAAAGGAAAGAACCTTGTCTCTGGTTACTCTTCACCAGCTGGTGTTGGTGCAGTGTTGCTGGATCCCAGTTTTCTCTGTAAGGCAGCTCAACCAAATCTGTTTACCAAACTACAGAAATGTTGGAAGGAATGAGATCCTATTGAGAAAATGTTCTGGGAACTTAGAACAAAAGAGTTTGAAAATATGGGAATTTCATATGGGGCAAAAAACTACTTGCTTTCTCCTCTAACAAAACCTACGCCAGCCTGCAAAGCTTCTCTTTTCCTATTGCTGACACCAGTAGGTATGCCCCAAGAGACTCTGGCTCTTAAAATTTCTGTTTCCTCCCTTAACACTGCCTGCTCACCAAATCCTTTGGAGTCACCTCTGAAATGCAGCTCCTACACATGCTTTTACTTAGCAGCTAAAAGCCTCAGTTTCCACACTTCAAAATAAGAACAATAATAGTACCTACTTCATCGTGTTGTTGTAATGAAATGTGATCATGTAAATAGAACCCTTGGCACAATAGTTAACACATAGTAAGCACTCAGTAAATCTGAGCTATATTATTACTTTTATTATTGCCCCCATTGTCAGCCACCTCTCCCAGCTGTCACTGCCGCAAGCCAGGAATCTTTCAATATACTCCTACTAAAGTCTCTGCTTGCCTTCTCTCTTCTCTTCTGCAAATTAAGCCTGCACACTCCTGACACATTAGTATTCCTCAAACACAATTTTTGCTATATTATCCCTTTATCCCAAAGCTTCCACTGATTGCCTATTACATTGAGTCAAGATTCTTCAGACTAGTATCCGAGGGTTTCCTTTCCCGATGCTATAATCCAATATAGAACGTGGACTCCAGCCTGGTTAGTACGTCTCTAGCCTCACCTTAGCCTAGGCAGTTCATGTGGCCTTTTCTTTCCCCCTAATCACCTTTTCTTAGTACTCAGATATATCCTGCCTTGTTCCTTTCTCCATCCCAAATGCACTTTACCTAGCCCAGCTGCAGTCCCAGAACCTCAACCCTCTTTGCTCCCAAGAATGATCAGAGGGGTATAACAGTATAGATAGAACAAGATATTGCCCTGGTTAGAGCAACAGGATTTTATAAATATAGCAGGTGGGGTCCTGAGAGGATGTGTGTGAGTGATCCCATTCTTTATTCTTGGACTCTGATTAGGTCATCCTGATTCAATTTCACCTTTGTCTCTTTTCTCTTATCTGCGTTAGTGAAATTCTAGTCCTTGAATTGAAATCAGTTTAGTATGAGAAAAATTCAGCAGATTTCAAATGGGGGACATGAAATGAAAAACTTTGTGGGTTTTTTCCTTCTTATGAAGATTTCTTGGTTTGATCAGGGGAGAAAATGGCCAAATATAGGAGAGAACTATAAATCCATGAGAAAGTTCCCCAACTCTTAGTGAGGAAATATCTCAGTCGTTTCTATAATTTGGGGTCAGCTATGAGAAAGGAAACCTTGAGACACAGGAAGAATCATTCCAATCTTCTTTTGTTGTCAGGTAGGACTTTGGTTATACATTTGTAAAGAATCTAGGGATAAAGAAAGTTAGGTTCTGTTTTTCACTCCATCATCAAGATGTACTTATTGAAAAGTTGCCTGCAATATAATTTATGTCACTGATAGCTTGAATTTCTCCCTTTTCCCCTTTATCTTGGTTTCTTCACCCAAAAAAAAATGAAAGAAATAATCTCTAGAGTGGCACCTTAATAATACATACCTAAAGTGAATAGATATTCACTGTGTGTAGCAAATTGAGTGAAGATGGACTTGAATATACACAGAATAGAATGATGGATCTCTAACAAACAATACACAAGTACCATAAACTATCACCTTGGGATACTTACAGTCAACATAAGAAATTATATCCCATCCCTATCATTGTCTCTGTAGGGCTTGAAACACAGAATAGCTTTGCACCTACCTAGTGGATTCCAGCCATAGAGGAAGGAGATGGATGCAAAGATTTCTCCAGACCCCTTTCAGTATTGATGTTCAATGACTATCTGATCCCAAAGGAATGATCTGTCTGCAGCAGAACATTTTTTACTGCCTTCTTCCCCTCTCCTCCGCCTTTCTCCACCCGCACCCAATTTTTATCCCTAAGGGATAGAGGCTATGATAGAAGATAATAACTCAAGATGATGCAATGCATTTGTCTTGGCCTCCACTTGGGTCTGTGTCTGTTATTAGAGGGTGTGCTAAGCCTGGCCTTCCCACTGGCTTAGTCCCAGGTTCAGGACCCACTCTACCAAGGCCACGACTTACCTCTGAGTTAAGAGGTCTTCTTGGAATCATGGGCTGTGCTTAGGTACCTAAGCCCTTGGGGTCCTGGTGGCTCTCCAGGGCACCCACCCAGGAACTGAAGTGTTGTGGGCTCTCTGCATCCACTCTTCTTTATGTCTGCATGTGACATTTCCAGATCCCTGTGTTTCTCTGTCTTCCTACTGCTGTGCAAGTTTGTGTACATTTCTGGTCATGGGAAAAAAACCTCAATTACACGATAGTGTTTCAATTAAATACAATAAATACTTACTTTATGCGAATATTGCACTTTGGGGTAGGGGTGGAGTTTGTGACCACAGATACAGAAACAACCACTCAAAAAATTTTGTAGCAGGGTGGGATAGGGAGGGTGGGAAGGAGGGAGATGCAAGAGGGAAGAGATATGGGAACATATGTATATGTATAACTGATTCACTTTGTTATAAAACAGAAATTAACACACCACTGTAAAGCAATTATACTCCAATAAAGATGTTAAAAAAATTTTGTAGCAAATTGTCTATTTCAGAGGAAATAAAAAATGCAGAAAAGCAAAAACAATAACAACTGTAATTCCATTCCCAGAGATACATATTACTAATATTTTGAGTATATTATTTCTACCCATAGACACATTTTAAAATAACGTAAGTGTAGGATCAAACACTTTTTGATAATCTGCTTTTTATTACTATTTTCCTTTTTAACAATATGGAGTAGGTAAATATTAAACATCTGTAGTTCTAAACTTAGATATATTAGCACCTTGTTTTAGAACTGTACTGTCCAATAATGTAATTAATAGCCATATGTGGCCTTCTAAATATAAATTAAGTAAAATTTAAAAATTTAACCCTTCAGTCATTCTAGCCATATTTCAAGTGTTCTGTAGCCACATGTGGCTAGTGACTAAAGCACAGATATAGAACATTTCCATCATCGCAGAAAATGCTACTGCAATGTTGTTCTGAAAGACACATTTTCACAAAAACCATCTTGAAGACAGAAGACCCTAAGAGCATCTCTATACCATATTTCCACCTAATTTATAATCATTGTTGGAGAAGAAACTACTCGATCTAATCTTTAAATCCACATTTCATTATTTCTTCTTCTTTTTCTAGATTATGTCCACCCACTCGTTGATGATACACCAACCTATATCCCCTACATTTTAAGCATATGAAAAGAAAGTTGAAAAATCATACAAGAGATTACTGAGCCCCAGTTTGTAGAATGCTGTTGTGGGGGTTCTCTGTGACTAAGGAGAAAGGACTCTAGCCAGAGTTCTTTACTTTTTGAAGAGAGGAGGGAAATTCTTGGTGATTGACTGAGGTTGGGGTGAGGGGCAAGCAATGAATAAGCTGCCTCTTCTCTACAGTTTCCTACTGTGTTGGCTGCCATAACTTGGAAAACAGCTACGGTTTGTTGACCCTGGTCAAGATTAAATCTTTGCTGATATAGGTGGTGTGGAAGGACAAACATCTGGACCGGCAATCAAGAGGTCAGAATTTTAATTCTTGCCTTTACCTTGACCCAACCTTCCCCATCTCATGGCCACAAGTTTTTCCTCTGAAAAATACAGAATCCGTATATTTATAAAATGCCCTCTTATGTTCACTCTTTCATTTGATACTCACCACAGCCCTGTGAGTTGAACCATACTTTGGGGTCTTAAATTGCAGAGAAGCAACCATTCAGGTGGTCAACTGACTGTTTAGTCTACCCAATGCCAAAATCAAAACAAAAGGTCAGAAAGATTTTTCAACACCCTCCTTCATATTTCTTTACTGAATCAACCAGTGGTTTGGTGGAATTGACTGAACCAACTTTTCGGTCTTCAACATAGACACAAAACCACCCGAGGCCACCTGTGCATACACACATAAGACATGGTTGTAAAGCTGTTTCCAGGTGGTGGAGACAGCAGCCATGTATGTAGGATGCAAAACTGGCTGAGAATCAGAACCAAGAAGCTTTCTGTGTGCCCTTGAGTCATGCCCCACTCCAATTGCTGGTGTCCTTATCTGGACACAGAGGGGAGTGGTCTAAATCTATTGCTTTCAAACTTTGCTCCTTGGATCTTTCCTCAGAGGTGACAAAGGAGGAAGGTGTGGAGACTGCCCCTCCTGCTCTACCAAAACAGCTCCATTTTTACAATATTTGACTTTCGTTCAGGCTTTTGTAAGAATTCTGTTGGACAAGAGTTCCCTATCTTAAAAAAAGTTTGCAAACAACTAGTTTGGATCATCTTTGAAGCTTCTTTCAACCCTAATCATTTATGAGCCAATGTTTCAAAATGCTGTAATGGTTGATGTAGCGGAGAATTTTTAACATGGCATCCATATTTAGATCTTTTACAATGAGTTTATATGGTGGAGTCATGCGTTAGTGGGCAAGGGGCAGGGAGTTAAGTTCTAAAGACAAGGTTCAGGCAAAAACTGAATTTAGTTAAAATTAGCCTTGAATTTCTTTAAATCACTCTTTTTGGTAATACCTTTATAAGGACACAATTCATACACCATACAATTCACCACTTAAAATGTATAATTCAATGGTTTTTAGTATATTCACAGAGTAATGAAATAGTCATAACAATCAATTTTAGAATATTTTCCTCTCAAAAATAAACTCTATACTCATGAGCAGTCCCCCTCAATTTCCCCCAAACACACCCCAGCCTTAGGCTACCACTAATCCATTTTCTTTCTCTATAGATTGACCTATTCTGGACATTTCATATAAATGGAATTATACAATATGTGGTCTTTTGTGAATGGCTTCTTTCACTCAGCATAATGGTCTTCAAGGTTCATCTATGTTATGTTATGCATCAGAACTTCATTTCTTTTTACAGTTGAATAATTCCATTGTATGAATATACTATATTTTGTGTATCTATTTATCAGTTGATGAACTCCTTAAATCATTCTTAAATCATCAGAATCTGGGCCCATGGATGTTCAAAAGTCAAAAATTAAGTAATTTTGGTTTCCTTTGTATTTAGAGAGCCATTCTGCCTCCCTACGCCCACCATCCCCCTTCTCCAGGGAAATGGAGGCTGGATTCTAATTCGAAAAGGAAAATAAGTTAACGTATTTATTTTATCTTTTATTGTCTAGCACTTAGGGTTGAATTTGGTTATGCTAAATAGTTGTGTGTGTGTGTGTGTGTGTGTGTGTGTGTGTGTTCATGAGAATGAACCCCATTCTATCAATGCTGGTCAAACTCTGGCGTGCATCAGAATCACCTGAAGAACCCATTAAAACACTGATTCCTCTGCCCCACCCCCAGACATTCTGATTCAGTAGGTGCAGTGTAGTGCCTGAGGATCTGCATTTCTCTCAAGTGATGTTGCTGCTGCCTGTCTAAGGGTCACACTTTGGTACCACTGTACTATATCACTTTTATAATCAGAAAAATAATATACAGACATACCTCAGAGATATTGCTGATTCAGTTCCAGACCACCGCAATAAAGCAAATATTGTAATAAAGTGAGTCACATGAATTTTTTGGTTTCTCAGTGCATATAAAAGTTATGCTTACACTGTACTGTAGTCTAGTAAGTATGCAATAGCATTATGTCTGAAAAATAGTTACATACCTTAAATAAAAAAGACTTTAGGCTAAAAAATGCTAACCATCATCTGGGCTTCAATGAGTCATAAGCTTTCTGTTGCTGGAGAGTCTTGCCTGGATGTTGATGACAGTTGACTCACCAGGATGGTGGCTGGTGAAGGCTGGGCTGGCTGTGGCGATTTCTTAAAATAAGACAGCAATGAAGTTCGCCACATGCGTTGACTCTTCCTTTCGTGAAAGGTTTCTCTGTAGCAGGCGATGCTGTTTGATAGCATTTTATCCACAGTAGAACTTCTTTCAAAATTGAAGTCAATCTTCTTGAACCCTCCTGCTGCTCTACCAACTAAGTTTATGTGATATTCTAAATCCTTTGTTGTCATTTGAATAAACTTCACAACATCTTCACCAGGAGTAGATTCCATCTCAAGAAACCACTTTCTTTGCTCATCCATAAGAAGCAGCTCATCTGTTAAAGTTTTATCATGAGATTGCAGCAATTCAGTCACGTCTTCCAGGCTCCACCACTAATTCTAGTTCTCTTTCTATTTCTACCACATCTGCAGTTACCCATGCTTTGAACCCCTCAAAGTTGTTCACAAAGGTTGGAATCAATTTCAAAACTCCTGTTAGTACTGATATTTTGACCTCTTCCTATAAATCATGAATGTTCTTAATGGCATCTAGAATGGTGAATCCTGTCCAGAAGATTTCAATTTACTTTGCCCAGATCCAACTGAGGAATCACTAACTATGGCAGCTATAACCTTATAAAATGTGTTTCTTAATAATAAAACTTGAAAGTTGAAATTACTCCTTGATCCATGGGCTGCAGAATGGATGTTCTGTTAGCAGGTATGAAAACAACATGAATCTCATTGCACATGTCCATCAAAACTCTTGGGTGACCAGGTGCATTGTCAATGAGCAGTAATATTTTAAAGGGAATCTTTTTTTTTTTTTCCTGAGGAGTAGATCTCAACAGTGGGCTTAATATATTCCATAAATCATGTTGTAAACAGACGTGCTGTCATCCAGGCTTTGTTGTTCCATTTGCAGAGCACAAGCAGAGTAGATTTAGCATAATTCTGAAGGGCCCTAGGATTTTCAGAATGGTAAATGAGCACTGGCTTCAACTTCAAGTCACAAGCTGCGTTAGCCCCTAACAAGAGAGTCAGCCTGTCCTTTGAAACTTTTAAGCCAGGCAATGACTTCTCCTCTGTAGCTCTGAAAGTTGTAGATGGCATCTTCTTTCAATAGAAGGCTGTTTCCCCTACATGAACATTTTTTGTTCAGTGTAGCCACCTTCATTAATTATCGTAGCTAGATCTTCTGGATAACTTGCTGCAGCTTCTACATCAGCACTTGCTGCTTCACCTTGCAATTCTGTGTTATGAAGATGGTTTCGTAAACCTCATGAACCAACCTCTGCTAGCTTCAAACCTTTCGTCCACAGCTTCCTCACTACTCTCAGCCTTCCTAGAATGGAAGAGAGTTAGGGCCTTGCTCTGGATCAGGCTTTGGCTTAAGAGAATGTTGTGGCTGGTTTGATTTTCTATCCAGAGCACTAAAACTTTCCCCATATCAGCAATAAGGCTGGTTCACTTTTTTTTTTTTTTTAAATCATTTGTGTGTTCACTGGAGTACTGCTTTTAATTTCCCTCAAGAACTTTTCCTCTGCATTCACAACTTGGATAACTGTTTGGAATAAGAGGCCTAGTTTTTGACCTATCTCGACTTAATCATTTCTAGCTTTTGATTTAAAGTGAGAGATGTGCAATTCTTCCTTTCAGTTGAACACTTAGAGGCCACTGTAAGGCTATTAACTGGGCTAGTTTTAATATTGTTGTGTCTCAGGGAATAGAGGTCCAAGGAGAGGGAGAGAGATGGGGGGATCAGTTGGTTGGTGGAGCAGTCAGAGCACACAGCATTTATCCGATAAGTTCACCTTCTTATATTGGTGCAGTTTGTGATGCCCCAAAACAATTATAATAGTAATACCAAAGGTCACTGATCACAGGTCACCATAACAAATATAATAATGAAAATTTGAAATATTGGGGGAATTACCAAAATGTGACACACAAACATGAAGTGAACAAAGGCTATAGAAATATGTCGCTGATAGACTTGTTCAATGCAGGGTTACCACAAACTTTCATCTAGTGAAAAATACAATTATCTGGGAAGTGCAATAAAGTGAAGCACAGTGAAAAAAGTTATGCCTGTTGGTGAGTGTTTCCTGCACTATACCAGGTTACTCTTTTACCTTAACAATGAATGTGCATAAGAAACTTCTACAATCTATTATAACCACAGAAACCCTGTTTGTGAGCTGCTACTATTGGGCTGGCCAAAAAGGTCGTTCAAGCTTTTCAGTAACACCTTATGGAAAACCCTAAAGAACTTTTTGGCCAACTCAGTAGATGCCAGATACTGTGCGAAGGTCTTTACCCAAATTCTTCCAGGAAATCTTCACTGTCCACATATAAGGAAAGTACTATTAACATTCCAATGGCAGATGGAGAAACTAAAGCATGAAGTGGTTAAGCAACAGACTTAAGGTAACTCAGGGTTGCCTCTGGCAGAACTGGGATTCTAAGCCAGGCAGTTGGACTCCTACATTAAAAGAGAAGTCAGTTCTAAAGAGTTAATATTTAACCACAGAACTTCTGTTCACTTTAGGAGACTTCAACTGAGGACCTACTATATGCTAAGTGCTGAGATTTCTACTCCTAGGGAGCTAACATAGAAAATAATTTCAAAGAAATTATCTTACTTGATCACATATTTTTATATACTATCCTTTTTATGGGCATTTTGTCTGATCTTTGCAAGTCCATTACAAATGCCTTGAGGACAAGGATATGACCGCTTGCCTTATCCCCTTTTCTCTGTCCACCATTATATCTGGCAAAGTTTTGAGCTCATTCATTCATTTTTTTAAAAGATCAACTTTAGTTTTCAGAGGTTTTAGGCTTACAGCAACATTGAGTAGAACATACTGAGAGTTCCCACATATTCCCTACCCCCTGTCCTCACACACACAAATTTCTCCTCCATCAACAACCCTCACCAGAGTGGAATGTTTGTTACAATTGATCATCCCTATATTGACACTCCATTATCAACTAAATCCATAGTTTAAATTACATATTAGTGTTGCATATTCTAGAAATTTGGACTAATGTATAATGACATGCATCCACCATTACAGTATTATGCAGAATAGTTTCATTGCTCTAAAACTCCTCTGTGTTCCGCCTGTTCATTCCTCTCTACGCTCTTCCCCACTGGCAACCACTGTCTCCATAGTTTTGCTTTTACCATAATGTCATATAGTTGAAATTATACAGTATGTTTTATTTTCAGATTGACTTCTCTCACTTAGTAATATGTAGTTATGTTTCCTCCATGTCTTCTCATGGCTTGATAGCTCATTTATTTTTACCACTGAATAATATTCCACATCTGAATGTTCCGCAGGTTATCCATTTACCTGCTGAAGGACATCTTGGTTCCTTCTAAGTTTTGGAGATCATAAATAAAGCTGCTATAATCATCCATATGCAAATTTTTGTGTGGATATAAGTTTTCACCTTTTTTGGGTAAATAAGGAGTATGATTGCTGGATTGTATGGTAAGAGTATGTTTAGTTTTGTAAGATTCTGCCAAATTGTCTACAAAAGCAGCTGTACCAGTTTGCATTCCTACCAACAAGAAATGAGAGTTTCTTATGCTCCACATCTTCACCAGCATTTGGTGTTGTCAGTGTTCAGGAGTTTGGCCATTCTAATAAGTGTGGAGTGGTATCTCTCTCTCTCTGTCTTTTTTTTTTTTAATTCCCTAATGACATACTATGTTGAAAATCTTTTTATATGCTTATCTGCCATCTACATATCTTCTTTGGTGAGTTGTTTGTTCAGGTTTTTGCCCAATTTTAATCTGGTTGTTCATTTTATTATTGTTGAGCTTTAAGAGTTCTTTGTATATTTTGGATAAAAGTCCTTTATCAGATATTCTTTTGCAAATATTTTCTCCCAGCATGTGGTTTTTCTCTCATTTCTTGACAGTGTCTTGCACATAGCAAACATTTTTAATTTTAATGAAGTCCAGTTTATCAATTATTTCTTTCATGGACCAGACCTGTGGTGTTATATCTAAAAAGTCACCACCTTGGGCTTCCCTGATGGTGCAGTGGTTAAGAATCTGCCTGCCAACGCTGGGGACACGGGTTTGAACCCTGGTCCAGAAAGATCCCACATGCAATGGAGCAACTAAGCCTGTGAGCCACAACTACTGAGCCCGCATGCCACAGCTACTAAAGCCTGTGCACCTAGAGCCCGTGCTCTGCAACAAGAGAAGCCACCGCAATGAGAAGCCCAAGCACCACAGCGAAGAGTAGCCCCCTCTCGCCGCAACTAGAAAAAGCCCGTGCACAGCAACGAAGACCTAACGCAGTCAAAAATAAATAAATAAAATAAATAAAATTTAAAAAATAAGTCACCACTTTACCCAAGGTCATCTAGATTTTTCTCCTATGTTGTATTCTAAGAGTTTCACAGTTTTGCATTTTATGTTTAGCTCTGTGGCCCATTTTGAGTTAATTTTTATGAAGAGTGTAAAGTTTGTGTTCACATTCTTTTTTGGTTGTTTGTTTTGCATGTACATGTCTAGGTTTTCCAGCACCATTTGGTGAAAAGACTATCTTTGTTCCATCGTATTGCCTTTGCTCTTTTGTCAAAGATCAGTTGACTATATTTATGTGGGTCTGTTTCTGGGATGTCTATTCCATCCTATTGATCTATTTGTCTGTTCTTTCCCCAATACCATACTGTCTTGATTACTACAGCTTGAGAGTAAGTTTGAATTTGGGTAGTGTCAATCCTCCAACTTTGTTCTTCTCCTTCAATATTGTCTTGCCTGTTCTGGATCTTTTACTTCTCCATATAAACTTCAGAATCAGTTTGTCAATATCCACATAATTTACTCATTTTCTAACAAGTGTCCACAAGCCCCAGTGAGTTACAAGGTCATGGAACATAAAGATAAAAATGGATGTTGCCTGCCGTCAAGACCCTTAAGTCTAGGTGTTTTTGAAGTATTGTTGACTAACTCTTTACTTGGAAATCTCCTTTCTTTACCATATGCTCCCACAAACAACTCTTGAAGTCTTGTCCCATGCTCTCAGTGCCTTTTAACTGAACGCTGTAAACTTCAGTGCATACAGGGGACAGTCCTTACAGGGAAACATGAAAAGGAACAAAGCCAGCTACATGCAATTCAGAAAGAAGTAGAATTCAGGCCACAGTAAGCTGGGGAGCACATACTGAAAGAGACATTTGTTTTTGGGAAGGGCAGAACGTGCTCTGCCTCATCTTCTTGTTTTTCAAAAGATACCAGAAATCCAGAATTTGATGTGAATTCCTCAAATTATTAATTGTTAGAAACAAAGTAAAGTTAATTTTTTTTGGCATTTCATCATTTCCTTTATTTTTAAAAATTAATTAATTAATTTTTTACAGTAGGTCTTTTATTGGTTATTTTAAATATAGCAGTGTGTACATGTAATAGCTGTTCAACCCTGCCTATGAGCCGCCAGTTTGCCACCTCTATTGTAACTCCCCAAATCCCTCCAACCTGTTTCTTTTTTTTTTTTTAACATCTTTATTGGAGTATAATTGCTTTACAATGTTGTGTTAGTTTCTGCTGTGTAACAAAGTGAATCAGCTATATGTATACATATACCCCCATATCTCCTCCCTCTTGTGTCTCTCTCCCACCCTCCCTATCCCACCCCTTTAGGTGGTCACAAAACACCGAGTTGATCTCCCTGTGCTATGTGGCTGCTTCCCACTAGCTATCCATTTTACATTTGGTAGTGTATGTATGTCCATGTCACTCTCTCACTTCAACCTGTTTCTTAGCAAGTCCTGAACTAGTAGGTTTTTGCCTTTCTAGTGTCTCTCACCTAGTCCTTTATGCAAATATTTTTTGCATCTAAAGCTTCAATTCCTTTCTCCTTTCTCACATCTCTCTATCCCTGCCTTCAGACAGAACAATAATGACTTTTTGTCTTAACAAATGAGCATTTCAAGTTAGGTTTCCCTCCTTCTCCCCTGTGACCCCTCTGGTTTTCTTTTCGGTTTTGTGCTCTTCTATTGAATGACTAAAATTATATCCTAAGATGGGGGGAAAAAATCTAGTAAGTCAACTCACAGACTGACCATAAATCTAAAATGCCTATCACTGTTTTAAGTCAATAATCAGTTTAATTTTTTTTTTTTCCGCTACGCGGGCCTCTCACTGTTGTGGCCTCTCCCATTGCGGAGCACAGGCTCTGGACGTGCAGGCTCAGCGGCCATGGCTCACGGGCCCAGCCGCTCCATGGCATGTGGAATCTTCCCGGACCGGGGCACGAACCCGTGTCCCCTGCATCGGCAGGCGGACTCTCAACCACTGCGCCACCAGGGAAGCCCCAGTTTAATTTTATAGACTGATGAGGACCAACTCTGCTGTAGGAGAAATTTTGGCTCCCAATTTTTCTCAAGGCTTTTAGTTGAGGTTCAGGAAAATAGGATCAGCTAAAGGAATGGTTTTCTGGAACTCATTTAAAACACATTCTTAACTCTTAGCACTTGCTCTTACCTGGGCTACATAAAAAATTTCCTGCACAAAGGAAATAAAAGTACAGTTTATCATCACCTTCATAATTATTAAAGACTTAACATGTACTGAATGCTTCTATGTAGCAGTTATTATCCTAAGATGCTTTATTCTCATTTATTCCTCACAATAAACAATGGAGTCTTTACCCCATTATTAGTCCCATTTTTAACAGCTATACCCCTGTTTCCAGTTTTGATGCTCACAGAAGCATAGGAAAATTAAATTCAAGTTTAAAAGACTTTGAGAGTTTATGTTATCCATCTCCTAACCTCCAGGCAGGGTGGAATCCTACTCATTACAGAACTGTGAGGGAAAAAAAATATTTAAAAGTAATTTAAAAGATTTTTAATGAATCCTCAGCCTCTTTCATTTACTCACTTTGGTATATAACAATCATTACTGCCAGGAATTCTTTTATTTGAATTTCACCTGGAATTTTGCTCTTTTCTAATTGAGATTTTAAACTAGGTTATTTACTTGTCCTGGGACCCTCCTTTTACAGTACACAGACTTCTCTCTGAAATCCCCAGAGTATCATTTGAAATGAGAAATAGTATGTGTCTGTACATGTGTGTGTGTGTAATTCAGAGATAAATAAGCACAAAATGAAAATAAAATATTTGCCTAATGTCTATTTAAGCCAGTAGTGTTATTCAGGGCTGTGGTCAGAATCTTGGTATTTATTTGCCATTATCACACATTGTACATCAACCATGAACTAAGTAGTTGTGATAAACAATGCCAGGGACTCTTTTCTGTGAACTGGATAGAAAGCTTAGCATGTCAATCCCTAACATTCCTGTCTTCACACAGCCCTTGCTTAATTATGTGTCTTATATCCTCCTCTTTGATGGGCTTTTTAATTGTTCTTGGACATGAACAGCAGTCATAAACTATAAAGTGCTACTCATGTATTGATTAGTCATTAATTTATCATTGTATTCATCTAAGAAACTATGTTTAGTTCAGAAACTATTTTCTCGTCACTTCAAAGATCTATAAAACAGTTGGAGATCACTTCAAAGATCACTAAAACAAAGACCCATAAAACAAAGCTGATGACAGTGACATGCACTTGTCTAAGTTTCTACACCCAGAAAATGAGGGAAGAGAGTGTATATGTATGTCTGTGTGCATCTCTGTGTGAGTGGTAGGACCATCAGGTTTGATGGGGTTGGGGCTGATTTACAGCCTCTGATTTTTTCTCTCCTATACCCTCTCCCTTGATGCCCAACTATCTCTACTCATCATGCAAATGGTTTGGGGTAGTGAGGTCAAGGACCCCCCAAAACAGGCTATTCAATAACCTGGACAATGTTGCAAGGAGAACTGATTACCGAAAACTTGCAACTGTCTCTCTGGTTTCTCAAGAAAAGACCAAAGACTGTGAGTCCCAAAGAACAATGGTATAATGAGGGATTCAAGAATCCTGAAGCAAAGGGAAAATGCTCAGAGAGAGAGAAAAGGATGGTCCAGGCAAGACACACTCTTCCAGTAGCCAGCAAACCCGAACTAAGAGCTGGTGTTTCCTGCCGGGCCAGACCTAGCTTCAGATCTCAGGGAACTCAGCCAGGGGAGTCAGTCTTACATAGGAAGAACAACAGAGTGGAACCAGGAGGACAGTGTGGACCTACTCCTCTCCCTGCAGCATGGAGGTTCTAAGCCAGAGATATGCTGGTTAGGTTGGATCAAGCTTAAGAGAGAGCCTTATCTTCTGAAAGGTGGATGCAGGTGCAGACTTATCCTCTGTCTGAATGACATTGTTTGTGTGGGGTTACATAGGGGTGCAGAGTTATTTTCATTCCACTTTTTCTTCTCTTAACTGCCTAACCCTGGGTCTCTGACATTTTTTTTTCCACTCAAGTTTATTTTTAGAAATTTCATTCCCTATTTGCTAACTTAAACAGATTTAATTTCAGCCTGAAACTTAAAAGAAACCCTCTTCCCTTGATTCTTTGTTCAGATTCTTTATTACAAAGACATAATAGAGAGACACCATCAAACCCTGTCTGCTGGGTCACCACTAATATGTCCCCTGGGCACAAGTTGTTCTCTATTTTCAGGTCCCCAGGACCTAAAAGATGTCATTGAACCCCTCATCCTCTCCACCAGGAATCCCTGCATCACTTATTTCTTAAGGGAGTGGTGATTTTCTTTATTTTTATTTAACAGGCACTTCTATAACACCTGTTATATGCCAGGAGCTGTTTTGAAGTACAAGTATTAACTCGTTTAATTCTCACTGCAAGCCAGTGAGGTTGGTACTATTATTATCCCCATTTTAAAGATGAGGAAACTGAGTCATGGAGAGGTGACCTGACTTGCCCCAGTTGTGTAGCTCATAGTGGTGAAATTGGAATTCCAGCCCAGGGATCCTGGCTCCAAGTCCTTCACTCTTAACCATCACTTCATGCCAAATTTCAGTCCTGCTGATATTCACCTCTTGTATTTGTTTTTTGAATTATTTGGTACTACATTTTCCTACTTATGTGGGGGGATTATATAATGGGACCCCCCCCTTATTTATTCAAGTAAAGCCTCTGGTGTTCAGTTTCCCCTTGGTTCTACTTGTCTTGTGCTGAAACTACCTCGACTGTGTTTTTAGCTCAATCCTTTATGCTTAGAGTTGCAGGGTTGCGGGGGGCTCTGAGGGCCCCGCATGACTGTTTTACAGGGTTTGAGGATGGATATGACCAAACCTGGCACCTTCTTCTGGGCCAAAACTGCACAAGGAAAGAAGAGAAACAGCTCAATTGTCAAGGGTGCTCAGTTAACCCACATAGTTTAGATTCTTAGAATCTGGTATCATCTGTGATGATACCATGATGATTCACTTCCAGGCAGTCCCTGCCTTCTTATGGACTGGAGCTTGGTCTTGACAGCAAGGAATTTCAGCATGAATGGATGTCACCAGCTCCTTATACAGTCACAAAACCACCTCTGTTGGTTTCAGAACCATGAAGCACTCATACTGCACTCCTTCCTGCCTGTGAAGCTACCATGGCCTCCCCAACACCCAAAGGAAGACAGGGGGGTTGGGAGGGGAGTGCAGGGAAGGGGAAGAGAAGAGAGGAGGAAAGGAAATCCTTTTCATTAGGCCCCAAATAGGCCATCAACCTCGGGACTGCTCTTTCTGATTCCCTTCCAATATGTATTCTACATACTGTACTGTAAAGCTCCCTTCTAACCTCAGAATTCTGCTGCTTAAGACCCTCTGTGACTTCTGATTGCCTCAAGTTCAAGTCCAAACTCCCAAACATGGGGGACAAAGGTCTTGATAATCTGGTCCCTAATTTTTCCTTCTGTTTTGCCTCTCACCCTTTCCATATTCCCATATTCTCTTTCCCCTCTCTTCCTCTCCCTTCCCCTCCCCTTTCCTCTTCTCCTCTCCCCTCCCTTCTTCTCCTTCTCCTTTCCTTTTGTCACTCTATCCCAGCCCATCTCCCCTCTGCCCCTCCCCCCTTACCCTCAATTCACATTAGACTAATTATAATCCTCTAAAACAACTATCCTCCCTCTTGCCTCCTGATCCACTCTGTGCCTGGAATTCCTTCTCCTATTCCCTTAATCTATTGATTAGCTCCTCCTTAATCTCTAGGACACCACCAAGCTTTCTGCCAGAGAGACTATTCCCTGACTCTCCCACCCCCTTATGACTCATGTTAACCCCTGTAATGTAACATTGTACCTTATGGTATTTTATTCTCCAGCCTCAATGTTCTTCCCTCCTGCTTCTCAAAGGAAGGGATGGCATCCTTGTCATGTTATGTCTGCAAAACACAGTGCCTGGTACATGGAAGATGCTAGCAAATATTAGTTGAACAGTTGACATCAATAGTACATAGCTGCATAAGCTGGTACACATCCCAGGCAAGGGTCTCAGTCTACTTTTCTCATGTTACAGATTAGGAGTCAGGCCCAGAAAGAGGTCAGGTCATTTGAACAGAGCATGAAGCTATTCATATTTACAGCTGGGACTAGAGCCCAGACCACTGGGCTATGAGCTTCTTGATGATGATGAAGAGAAACACATCTTATTCATCCTGTGACTCCAGTGCAGACCATCAAGTCTAGAAAGTAGTAGATGCCTAATCAATGGATGAATGAGTACAATGGCACCAAGTTCTTTCCACTGCCTAGGGCAACGTGGAACAGCAACTTAGCAGTATTACATTTGGTTTGATCATGCTCGACAACTAACCTGAACAATTAGAGCTCTATGATTCAGATTAGCATACAAGTTACCTGCTGTCAAGATTTACCAGTCACGCTGACAATTGTCAAATTGCTTTGACTTTGTGCAGTATTGACATAAACTGCATTTACTTCCTGCATTCATGCATTACAATAGCTACTTTGGCATCACATACAGACATGGCCCAGATATACTGTTACCACCATTCCAACACTAAGAGGCTGCTGCTATTTTTAAACTTCCCCTGGAAAGTAGATGATATGATTCCCTTGCTTATCCATTCTGATGTCACTCAAACCTCCAGGGAGGAAAGTTCCTCCTTACATCCTGCTAAAATTGCTTCCACCTTGTATTTGGAATGTTTCTCCCTACAGGTCAGATGACAGCTGATAGGACAGGCTTCTGCTCCAATGTCTGCCAGTGTTCCTGGCTGAGTAGACAGCACAGATAAGAGAAAGTTGCTACCACAGACTGCAGCATGTATGCAGACACACACACACATGCCTCCCAGGGCTGTGAGCAGTCGTTCTAATAGGTAAATCAACATCTGTGCTATGTCTTTTTATTTGGGGACTCACGTTTGAAAATATTGTTTTTTTCTGTTCATATCTTCTTAATCCCGCTATTAATTATTTGCAGCCCTTGGACATGCTCTGAGGATGACTGCCCAATATCTTCCAATTTCCCCGGGCCTTCCAAAGCATATTTTATGTTCCTGGCCACAGCTTGTATTTTAGCAGACTATCCCAAATGTGCACCGTGAATTTGCTGAAAATCAGTCCAGTTGTTTTATTTCAACATTATAATAGAGGTCGTAGAAGGAGGGGGAGAGGGAGAGAGAGAGAGAGAGTTTCATTTTTGTATATGGAAGATAGCAAAAGGACGGTGGACAACCCACCTGCCTTTCCCTGCTTCTCACCAAAAGCACAGATGTAAGGCAGAGATCTGAACTTGGGCGCATGGGAGGCCCAGGCATCAGACAAAAGCCATTCTCAAATTAATGGAGCATCTTAGCAAGTATTTCAGTGAAGAAAACTTTATATAGAAGTCAACGGAAATAAATCTTGGTACCCTAATGAGCTCTGAGCAATTACATCAGCAAAGACTGAGAAACTAGGGTCCCCATGGAAGAAAGTCAAGTCCTAGTGTCCACTGCAGGGGACAGGAGAGCTATGATTGTGACAGAGAAGCTTCCTCTGTAGCAGGATCTGGACATAGAGAAATCCCTCCTGACCTTGGCAGTGAATTCCCTTGGACCCTGATCGAGGGTCTTCATCAGATCCTGGGTAAAGAGTTGCTGGAGAATGGCTACCAGATCTCCAGAGACTGGAAGTCACATCCTTTTATACTTCATGCTGAAATAATTGTCAATGGTTTTCATTCCATGTTCGAAATGCATAGCTGATGAATACTTTTGTCAACTTTAATAACTTTTGAGTAGAACAACCTCTCTAGCTTTGTTCAGTCCAAGAACTCATTTAAATAAAGATTTTCTACCCAGAACAAGAAAAATCAAGGTTAACAGCATCCTTTAATCTGTTCAGCATCTTGTCTTAACAAAATTTTTTTCTATCATAATCGTCTCTTAGATTTCTAAGTGAAGACAATGATGGACTTGCCACTTGCTGCATAAAACTAGTAATAAAAAAAAACCAATATAAGGTAGCATTGCATGGGTTCTACCTCTCTAACTAGACTTTGATGTCTTTACTAGTAGAATGTTTACAGCTTCTAACCTCTAACTAGGACTTCTTTGGCTTCATGGTGGTTGCGGAGGAGCTGGAAGAGGTGATGAGAATTGCATGGGTCTCTCCCTCCCTAGGGACATTGCAGAATAGGCTTTCCTCTGCAGTCTCTGGAATGCTTAGTCACAGGCCCACCTGACCCCTAGGTAAAATGACTGATGGGGGCATTTCAGCATTGGCAAACTCACTCAAGTGTTCAGCAGACTCCTGAGCTGTGTGGAGCACATAGTTCAGGGGTCTCTGGGTGGGTACTTAGAAAAGTTCTCCAACTTGCTTGTTTCCCATAATTCTCCCCATCAGAGAACCGTGCTGACACAAAGCAGAAGTTGTCTCTGTGGGTCCAACTGTTCGCTGCAGCTGCTGGCTTTGAATCTCCTTGCCTCTTTCCAGGGATATGGTTCAGACTAAAGGAGTAGCTTTGACAAGATGGGGAGGAGATGGGAGAGGAGGCTGGCTCTTTAGAGCAGGGAAATATGGCCAGAATATTGGATGCATTAGGACACACGTAGCGGACTTGGCCCACAAATCTGCCTTAGTTTCAGTGTTGCCAAAGATGCTTGGTGAAGTAATTAAAACATAGGTTTTCTAACAACTCAGACTTTTCCAAAATTCCTTTATGCGCAGAGCTCCATTTTGTGCCTGAATCAGCCTAGGATTGCAATAATTTCATGTTATAAATGAAGAAATGGATTTCAGAGAAGTGAAGTGTCTTCTTCAAGATCACACAGTAAGTTATCAGGGACTTAATGTGGGGAGTCTCTCAATGATATATTCATGTCTTTTAATTTTTTTATCCCAGTACCTAACACAGAGCCAGGCTAACAGAAATGTGTTGAATAAATGAGGCTGGGCTGGAAGCCAGACTTCTCTCTATGATTAGAGTTGCCAGATTAGGCAGGTAAAAACACAGGAGTCCCAGCTAAATTTGAATTTTAGATAAACAAAAAATACATTTTTAGTATAAGTGTGTGCCATGTATTTCATCTTATGAAAATCTCTTCTCTCTCTTTCTCTCTCTCACTCACAATTTGTTCAGTGCCCCCTTTATTTTAATGGGATGCATTTCAATGTCTTCCCATTTGAAATCTTTGTCGTCAACAACTAAAATTCAGTAAAAACTCCAAATGCTGATATTTTGGCTTTCTACATGTTGAATACTTTAATAAAACACTTTCGATATATTTTGAGTCAAAGACAAACAAAATTAAGAGAGCTCGCTCACAAAACACCTAAAGGCCCTTAAGTTGATTTACTAAGTAATTCCCTAACAGATTAGATATTTCTAAAATTTGACTTATGAGGAATAGCAAAGAGTAAACGCATGTTCTGCCATGTTAAACTATTGTTTTGTATTGAATGTCAGCTTTGTCACAAAAATTTGTAGTGGGATTTTTCTGTGTGTATATTAAAATAGTTCTAAAAACGTCCACTACAGCTGTTATGTTTAATAAACTTTTTATTTTAGAATAGTTTTAGATTTATGGAAAAGTTGCAAAGATAGTACAGACAGTTCTCCTATAACCCTCACTTAGTTTGTCTCATTGTTAATATCTTACATAATTGTGGTACATTTGTCACATATGAAACCAACATTACTATTAACTGAACTCTATACATTATTAAGATTTTACTGGTTTTTTTCTACTAACGTCCTTCTTCTATGCCAGGAACCCAGCTAGAATACCGCATTACATTTTGTTATATCTCTTAATTTCTGATCTATGCCGATTTCTCTGTCTTTTCTTCAGAGTTTTAGGATGAATTACTTTGTAGAATGTCCCTCAATTTGAGTTTGTCTGATGTATTTCTCATGATTAACCTGGGGTTATGGGTTTTGGGGAGGAAGACCACAGAGATGATGTGCCCTTCGCATCACATCATACAAGGACACATGCTATCAACATGACATCACTGGTGAGATTAACCTTGATAGCTTGATTAACTTAGTTTTTGCCAGGGGCCTCTACTCTAAAGGTATCTTTTCTCCCTTTCCATAGTCCATGTAATCATATATTAAAATGTGTTTCACACACACTATACATGACCACAAAGGAAGATGGAAGTCCATAACAGAATTCAAGCAAACCCTTATGCCTTATTTTAAGGCAACTATTAATGATGACACTATGTTGGAAGATGAAAAATCCAAAACAAATGTTAAAACAGGATAAGACCCTAGGACAGTAAGCATAACAGGAACTGTCCTAGGCAAACTGGAACATATGGCCAACTTATTTTAAAAGTCTGTCTGCCACTGTATAGGCCTCTTGGAATCCAAGGTTTTGGTAAGACTCACAGCAATTATCTCTTTTAGGATGCTGAGAACCTCTGCTAAAGTTCATACACTGGTAGAATTTTTCTCTCAACTCTCCAGCAGCTGGCACCTTGTACAGTTAATCTGCCATGCTGGGCTCCTGCGAGGAGCCACACAGGGGATTCTCCAGCAAAATGCTTCCCCATCTGACCAGTATTCTGTCCCGAATCATGTGAGGTGGGCTGGACAGCATGGACTTTTTGAAAATGTCTCTCTTATTCTCTTTTATTCTTTTCCTTTAGGACAGGGTCTGCCATAGATCTTAAGCTGTCATGCTTTTGTCCCTTACCTTAGGGCTTTTAGGGTTAAGGATGGTCCCATTGAGAAGATTTCCAGAGTTCAAGTCTTATCAAGGAGAAAGACAAAGAGGAAAGTGAGATGAGTTTTGCAAAGCCCTTTCTCCCTTCACTGAAGGAGAAAGCTCCATTCCTGGGGAAGGTGGTGGGCAGGGCATTGCAATACACCAGCCTCATTGTGTGTACATGTGTGAGGCTGCCATTCTGTCCTTTGCTTTGAATACATATCAAAGCCAGGCCCCAGCTAGGTAGAGGACAGTGTGTGTATGTGTGTTGCAAGGGTGGGGGCAGAGAGAGGACAGCATATACCACCAACATTCATGAATTCACGTAAGTTATTGAACATTTATCATGGAGTATGCACTGGGCTACTTCTTGGAGATAAACAAATACAAGACAAAACCGCTGACCTTTGGAAGTTCAAGGTTTAAATCAGAATCCTTCCCTCTATAACAGAAAACTGAAAATTAGACTTGCTAAGTCCAATCACAATAACGTTTGTATTTTCGGGAAGAGGCCATGGCTTGGAATCTGAATGGGAGCCAAACAAACCCACCAGCAGCATGCTTACTGTGCTCAGACTTCTGGTCCAGATTCAAATACAACCTGGGAATAGCTGCCTATGAGGAGCAGTAATGCTGAACCAGGGTGTCTTGGTTTACAGCTGGCGCTCGGTGGTTGGGAGAAATCATGGATTTTGGCTCTTGTGGTATTTGCTCTCTTGAGCGCATATGATGTTATGACAATCAATGGAATCTTTATGACAGACATAAATAGTAGTAAGAGATTTATATTTTTGTTGGTATAATTTTCTTTCATTTTCATCTTTAAGCCTCTTCTGGTTTGGGCCTTATGATGGCTTTGTGCTGGGCCCAGATCATGTTTCACTAAGGGTTTACTTTGGGAATTAGGGATTGTTCCTTCACCCCACTAGGAAAATTAAACCCTTCTCATAGGAAGCATGGGTCTAGAAAAATCTATTCTGCAAAGGTGAGTGACCATATCCTATGTAAAAAGTGTTGTTCTTGATATAGGTAAGTGAACACCTGCTGCCTGTGGGTCCCTTTTGTTGGAGTCTACTGTTTCTCTTGATCTGAGCAGGACTCTGTGGAGGGGTGTGGGTCCCCTTAAACCAAGAGGCCAGGCTTCACACCAAGAGGGGTGTTCTGTGTGCAACTGTAGAATCACAGAATATCAGCAGTGGGTGGAAACACAGGGGTGACCTGAGTTAGGGCTTCTCACTTTACCTATGCAGAGATTAGTTTAGCGGTAGAGCAGACTCCAGAGTCCAGGCCTCAAGACCGCTAACCCAGGATTCCTTCCACTCAGCCATAGACCATGGGGTGATGTTCTGCTTTGCTCTCCCTCGGACCCAGATTAGTGTTGACCTTCAAAGGATTAAGAGGGAAAATAACAGCAACGAAACTTGAGTGAAAGGAAAACTGAGATTTTGAGAATAAAGTAGTGATTGACAATTTTAAGGGATGATTTAATAAGTCTCTTGCCTGTATAATATATCCCCTGAAAACGAAACAAACAGATTTACTTTGGAGCTTCATCCCTGGAGACTAGCTGAGGGACGACCCCATCTGCGAAATTACCCACCAACTCCTTAACCACCATCCATGCAGGGACTTTGGGATGGATCTCCTTTATTCTCTTTAACTTCCTGCAAGGCCCAGGGTAGAAGTATCAGCAAAAAGATGTTTCTGGTAAAAATAGAGTGGGTCAAATATTCAAAAGATATACGGACAGAGTACATGACAGAAGCATAAGGTCCATGTCTATATTCTAACCTCCTGAATATCCTTCCTAATTCTCCCTATATGGGTTCTCCTCACCCTGATCAGGAGTTTCCAAATGAGGCAAGTTGAAGTTTCTTTTGCCGATCCCATATAGCAAAACATGGGTTTTTTGAAAGAGAGCCCTAGGCTGGACCTTAGAGGAGAAGATCAGGCACTGTTCGTGGTCCTGAGGGCCAGCTGGTGGATGAGGGGCCATCAGTGGCCTGGTCGATGTAGGCAGGTTGCAAGGGGCAAAGAAGGGATGGTGCTAATTAGTGTTTGTGGTATTTGACACTCTCTGTCCATGGTATAACATGGCCTTTCTGCAACAGCCAAGTAAACTGTGCTCCTGGTGACTCAGCATGGTCCCAGATGGAAGATTTCCATTGGTTGCAAACCTGCTTCATTACACCCTACTGGGGGTTCCAACCTCAATCCATGGGCTCAAGTGTGAAAGTAATATTGTATGTCTATTTCCCATAAATTAAATTCAATTCTTACCCTGGGGTGTCAGGAATTCAATCTTATTTTTCACCTCCAACTCTCATTCGAAGACAGGGCTGAGTTTTTAGAATCTCACACAGGACCCACTTCTTGAAGAGGCACCCGTGGGCCTCAGTGGGCTGTCCACTCTCTCATGGCAGAGATGTCTACTGTTGTGCCATTGTGCTGCCTTCATGCCCTCCTTTCTGCTACTTTCATTCTGTGCTTGGGGCCATGGAGGGAACTCCTGGTAGGGCTGTGAATGTCAGGCTGAAGACACATCACCCTGTGCAACCCTTGATTGTTTTTCTAAGATCCTCCCACCCCTTCACACATTACCAGGAGCTGCCCCCAGACCTTATTTTTACCCTATTACCCCCTGCCCTAAAGAATCCCATTGCAGGCAAGTCAATCCCTTTCTCTTTCTCCACATTTGTCTGCAAGGTCTTTTTCCCTGTCATCAAACCCAAGTCTCTTCAGTGGGTCTATAATAATTCTCCAGAAGCAGCAAACACAAAACCTGCTGTGTACCTGAGAGGTGGGAGGATAAATAAGAAATCATGGTGGAAAAATAAATTAGAAACCAAAAACTGCCCCAGCTACCACTTAGAATAATCAGAGACTGGGACACAGCATGATCTCCTCTTCCCTTCCTTCCTGTCCTCCCTCTTTTCTTTCTGTTTCCCTTAGGTCTTGCTGACCATTGATGGCAGGCCATCATGACTGCCCACCCCACATTCTCTGGTTCCAACAACCCAGCCAGCTCAGGGTTTGATTGCACAGCTCGGAATCGTGTGCCAGGCACCTCCTTCAGATGCATTGAATCTGACCAGAGCTCCTCCAGCCAGCTCAGTGGCTGAAATCTTTGTCTCCCCCAGTGCTTCTTTCATTGTTTATTTGGTCATGAACACCTTCAGATGGCCTGATCTCTCTGGACCACGGCCATCCTCCTTACTTCCTCCACTAACACTCCTCACCTAGTTCCTTGAGTTGAAACTTCTGATTCAGATTTTTCTAAGGGGGGAAGGACTGTCAGGTGAAGCAATGAGCTTCCTGTAATTGGGTCACCATCTACCCAGAACCTAATGAATCTATTTCTAAATGGACACAGAATCAGATTGTGAGGCCTCTAAATGCCCTAGTCTCCAAACATTTTTTTTTTAAGGGGTGAAATTTTATTTATTTATTTATATTATTGAAATGTGATTGAGGTACAGTATTATGTTAGTTTCTGGTGCACTACATAGTGATTTGACATTTACATACACCATGAAATGATCACCATGATAAGTCTAGTAACCATCTGTCCCATACAAAGTTATTACAACATTATTGACCATATTCCTTATGCTGTATATTACATCCCTGTGGTTTGTTTACTTTATAACTGGAGATTTGTACCTCTTAATCCCTTTCCCTTATCTTACCCCCTTCACTCCCATCCCCTCTGGCAATCACCCATTTGTTTTCTGTATCTATGTGTTGGTTTTCATCCTGTTTTGTTTGTTTTATTTTTTAGGTTTCACATAGAAGTGAGATCATATGGTAATTGTCTTTCTCTGACATATTTCACTTAGCATAATACCCTCTAGATCCATCCATGTTGTCACAAATGTCAATATTTCTTTTTTCTTTCTTGCTTGCTTTTTTTTTAAAATTTTGGCTGAGTAATAATCCATTGTATATATACACCACATCTTCTTTATCCAGTCACCTATTGGTGGACACTTTATGTTGCTCTTTTTTTGACATTGGTCTTAGTAATATTTTTTTAGATCTATCTCTTGGGCAAGGGAAACAAAAGCAAAAATAAATAAATGGGACCAAATCCAACTAAAAAAATTTTGCACAGCAAAGGAAACTATCAAAAAGTGAAAAGGCAGCCTACTGAATGGGAGAAAATATTTGCAAATGATATGTTTGCTAAACAGTTAATATCCAAAATATACATAGAACTCATGCAACTCAACATCAAAAAAAAAAAAGAGGCTATATCTTAATAGGTGTGCTGGTTATGTATACACATTTACTAGAAATCACTGAACTATGCTCTGAAGGTCTGTGCATTTCACTGTATGCAAATTATACTAGATAAAAATTATAATAAGGGAGTAACAGGTACATGGAAGTGGTCACATAAAATACACAGGTATTGAAAAGTTTAACAAAATGAGCAGAGGACCTGAAGAGACATTTTTTCCAAAGAAGACGGATGGCCAATAGACACATGAAAAGATGTTCAACATCACTAAACATCTGGGAGATGCAAATAAAAACCATAATGAGATATAACTTCACACCTGTCAGAATGACTATCATCAAAAAGACAATAAAATAAGAAGTGTTGGTAAGGATATGGAGAAATGGAAACCCTTCTGCACTGTTGGTGGGAATGTAAATTGGTGCAGCCACTATGGAAAACAGTATGGAGTTTCCTCAAAAAATTAAAAGTAGAACTACCATACAATACAACAATTTCACTTCTGGGTGTTTATCCAAAGGAAACAAAACCCTAATTCAAAAAGATATATGCAAGCCAAGATATGGAAGCAACCCAGTCTCTAAACTTTTGATAGTCATTCAGGAACTGCCTGGAGTCAAATATTGGTTCTACCATTTACTAACTCTGACCTTGAACAAGTTAACATACCCCTTTGAGACAACTTCATCCAGAGTGTAAGGGTACTAATCATCCCCACCTTAGAGGATTGTTGGGGAGATTTTATGAGGTATTACATGTGAAGCACATAGACCATTGCCTGGCATATAATAAGCTCTCAGTAAAGTTATTTATACCTACCCTTGCCTCTCCCTCCCTAATATGCTGAGCAGGGATGGCCTATCAGCAGTACAGGTTTTATGGAGTAATTTCAAGGTTCTTAAAACACAGGGTGATGTGAACGCCTTGCTGAGGATGGACATTCCTGTAGATCTTTCTTCCCAGCCTTAATGCCGGGTCCCCTCTTGATCTCATTCATCCACAGACTTCACCAGGGAAGCTGATGGCACCATCAATGTCTTTTCTGAGAAAGGATTTCCATAGGGAGAATGGGAAAGAGGAATTATATTAGTTTCCTACATCTGTTGTAACGAGTTACTGCAAACTGGGTGGTTTAAAAACAACAGAGATGTATTCCCTCACAGTTCTGAAGGCTTGAGGTTCAAAATCAAAAGGTTGGCAGGGTCATGCTCTCCCTGAATGTTCTAGGGGCGGATCCTCCCTTGCCTCTTCCTAGTTCTGATGGTTGCTGACAATCCTTGGCATTCCTTGGATCAAACTGTTTCTCTTTTTTCTTTTTGACTCTCATCTTTTTGTGGACAGTAATAAAAATTGGGATCTTGCAGATATCTTTTAGTTTGGGATAATTTTGTGCATCACTCCAATGCCAATTTTGCATTTGTCCATTAGGACATGGGCAAGAAGAAATTGTAGGGCTTCTATTCTATAGAATTGATGGTGGTATTGGAACCGGGTAGCTGCAAAATTGACCTACTGCTCTGGGGACTGCTGCCTTGTTGCCAGGCATGGTGCATTCTCCCAACTTATTTTTCAGTCTGATTCATTCCTTGGCTCATTTCATGGTATTATCTGACTACTGAGATTTGGCTCATGACTTCCTCTCTTTGTGTTCCTACATTTTCTCTCCCAATTTGGTACTCATCTTACTCATCTTATTCTAATCACTCAGGGTCAGAGAATGTAGCAATCTCTCTTTCATCCACCAGGAATGTGGATATTCACTGGGAGCAATATTGGGCAGGTGTTCAAAATCTGATGAGGAAAGTTTGAGCTAACTGGCATTGTCCAACTGCCAAAGTGAGAATGGCTTCCAGTCCACCCAAAGGTTTCCATTCAAGGGTTTTGATAGACAGCTCACCACCAATGGAATGTCGAAAGACTGGTCAAGGACAAATGGCTGCCAGCTATAGAGGGTGAGAGTGGTGGGAGAAATACTGCACTGATTCTGTCAAAGTCACTGTTTCCCTTTATTCCAGGATTTACTTTTCTACCCCTTAATCCTGATGGACAGGAAGCAGGACATTGGTGTTCCAGTCTATCAGGCTCTTCTTTCTCTTTTCCTATTCTTGTTCTTAACCTGATTTTTCTTTTCATAATGTCTGTTTTGTAAATAGTAAGATTTATCTGGCTTTACTCGCATATATGGGTGTTTATATATGTGTGAGTGTCTCTCCTGAACTCTGTCTTTCCTCATTAATACTCTACCTGTTTAAGATGCTCACAGTCTCTTAGAGTTGGGTGGACTTGTATTTGGCCTTAAACTCTGGGCATCTGTTGAAGATGGTCCTCATCTGATCCTTTCTGAATGATTATGGCCTAATCAATCAGATTAAGTAAGTGGCTATTATTCCTCATCTCCATTGTCAACCTTTCAGCTGTGATGAGAAAACCCATAGCATTAAATCTTCAATTCCCAAGAAGGTGTTCCTCTCTCTCCACAATTCACTCAGTAGGACTGACTGGAACCTATTGACTACATGGCCTGGACTTTGCTGTACAGATGCAGTACGGAAGCACATCTCTCTGGTTCCATTCTGACCAGCTCTCTTAACATAGTTTGTCCAGAGTGGACACTACTGCTGTCGTAACTACTAGCAGCCCCTCTAATGCCACCATGGCACATAAGGAAACCTCATGTCAATCTATCAGCATTTTCTCATTGGGCTGGGTGCAAGATGATGAGCAAGCTACAGTGTGGCCACATTTTCTTCTTTTTCCTTCCATTTTTTCCACCCTACTGTTTCCTCTGCTTTCAGATAACTCACTGTTTAGGCTTCATGAAGTTCTTATTTTTATTCCTGTTCACCTCTGACAGTCTCTATTGTACTTGGGTTGAAAATGCAGTACCTACTGGCTAGAGATGATGGCTCTGAATATATTTTACTATCAATCACACTCTGGGGGACCATCAAGAAGATCTCTCTGTCCTGCCCCCTGATATATCAGAAATTATGGTAGAGTATACTCTAAAAGATGGTATATAATATCATCCAAGATGTAGACAGAAGGCAGGAACCATGGGAGGCATGGATCTATAGGCAAGAGAAATGGGTGAATTGACAAAACTGTAAGTCCTCTAAATTCTCTTTAATAACTCTTACAGATCTTCAATTTCTTGAGCATTTGAAGATGGCTATTTTAACTCTTCTAGGTTGATGACCTCTTGGTGTTTCTGACAGCTCAGATCCATCTCAGCTGAGATGGGAGTCCAAAACCACATGCTGATTGAGAAGCTGCATGACACTTCTACCAATGGTGCTTCCTGGTTTTCCTTAAATACCATTTGGGCATTCACTGAGATTAGGGAGCCAGGTGTTTCTACACAGCTCCATACTCTTCCCCACATCCAGCCTTTCTCTTCTGTTTCCCAACTGGGGTAAATATACTGTCCCGACCTGTACTTCAGTAGAAAGCCTGCTCTTAGAGTCCAAATGTATGTGCCTGTATTCATCCAGATACATATGCATGTCAACAACCATATCACCAGTCACTGATCTCAGCTGGATTTTACTCTCACTTTTGAATGAACAGAATTACAATTCCATGCCTTTATCTTTATCTCTCTGACTGGAAACCAACTGATACCTTTATTAGTGTGATTCTCTATGCTTGTGTAGAGAGGAAAATTCAGATATCCTCACCCCGACTCTATGAACAATTCCCAGTCTTCCTAACCCTCCAGCTGTAGGTTGGCTGGCTTTCTCTAATTGCCTAAAGCACTGTATCTATACAACTCATGGTCTTCTTGAGCAAATTATGGATTAAGAGGACTTGGTGGAGTCTGTATATAAAATTTTTTAAATGAGAAAACTACAGTTTAGGGGGTTATAAACAGTATTTGTATTTTAGAGTAGAAAAAAAGAATTTGATCATAGGTCCGCAGTGCTCTCACTCACTTGTTTTAATAGGAACACATTTTGTAAAACTCAATTTTTCAGACACAAGGTGGGTACCTACCTCCCATTCCAGAATTCCTACCTCCTAAGCCAATGAAGTACCACTATGCTGACACCTTTAACTGATATTTCAAATTCTGTTCAGTGATATAAGTTGGATGTATCTTTAAACAATGCCTTTCTCCAAATATTCATTTACTTAAATATACAATATCCAAAAAGTTGCTGTTCATTTTTGGGGAAATGTGGATCTTTTTGTCTCAACAGTTTCTCACGGGAGGCCAGGTTATTGCAGTAAGAACAGGAACATCTATGTTCATCTGATGCAG
Source organism: Leucopleurus acutus (assembly GCF_964270905.1). Lineage (NCBI taxonomy): Eukaryota > Metazoa > Chordata > Mammalia > Artiodactyla > Delphinidae > Leucopleurus > Leucopleurus acutus. The sequence continues at coordinate 98,598,058 of NC_139149.1, forward strand.
GAAAAAAAGAATCTGAATAGGAGGTGGCAAGGGAGACCCTCAACCTGGCCCAGGTCTGGTGTCATTTAAGATAGACTAAGCCAGAGTTTGACAAATATCCTGTGGCCCACTGCTATTGTGCTCAGATCCAAGATTTGGGGTGGGGAGGGTGGCTGTGGGGAGCCATGGAGCTTCCTGTGAAGGAAATGGACATTCTTACAGAATGACTTATCGTTTTGCTTTAGTTGCACCGTTGGTTTCTTAGGAAAACACTTCCTTTAGCCAACTTTAGGGAAAATCAGGTTCCTCATGGAGAACTAAGCATTCAGGAACCAGAACCAGTGCAGCCATAATGAAGACAGGCCAGGCCATAACCATTTGGCAAGTTATTTCATGAGCAGAAGTCCTATTCCTGTCATACCCTCAATTTCTACTGCAGAAATAAATATATCAGTTCTACACTGCAACAAAAATGGGATCTTCTGGCTATGATTTGCTTGACACAAAAAGTTTTGAGCATGTGTCAGAAAGCAAACTAAAGCGCTTTTTGTTTGTTTTTTTTTCAGCAATATTTCCATGTGTGTAACAGGACTCCAAACAGTGTAAAGCTTCAAGAGAGTAACTTTTATAGGTGTCCTTCTTTTGCTTAACAGGTACCTCCATCACCATTAGAGAGTATTTCTTGAGAAAAAAGAAAATTGATAAGTGAGGACATACTCTACTCAGTACCTCTGGAAATATCTGATCATCCCTGCCCAAGGAATGGAATAAAAATATTAACACACTTAACTTTTATGAACGTTATGCATCCCCCACTATATGTAATCTCAATCTAGATATATGTCATGTCCTGTAGCAGAGATTTATGTACGTGTTTTATATCCCGTGACACCAGGGAAAGTCATTCTACCTATGCCTCCATTCAAGTCAGAGGGTGCATGAGTGAGACAGAGAGAAAGGGGGTACAGATGGAGAGAGACAGAGACAGAGATCAGTGATATACCAGCTGCATTGATATTGAAATAAACACCAATAATCACCAAACATCCCTGCAGATAACTGAGCTAGCTGCTCCAGTGTAGGATGGAGCTGTGTTTTATTCATCTTGCTCTCCTCCACAGCACCTAACACAATGTATATTGTTTAAACAGCTGCACGATAAATGTCAAATGTTGAATGAAATCCCTTAGGAACAAAAACAGGCTGATTGGTGGATGGGTGGAGGGGTGCTGGGAGAAGACTACTGGTGAGCAGGCAAACACACTCAGAGGAAGGAGGATCAGTAGAATGACTTTTAGCTCCGCCCTTCCTTTTCCACCTGTGCACAGTGCATGGGTGTCCAAATTATTTCAGCAATAGGTCCTTCCCCTTTCATTCAAACTATCAATGGAGATGCATTCTCTGTTGTTCCCTTATCCCATCTCCACAGTAGGAGCTCTTAGGATAAGATAGGAGACCCAATAAAGAGCCCAACAAAGCTTGGAAAGGTGGAGGGAACCACAGGGGCCCAAATATCTCATGGATTAACAGATGATCTCACCATCCATTTTCCTTTAATTGTTAGGGTCCTCCAACCAAGTACACCCTATGGTTGGGGTGTGTGTGGTAGGTAGAGGAGCTTTGGGGCAAGGGGAAGGAGGGAGAGAGAGAGGAGGAGGGAGAGAAGGAGGGAGAGAAAGAAAGAAGAGAGACTCTAACATAATAGACAAGCCCAAAAAAGCACTTAACATCAGAAATCCACCAAGAATAAGAATAGGTTCCCAGACCACGTCTGGGTTATAAGCTGATGTCATTTGAAGACATCTCATTGGTTCCACTTAAAAGCCATCTCCTTTCTTCACTCTCTCATTCCCTGAAGTGCCTTCACATTTATCGTTTACACTTCCCATGGCTGCTGCTAACCATGTTCACCATATAATTCAGACCAGTTTAACTAAGTCCTTTCTTATGCATCCAACCTTTCACCTCTACCCTTTGGACAGTACTTTATTTATCATGACACCAGAGACCAGGAATTTAATTCTTGTTGAAGTAATGAATAAACAGCTTAAATATCACTTAACATCTAAGATACCCCCACTCTCATCTAATCTCACTCCATCCATCTAATCTTATTTCTCCCAGCTTTTCTGCTCAAACTCTGTATCTCCTTCCTCCCCAATACCCTGCTGCAGATCAGTCCTTTAGTATCTCTTCCCATCTTCAATGTCCTTTTAATTTTCCCTGTCAAGCCCTCACACTAATTTAGGCCCTGCTCAATTCTACTTTGCTCCTTAAATTTTGCAAGATCTGTCTGTCCTCAAATAGTATTCTCTTCTTCTTGCTCCTGTGCACTTGTAGTTGCTAATACTCATTGGCACTTAATCACTCATAGCCACGCCTTATTACCTGCTTTATGCTTGTTATTAGCCCTGCCTTCTTAACTCAGTCACCACCTCCCTCGGGCCAAGGGTTAAAACCTATATTCACATCTAAAATGCATTACACCCAGCATCGCCCAAGCCCTTGACAGATGAGCAATAAATCCAGTAGAAATAGGTCACCCATTTTCTTGCACAGAGGATGGCTTGACAGGCTCATTCATGGAAGTTAATGTCATTTGGACTAACCTGGTTAAAACACAGGTGTGAGACACTCAGACAGCCAAAGAAGAAAGAATCATAGCCAGTGTTTCTGACAGCTCAGAATGTAGGAAAAATGGACCAGCAAGAAACAACGAACAGGGTGTGGGGATCAGGCACCTTCCTAACAGGAGAGGAAGCATTACAAATTGTTAGACAAGGGACTTCCCTGGCGGTCCAGTGGTTAGGACTCCGCACGCTTCCACTGCTGGGAGCCCAGGTTCAATTCCTGGTCAGGGAACTAAGATCCCTCAAGTGGCTTGGCCAAAAAAAAAAAAAAGTTTAAAAAAATATTGGTAGACATTTGGAAAGACATCTGGCACTATCCATTAAAATTTAAAATATGGATAGCTTTTCAACCCTTATTTCATGTCTTACTGTCTTTCTAGAAATAAACTCATATAAGTACATAGGAGGCACCAGCTAGGGTATTTTCTGCAGCCCCCTTTTTAGAAACAACCTAAAATCCATCATTAGGGTCAATGCTAGATAAGTAATGGAATATTCATATAACAACGTGCAATGTAGTTTTTTCTTTTTAATGAAGTAGAACTTTGTGAAGACATGGCAAAACCTGACACAAATTAAATACAGAAAAAAAAAACTGTAGAACAATACATACAATATGGTATAATTTAAAAAAATACAAAACCAGCCCTAACTCCCGCATGTTGTCTGTGTACATTTCCATAAATGTACGTGTACAGAAATGTTTCTAGAAGGATTCACACCAAACCATAACAGTAGTTACATCTGGAGAGAGTTCTGGAAGGAGAGGGATCATGGAGAACTTCAGCTTTATCTGTAGGGTCTTAATTTATTAGAAGGAAAGTATCTTCACATACTACCTCTCTTCATTAAAAACAAATTAAGCTATAGGAAGAAATCACCTGAGATAACACCTAAGACTGGAAAGTGGGGGCAGATGAAGAGATTTATGCCTGTGGTTTTCCGAATCATAGTCACACCTCTTGGTGGAGTTCATGGCCAAAGTGCAGACATGGGGTGGGTGGGTTTGATTGAATGTAGTGGATGTGATGTCATTTGTGACCCTCCCTCCGTGGAAAGAAGCTTAAGTCAGCTTTTCCTGGATTGGGCGCAACATGTGGAGCAGAAGTGGGGAATTTAGGAAGAGAGGAGGTGTGTTGGTCAGAATAGAGGATGACCCCTTCACTCCAGCCGGTTCAAGTTCACACCAGGAAGAGAATCTAAGTTCACGACTCGAGGCCAGTGACTCTGGAGTGTGAGTGTGCACAGGATCCCCTGGGGGTTTGGGTTTTGTTTGTTTGTTTGTTTAACATGAAAAATCCCATGCTTCATGCACAGGGCTGGTTCTGGTTCACAAGGGCTGGAATGTGTGGCCTGGGAGCCTGCACTTATAAAATGACCCAGAAGACTCCTATATGGGTAACGTGCCTGTCATGCTCTGAGAGGGTGTGGAGCGATGTGAGGATGGCCCCCTCTCCTCTCTGTGGTAGCCCACCCTTCCCATTCCCGTCATGAGAAAGCTTTGTAGTTCTTTCGTGCCAACTGCCCCTTCTCCCACTCCCATCTTCCCATTTTTAAATAGTCAAACAGCCATAAGAATTAAATACTGAATCCCCAGGTAGGTACTGAAGATAGAGGAGGTGGTACGGAGGAAAAGGAGTGGAGAAGGGGAGGTGGGGAGAGAAGCAGGGGCCAAAGGATAAAGACAAGTCAGTTTAGTTCGACCATTGGTTTGAAATGAGAAATTTCGAATAAAAGGTGGCTGCGTGGGCTTCAGATACTGATGAGGTAGAGTTTGAAGTTCTGAAATTATGCAGTCAGAATCAAAGCTGTTGGCTAAAACTTGTAGAGATAAATTGAAAAGAAAAATTGAAAAGAAAAAGCCATTCCAAGGCTCTGGGCAGAAATATGTTTTGGGCAAATTCAATGTACCAGGTCTTATCCTCAAGGAGAGCTCTGGCTGGTCCTGAGGTAAACAGGCAGAGAAGTGATTACATTAAGAGTGGCTAACATTTATTGAGCACTTACTCTATGCCAGAAAGTGTTCTGAGCATTTAATCATTTCATTCTACGCAGTAACCCCTGGGGCGGGTATGATTTTTAGTCTCCATTTTACAGATGAATGAAGTAAGAAACAGAGAATTAAGTAACTTTCCCAAACACACAGTTGAGGCAGGAGTAAATCCAAGCAGTCTGACTCCAAAGTCCATGACTCATTTAATAAGCTATTATGTTTTAATTAAATATACAAAATCCAGTCATAGAGTCATCATAAGGAGCAGAGAGAAGGGAGAAGGGGGAAAGGTCAGATGTGGTGAAGAAAGGAGCTATGGAACAGGTGATGTCTCAATTGCATTTTGAAGAATGAATAGGAGTTTTATGGGAAGACCCAGCATGCACTGAAAATGGTAGGTTACAAATGCCCAGAAACTGTATGTTGGAGGAACCACAAGAGATCTGTATAAGGAGAATGAGCAAGCAGCCTAAGAAAGAGGACAGAAGGTGAGAACCCGGATGGTTGGGTGTGGGGAGAGGAGAACAATGGCAGGAGCAGAGGGTGGAGGGCCTGTGCATTGAATAAGTGGTTGGGAATTGGGATTCGGCAGTGGGAAAGCTTTTAGGTGGAGGAGTGAATGATCAGATTTTCCTATTGCTTAATAAAGTGGATGAATAATTAGCTCAGGAAAAGTTGAGAGACAGGGAGCTGGTATTTGGAGTCTATATCAATACAGGCCAGGACAAGTGGACCTCTGGAGAATTATGGAAAACAAATAACAGTCCTTTCTAACTTTCAAGTTTTTCTTGAGTTAGCCAGTTTTATGCACTAAGTGTTTCCTTCACTTAGTCATTATAGACACAGCATATGGAGTGACCTGTAGACATTCCCAAAGGGTAAGAACTCACTTGTCAGAGAAGACTCATTGGAAGGCTTACTGCTTTCATCTTTAGTGACACTCAGCACCCTATGGGAGCAGGGGGCAAACCCTTTACATTTTGCAATGGGGGTAATCAATAAGTAGCTGTGCCTTTCTTTGTATCCTGAACTCTTGGACTCAACTTAACTTCAATAGAGATGGATCTAGAAAATAGAAATGTTGTCAGTAAAGGAAGGAAATGGACTGCCTGAGGGCAGGAGAAATGATCCTTTCCCTATGGCATGCCTGCTGTGTATACGAGGCACTGAGTTTCAGAGTTGTAAAATAACCACCTCTTCATTTATCTAATCAAGATTTTATAATTTGCAGAGAGCGTTCACATGCATGATCTCATCTGAGTTGGGTGGAAGCTGCCATTCACACCTCTGTCATTGGGACCAAAATACTTTGTGATTTCACTCAGCAGTTGGCTGAAGGGTATGAAGAGCTCAGCTGCACAGGTGGCTGAAATAGTCAGGAGTGGGGAGGGGGCTCTGGTACTGTCTCTTGTGTTCTGGGGGAAGAGGGAGCAACTATCACTAGTGAGTAGGGGAAAGAAAGTGAGCAAAGCCTGAGAAACTGTCAAGTGGAAAACTCAGTGGGGCTTCTTACACCACTCATATAGTGCATCTCCTGAAGCCATATCCATTTGAGATGGAAGGGGAGGGAAAGGAACTCCAGATCCTGGAGTTCTTTTGGGAAGAAAGTTGATATTCTGCCTCTATAAAGAGTTTTGATACTCAACACGTTCACAGTAGTTTTTTAGCCTGATCTGATTACTCCTACTGTTTTCATTCTAGTTTGATTTCTTCTTCAAGGTAACATCCTTTAAAAAAAAAAGCTGAATTATTAAGTCCTCCCAAACCCCTTTTCTAGGGAAATATTCATATATGATACCTCATGGTGATGTGCTACAACTCGGAGCTGGAGATGAAAGTGAAGAACAAAAAAAAAGATTAGAATATGAGCCCCTTGAGGGCAAGGAGGGTCCATAATCACCTTGGGATTCATCACCCAGAGTCCAATACCCAGAACATTTTTGCTTAATACATATGTGTCATATGGAAAATGAGGAGAGCAAAGGGGGTGGGGGGTGGAAGAGGATCAGGGGTTAGAGAACACATATATTGTATATTTAAGCTCATAATACCTTTCTTTCAACAAGTTGCCACTCTCCAAATGGATTATCACCTTCATCACCCTTAATTCTACAAATGCAATCCACACAATGGGGGAGAATAAGAAAACAAAAAACCCAGTATAACACAGTCCCATCTCTGAATACCCAAACCAGGACTAGGAATCACACAAACAAATGCGCCCTTTGTACACATTCTTTGGCCTTCAGAAGTTGAGTGTCAATCTCCATCTGTCCATATGCCTTCCTAGTGTGAGAGATGTGTTACTGTCAAGAGGAACCTTCCCATAGCTCTCAGTGAAGAGGAATCAGGATCAATTTATCTCCACTGACTCGAGGATGGAATCAAAATGACTGGTTCTTCTCAGGGCAAGTCAGGATGGGATTGAGACAACAGGGGGCATACTCTTGAGGAAGTGACCCTAGCATGGGTAAGGGTGGCACTACAAGATCATTGTGACTTCTTCCATCTCTGAATTCTGGTTTAGAATTCTTGGAACACTGTCCCCAGAGAACATCAGCAAGGCTTAAAACATCTAGGGGACTCATTTTACAAAGGGCCCTCAAAATCTGAAGCACATTCCTTTGAACTTCTTTACTGGTGGAATGTCTTCATTCCTTTTGGGTGAGGCTTAATTTTTTTTGAGAAAAAAAGTCAAGTCATTCAGAACCAAAGTTGGTGAAAAACATCAATGTCTGGGCTGTGAGTTGCACTTTTGTGCAAAAAGTGTGTGTGTGGTGTGTGCATGTGCATTTCACACTCGTTTCATATTCTAATGAAAGATTTAAAAAGATTCAAAAAATGGATTGCACCATAAAGCCAAGGAAAAAATATGTGTCGAACTTCCCATGTGAGATTGAAGAGTGACATTTGGAAGAATGCATTATTAAAAGCAAAATTAGTCTCATGACCCAAGTATAAACACAAGAGCACATGGGTGACTACAGTATTAATTATTTTGCACACTTAATGCAGTGTAGGTAACTAGCAGCTTTAAGAAATTGACAGCCACACTGCTCTTAAATGTGCCTGAGTCATTCTTCTTTTCCAGATACCATCAGGTCTGCCAGGATAAGTCCACCATCGCTGAGTCTTTCCCTTCTGTGTATTCCAAATATATATATTTTGTGAAAGCCCTAAAGAAACTATTATGGATTCATGAGGAGAGCCACAACAAGTATAATTTCTTCAGCAGCCTTTTCTCCCTGCCCTCTTCACATCCTATTTTCTCTTCTCTGAGGAGTGCAGAAGAGGTTAGATTATTATTATTATATTAAATAATAATTCCTGACTTTCAGTTCTTGCTTTTTGTCCATCTTGGATATAGAACTGTGTTTGCTCAGGGAAAATGGGTCACAGATTGCTAAACTAGTTCCTCACTGTGCAGTGGTTAAGAGCTGTTTGTTTTTCAAATACCTTAATTGTATGGTCTACCAGAAAAGAGCAGCACTGGAAATTATACCTCTGGACTAAATGCAACCAGATGGACAAAAACAACAAGGCGTTTGAAAAAGATAAATGCCCCACAATCCCCCTGTGGTTGGTTTTATCGCCAGTTAATTTTATAATGGCTTCTTTTGGAGCAGGGGGATATTCCCCAGGGCTAGGAGTGATCCCTCAGCAAAAGCCAGGCAGTCTTCAGAGGGAAGGATTCTCTTTGCTGCCTATTTGGGTAGAATTGGAGTAAAGGTTTTGGTTTGGGGGCTAGAGTAATGGGTGGAGCTGATGGGAGGGTGGAATTCTAAGCCTAAGAGCAGCAACACATCTTTCTTTGTTTTATATTTCTTATTGGTTTTAATTTTGCCGTGCCTTTTGCTGAATATAAAGCAAGAGTTTTAGTCTGGAGTTGGTGACTGGAACTGAGGATGTGGAAAGCATGGTGTTAAATGATCTGGTTGGTTACCTGCAGGTTAAAGTTGCAGAAGCCAGAGTTGCTATTGGAAGAATATCCAATGTTGGGTGACGGGCATGTGGGCTCATCAATGGACTCAGGGTGAGACTGATCCCTGGATCCTTGCTCCTCTTCCCAGGACCATAATGTCCAGGCAAAACCCAGCCCTTGTGGGCATGCCTTAAAATCCAGTCAAACAAGCCTGCTGGACTGTTTTCAGGCCATAAGTAACTATATACCATTTATCATAAAATAAACATATTGGATTCATGTTTGGACAGTGATGGAGATACGAGAGAAAGCCCAGAAAGAAATGTAGATTAAAGACCTCATTGACCCTCTTCTTATGAGACATCTGTGATTGTCTGGGATTGGTTGAAAGATCTCAACATTTTGGTAAAGAGTTTATCCCTCTCCCACTCCATCTCCATCTCTTCCACCATTGCTACCAACAGGAGTCCTTAAAAATGGAGGACAAGGAATTCAAGGTTCTCTAAGTATCTGTGTTATAAAAGAGAAAATAGATGAGTTGAAAGAGTGAAACCTGGGATGTCCTGAGGCTTGAGGAAGCCGATAGAGTTCAAATAAAATGATCAAGTAATTAACATTTCTTCCTCTTTCCTTCTAGAAGAGTTTCAGCTATAACCTTTGAGTATCTATGGCTATAAAATTTAGTAGTCACAAGTCTCCAGTGATTATTCCATGTAAACTTCTCATTTTCTTCATAAGATATTTTCCTTTCCCTGAAATCTCCCATGAAATCCTTGCTCATGAGTTCTCTTCTACCAGAAAACATCAAGTATGTACTTTAAATATCTCCAGTTGATTATATGTGAATTAAATATTAATAAACCTGTTTAAAAAGAACCCCCTGATTTTCTTATTGGTCTTATTTTTGGTTGCAGTCCTTTAACATTTTTTAACTTTTAAAAAAATTATGTAAAATGTATATACAATGAAATATACATCACTTTGCTATAAAATTTGATGAGTTTTGGTAAAGGTATACAACCATATAGCTACCATTCCAATCAATATTCAGAACATTTCAATCACCTTCAACATTTTCCTCATGCCCCTCCAATAAACCCTACATCCCATAAGAAAACACCTTTGATTTCTATCACCATGTATGTTAATTTTGCCTCTTTTTAAATGTCAGAAAAGTTTATTATTAATTATATAGTATTTTACTGTTTTCAGCTCATCCTCTCTCATTCAACTTAATAGTTTTAAAATTTATTCCTGTTGCTATAGTTATATTTTTTTATTGCTACATAGTATACCACTGTGTGAATATCCCATAATTTGTTTATTTGTTCTTCTGGTGGTGGACTTTTGGAATGATTCTAGTTTTTGGATGACATGAACAAAGCAGACATGAACATCCTCATACAAGTCTTTTTGCAGATGCATGCTTTATTTTCTCTTGGATGAATATGTAAGAGTGGAATTGCTGGGTCATAGGGAAGATGTACAGTTAACTTTATTTTTAACCAAGATATAATTTTCAAACCATAAAATTCATACTTTTAAATGAGTTATTCAGTAGTTTTTATTTAGTATATTTACAAGGTTGTATAATGATCACCACTGTCTAATTTGGAATATTTTCATCACCCCCAAAATAATCCCATACTTATTATCAGTAGTTCCCATTCCTTCTTCCCTCAGTCCCTGACAACTACTAATTTATTTTCTGTCCCTATGTGTTTGCCTTTTCTGGACATGCCATATAAATGGAATAATACAATATGTGCCCTTTTGTGTCTGGCATCTTTCACTTAGTATAATGTTTTCAAGATTCATCCATGTTGTAACATGTATAAACACTTCATTCATTTTACGGCTGAATAAGATTCCAGTTCATGGATACACCATATTTTGTTTATTCATTCATCAGTTGATGAACATTTGGGTTGTTTCCACTTTTGGGCTATTTTGAGGTGGACCGCAATGAATACTTATCTACAAGTTTTTGTGTGAATCTATTTGTTCAGTTCTTTTGGATATATAACTAGGAGTGGTATTGCTGGACCATAAGGTAACTCTATGTTTAACTTTTTGAGGAAATGCCAAACTGTTTTCCAAAATAGCTGTACCATTTTACATTCCTCCAGCAATGTATGAGGGCTCCAATATTTTGGTTATAGCCAACCCAGAGAGTGTGAAATAAAATTTTATTATGGTTTTATTTGTATTTCCCTAATGACTAATGATATTAAGCATCCTTTTACATGTTTATTGGCCTTTTATAAATCTTCTTTAAAGATGTGTCTATTCAAATACTTAACCCACTTTTAATTAGGTTATTTGCTTTTCTATTGTTGAGTTGTTGTAAGAGTACTTTGTATATTCTGAATACTAGACTGTCATCAGATATGTGATTTGCAAAAATTTCTCCCAATCTATGGATCATATTTTCATTTTCTTGGAAGTATCCTTTGAAACAGGATTTTGAAGTCCAGTTTATCTATTTTTTTCTTTTGTTGCTTGTGCTTTTGGTGTCATATATATGTAATTACAGCCTAATCCAAGGTAATGAAGATTTATATTTATATTTATAAGCAAATACACATATTTTCTTTAAAACACTTTTTAGCTCTTACATTTAAGTTTTTTATTCATTTTGAGTTAATTTTTGGATATGTTGTGAGGCAGAGGTCCAGACTTATTTTTTTGCAAGTGGATATCCAGTTTTCCCAACACCATTTGTTGAAAAGACTATTCTTTCCCCCACTGAATTGTTTTTGGTACACTTGTTGAAAACCAATTGACCATAAATTTATGGCTTTATTTCTGAACTCTTAAATTTATTTCATTATTTATATGTCAACATTTATTCCACTGCCACACAGTCTTGATTACTGTAGATATTGATACGTAGTAATTTTTTAAATTGGGAAGTGTGAATCTTCCAATCTTCCAATTTTGTTCTTTTTCTAGATTGTTTTGGTTATTCTGGGTCTCTTGTATTTCCATGTGAATTTTAGGATTTGTTTGTCTATTTCAACAAAAAGCGACCTGGGATTTTGAAAGGGATTGTATAGTATCTATAGATCAACTTGGGGAACATTGCCCTCTTAACAGTATTGTCTTCCAATCCAGGAACGTAGATATCTTTTCACTAATTTAGATCGTCTTTAATCTTGCAGTGATGTTTTGTAGTTTTTGGTGTACAAGTATTGCACTTATTTTGTTACATATATTCTTTTTTAAAAATTAATTAATTAATTATTTTTGTCTGCATTGGGTCTTGGTTGCTGTGCATGGGTTTTCTCTAGTTGTGGTGAGCAGGGGCTACTCTTCATTGTGGTGCATGGGCTTCTCACTGCGGTGGCCTCTTTTGTTGCACAGCACAGGCTCTAGGCATGCAGACTCAGTAGTTGTGGCTCGCAGGCTCTAGGCGCGCGGGCTTCAGTAGTTGTGGCACATGGGCTTAGTTGCTCCACGGCATGTGGGATCTTCCTGAACCAGGGATCAAACCCGTGTCCCCTGCATTGGCAGATGGATTCTTAACCACTGCGCCACCAGGGAAGCCCCCTGTTACATATATTCTTAAGGATTTAATTTTTATAATGCTACCATGAATGGAATCATTTTATTAATTTTATTTTCATATTGTTTATTGCCAGTGTATAGCTATACAATTGATTTTTGTATACTGATCTTATATCATGCAATCTTTTGGAGTTAATTACCTCTAATAATTTTTTGTTCACCTTTTGTGAACTAATTCTATAATTTTTTGTGTATGTGAATTTCTTAGAATTTTCTAAGTGTAACATCATTTTGTCTGCAAATATAATTTTACTTCATTCCAGTCTAAATGTTTTTTTTTTTTGTTTAACTTTCCTGGCCAGAACTTCCTGTGCATTGTTAACAGAGGTAGCAAGAATGGACAATGTTGTCTTGCTCCTGATCTGAGGTAGGAAATCCTCCATATTTCACTATTGGTGTGATGTAATCTTAATGTTCTCCTACATGTTCTTGATCAATTGACTAAGTTCCCTTTTATCCCTAGTTTAAGTGTTTGTATCATGAAGTTGTTGGATTTTGTCAAACGATTTTTTTTCATTTATTTACCTGATATGAGATTTTTGGGCTTTATTCTATTAATATCATTTGTTACATTTATTGATGTTCATGTTGAACAAAACTTGAATTTGGGGCATAAATCAGATTTCATCATAGTGTGTAATATATTGAATTCTTGGTTGGAAGTTTTTTCTTTCAATACTTTGAATATGTCATCACATTGACTTTTAGCCTCCATGGTTTCTAATGAGAAACCAGTTGTTGATTATACTGAAGATAACTTGTGCATGATGAGTCACTTCTTTCCTCCTCTTTTCAGTATTCTCTCTTTGGTTGTGGCTTTCAACAGTTTAGCTATGTCTTGGTGTGGATCTCTTTCTGTTTATCCTGCTTGGAGTTCATCAAGTTTCTTGAATGTGTACATTAATATTTTTCATCAAATTTGAAGGATTTTGGCCATGATTTCTTAAAAAATTATATCTGCCCCTTTCTCTCTACCTTCTCCTTCTGGGGTTCATATTATTACTGGTGTCTCACAGGTCTCTGAGTCTCTATTTATTTTTCTTCATTCTTTTTTCTTTCTGTTCTTTAGACTGGATAATCTCAATTGACCTATCTTCAAGTTTCTGATTCTGTGTTCTGCCTGCTCAAATAGATGGCTGAGGCCGTCTAGTAAATTTTTTATTTCAGTTTTTTTACTGTTCAAACTCAGAATTTCTATTTGGCTCTATTTTTTTTTATAATTTCCATCTCTTTATTAATATTCTTAATCAATATTAAGTTCTTTAATTTTCTAAAAAAATGGTTTCCTTTAGGTTTTTTGGACATATTTCACACAGCTGAAATAAAGTCTTTGTCTAGTAATTCTAATATCTGTACTTCTTCAGGGACAATTTTTCTTAATTGACTTTTCTTGTGTATGGACCATAATTTCTTATTTCTTTGCATGTCTCATAGTTTTTTTGTTGAAAACTGGATATTTTAAATAACATTATATGACACCTCCGAAAATCAGATTCTTCTCTCTCCTGAGGGTTTGTTTTTGTTGCTATTTGTCATTTTTTGTTTGTGTGTTACCTTTTGTGAACTAACTGTATAAACCTATATTCTTCTCATGTGTGGCCACAAAAGTCTCTATTCAGTTATGTTAGTGGTCAGCTAATGATTAGACAGATTTATTTAAATGTCTGGAACCAATGAGCCTCCCAGTGTTTGCCAAGATGCTCTGCATGCATATTGGGTTATGCCTTCCATACACAGCCCGGCAGATTGCACCTCTGCCTCAGCCTTCACTTCCTGCAGTCTCAGAGCCTCAAGGTCAGCCAGATGTGAGAGCTTAAGGCCTTCTCAGGTCTTTCCTGAGCATGCACACAGCCCTTGGCATGTGCACAGCTGCACACATACGTTCAGCTTTCTAGATTCACAGGGATATGTCAGAGGTTTTCAAAGCCCCATAAGCACACCTCTTTCCCCAGATTTTTCTTTTAAACTTTTGGTCTACCTATTGTTTGCCCCAACTGTTATCCACTACCTCAGGCAATCACAAAGATAAATAATTGGTTCTAATTGTTTTCAACAAATATCCCTGGGGAAAGGCTTTTTATAATGGAGAAGCTCCAAGTCAAGTCAAATACACTCAACCTTGCAAGTGGGATCTTCCAGGGAACCACCAGAGTACAGAAAGATACTTCTGTACTGCCCTCTGTACAAAGATAACTCTGTACTGCCCTCTCAGTTGGCTGCCAGGCTACTGGTTTTTACGGAGAGTGTGAGATGTTGATCTTCCTGGCTACTGTGGTGCTAGAGAGACGAGGATGGGAAAATGGTAAGTTAGAACAGGATAAAGCTCATTGTTCTTACTAGGATTTATCTATTTTTCATGAATAAAAGCTCATCAGATTGCTCCAAGTATTCGGTCAATTTCCAGAGTTAAAAAGTTGATTCTGACAATCTTTGAAAGTTTTCTCACTGTCTTTATGGAGGAGAGATTTTTCAGAGGTCCTTAACACTGTTACTTTTTCTACATCTCTCTCTGCATGTTTAATTTTATGAGAAATGTCCAACCGTTTTTTCAAGTGGATGTACCCTTTTTTTTTTTTTTTTTTTTGCGGTACGTGGGCCTCTCACTGTTGTGGCCTCTCCCGTTGCGGAGCACAGGCTCCGGACGCGCAGGCTCAGCGGCCATGGCTCACTGACCCAGCCGCTCCGCGGCATGTGGGATCTTCCCGGACTGGGGTACGAACCCGTGTCCACTGCATCAGCAGGCGGACCCTCAACCACTGCACCACCAGGGAAGCCCCAAGTGGATGTACCATTTTACACTTCTACCAGCAATGTATGAGTGTTCTGGTTTCTCCACATCCTCACCAAGATTTGTTGTGGTCAGTATGTTTTAATTTATTCTTAAATTATTTTCCCATTTTTATTGGGTGGTTTGTATTTCAATTCTGTTGTAAAATTTCTTTATATGTTCTGAATGAGTCTTTTATCGGATTTATGTGTTGCAGATATTTTCTCCCACTTTCTTTTATTAATAATGACTTTTGAAGTGCAGAGCTCTTTTATTTGTCTTTTGTTGGTAGTGTGTCATGAAATTCAATTGATTACTTTTTCCTTTATAGTTAGACTTTTTTGTGTTCTCTCTAAAACATGATTGCCTACCCAAAGGTTACAAAGATATTCTACTATGTTTCCTTCCAGAAACTTTAGTTTTAGTTTTTATATTTAAGTCTATGATCCAACTCAAATACTTTTGTGTGTGTTGTGAGGTAAGTGTAGTAGTTCACTGTTTTCCACATTTTTGTTTATTTGTCTCACCACCATGTTTTGAAAACACTATTCTTTCTTCATTAAATTTCCTTGGTACTTTGTCAAATATCAATTGACATATGTTTGTTGGTCTATTTCTGTGCTCTCTAATCACTTATTATTTTTTTTTACCATTTTTAAAGTCTTTATTTAATTTGTTACAATATTTCTTGTTTTATGTTTTGGTTTTTTGTCTGCGAGGCATGTGAGATCTTAGCTCCCTGACCAGGGATCGAACTCCCACTCCCGGCATTGGAAGGCGAAGTCTTAACCCCTGGACCACCAGGGAAGTCCCCTCTAATCACTTTTATTGATCGAGTTGTCCATCCTTACATCAATATACACTGTGTTAATTACCAAATCTATGCAATAAGTCCTGCAATAACGTTATGTTAGTTACTTAACTATGTCTTTTTTTTTTTCAAGTTTTTTTAGCTTTTCTAGCTATTGGCATTATATATATATATATATATATATATATATATATTTGCAAGGATATACATATATTTGCAAGGATATATGTACAGGATATATATATATATATACACACACATATATATCCTGCAAACTTGCTAAATTTACTTATTAATTCTGGTACTTGTTTTACAGATTCCTTTGGATATTTTTAAAAATTTAAACAGCTCTATCCCCTGCAAATAAAGATGGTTTTACTTCTTTTTTTTTCCATCTGTATGTTTTAACTTCCATTTCTTGCCTTATACTAGCTTGGACCTTCAGTATAAAATTGAATAAAAATGGCTGTAGCAGACATTATTGCCTTGTTTCCAATCTCATGGAGAAAACACAATATTTCGTAATTGATATGGTATTAGTAGCAGAAGTGTTTATTTTCTTTGTTCTTTGGGGTTTTTTTTGCCTTATTTGGGAATATTGGGTGGGGGGTACTCTTTATTAGGTTAAAGAAATTCCCTCTTTTCCTAGTTTTCTGAGAGTTGTATTTTTCAATCATAAATAACCAATAATTTTTTTTCAAATAATTTTTCTTTGCATCTATTGAGATGTAATTTGTTTTTCTTTTTTTTTGTTAATGTAGTGAATTTGAATGCTAAACCAACCTTGCCTTCCTAGGATAAAGAGCACTTGTTATTTTTGTATATTGCTCAATTTGAATTGCTTATTTTAAATTTAATTTGCCATTTTCAAGGATTTTTGTGTCTATGTTGAAGGTGGGAGGATAGTGGTCAGTAATTTTCATTTCTATCAAAGTCTTTGACACTTTTGACAGTTTTGATATGAGTTACACTGCTCTCATAAAACAAATTAGAGAGTGTTTCCCTTTATCTATTTTCTGAAATAGTTTGTGTGCTACTGGTACTATTTCTTTCTTGAATTTTTGATAGAATTCACCAGTAAAGGAATCTGGGTCTGGGGATTTCTTGGTGGAAGTTGTCTTATTGTGAATTCAATTTTTTTAATAGACAAAGAGCTATTCAAAATTTCTATTTCTCTTTTTGTCATTTTTAGTAAGATATATTTTTAAAGATACTTGCCCTTTTAAGTTGTAAAATTATTGGCATACATTTGTTCATTATATTCTTATTGTCCTTTTAATGTTTGTAACATCTGTAGGGTGTCCTCTCTTTCATTCCTGATTTTAGTAATTTGTGGGGTTTTTCCCTTCATCAGTTTTGTCAAAGGTTTACCAATTTCACTAATATCTTAAAAGAACATACTTTTTGCTTTGATTATTTTATCTATTGTTTATGTGTTATTTATTTCATTTATTTTTGCTTTCACTGAATGCAAGAGTCCAATATCTTAGTTGGTTCATGGTCTAGACCTGTGGTCCCCAACATTTTTGGCACCAGGGACCGGTTTCACGGAAGACAATTTTTCCATGGATGGTGGGGGGGTTGGGTGGGGGATGGTTCAGGTAGTAATGCAAGCCATGGGGAGCGATAGGGAGCGGCAGATGAAGATTTGCTCACTCGCCTGCCCCCCTGAGCAGGAGCTCAACTCTTGCTGTGTGGCCCGGTTCCTAACAGGCCTCATATTGGTACCAGTCCGCAGCCCAGGAGTTGCGGACCCCTGGTCTAGAGAACCTAAATGACTCTCCAGGATAAACTTTGTGTTCCACTCAATGCAATTATACCTCAGCTCATCACTCTGAATTTTTTTGTCACTTTCTTTGGTTTAGGACTTAGAGAAGCAATGCAGTGTGGTGGAAAGTCTGCTGATCTTGGATCCCAACATCTCAAAACTGTTATCTAACCTTCCTAATCCTCAATTTTTTTCACATGTAACGTAGGATAATAATGATTACATAAAATTTAAGTGAAGTTCCTGGAACATAGTGGTTATTCTCTAATGGTTGACCTCAGGGCCAGAGATGTCTCTCATTGTCTATGCAACCTATTGACCAATAGCTTTTATTTAACATGTAACCTGATTATACATACTTCAGTTACATCTAATCTATGATGAGAATAATTCCCAAGATGAAAATCTTTCCAAAGGTGTTTATAAATATTCTTTATTACTTATCTTTCTCTAAATGTCATCTGGGGATGCTTAAGGAAACTATACTGAGAGTTTAATAAACATCAGCCTGCATTTCAAAATGACTCTGTCTTCTTTTTGTTTAATTTTTGTGAAAATCTCTTTCCTCAGGTAAACTGCTCTCTGCAAGCTAGCTGGATCAGTCAGCTCTTCACCTCCAAACTTAGTAGAGCAAAATAATAACTACCTTTTAACTAAATTGTGGTCCAGCAATTTAAGTTAAGCTCAACTAGGTGTTCTTCTGCTGGTCTTAGGTGGGTTTACTATGGATTTTCAGTCAGCTGTTGGTCAGCTAAGTAAGTCTGCTTCTGGGGTTTGGCTGATTGTTGACCGAGGTAGTGAGGGAGATTGTGCTGCTCGTTTCTTACCTTCCAGCAGGGTAACCGAGACTTGTTCATACAGAAGCTCTGGATTCTAAGAGAGCACGAGAGCAAGTTCCTGTATGCAAATTCTTGTCAAGCTTCTGTTGTATCACATTTGCTAATGTCTCATTGGGGAAAACAGGTCACCTGGCCAATCCCGATTTAAAGGGGTGAAGAATGGACTCTACCATTTGATGGGAATTGACTGCAAAGAATTTTGGCCATTTTTATTATCTATTGCATTGGTTCTGGATGCAGTAGGAGGAATATGAGGCCAAGAAGGAGGTGTTTCTCACCAGTAGCTCCAGGATGTTTAAAAAAAAAAAGGCATGTCATGTCCTGGGATGGTTGGGACACACCTTACAACAACATCCAGTTAAGGCTTTAATCTGTGAAGAGCTTTCCTGGCAAATCAACAAATACATTCCACTTAGAGACTGCTAGAAAGGCATTTGATTATCCAGATAGCAGAAATATAAACTTTTCTTTGTTATCTTTCCCCTGCTCTTCTTCCTCTTTCCCTCAACCACCCTACTCTCCAAACCATTTGATGTCTTTTATAAAAACTTGCCACTGACTGTCCTGGACATGGTCTCTGTAAATGGTTAGGAGAAGTGCCAAATACCTGCTGCTTTATCTGAAATGGGGCATGAGGCTCCTAAGCCCCCAAAATAAGATCAAAGATATCTGACAGGCCAGGCTAAATTCTCTAATCCAATTTTAGATCCTTTGAGGGTGAGCCCACAGCCTGATTGCAAGTGTACATACTTGAACACTCACTGAACCTCTGGCCATGAGTACCTTCAAATACACACAAATTGAAACATATAAAGAGTTATTTCAACAAATATCCTGTAGAGGATGGGGTGAGGATAGATTAACAGAAGGGAAGTAAAAGGAGATGTTTTCTCTAGTACCACAGTGTCACATACCCTTCTGTCACAGAGACACTGAGGCAAATTGCCTTGCTAGCCTTTGTGCTTATTCCCCAATATTTCTCCTCAACCTCATCTCATCATTATCAGAAGTTCTATCAGTCAACTACTGTGTAATAAACCTCAGCAAAATCCAGTTTCTTGAAGCAATAAATATTTACTATGTATCATGAGTCTATGGGTTGGCTGGGCAGTTCTGTTGATCTGAGCCAGCCTCAGTTAAGTTTCCTTGTACTCACTCATGGAGTTGTTATCAGCTTCATATCAAACTTAGGATGACCTTGGCTGGGAAAACTTAGCCTTCTCCCATGTACCTCGCACATTCCTGCATCAGGCTAGCCCAGGGATAGCCTCACATTCATGGCCAAGGAACAAGAGTGGCAAGAAAGCAAACGCCAGTTTACAAGTGTTTGCAAGACTCTGCTTGTGTCTTGCTCACTAACTCCCACTGACCAAAGCAAGTCATATGGCTAAGTCCAGAGAGAAGGGGACAGTTAGAACATCTTGCCCACAAGGGTTATATTGAAAAACTGGAGACATCAATGCAATCAGTTTACCATCCTAGTTCTATAAAATTGTGGGGATTTAAAAAATATCCATTGAATTATTTGTCACATTATTGAATGACCCAAAGTCCTATCTTTCCCCTTGATGGTTTCATATGGTTCAGTCATTCCTGGGGTGGTTTCTTCCACCTCAATGTCAGTGTGCTTTTCTGAGACTCAAGTCAGCCTCAGTTGGTAGGAGGTGGGAGGGGGGAGGTGGTGGAGGTAGCCAGTCTTTTAGTATTCCCTTGTGCGTGTACATGCGTATGAGTCTTGAACTGGTGTTAACCCTGAGTCTTCTCTCCTGTGACCACATGCTGGATTGCACCCCAGAGGACTCATTTGTAGAAGAAAGAGTCTCCACTTTTGAGCAACAGAACTAGCCTTTGTGACTTACAGACTTTCTTCACTCAGTCTAAGTCCTCCCATCTTGGTCCCCAGTTTCCCTACATGGATAATAGAAAGAACTGACTCTCAGAGGGGTCTAGAGGTATAGATGTATGTGTCGGGGGTGGGGGAGGACATTAACCTGAATACAGGATACTGAGCCAAATGTAAAAATGTGAGGCACCTACAAGGATCTACCCTCTTAACTATTTCTCCAACTTATTGCTGCTTAAAAGATGTGACCATGACATAACTAAGAATAAACACAACACAGGAAGGAATTAGATTAGATGGTAAAAATGATCTTGTGGTAAAAAAGAGTGCCGAAATGTATCATGCTGGACTGTTGGAGGTCTCTCTTTGGATGATTTTAAACTCTGAGTCCCAGCCAGTCTAGGTTAGATTTGGTGCCAGGGGTGGTTTAAACAAAGGGGGCAGTTGTGCTCAGACCTTGTGAATTGTATATACTGTGATTGATTTCTTCTACCTCCAGCAGCTGCTTTGCTCACCAACCATGGCTTCTGACCTCTCTTGGGCTCTGAGATGGCCCTAGAGTGACTTTGCCTCCCTTTTCTTTGGAAGAGGGAGCACAGAAAGGCTCCAGGGTTCCCACCCCAGCCCTCAGGGGAACTGTGCAGCAGCTGCAGCAGCTGAGATCCTCGCATCCTTAGTCAGCCTCTGAAGTGAGGTCACAAGGTATTTCAGTCCTGTGACTGAGGTGTGAACCACAACCAAAAGGGAGGAAGTGCTTCCAGAGCCCGGATACGGAGGTGTGATAAGATTTCAAGGTTTCGCAAATGTGTGGGGTTTTTTTTCTTTCTATTTTTCTTTTTGTATCTCTCTCTTTCTCTTGTGTGAAAATAGTTGTCCAATTACTTTCAGGAAACCATTTCCTTTGGAAAATATTAAAGGGTTTAACTTCTTTTCAACTCAGAAATAAATGCATTTCAAAAATGCACTGAGAGTCTAAGCATATCTTTTTCATCTTCTTGCACTATGGGCATTGGGAAGTGCTTAAAAGCAGATGTTTTTGTGGGATTCCTCAAAGTCCTGAGATAGATATTCCACAATATCTACACCACAATACCACAACCATCATCAATAAACATGTAATTATTGAGCCTATTTTGAGCTCCACTCTCTATTGGATGTCATGAAGGACATATGGAAGGTCAATACATGGGTGCCACCCTCAGAAAGTGCCAACTGTACCGAATACAGTGTCATATTCAGATCATAGGATTCTGGAGGTGGAAGGGATCTTATAGTGTCAAAGCACTTGCTTTACAGATGAGGAAGCAGAGTCCGAGAAATTCATCTAGCGATTCAGTTTTGGAGTCAGACCCAAAAGTAAGTCTCCTCAGTCTCAGGCCAAATGGTGTGCCTAAGGGTTATGGCTGTTCTCTGGAGAGAAAACAGTGTGAACCTCCATAGCAGGGGGAGTTACCACTGGAAATCTTTTCCTAACCTAAAAAACGCTGGACCTATTCCAGGCCTTAACAGTGAGGAGAATTAATGCAATTATAGGGTATAGGTACACCTGGACACCTATGTTTCTGTCTGTTCACACACCTCTGGAGAATGAGCCCTTCCACTCATTCTATTCCCCATCCTCCCCAGCTGATTCACTAATTAAAGGGTTACCATGGAAGCATCATTTGAATACGACCAAACTTGGCCTCTAGGCTGGGGAGATTGCCTTAGATATGGCCACATGAACACAGCCCATTGGAACTGGAACTGAGCAGTCAGTTTCTCTCCATCACACATAAAGCTCAGAGGTTGCTGGCTGGCAATCATATGTGTATGTTTATTTATTTTTAGTTATTTTGCTTTGTGTCTAGAAGGAAAGAAAATGTTGTCCACCAAGTGAGAGAAGAAGGAAGAAGATGTGTAGAGAAAAACAGAAACTAAAGACAGAAAGACAAACCTATGCACTAAAGTCCTTGCTTTCAATCATTTCTAATGTCCAACCATATTCCGATTTGGGTTTTTTTGTGAGATACTCCAGTATATATATGATACATGACCTTTTACGCTTAAGCTAGTATGAGTTGAGTTTCTACCACAAATAATGAGTACGTGGCAGTGAAAGATTATTGAATGCTTTCGAAGTCTCTCAGATAAACTAATACATTTTATAAAATGAGGAAGTGAATGTTAGTGTGTGGTTGTGACATAGAAAACAGTTTGTTACAATAAGTTCCAGGTAATGATGAACATACCTGGAAAGCCTTCCTGATGTCAGTATGTTGATTTGATTTGTGTGGAGGAGAAGTGGAGCAGCTGTGACCTCCCACCTGGTCATTGTGTCTGACATTGAGGACAGCCAGGCAAAGGATGTCCAAATCCAGAATGGCCCAGGTTTGAAAGAAGGAAATAAAGTCTTTCAAATGGTGGGGGCCATCTTTATATGGAGCGGCAGGTTGGAAACTGGTGTTTGAGTTGAGCCAGGGCATGTGGCAGGGCTACCATAGAAATAACGGAAACATCTATCAGAAGACAAGAAAATAGGCACCTAGTACTTCTTTACTTCAAGATTCTTACATTCTGGTTTAGGTTCTCAGATATAAGAGAGTTGAGCTGGATGAGTTTCCCTGGAGGAAACTGGTCTCCAAGGGATCTGATTCCTCATGTTCATCCTGTGCTTTGAAAACTTCAACTAGAACTAGTTACATTTCACTCCTACAATCCCACACAATTTCATTCCTTTTTCCCCTCCTGCCCGCTTCCTCTTCTCAGGCTTCTCTGCTCAGTTATTCAACAAATTATGGCTCCTTTCCTCTCCCCAAACCATTTCCAGGTAGAATACTGGCCCTGAGACATAGCTTTCCTACCTTTTATTTGAAAGGTCCAACCTTTTTCATTTTTCCAGAAACTTCCAAATAGAGCCATCTTTCATAAAAATCTTTCTCCTAAGATGGATCAGGGAAATGAAAGGTGACAATTTCTTCCTGCTCTTTTCTGTCTGAATCTATTGCTCCACCACCACTTACAGCTTTATCCCATCTAAACATAAACCACTGATTTAGATAAAATGTAAATAATTTGCTTTGCCTATTTAAAGATATATTTGACATGAATTATACCATTGTCTGTCCTTTGTGTGTTGAGATTTTAGAGTCCCAGAGGCTTTTAGTGCCATGTGACCTCAAGAGGGAACTGTTCCCTAGAAAAATCTGTATGAATCTACCTTGGATGGCTTCAGGCACTGCCATTTGCTGTAAGATAGTTTCTGGTTCTCATGTAAACTCTAATTATGGTTTCATACATATAATTGCTCTTTCTATCTACCAGGCACTTTGGTGGTCTCTACTATATAATGCATGTTGTCTCAAAGGACAATTAGATATAGTGCAAGATTAGAAACCAGGCTCATCGGCCACAGGCAAAATAATAGTAGCAGTAGTAAATCTTAAAGAGATTTAACAGGCTGTGTGTTTTATTTCCATTATGTATTTCTTTTTTTTTAATGTTTTCTTGGATTGTTTATTTGGTAAAATTTTTATTACAAAGCCTCATCAACCAGCATCAAATCTCTATGAAATACCTCTAGTACTGCTTTCAAATGTAGATTTCAGTGTTTATGAGAGAGAGTTTCATTATCTGGTGGTAATATACCTGCCAATAATCTGATTTATTCAAGAATGTAGATTTCAGTATAGTATCATTCTCTTACTTTTTAGCAATTCACTCACACAGGTATGTATTTCATTATTACATAACTTTAAAGATCTCCATCCACCTTAAATAAATGTTATTTGTTCCAATATCTAGGTAATATAATTTACTTGGCACCTACATAGAAGCTCTTATAAAATCCATATGACTTACAATTCATTACTTCTGCAGGAAAATCCCACTGAAGATTACTTGTCAGATAGTTAAGATTCCCATCCCCTCTTTTTTTTTTTTTTTGGAACTTAGAAAAAATAATTTAAGATGTTCTTTTTTTTAACATCTTTATTGGAGTATAATTGTTTTACAATGCTGTGTTAGTTTCTGCTGTATATATGTCTACATATATCCCCATATTCCCTCTGTCTTGTGTCTCCCTCCCACCATCCCTATCCCACCCCGCTAAGTGGTCTCAAAGCACCGAGCTGATCTCCCTGTGTTATGCAGCTGCTTCCCACTAGCTATCTATTTTACTTTTGGTAGTGTATATATGTCCATGCTACTTTCTCACTTTGTTCCAGATTACCCATCCCCCTCCCAATGTCCTCAAGTCCATTCTCTACTTCTGCATCTTTATTCCTGTCCTGCTCCTTTTTTTTTTTTTTTTAGATTCCATATATATGTGTTAGCATACGGTATTTGTCTTAGTCTCTTTCTGACTTACTTCACTCTGTATGACAGACTCTAGGTCCATCCACCTCACTACAAATACTTCAATTTCATTTCTTTTTGTGGCTGAGTAATATTCCATTGTATATATGTGCCACATCTTCTTTATTCATTCATCTGTCAATGGACACTTAGGTTGCTTCCATGTCCTGGCTATTGTAAATAGAGCTGCAATGAACATTATGGTACATGACTCTTTTTTTTTTTTTAACGTCTTTATTGGGGTATAATTGCTTTACAATGGTGTGTTAGTTTCTGCTTTATAACAAAGTGAATCAGTTATACATATGTTCCCATATATCTTCCCTCTTGCGTCTCCCTCCCTCCCACCCTCCCTATCCCACCCCTCCAGGAGGTCACAAAGCATCGAGCTGATCTCCCTGTGCTATGTGGCTGCTTCCCACTAGCTATCTACCTTACGTTTGTTAGTGTATATATGTCCATGCCTCTCTCTCACTATGTCATGAAGAACCTAGGGGTAAGACAGGAATAAAGACACAGACCTACTGGAGAACGGACTTGAGGATATGGGGAGGGGGAAGGGTGAGCTGTGACATGACTCTTTTTGAATTCTGGTTTTCTCAGGGTATATGACCAGTAGTGGGATTGCTGGGTCATATGGTAGTTCTATTTTTGATTTTTTAAGGAACTTCCATACCCATTCACCTCTTTAACTGAGTCATTTTGAGCAAGTAAGAATGAAATATTGTAGTAATTTCTTTTCATCTATTGTATGTCCTATAAGAAGTTCTAGGAATAAATTATATACCTGTATTTAGGAAATGTTTAATTTCACTAAAATGGAATAGAGATTAATTGCTTTTCAGCAACAAGTCATAATTTTCAGTCTGAAAATCTTAAAAATAAGTATTTGTTTAAAAATTTACCAAATATCCATATTGATGAAATCTAGACCAAATTTTTTATTATTTTTAACAATATAATACACTTTTTCCAAAAAGCTGATAAAATCCCAGCCACAAATTCACCAACAATAGTTTAATGTAATTGAAACAAACAAAAATGCCTCTCTTTTTTATATCTCAAGAATAGATTATATTTTGTATCTTGATATTAAGTTGTTGAACTTAATCAGCTTCAAACCTGCTTTCATATATCATCATGTACGGTAAGAGAAACAAATGTGGATGCAGGTCTCTTTATTCTATTTGGAGGAGCTGTTACAATGACACCACAAACCAGGAGATGGAACATTTCCATAGTGAAGTATTTTCCATTATGTATTTTATCTAGGGTTTTGATGGGAAATTATGTGGTGTGGATACAGGATGGGGATAGGGGATATTATTAAGACAACTGATGATGGATGGAAGGAAGTAAGTGATGAGTTTTGCGTAAAGGCTCCTATGCTTCCGAATGCTCCGCCCTAAGGAAGATAATGGCCATCTGTTCTCCTTGTCCACCGGGGAATGAGCAAGGGAATATTGGTTAATAACATGGCTGAGGAGATTCAGGATACACAATGAATTTCACAACTGACAAGTTCCTTGGACACTGGAACTATTGACCAAGTGCTCTGTGAGTGACGTGAAGTGCCCTTCTCTGGTGGCCAGCAAACATATCTGTCCGGCAGAATCTAAATGCAGTGCTACCCAAGGGAGAAGAAAGGACAGTTGATGGTTGGATTCCTGCTTTCCAGTCTGGCAATATTTATTTTAAATCCCATACCTGTCCTGAGAAGGAAATGTAGATATCTTACCATGATTTTGAAGATGTCCTCTTTTCATTTCATTCTCTTGATTTTTTTTCTTTTCTTTTCTTTTTTTCTTTTTTGGCCATGAAGAATGCAGGATCTTAGTTCCCCAACCAGGGGTCGAACCTATGCTGCTTGCATTGGAAGAGCAGATTCTTAACCACTGGACCACCAGGGAAGTCCCCATTCTCTGGAAAAGAGAGAAGAGTGAAGGGACCTTTCAGGGAAGAAAGTGTGATTTGTGTACAGAAAAGGGCATGTGTCTCATACTTCACTTAGTTACATGAACACCATGTATTTAGAGACACAAAAATTCACCTTGGAAATGAACAACTATCACAGTTCTTTCCCCTCAGAAAATCTGTGTGACATGGGGAATTTTGAGTTTTCTCGTAATGCATTTTAATGATAACTCAAGAAAACAGTTTTAAAGAGATTTATACCAGAATCATAGACTGTAATGACTTGAAAGCATCTTAAAAATTATCTGGTGGACAAGGAAACTGAGTCACAGAAAGTGGAATAAACTGAGGGTCACAAGAATGGTTCAAGGTTGGAGGCAAGGCATTAAAAGAAAAAAACTGACTATTTTTACCCAGAGTGAGGAAG
Organism: Leucopleurus acutus; assembly: GCF_964270905.1. NCBI lineage: Eukaryota > Metazoa > Chordata > Mammalia > Artiodactyla > Delphinidae > Leucopleurus > Leucopleurus acutus. The sequence goes on from NC_139149.1 coordinate 98,624,856, forward strand.
ACTGAGGAAATCTAGTCTCACAGGAGGAGAGTTAAAATGCTGCTTTAAAGGATCAATAGGGAGAAATGGGCCCAGTGGATAGCAGTGATTTCCAAAAATGGTGACATAATTTCCCAAAGATGCAAGATAGAGAAGGAGTAATACAAGCAATTGAATTATGGGCCACTTACAATTAGCAAGGTCCTCTTTAGTTAAGACATGCCCAAGCATCCGTTCCTTCGGGGATGATTGTGGTTACGCTATGGTGCACACTTAAATCCAAACTCTGTTGGGTTTATTGAGAGATGGCACACTGGTCTCCAACGTAGAAACATTCCAGAGGATTTTCTATGCTAATTCTACTTTACATTTTTTTTTCTTTATAATGGCAAAAATTTCACAACTAAACTTCTTAACTCCTGTACAAAGTGTGACTCTACTCCAACAGCTAATTTCTCCAACTGAACTGATTACCAAATGGCTAACCTCAATCCATTCAATGCAAAATTAAAATAAGAGATTATTTCCACTTAAAGAATCTCTGGTTTGCCAAGTACATTCACAGGGCTGCCATGACGGTATCAGTCTACAGTGACTGGTGCTCTGATTTGTATTAGACAATAAGCCATCTCTCTGCCTAGTGAAGAGCACTGACTTATTGCTGGGTCTCAGCTGTAGCTTAGGCTGCCTGTGTTTACGTGCATACACCCTAGTGCTCTTTCCATGATATGATGGCTCAAGAGTCAGTAGATCTTCAGGCTTAATCATCAACCCCCTTTTTGATTCCGGTAAACAATTAACCTGAATAAGGGCTTCTCTTTGCCTACTCATCATCTGAAAAAATCCTGAAGTATTTTATAAAAAGTCCTAGCTGATGATTAGACACCCTTTATCAGAGGCCTCTGTGAGGCACACTCAACTTTTGGTTGAATCTAGGTGATTTCAAATTTGAGTACAAAGTAATACCAGAGGTTGTATTTGACAGGGAACAGGACATTGGACAGGGAATAAACTTTGGAATCAGATCATCCTTTTGTCACTTACTGGCTGTGCTATTGTGGGTAAATATTTTACACCCTCTAAGCCTGTTCCCTCAACTGTAACCTGGAATAATAACCTATGTTCATAGATTTGTTGTATGTTTTTCACTGAGATCTTGTTTTAAAAGTACTTAGCATAAAACCTGTCACATTGTAAATAGTCAATAAATAGTTTTTGTTATCCTGATACTTAACTGATTTTCAGATTGATGAGGTATATGATGACCTTTAGTAAAAGCCAAAATCCTTACAAGGGCCTCTTACCTGCTGTCACTCCTCTGACTACATCTCCCACCACCCTCCCTGTTGTGTCCCTGCATTCCAGCTACCTTGACCTTCATTGCTTCTCCAAGGAACACATTTCCCCAGACATCCTCAAAGTCAGTATCCTCAATCCTTTCAGGAATCAATTTAAAAGTCTCATTATCATCAAGGTCATTCATCAGCTCATATATAATAATCAGACCTATCTATTTCAGCACGCTTTATCCCTCTTACCTGCTTTACCTTTCTCCAAATCACTTATCACCATCTAACACATTCTATCTAAACTGCTTTGTTTCTAGTCTCTCCTCAACTTGAAAATAATTCCATAAGCGTAGGCACTTTATTTATTCCCTGCAATTGTCCCCATGCCTTGATCATGTCTGATATGTTTGTGGCACTCCATATATATACTTTTGAAAGAGTAATTTTTCTAGCAGGAGTATCATTCAACCCTGCTTCAAGGCTTTGATAGACTTACATACAATTTACTATGAGTTGACATCATCCCCATCCACATCCCAACTCCTGCCCAGCACTGGGGCACTCAAATTACAAGAAGCCCAAGAGAAGAAAGGTGGAGCCATAAACACTTGGTCAGGCAGTCATGATGGGGAGAGGAAAGCTGTCCTATAGCTATCATGTAAGACTCATTCTTCTCCATATCCCTGTCACCTGTGACTTTATCATCACTTGCCTAGTTTATTACCCCAGACTCCATTGCTTTCCATTCTGCCATGTGTCCTTGCTCCAATCCACCCTGCTGCTGCCCTCACACCTAAAACTGTTTTCATTACCTACCTCATCTGTCTGAGACCTGCAGGTCCTCCGTATTGCTTATAGTCTCAGGTCTGGACCTCATGCTATGTTCATGTACATTCTCTATCTCGTCCGTCTTTCCTATCCAGGGTCAGCCCCAGTATGTCCCAATTTCAGCCCTGCTCTGGCTCCATTCTACCTTTTGTACATATTCTGTGTATTCCTGCTTCTGTGACTTTATTTCTTCTGTCCTTCCAGAATGTTCCCTCTGTCCTTCTGCCAATCCAAATCCACTCCAGATCTCAAATCTTAATCACACATCATCTGAGAAGTGCTCACCCACCACTTACTGCACCTATTACTGCAATTACTTCATACCAAATTTTTTTAATATTAATTTATTTATTTGGCTCCACTGGGTCTTAGTTGCAGCATATGGGATCTTCGTTGGGGCATATGGGATCTTCCTTGCAGTGTGCGGGATCTTTAGTTGTGGCATGCAGAATCTTTAGTTGCCACATGCAGGATCTGTTTTTTTTTTCTTTTTCTATTTTTTTTTTTTTTTAGTTGCGGCATGTAGGATCTTTATTTTTTTAGTTGTGGCACACAGGCTCTTAGTTTCAGCATATGGGATCTAGTTCCCCTACCAGGGATCAAACCCGGGCCCCCTGCATTGGGGGGCAGGAGGGGAGTCTTTACCACTGGACCACCAGGGAAGTCCTGATGCCAATGTTCTCTTGCTCTTAACTTCTGTACCTCGAGTTACCTACACAGTTTAGCCTGTAGCTAGTCTCCAATTGTATCACATAATAACAGTAATAATTGCAACTACAGTTACAATTTATCCAGCTTCTATTATGTCCTAAACATACTAAGTACTCATATTAATCTTTCAAGGTAGGAATTATTATTCTCATTTTGTAGATTAAGAAACTAGAGCTCTTAGAGGTTAAATAGATTGTCCCAAATCATACTGTTAGTAAATAGTAGAGCCGAGATTCAATTCCAATGTGCCTGACTACGCTTTGTTGTTTTCTTCTCATATACATAAAAACTCCTGGGAGATTTAGCAAAATATGTGCATCCGGTAGGTCCTCAATAAATACTGGCTTGTTTAGGATGCAGCTTGGTTTAAATGTACCCTGACAAAGCCTCACCCGTCAGAGGTGAGGAGGTGAGGAATAAAACAGTCTCTCTACCCTCGCCTCTCCCTCTCCTCTGTACCAGAAGAGATAGTGGCTGCAGAACAGTGAGGTCAATGCTGTTTCAGGACTGAAAAGGGGACGGGGCTCAACTCCATTTCCTTTCAAAGAGCCAGGCTCTGCACTTGCCCTTCCCTGGCCATCCCCAGCATCCAGGTCAGTTGCGTCATGCCATCTCAGGTTGAGAAATTTCCAGGCAGCCCTGGGCTTACTGAAGGCACCAGTAACATACTTCTGGACTCCAGGTCAGGATGCCCAAGACATACATCTGGCTGAAAGGAGAACAGGGCAGAGCCTGCCAGGGAGTGTCAGAGCTGCCCCTCCCCAGCAGGCTTTAGCCCCATGTCCTGAGGTTGCAGAAGGAACTGACACCTGTCAGCTCCCTTCTTTCCATCTACAGTGTGCCAGGCACCATGTGAGATGCTTCACACACATAGTCTCTTTTCAAAATGCTCACCACAACCCCACCTGAGTGCACCGACTCATCTGTGAAATGGGTAGATTAGGTTGCATCTCACTCAAAGTCACCCAGACAAGAGGAAGACTCTGATATAGTTCCATCTGTCTTCAACAGTCCATGAGCTTTCCAGTATGCCATAGCATCTACCTGTACCAGGAGCCAAGAGGCTTAAGTCTCTGTTCTTGCTCAGCACGCCACTCATCTTGGGAGACTTTAGTGTCTCTCTCTATCAAATGCATATGCAAACCCACCCCCTCCACTTCCAGTTCCTTCCCACTTCACAGATGACTTTTGAATCTGTGTGTGCCATAGTATGCAAATACATCAAACACCTGATGGGAACGAGAGATGGAAGAAATTATTGTTAATTTTCTGTTTATGTATCTGCACATTTACACCTTGCTCCCTCAACTACCTGAAGATATCTGAGGTAGAGACTGTAATGTATGCACTACCCATGGCCTTCCCTCCACTGCCGAGTCCCTAACAGCTTGAGGAATACAGAAGATGCTCAATAAATACTAAAGACTTGCATGTGCAGAATCACGTGGTATGGTAGAGGTTTTTTCAGACTATACCCCCTCTCCTTGGAAATCAAAGCTCAGAAGGGCACAGAGTAGCCAGGCTGGGATCAGAGTCCTTGTTTGCTGTTTCTTAGTGAAGGACTCTGCAAAACCACATTTGTCTCCAGAGTTTTCCAGACTGCAGAATCCAAGGTGTATAAAGACGCAGCTAATTTCAGGTGTGGGCTGGTTTCTTACTCTGAGTTAGTAGGTCTTTTGTTTTATAAATTTTTATAATTTTTACTAATATTTTGTAATACTTTATAAGCTAGTGCCAGTTAAGATATCCAAAGAATATTGGTAAGGAAGCCAAATAAAACCAGATATCCTGATCTTTTTAAATTCCAGCATATCTTGGCCTTAAAGAGAACTGGAAGGTTAAAGTTATTCAGGGTCTGATATGATGATGCTCATACCTCAAATCCTAGAGCATTTTTTTAACATTATGAGACATTTTTGCATTACTTCAGTTGCCCTTTTCCAAAACTCTGTAAGCTAGGCAGGGTGTGGATTATCTCCATTTTACAGATGAATACACCAGGGCTCAGGCTGTGATACATCTATCTACCCATGGCAGCCCTCTCCCCTGATTTCCAGCCCATAAGGTAGGTGGGATAGGCTGGGTGAGGAAATCAAGGAATGTGGGTGGGATGCACTGGAGGAAATGTGGGGTCCCTGCAGTGGGAGTGCTGCTAGCCCAGCAGGACTCCTTCTCCTTTGCTCCACGCCCCAGATCCCCTTTGTCCCGCCTGCTTGCTTGCTTTGAGCCCAGCCCAGAAGGCTTTGCCAGCTTCTAAGCTGGCCCGTTTTACTGGTAAGGATTAGGTGCCAGAGTTTTCTGCTGGTGACTGCTCTTTCCCGGCACTCTCTTGCAGTATCATATTTTCTTAGCTTGTAACTCCTCTTCCTGACCCTTCTAGCCCTCAGTGACCCTTTCTCAGGTCACAGAAAGTGAGTTCACGAAGGTCTCCAACACCACCCTGCCTGTGCATCTCTCTGGAGAGAGAAACTTCTCCTCACTTCGTGCCCACCCCATCCTCTGGAAAAGACTCAACTCAGTCTCCCCAGCACCTTTCCTGCTTCCCGTCACACCCCATTCTTAGCTACTGGACTGTACCAGAATAGCCAAGACTATCTGTTCACCATACCTTAAGATGCCGGTTCTATAACCAGGTCGACTTAGTCTGTACTCCGTACCCCCTTCCACTTTAAAGCTGAAATATCAGCTTAAATATCATGAGATATCATCTCACACCAGTCAGAATGGCCATCATCAAAAAATCTAGAAACGATAAATGCTGGAGAGGGTGTGGAGAAAAAGGAACACTCTTGCACTCCTGGTGGGAATGTGAATTGGTACAGCCACTATGGAGAACAGTACGGAGGTTCCTTAAAAAACTACAGATAGAACTACCATATGACCCAGCAATCCCACTACTGGGCACATACCCTGAGAAAACCGTAATTCAAAAAGAGTCATGTACCACAATGTTCATTGCAGCTCTATTTACAATAGCCAGGAGATAGAAACAACCTACGTGTCCATCATCGGATGAATGGATAAAGAAGATGTGGTACATATATTCAATGGAATATTACTCAGCCATAAAAAGAAACAAAATTGAGCTATTTGTAATGAGGTGGGTGAACCTAGAGTCTGTCATACAGAGTGAAGCAGGTCAGAAAGAGAAAGACAAATACTGTATGCTAACACATATTTATGGAATTTAAGAAAAAAGAAAAATGTCATGAAGAACCTAGGGGTAAGATAGGAAAAAAGACACAGACCTACTAGAGAATGGACTTGAGGATATGGGGAGGGGGAAGGGTAAGCTGTGACAAAGCGAGAGAGAGGCATGGACATATATACACTACCAAATGTAAGGTAGATAGCTAGTGGGAAGCAGCCGCATAGCACAGGGAGATCGGCTCAGTGCTTTGTTACTATAAAATAGTCTATAAAATAGTCTATAAAGTAGACTCTCAGGGATGTTAAGTGATTGCTGCCCAAGTGCTAATAGCCAGTCAGTGGTCGAGATAGTAGAGACCCCCTCATTTCCCACATTAGTTCTGTTACCACGACCCAGCACTCCCTTTGCCATCCTCTCTCCCTGCCTTGGTTCAGGTCCTCATCATCTCTTAGTAGGACCTCAGTTAAACCCTCCTAATGCTACCTGCTTTCATGTTTACCCCGTTTCAGTGTATCCCACTGGGAAGTGACCACACCAAATTTGAGATCAAGATGGCTCATTTCATATCAAACTTCTTAGTCGCATCCTGTGTATCCCAGGATAAAGTTTACACCCCTCAGCCTGACTTGCGAGACTCCACGACCTTGTCCCTGTGCATCTCCAGCTCCAGCTCATTCCAATTCCTAGCACATGTCTTATGCAACAACCATGCCACCCTCTTTGTGAAAATGCTTGGTGTTTCCTGAGTATGACCTTCCATGTCATGTTCTTTGCATGTTTCCTGCCTTGAATGCCCTTCCCTGTATCTTCCTTGTAGAAAATTCCTGTTTAAAAATTTCTCTGGCATCACAGCTTCTCTGAGACCTCCACCTACAGTGTGAATTATGCAAACTTCTCTAGCTTTTAAGTGTATATGTTTTGTTGTACAAATAGCATTTTATTACACTACATTTTGTGAAGCATTGGGTTGTTTTTCTCATTATATTGTAAGCACATTAAAGACATAATTTGAATCTTCTTTTCTCTTCTTCATATTCCCCTAGGTCAAGGTTAGCTAACATTTGTAGCTCCATATATATTGCTATGTGACCAGGTATCTAAGCAAGACATGGAGGCTGCACATTAGAGAATTCAGGAGTCTTTCCATTGAAGGAGGTAAAGTCACTCATGGCCAGAGCTTTCACCATTATCCTATTAAGAATATCCTATTAACTGCTAACCTTAGTAGTTAATACACAACAATTACAAATGACTTATAGACATATCATTCCAGTGTGGTTCCTATTAATTAATTTAGTAATCACTGTTTGCTATAGTATAAATGTATTGATTTTGTGTAATCCAAATAACCAATATTTATTGGTCTCTTTCTAAGCAATATATAGGTGTTACTTCATTGAATTATTACAACTACCTTGCAAGGTGAAAATTATTATCTTTAATAGATGAAGAAACTGAGGCTCAGACAATACAAGCAACTTGTAAAAGAGAAGTATCTGAAACCCAAAGAACCAACTGATAATTGTATCCAAGATTCTGGCGCTCTGAATGAACAGACCAGGTTAACAGTTCCCCTTACCGTCTGCTGCCCAAAGAGGACTCATTTCTATTTTTTTATACAATTTTCTTCTATGTGCAGCGTGCTCATGATACTTTATTAGTTATATATTATTCCCAAATGAAGACAAAATTTGTCAATTATAAAAGTAGCACTTATTCACGCTAAAACGGTCCAAAAATATGGAAAGGTATAAAGAAGACGGCTGTACAATGATTTCAACAGCCTGGGATAACAACTGTTAATATTGTGAGGGTGTCCATTCAGATATTTTCCTGTGCACATACACTCATATATACATACATTTTCCTTAAGTGGAGTAATGTTATACCTGTTTGACAACCTTACCTTTTTTTCTCAATGTGTGGTAACTGTATTTCTGTTAAGGCATGTAGATCAATATCATCATTTTTAATAGATGGTAGTAGTCTAATAATAAATGGATATACCGTAATGAGGCATATATGTTGTATACAATGTTCTATTATAAACAATGCTATGACAAAAAAATTGTGAAAAATTTATCTTTTCCCTTTTGACCGGGCTCAGAAGTAACCATGAGAGCCCATCTTTTTTTTTTATTATTATCATTTTTTGCATCTTTATTGGAGTATAATTGCTTTACAATGTTGTGTTAGTTTCCGCTGTCAAGAGCCCATCTTTTAATAATTTCTTTGATCATTAGTGAGGTAGAACAGCTGTTCATACCTTCACTGACTTAATGTAGTATTTCTTTTGTGAGTTCTTTTTATTCCCTTGTCTATTTCCTTATGTGAATGTTTCCTATTTTCTTCTTGGTTTCTAGGAGCAATTTAGATAAGATAGTCATCTCCGTTCTGTCACATATATTATGAAACATGGATAGAAGTAACCTCAGAAATCCTTTAGTTTAACACTCCCATTTTACAGATTAAACTCTCTGGAGAAAGGAAGTGACTCATCAAGTTCTCATGGTTGTACCCCTGATTTTTCCAGTGACTCACTAAGATTTATTGACTTAGATCACTTATAGTTCTAGTATATCACCCTGCCTTCTAAACTGACCAAGATTTGTTATCATAGAGTGCTTCCTATGAAAAAAATAATGTTAGAAAAATATAATTTTTTTTTAGACTTCTCTGTCTTTTGCCCTTTTCTACCCCAGAATTCTTTTTAACTAGAGAGTAGAAGAAGAAAGCACTGAGGAGGACAGGTTAGTGTTACAAACATTTCTATAGATGTTCTCCTCTTTAGAGAAAGTGAACTAGACACGGTGACCCTCAGAAGTCCTTGCAAGCCTGATGGAAATTTCTTGGATTTCGTAATTTTTTACTTAATAAAACTTTCGATAGTCTTCGTATGTTATGTAGATGGTTTCTTGGCTGCTGTTTTCTGTGATGGATGAGGGTTACTCTAAGAAGCTGTTAATTGTGTATTGACTCTGGCTGGGAGGCTATTTGAAGGCTGCTACGTTGATCTGATGTATATTTGCATCTGTTTTTCATGCCTTTCCAAAATGTAATTTCATTTGCTTCCTCCTTTGTCACGAGGAGGAGAATGGTAAAACCAAAAATGAAGAATCATGATGAACAGAAAGCACACTTGTCTATCAGCTTTTATGGATAGACTTCTTATGCCTAACTTATTCTGGGGAAAAAAAGTATTATTAGTACAAGAAGGGAAAAAGCTATGTTGAGGAATCAATAATAGAAGTCAATTGGAAGAGAAAAAATAAATAAAAAAGAATAGAGTAAGGGGTAGGGAAGCCATCAAAGTGTATCACTTACTAATAGATGGTTCCAGACTTCCTCTCTCAAGGAAGATTGGCACATGTGGAAAATCTGCTTGTCCATTTGTGTACTGCAAAGAAGGGAGGAAAGGTCCCAGAATCCCTAAAGGGGAAAATTCAGGGGAGAAGTAAAGCAGGTGTTTCCTGCTACCTGTGCCTCAGAGAAGAGCTCAGAGCCCTGGGAGGGAGTTTCCCACAGAGGCTTAAATCACAGGAAGCCATACTTTTCTACCAGCCTTAATTCAGAGGTCAGACACATCCGCCATTACCTCCCAGACTTCCTCTCTCTGTCTCTCTCAATCTCTGACAGAAGGTCCCTAGCTTCAAACTAGGAAAAAGCCAATGCAGATGTATCATATAGACAGTTTTTCTATCCTCCTTTCTCAGGCTATCTGCTTTCTTGGGTTTATTTATCTATATCGATCTTTATTGTGCCATTTCTTCACCTAAAATAAAAATGAAAACAAAAGGTAAAATGAAATATCCAAGTGAAATATTACCTTGAACTTGCACACCATGACGCTAAAAGGTACTCGGTCATTTAGCCCTACAAAATAGGTTCTTTAATCCTCTAAAAAATAAGTTTGAAAACCAACATTCATGGGAAGCAAATTGTAATATTTACATTAATATGTCAGCTACATCTTTTAAAATCTCTCTTGTCTCTGCGCTCTCTCTCTTTATCTGTCTCTGTAGCTCTCTCTCTCTCTCTCTCTCTCTCTCTCTCTCTCTCTCTTTTTCTTTTCCTTCTAACAGTGAATTATCCAGAAGAGTAATACAACTGGGAATAGTGCATGTGTGCACGTGTATATGCCGTGCATCTAAATGTTGGAAAGCAGCGAAAAGATTTTTAAATATATTATTTGTATATTTTAGATTAAAGGAAAGTAAAAATGGGAAAAAGAAGGAGAGGGAAGAAGAAGTGTGAAGCGAATAAGGAAGGGAAAAGATGAAAGAAGGAGAGAAGGAAAGGAGAGAGGAAAAGAAAGATGGATGAGTTGGGACACTCAACTACAAAGCGAAAATGCCATATATCATGCAGATGTTTTGTCTACAGCAGACCAAACATCAGGCTTTTGGGAAACATTTGGAAGATACAATGCTCCTTTCACTGCACAGACAACTGTTGACAGTGCTATCGCCTCTTTCTCTATGTGTATGTGTCTATCCCTTTCAAGCCTTTTTGTGGTCAAATTATAAAGGCTTGTTCAGTGGGTGGGGTGACGTCACACTGACCACAAAAGCTTATATTTCCTGCTACTAAATACACAGCCCCTGCTAATGAAGTGGTCATTACAGAGCGAGCTTGTTCTGCCGAGGTCACCCCGAGTGGGGATAAAGGCAGGGGGAGGGGCCCAGTTGAGAGAGCAGAGCCATTATTCCCAAGTGTGTCTGTCGCCTGCTGATCCTCATCTTGTTAGAACCGAAAGATGAAAATAGAAGTCCCTTTGTGTTTCCTCCAGACCTTTGTCTCTAAGGATGCTGGGGTATACTGGGACGCAACGTGGTGGAGAGAAAGGAATAGACAAAATCCAGGTCTGATTCCAATCTCCTCATTTATATGCTGAGTGATTTTACCTCTTCAGGTCTAATCATTACAATCCCCATTTTACCAAAGAGGAAAGAGCCTCACGTAGGAATCAAATGAGATCATGCATTTTAAAGCAGTCACAATTGGTCTTATTTTTAGGGTGTCATTCGAATCTTAATATCATTTCTTTGGTCCTCCCACCCACCTTCCTTGTGATAAATAGGAACTGCAGTTCTCTCTTCTGAGAGGAGAGAGTAAAGGGTAGGTTTTATTTTTGCAAATTTTATTTTATCTATTTATTTTTGCAGAGGTCACAGTAAAGACAATTTTTTTAAATGAAGGAAACTAAATAAACTTACATGGTAAAAAGAAGACTTAGTAAGTTAAGGAAAGAAAGCCACATCAATGACTAGGGGGACAGAGGGATAAGGGAGGATCCAGGTGAGATCTCAAGGAAGAAGTAGCATTTGCTTGGGAATAGTGCATAAGAGTATGGCGGGCAGAGATGGAAAAAGGGTGATTATCATCATGGATCATGCCATGAACTCCTAGGTACCCCCTAACATTAAACCAGAGTGATTTGAGGGCTTATGCCGTAAGTCTTTGGCAACCCAAACCTCAGATGAAACGAAGTGTATGAATGCATCTTTTGAGTATTTCATGTAATCAGGTTAATTTCAACATTGAGCGAAGTGGAAAACCACTGGTCAGCCAAGACCATACAGAATTTTCCTACTCTCAGTTCTGAGCTTTTGACAAAGCAGGACTCAAATTCCCTACATTTTTCTTTCTTTTCTTTTTTTTTTTTTTTTTGCCCTTTTTGTGAAGGACTATTACACATAGGGCCTCAAACCCAATGAGGACTTTGGAATGAGTCCACATGACATTCAGTGAAAGGAAACTTTTGCCATTATCAATATAATTTAGGTGGTCTGGACAACCAGTCTGGATATTCCAGCTGCTGACAAGTTCCTGTAGGCCAGAGTTGTCCAAGTTTGTTCTCTATATAAACCAGAAAAATCGGAAAATTGCCATGTTCCTCTGGGCCATGTGTGCCACCCAGCCCTTATTGGGGCACACTTTCTGCCAGGGCCACCAGCTAACTTTAAGGGCCTCCAGTAGGCCCAAGGCCAGGCAGTTCACCTGATCCGAGGCTATGGCTGGGTTGGCACTTCTGAGTTATTCCCCACAAGCTGCCACCCCCCTGGCTCAGCCATAAAGCCTTAGCTCCATTAATCATCCTTTTCCTGGAGCACACTAGACGAACTCCTGGCTTGGAGTAGAGCTATCATTTTCATTTCCTAATTTTAAAATGTGTGTGTTTGGTAACAGGGAAGACAGGCCAGAAAAGCAGCTTCAAAGTCCCGCCATAGGGAAAAAAATGCAGAGAGAAGGTCCTGGGACATTTCCTTCTGAACTCACCTCCCCTGTAATGCTGGGGAGGGTGCCAGAAGATGAGGTCTATGCTGGGAGAGGAGTCTTGCAAAGGGGATGCCGCCATCAATTGGGGGTGGGTTTAGCTGTTAAAGGTAGAGCTCTGAAAACAAAACTGAAGGAGTCAAGATAGAATTTCCAGTGCCATGTTAAGCTAACGAGAGTCAAGAAACAGAGAATATGCAGACATTGGTGGCCAGAACTTAGAAAAATATAAAATAATGAGAAAAAACAAGCAAGTTGATCAAAGCCAAGTCAAGTAGCCAAGATATCTTTCACAGGCTCAATATACCTGACACTATAAAGGACCTAAAAACTGAGGCACTGGCATAGATAGATCAATTCCAGGAAAAGCAAGATTCTTGGGGAGAAAAGTTGGGATGAAATCAGAAAGCAAAATGTGAGAGTTCTCATTTGTCCATGATGGAGTAAAGGAGACACAGAGACTGGGCCAAATGTTAGAAGGACAGCAGAAGTAAGAGGATCAAAATCAGGAAGGTTCTGACACAGTAAAAAATGGAAGTCATGCATCCAGAACTCCAGGGGTGGGGAATGACCCTCTCCTATATTTCCTGCTATAGCAAGAAGCTCAGGTTTAACCAATCAAGTAATTCATTTCTGTGAAAAAAATCTGAGTTATTTTATTTATCAATCTATCTGTCAACCTCTATCTACCTGTCTATCTATCTATCTATCTACCAATTATCTACCTATCATCTATCTACCTGTCATCCACCTATCTAGTTATTTTCATGGATAACTATTTTTATGGATCTCATACCTAATTATGATACCAAAGGAGTCGTTTTCCACACAATAGTCAACATAATTGTTGAAAAGTGAAAAACTCAGGCCTTCAGCCTAGGGTTTGATTCCCATGATTCCAAGCAACCTACTTGACTTGATTATTTTCCCTGTGCTGATTCACATTTGGCTGAGTTAACTTGATTGACTGTGTTGTAGACACTCATTCATAGACCCAAACAATCTGTTGGTTGATGTTGTTCAGACAAACCTACAACTTAATTGGCTGGATTTTTGCCTTTTTCAAATGGAGTGATGACACTGTAGAGACTCTGTATTTGTGAGAGGCTTTTCAGTGTACCTTTAGCTTAAGACTATTTTTTTCTGAAACCTTGTAAAGTACAGAGCACTTCAGGAGCAGAGACAATATGTTGGGTGATGTCTAGCGCAAATCTCACAGTCTGGAGAAAATCTTGGGCCAAAAACACAAACCTCGTCAGATGTCAGGCTTTCCAAAAGTAGATGCAGAAGTCTCCATTTGTCTCACTCCTGCTGTTTGCCCCTGATAATCACCATGTTACCCATATTGTTTTCAAAACTCACAGCCTAAAGAACCACCTCACTTTTTCTAGAACTTTGGTGGTAGTCCTTACTTCTTTTTATTTATTTCAAATTGCATGTGAATTCTCCCACATTTAGGGTAACCCAAGCTTAGCATCCTAATACATGTTTCATAGCCAATATCTCTGTACATCATCCATGATTACATACTGTGTCTCAGGCACAGGTTTAGGACATACAACTGAGGCGGCCATCTACAATTGCCAGAGTCAGTGTAATGTCAGTACTTACCCTTGCTTTATATTTTGGGTGAGAAGTAGAGCTAGGTCCACGTAGTAGTCTAGTGCCCTCTTGTGGCTTTCAAACTAAGAGCTTAAGTTCCTTTGTAGAATTAGAGCTATTTGTGGAATCACAGATTTAGAGAAGGCCATTGTGAAGTTAACTCATACTTTCTGTCTTCTGTCCCTCAGTAATACTGCCCTCATCCTGCAAAGCACAATAAGTGTTGGTAGACCCATTCTATTCTGAGCTAAGAAGAACCCTTCGGAGTGTGTGTTGGACTTTAAAAGGGACCTTTGAACTTAGTACACTGTGGAAGCATCGTGCATGACCAGTAATTGTTGATTGAAGTCCCTTCACCAACCTGGTAATACCTGCCAATTTTTCCATTTACTCTTATGCTTATTCATTTCAAATAATTTGGTATGCTTAATCTGAAAGAAATTATGAGAATTATGAGAGATGTAAAAAGTAACCTGAAAAATATGAAGATTTGTCATGTGAACAGATCAGATATTCTACACAACTCCAGAGGGACATAAGTAAAGATTATAGATATTGGTTTACTATAAGGAAGAATTTTTTAATACTTGCAAATGTATGATGCTGGATCATGTCTGGGGATAAGTTTCCATTCCTTGAAACAGTTTAGGAGACGTGGTTTAAGTTGATATGAAAACTTTACAGGGGATTTTCTCCACCGGACTAGATGATCTTTAACAAAAATTTTAGATTTTTAGAATTTAAAGAGTCCACAAATATATCCAAGAAAGATTGCAGCTTCCTTTGACTACTCAAATAATTCTCATAGTTAAGAGGTCCTTTAATGTTCAATATGGAACCTTCTCAATATATAGCAAGTTCATACCTACATCACTCTTTCTACGAAATCAAACTGTATGTGAATGTGTGTGTGTGTGTGTGTGTGTGTGTGTGTGTGTGTATGCAAGTGTGTGTTTATCCAAACCCATTCTCATAAACTACCTGGTTCTGATTTTCTAGATTGTAGTAAATCTTTTATGTTTTCTTCCAAATCTGACATCCTGTCACTTAACTGCTTTTTGTTTTTAGCAAACCTTTTACATTTGTGCCTAATTGTGTGTGATGATAATTTACATATTAGAGAAAAATATTTACATTTGCTTGACTCTGGTCAAGCAAACATATAACATAATATAATGAATATATTAATACATATATATTAAAGCAGTGGCTCATCCATAGCATAGCCAAAAGATAAGAGTAAAAAATTTAGGGCTTCCCTGGTGGCACAGTCATTGAGAGTCCGCCTGCCGATGCAGGGGACATGGGTTCGTGCCCCGGTCTGGGAAGATCCCACGTGCCGCGGAGCGGCTGGGCCCGTGAGCCATGGCCACTGAGTCTGCGCGTCCGGAGCCTGTGCTCCACAGCAGGAGAGGCCACAGTAGTGAGAGGTCCCTGTACCAAAAAAAAAAAAAAAAAAATTTAACTTGAGAAGATTATTCCTGAAAGATAAGAGTTTGATTTTGTTACCCCACATTACAGGGACAATGGAAGTCATCATCCCTCTCTAGTTCATATTGACTTAACAGAGGGCAGAGGACATGATTATGTTTCTTTCCAGCATAATCTCTTACTCTTTTAAAGAGGTAGAATTATTTTAGAGGTATTGATTGAGTTGGATTTTTGTTGCTGCTGTTGTTTGAGTTATTTTTCATGTTTAGTCAATGAAATATTCTCTGTATTTTTGTCTGTACCCTAAACATCAGAGAGGGGAAACAGCTAATTCATCACATCTTGCAAAGGGCCAACATCAGATTAAAACTAGAAGCCACTGAGTCTTAATCCTTTGGACCTATAGTTTGAAGGGAGGTTAGAGAGCTGCCTCCCCCTTGTGCACGCTCTCTCCCAAAGACCTCATCACGCTCACTACATTGGAATTAAGGGGAGAGGACTTAGTGTTTTCCAGGATAAAAAGTTAATCCATTCTTGCTGGGCCAAAACTCCAAACGTTTTGGGGTTTGCACAAAGTTCAGGTCCAGGACTCAAACTGGTTTGAGATTTCTCTCTCTTCTTCCTTACAGTAGTTCACCTACCTAACATCCTGACAAAGGAGCCAATGGCCCATGTCACAGACCTTGCTGACAGCCCTGGGCTTAATAGAGGAATTCCCATCCCTTCCCATCTTCATGGGAGAGACACACTGGATTGTCACCAGCCTGTGAAATAAACCACCCACCTGGTTCATGGAATCATTTCAAGGCCAGAAAAGCCAGCTTTACTCAACTGTGCCATATGGGAGAAAAGAAACAGTGTTTTTCCTCCATATGGATTCGTCACACATTAATAAGAGGCATTTGCTCTCTGTATCAGCCAAAATCCTTGATTCCTAAAACACATGAGAAGACGTGCTTGGCTTAACTTGCCAGGGAATTGGATATGCACTTTATAAAGTGAATCAAAACTAACGCTGTGTTGGGCCATTCTGTCCCTACCTCATTGGAGAGACATCCCTGCAAATGGACAGCTAATCCCTTTAATGAGCAAAATACCCCAAGGCTTTTCTGGGGGAAGAGGCCAGTGTTTAACTACCTCTTGCTGCACAGCTACAGAACACAGAATTTTAGAGCAGAAAAGGATCTCAGAGATCATCAAACCCCCTCCCACATCATTTTCCATGTGAAAACTGACACCCAGAGAAGGGAAGAGACTTATGCAAGACCGCTCAAGCTGCGTTGTAGGATCTAGGATCATATCCAGGTCTCTTCACTCTTAATTCTCTCCTCATGGGTCACAGTTCTTTTTATCCTTTCTTTCTTCTGATAATTCCCTTAAAGTGCATTTGCTGCTGTTTTTTTTTTTTTCCTTCAGACTCCGACCCACTGCTCACAGATTCGATGAATAAAGAATTATGATTTCCTTGGGCTTCCCTGGTGGCGCAGTGGTTGAGAGTCCTCTTGCCGATGCAAGGGACACGGGTTCATGCCCCGGTCTGGGAAGATCCCACATGCCACAGAGTGGCTGGGCCCGTGAGCCATGGCCACTGAGCCTGCGCGTCCGGAGCCTGTGCTCCACAACGGAAGAGGCCACAACAGTGAGAGGCCTGCGTATCACACACACACAAAAAAAGAATTATGATTTCCTTACTGACTTTCCCTCAGTGATAACATTTCTTTGATGATTCTGTTCTTTTCTTAGCTGCCACTATCTTTATTCATCACTGTGAAGTGAAATATGAGACAGTGGGATAAAGCCCAGCATGAGTATTAGAGACCTGCATCCTGGCCACAGGTTCTTCATCAGATAATACAATAAGGTCATACCTTTTGACCAACAACAGAAAGAACAAATTTCCAAGTTGGGTGCTCCACTGTTGGCTCTTTTCTTTGTTTCCTGTATGTATGGAAAGTGTTATATCCTTCAAAAAGTCATGTTAGAAGAGCAAAATGGGTCAAGGAGAGATCGATATGCAGCTTTCATGGCTATGGTGTTCTCAAGGAAACAAGAAAGAATTTTGCAAAAGTCCCTATCAGTTCTGGTCCCTAAATACTAGCCAGAGCAAACTCCTTTGGAATCAGAGGCTGCCGTATTTGGACATGCTCCTGAAGCTGTGTTTATACAGAGGGAACTGCCTGTGGATTTACCATAAAACCCTTGATTTGAATCCATTCTGTTATATGTAAGACACTGATCCCTGCTTTATTCATAAAATAAAGATATTAGTATCTACTTCTTAAGGTTGTTGTGATTAAAGGAGATAGACATATAAAACAATTAGCAAGGACTGTTCAAAATCTGTTATCTACATTATCTGGCATTCTTTTCTTTCTAGAGTAATCTAAGCTTAGTGGCTGCTTCATCAGGGCAGTTTTCTTTACTAAGGTACCCAAAGTAAATGATCTCATAAGAAAAGACTAGTGAGAAGGAAGCCTGAATTCCAATGAAATGTCCCAGAAAGTTCATATCTCAGGAATTATTTCTACTCATCAAGTGTTCCTACAGTCACTCCTGTAAGAAGGCTAGTGGAATAGAGAGGTAGGCCATGAAGGCAGGGAAAGAACCATGGCAATGGGTTAATACTATTAATAACTGTTAATATTAATAAATATTCCCACAATAGTCTGGGCTGCCTGTTGACATGTGGTGTGTGTATGTGTGTTGCACACACATGAGTATAGGTAGCTGTGTACCTGTGTTTATTTCTCATCTGTCTATCTTAAAGTTACTCTTAGAACTGTGTTGTTTTTTTCCTCTTTCCTTGTAACATAGTTGGCTTCCAGTAAATCAGGTTTAGTGACCATATTCAGCCTCTAAAGAGAGTTGGATGGGGTAAGTAAGTAAATACAAATGTTAAGTCTTAGGTGCCCAGTCAATTAAGAATCTAAAATTAAAAGTCAAAAGATATAGAACAACATGAAACCAAAGCTCAACCTTTGGGAGCAGGACCAGATGCCATCATCTCTCCACTTTATTCAGAAATGCTTTGACCTGTGTTCTCATAGAATCCCTACTACTCAGGTTCTTCCTTACTCCTACTTCTACCAGGCGTGTGTGTGTGGTTCAATGGGAGAGTACAGCAGGTTCCTGTTTCAAGCTTTGAGGCCACAGAATCTCTAGTTCTATAAATCAATCTATCCTGAAGGAGACAGCACTTCCTGTTCCATGTCCCCATGAATGGAGAAACAAAGCAGAGAGTAAAAGAGAAAGAGAGAAATGCAGCCCAGACTTTGAGGTGGCACCTCTAATTTTCTTATCTTTTTTTTTTTTGTCCTTTTCAGGGACTCACAGAGTGTTGAGGACATGGTTGATGCTATGTGAATTCACGTATTGAAACAGTTGGTAGATGAAGTAAATAGCTAAAGTATACCAACCAGCTGGTGTCCATCCATGATATCCCATTAGCAGATTGTAGCTGTGCTGGTAATTGAGCTCTCACCCAAGTGGTGCTTTAATTTATGAAATAATGACAGCTCCTCATTGGAGTTTTGTCTTAGGAGCAGAAGAAAGATAAAATTCCAATGCCTCACTTTTCAAGTTATCTCAGTCTCTCTCATTTCTGAAAATGAAGCTTGGAGAGGTTAAGTGAATAACTTGTCCGAGACCATACCCCTAAGACAGAGCCATCCATCAATGGGCATCCAGAGTTACCTGTCCCTATACAAAGATGAGTTAACAATGTGAAAATAGAGCCACTAATTGAATCAAGACCATGTATAGTTTAGAGGTGGAGTGGAATGGAGAGTTAGTTGTCTAGAATCTGATATTGAGACATGTTCTGTCACCAAGAAATGCAGGGGAAAGACTTGGAGAAACATGGTCTAAAACAGTGTTTCTCAAATGTCAAGATATATAGGAATCACTTGTAGATTCTGATTCAGTATGGCTGGGGTAGGGCTTGAACTTTTGCATTTCCAACAAGCTCCCAAGTCATGCTGAAGCTACCAGTCTGGTAGCTGAAGCTTCCAGACCTTTGAGTAACAAGGGTCTAAGACACAGCTAAAAGGACATAAAAGAGACCACCCAGAATCACTGGAGAGTAAACTATCCCTGGAGTTTTGGCAGCACCACAGACCCATTCAGCTTGTTGTGCAGCTGCATTGGCCCATCTGGAGGGTGGCCCACTGTCTCTCTGAGCTGTTGCTCCCTTTGCCTAAGCTCCCAGGCCTTGGGCCTGGGATCTAGAGAGAGCCAGCAAAAGCTGAAGGAAGGACATATTTCTACTTCAGGGAGCTCAGCCCTGAATAGGCATTTTTAAACATGATGGTTTGGAGAATGTCACTGAAAACACATCTACCTTGATCCTCTCTTCATCAGCACCTGATGAGACATGACTCATTGGCCTCATGGATATTAAGCATCAACAAAAGGCTGCGAACAGAGGGCATAGTGAGCTCTTTTTGTCCACAGTACCTGAAAGACAGAATTGTGAGCACACCTGAGATTTTGCAACACTCCCAATTAAGTCAAGAGATGGGAGATGATGGGATCTGATGAATCTCAGGTGACATATAGAAAGACAGAAAGAAAAAGGATGGGCAAAACACATTAAAATGTTAATTATGACAGTCTTTGAGTGGAGGCGTGATGTGTCGGTCCTTTTTTATTTGACATGAACTTTTACTTGGTTGTCATCATTCCTTCTATATGATGATTGTACTTTTTTTCCACTTAGAAACATAACTCGGGCATTTCCATAAGCAGAGTTCTAAAATGCAACATAGTATTCTTCCATATGGATATATTCTAGATGTCTGGCAAAAGGGAATTTATTAGCTAATAATTTGTTTCCAAATTTTTGCTCTTAAAATTAACATTTTAATGAACATATTTGTGCAAGACATTCTGGAAGTCCCAGAGGTGGATTTGATGGGGTTTAAGTAAATGAGTCTAATGTTCACTTCCATAATGCTTTCTTTTACTGATAGTGATGTAAATTGATGTAAGCCATTTGGAAAATACTTCCTGTTTCATCACACGCACTCCTTCAAATCTAAAGTTCTGAGAAGTTGTCTTATTTGAGGTCTTATTTGACTCATCATGAGCTTGAGGTTGAGTAAGTTGAAAATACTCAACTAGATGATGGCAGAGCTGTAACTAGAGCCTGTTTGAGCCTCTGCCCCTGTTCTCAGAAGCTACAGGTCAACAACTACCTATGGTTAAATTCTGTCAGATCATGTAAATTGATACAACCACTATGGAGAACAGTATGGAGGTCCCTTAAAAAACTAAAAATAGAACTACCATATGACCCAGAAATCCCACTTCTGGGCATATACCCTGAGAAAATCATAATTCAAAAAGAGACATGTACCACAATGTTCATTGCAGCACTGTTTACAATAGGCAGGACATGGAAGCAACCTAAATGTCCATCAACAGATGAATGGATAAAGAAGATGTGGCACATGTATACATGGAATATTACTCAGCCATAAAAAGAAACAAAATTAAGTTATTTGTGGTGAGGTAGATGGACCTAGAGTCTGTCATACAGAGTGAAGTAAGTCAGAAAGACAAAACAAATACCATATGCTAACACATATATATGGAATCTAAAAAAAAAAAAAAAGGTACTGATGAACCTAGTGTCAGGGCAGGAATAAAGACGTAGACATAGAGAATGGACCTGAGGACATGGGGGGTCGGAGGGGAAAGCTGGGGAGAAGTGAGAGTAGCATCGACATATATACACAACCGAATGTAAAATAGCTAGTGGGCAGCAGCAGCACAGCACAGGGAGATCAGCTCGGTGCTCTGTGATGACCTAGAGGGGTGGGATAGGGAGGGTGGGAGGGAGGCTCAAGTGGGAGGGGATATGGGGAAATATGTATGCATATAGCTGATCCACTTTGTTGTACAACAGAAGCTAACACAGTATTGTGAAGCAGTTATACTCCAATAAAGATCTATTTTTTTTTTTAAAAAAAGAAAGGTCCATCAGGTTCTAGAGCCCTGAGAGTAATATGATGCCCATTTTTGTTTTCCTGTCATTACTACTGGTACCTCCTATTAGTTTCCAGGTAGAAGGATTCAGTGAAATGTGCAAGACTGGGAAAATACAAACAATAATGCCAGCTCCATTTCATTCTACCTGCAAGAATTTGAACATGTCACTTAACTTCTCAGAGCCAATTGCATTTATGTGTAAAAGTGATGCCACCACTTCTTGCAGGATGCTCGAGAGTAATAAATGAAGCAGAGGATTTGACTCTAGCTGGCACAGTTCCTGACTGTATAAAATGCAGATGTCACAGCACTTCTGTTGAATGTTTTCGAAGATTAAATGACAACATGCTTAAAGAGCTGAGTATTTTCCCTTTCTTCCTGCTATAGCATTCCCACTCCTTTTCCCACACCCCAGGTTTCTTTTCATTGCTTTGCAAACATCTTCATTATAAATATACAAACATAAACAAAAATATTAGTGAAACACTAAAATCATTAAATCCATGCATTCATTGAACTATATGATAAGGACTTGTTCTTTTGAGTGGTTATTCAACATGTCTTTTTAGAATATTTAATAGTGTTATTTGATGAGGACACTTTTCTCAACTTGGTGCTTCTTCCCTCATCCCAAATAGCTTTTAGCATACTAACAGTAAAGAATTTCATCATATTTTCTTAATGTTTGAGCTTTCCTAACCAAGGTGATTCTGGAACTGATCTGTCAAAAAGTTCATAGAAAGTGTACAATTGGACAAGCAATCAAAATTTTTGCTTTAATGGTGATGTCCTTATATGTAAAATATAAAAAATAAAAGTACCTAACTTATAGAATTGTTGTCAGCTTTCAAGGATGTGCTCCGCCTAAAGTACTCTGCATAGGACACAGCAATAATAAATAATGCATCAAAAATAGTTATCGTTAATTCGTGTTGCCCTTATGTCTTCTCTTTTTTTCAAATGTCTACAACTTTGGAGATTGTAATTAAAAACTGTATTTTTTGACAGCTTTACCAAAGTGTAATTTATATACAAAAAATCTGTGCACATTTAATGTACCCAATTTGATAGGTTTGAATGTATTGCATACACTTGTGAAACCATCACCACAATCAAGATAATGAACACATAACAACACCTCCAAAAATTTCCTCTGACCCTCTCCTTTTTGTAGTAAGAACACTTAACTTGAGATTTACTCTTTTGGCAAATTTTTCAGTGTACAAACAATAAACTATAGGCACTATGTTGTATGGCTGATCTCTAGAACTTACTCATCTTGCTTAAGTGAAACTTTATACTCATTGAACAATAATTCCTCATTTCTCCCTGACCCCCCTGTCCCCAGCCAGCCCCTGGTAACCACAATTTTTCTCTCTACTTCTATGAGTTTGACTGTTTTTGATATCTCATATAAGTAGGATTATGCAGTATTTATCCTTCTGTGACTGGCTTATTTCACTTAGCACAATATCCTCCAAGTTCATTTATGTTGTTGCATATGGCAGGATTTCCTTCTTTTTTCTTACATTTCCCCCCAGCTTTACTGATAAATAATTGATATACATCACTGTATAAGTTTAAGGGTATACAGCATGGTAGTTTGATTTACATATATTGTGAAATGATTACCACCAATAGATTTAGTTAATATCCATATCTCGTACAGACTTTCTTTTTTAAGAGTATAATTTTAAGGATAGTCTTAAGAATAATTTTCCATTGATTGTATATATATCACATTTTCTTTATGCATTTATCTGTTGATAGACATTTAGGTTGTTTCCATATCTTGATTATTATGAATAATGCTGCAATGAACATGAAAGTATACCTCTTCAAGATCCTGATTTCAATTGTTTTGGATATATACCCAGAGGTGGAATTGCAAGATCCCACACTGTAGCTCTAGTTTTCATTTTTTGAGGAACCTCTGTAATAGACTTTTCTTTAAAAAAGACATACAAATGGCCAACAAGTATATGTAAAAACTCTCAACATCACTACTCATCATGAAAGTGCAAATCAGTGAGATTATCACTTCACACCCCTTGGGATGACTATTCAAAACAAAACAAAACAAAAGAGAACAATTGTTGAAGAAGACATGGAGAAATTGGAATCCTGTACACTGTCGATGGGAATGTATGGTCTGTGTGTGTGCGTGTGGTGTGTGTGTGTGTGTGTGTGTGTGTGTGTGTGTGTGTGTGGCTGAAAAGCTTATAGTTTCATGCAGTCACTTTAGAGGAAAAATACCAAGGTTCAGGCTCACTAGAATTGCCACAGAAATAAAACCCAAAATACTAGTATGTCTGTGTTTCTTTAGACTGATGAGTTATGCTTAGTCCCTAAATTGGAAGTGCTATCATCTTTACTGTCAAGCTCATCACAAGGAGTCTCTGTGAAAACATTGTGCCCAACAAAACTTTGGAGGGTTTCTGGTTTTTCTGCTCTTTTTCGTTATCTTGTATATTTTCACTTCTTTCAAGCA
This sequence comes from Leucopleurus acutus, assembly GCF_964270905.1. Taxonomy (NCBI): domain Eukaryota; kingdom Metazoa; phylum Chordata; class Mammalia; order Artiodactyla; family Delphinidae; genus Leucopleurus; species Leucopleurus acutus. The sequence continues at coordinate 98,648,605 of NC_139149.1, forward strand.
TACTCTTTAAACCATCTGTTTTTAATTACTGACTTATATTCCAGTTGAGATATACTTAAATTTTTTTTTATTTTTTAAAGGTAGATGAATTATGACAGCAAAATGACTAAGAGTGTTCTATACATTTGGGTAATCAAGAAAATCACAAGGTCAGGAAAAGCAAATATACCCAGGCATATGTCTATAAACAGCACATTAAATCAAACACAATGCTGGCAGGAAGTTGAAATAATTTGTGAAAGCCTATGGTGTTATTTTGCAATCGAAAGTAAAGAAAAACAAACTCTGGTTTGTAAGGTGAAAAACTCAAAATGTGCTTGACATATGCACAAACACACACATTCAATTAGCTGAGCAGGTGTATCAGTTAGCTTCTGGTGCATAACAAATCACCCCAAAACTTAGTGGCTTAAAACAACAACCACTTATTTAGCTAATAATTTTGTGGGTTGGTAATTTGAGTTGGGTTCAGCCAGACAGTACTACTGATTTTGGTTGGGGTCTAGCATGAGGTTGCGGTCAAATGGAGGCTCATCTGGGACATTGAGGATTTTCTCCCTCTCCATGTATTCTTAGGTCCTCTCCTTTTCATCTGATCTGTCCACGCAGTTACACATGGGTAGTTGGACTTCTGACATGATGGTTCAGGGTTCACCAAAGTGTGAAAATGGAAGCTTCCAGGGCTTCTTAATGGCTGGACTCAGAAGTCCTGCATGGTCACTTCTGCTGCATTCCACTGGTTAATAATGCAAGTCCTAGGCAAGCCCAATTTCAATGCAGAGAGAAGGGATGTTAGTAAGGGCATGAATATCAAGAGGTATGGCTCATCTCATCAAGGCCATTTTTTGAGACCAGCAATCACATTCCCCATATTGAACTAAAATTTATTTCTTTTTCCCTTGATTTTGTTCAGCATTCTATATAATACAGGATAAGTCGATTTTATATGACAAGAATTAAGGTGATTTAAACAGCTTTTATTCTTCCCCTTACTCTCAGAGTTCCAGAGATAAATGTTCCCAGTTCTCTCAAACATGCCTTACATGATACAGCTTTGAGTTTTCTAACCACCATGGTCACTCTCCCATAGATCCACCTCAGTTTATCAATGTAGAGCCAAGGGTGGCACCCAGCACTGAGCAGAACATTACAGATGAGAGGGCAGTATAACATCCCCTACAAAGATGACCATGTCCTAGTCCCCAACACTGTGAATATGTTGCTATATATGGAAAAGGGACATTGCAAATGTGATGAAGGTTACAGACCTTGAGATGAGGCAATTATCCTGGATTATCCAGGTGGGCCTAATTTAATAACAATTTAATAACAAGAAAAATCTTTCCCGGTAGTAAAGAGAGAGATGCAATGATGAAAGAAGGGTCAGAGAGATGTGACATGAGAAGGACACAACCTGCCGTTGCTGGCTTTGAAGATGGAGGAAGGGGCCATGAGCTAAGGAATATGGTGGTCTCTGGCAGCTGTGGATGATCCTCAGCTTACAGCCAGCAAGAAAATAGGGACCTTGGTCCTTCAAACCCAAGGAACAGAATTCTACTAACAACTTGAACAAACAGGAAATGGATTCTTCCATAGAACCCCAGGAAACAATGCCAACACCTAGACTTTAGTCTGGAGAGACCTGTACTGGACTGTAAGAAAATAATTTTGTTTTCTTTCTAGTCACTGAGTTTGTGGCAATTTATTATGATGGCAATAGAAAATGTATACAGTCTGCTATGATTCGTTTTGAACAGAAAGGTAAAGGCATCTTATATTTTTGGAGAGAAATATGACCTAGGCATGCCTCAGCTTCTTTGGCAATGATTAATGTTGATTTATATGGTGCTTACACTCAACAAAAACACAAGGTATTTTCCCATAAGCAGCTGTGATTGTGAATACTTGCCCTTTAATAATTAAATGCAAAAGGGTATATTTAGCCCAGTTCATTTCCATCATGTTAGATTCAGTCTATTGTTCCAGCCTGTCAAGACATTTTGGAGTCTGGTTTCTGTCATCCAAATATTTCAGCCATGCCCTCCCAGTTATGGGCCGTTTCTATATCTGATCGACCCTATTGGTGAACATGCCTTTCAGGTTGCTTCCACCACCAGGGTTGATGCTTCTCTTTCCATGGATACTGCTCATGCTTGGACTCCCAAATATTTTCAAGGTGCAGCTCAAATTCCATGTCTTTCATGGAGACTTGCCACAACTAGAAGTAGTTTGTTCCCTCTGCTCCTATGAGTTCCTAATTCTTGTTGTTGATAGGGTACAAATTGACTTATACAGTAACCATCTATTTACATGTCTTTTCTCTTAAATTGTAGACCTTTTGAAGACAAGGATTGTGTTTTTAAATTTTATATCCCCTAAAGCCGCTGGCATTATGCCTAGCACATAACAGGTGCTTTATGGAAAACAATAATCCGTTTAGCAAGTCCTAATTGAGCCAAGATGCAGTGCTCTAAAACATTCCTTTTTACTTTAAATGGGTTGAGAAAAATATATTTATACAGCAAGTACATCATTGCAAATAAGCAATTTGAGACACAAAGAAGCAGGGGTTGTTTTGTGGGAGAAATTATGGCTCAGAGCAATATGCATATACTTCATGGCTTGTGAGAAAACAGCACCATATACTTGAAATTATGGTAGCACTAGATCTTGGGCTTTCAAAGAACAGAAATTGGGTCTTTAACTCAAGAGTCTAGCACAATGCCTAGGACAGAGAACTCATTTAATCCATTTGACAAGTCATTCAACAGTAATTGATTACTGTCTCTTTCCATGGCACCAACTCAGCTCACTTACCTCTCATTCATTCAGTGTCATCTTGATGCCATCACAGTGTTAGCACCAACTTTTAAGCAAAGATGAAGAATTAATCAGATAGGATAACATTGGCAACCAACTATAGAAACCTCCAACTTAAATTGACCTGTGTTACAGGGATGTTTATAGCTCCTACAAGAATAAATCCTGAGGAGAGGGGCAATTCCAGGGCTGGCTGTTCGGCCACTCAATAGTATCACAAGAACCTCTTTACTTTTATCATAGAGGCCTCCATCTTTACTCTTCTGATCTGTCATCCTCAGGCTAGCTCTTCTCAGGATGAAAAGAAGGCTGTCTCATTTCAGTCATGTCATCTTCCAGCAGAACAAGATGCTGTATCATGAAATAAATGAAGAGATCTTTTCCACAAACCTCCACAGAAGACTCCCTTTCATATATATGTCTAACCAAATGTGGAGGCGCATTCCCATTCAAAACCAATTGCTGGCAAGGCAATGGGATCACCATGACTGTGATGTGAAACATATGGCTTTGTGGAGAAGGGCATAATTCCTGATCCACAGCAGGGTTCTATTAGAAAGGAGGAAAGTGGAGACATGGTGGAAACGCAACCAACAGAATCTATAGTCACTAAAGCCAGTTAATTAAACTCAAACTCTATATATTTGCCTTTTCTTTTCTTTTCTTTTTTGGTGTCTCTTTCTAAAATCAGCCATATTTCTCTGGAACTATGTTGGGAAAGTAAAAATTACTTAATTCTTTCGCATGATTATTATTTACTTTTATCCTAAGATAGAAAAACACACTTGCACATATACACACACACAAAGTTGTTGTTTGCCAATGCAATTCTCATCATAGTTTTTTTAAAAGTAAAGAACCTTTGTGAGTTGCCAACCTCTTGAGTTTCCATCCTGTGTCAGAATTTATTCCTCTGCCTTCCAAGTAGAGAATGATGGCTTATGGCTCAGATGAAACCTTTGAAATTGGGATCACTTAACAGAAACAGACATTTACCCTTTCAGATAGTCAAAATGTTTATCCCACAACTGAAATTTAACTTCTTTTTGTAATTTTCAAGGAGTCTTTAAAATGGAATGTGAGTTGAAGGAAATTCTCTGGAAGTTTTTTTTTTTTTTTTTTCTGGCAAAGAAAGAATTGTAGGAGATTCCTGTACTATTTTTTTAAATTTCTAAAACGTGAATCTTTTAATTAAAGGATTAAATCAATAGTCCTTAAGTCATGACCCCAATTTGCCTGTGCAAACACACTTTATAATTTTCAAATCATTTTTAGATTATTTATACTGGCTTCTCAAAATAGCCATGTAAGATAGATGGGATCAGTCTTATCATCCTTGTAAACGGGGAAAAGGAGTTTCAGAGATGTTAATTGACTTACCATGAGTCACCCAACATGTTAGTGACAAAGCAGTCTGATAGTGAGATATTATAGTTTTTAAATTGTATCTCTCCAAATTATAAGTGGTCAGAGGACAACGTGTTCTCCCTTTATTTATTTTTTTCCAATTAGTTTAGTGAGATGTGATGGAATAAATTAAGAGCAGATCAGATATCAGAAAGACCTTTCAACTAATGGGGATTAGGAAATCTGAAAACACATTATCAAAGCTGTAGTAACCACCTTGCTTATTGGTAGGAAAGAGCATTGAAAATAATATCTGATAGAGAAAGGATGATTTTGCTCCTGTTTAAAGGGAAAAGATAACCTTTCCTGGGTCAGTTGACCCATTGGAGGCTTTGAATAAGTAGAATGTATATGATGGGGGAAAGTGTATGATGGACATTTTCTGACACTTCCTGGGCAACCACATATATTGGATCTTTATCTTGCACACTTTAGGGTGGGTGTTTTCTTGCTTTCTTCTTTAACTCTAACCTTTTCCTGGCTCTGTATTCAATTCTGGAGCCTCTTTCAACTGACAGAGGCTCAACATGCCAACATTTGGTTCTCCTTTGTCTGTCTCGCAAGCTTGCACACCTCACCTCCAGGAGTCTTGTTTGTTCACCTTAGGTCATATTTTCCACATGAAGTCATCGATTTGCAGTCTGTGTCTTTCTTCAGTAATTAGCTCTGCGCTCAGTGAGAGCACAGCTGCACCTTCAGTCTCATTGATCCAACAGCAACATGCTGCTCCCTGCTGCGCTGGCAGGCAGACGCTTCCTACGGCACCTACAAGCAAATACACAGATCCACTCCATTTCCCATAAGCCAGCCTAGATACAGCCTCCTGTTTGTCAAGACCTGGAATGGGCTGGCAGCACCAGGTCGGATGTTATTCTTGGTTTTGGCTCTATTCCCCCTCCCCTTTTTTTCCTTCCATATTTGCTTAGAAAACATACTGAACAGGGTCTGCTCTTTGCAGACATTCCTTTGGGGTCTTTTTTTAAATCATTACTATTATTAATATTTTAAAATCTGGTAGTAGTTGGCTCTGATGCCTTTCTCTCCTCTGGAGAAGCATATGGAGAGCCATGCAGATCGGCAGAGGAAGATGGACTCAGGATGGGCAGGACACTCTAAATGCCACCTGCAGTGCTCTGGTCCAGAGGTGAGCCAGGGCCATGTGCATGGAGGCGTGCTGACCAGATTTTGTACAGAATGGCTCACTGAAAGAGACTAAAGACAGTAGTCAATAAGCCAGATTACGAAGCTCATGGAACGAGGCTCAAATCAAAAATGTTGAGAAAAGAAGGTGTAGAACTCTGGTGGAAGCATGTATGCATGTGGCATGGGTCATCAGAGTAATCCGTAAAGCAATTTACAGAAGACCAGTATTGCAAGCTAAAACATCACTGTTTCATTTACCTAGCTGTATATTCTAGAATGCTGTTATGCTGATTATAATCCCCATATTTCTTATTGAAATATATCATTTGGCCTTGCTGTTCAATTTAATGATTCCTTGGCTTCATCCAAATGGTACAAACACAGTCTGCTACCCAAACTCCTCTTGAGCAGACTGATGTCATTGGGCAGAAAGATGTTCAAGGCATTTTCTGGGTTTTGCTCATCATTTTGGACTGACATAGATACTTCTCTTCTTCCCTAACTTGGGGACTTCTCCCTTTAGCACTTGCTGATTAACCATTCATGCCTGAATCCTGTTATATGAAACTCCATGTTGGATTCTCCAAGAACCTACCATTTGCCATGCCTTTCCTTCTTGAGGCACACATTTTTTACCCGAGAGCACTCTGGAATGTTCTGGGCTTTGCCTTAAAGGATCTAAGTAACTTCCTTAGAAAGAAATGTGGGGAAAAATAAGTGAGTTGGGTCCTGCCAATAGCTCCAGGGTAGGATGGTTTCTATATCACTTCTTTCTGATCTCAGAAGTGTTCCTCCCAGTACAACTGAGTGGAAAGTATGCAAGACTGCCTTTGGCTTAAGAAAGGGAGGAGAGAAGGACAGAAGGATATGTAACCTCTGAGTACTTTGGGGGAAGTGTGTCTATAATAGATGCCACCACTTCAGAGGAACCCTCTAGTGAACAGTTAACAAATGAATCACATTGATTTCTGAGTCATAACTAGGGTGGCCATTAAATTTATCATCCAAATGGGACATTTTTAGAGGAAAGTGGACACTCGCTATAATTATTCTAGACAACAGGCATAAACTGGGACTGTCTCTGGTCACCCATATAAGTGACTGGATGAATGAGCTTTCACTGAGAACCCACTTTGTGTTAGAGGTTGTGTCAGTCTTTCTCATCTCTGCCATCATGTTTAACACTCACCAAAGCCTTGTGAGGCCAAGAGAGGAACTTCCCTAATGTCCTGGTAGAAGGAACTGACACAGTAGGAACTTCAACCTTTAGTATCGGAAGCTCAAATCTTGGATTTGGGATTTCGAGAATTAGCAGTAATCCAGTTGGGGGGTAAAGGCAGGATCCTTTATGATCCTGGAACAGAATTCCAAGTATGAAGAGAACTAATGTCTTTACTGGGAGGGGAGATGACAAGGTAATGTTACCTTCAGGGATTGGGTCTTTCACCCAGTTTCCATTAATAAGTGTGGTCGGTGGGGGAGAAGAAGAAAAGCTTATCCCTAGACTGCATTTAATTTTGTTCCCAAGTCCTACCCTGTTATACAGAAGGATATGTACAGATTTCTTCCTCAAGGGAAAGCCTGTGGCAGAGAGAAGCTCAGTTATGACTTATATCTCGTGACTTTTCCCTAATCTGCTTCATCCTAATCTGTTCTCAGGATATTAAAAAAAATTATAATCAGGGAGTTCTAGAGGCCAAGAATATCAAATCCTGCTTCCTCCAATCTCTGCTTTTCGGCTAGAACTGGCTCAGAAACTGCAGGACTCAATATCCCCCTGCAACCAGGGCCAGGGATGAGCTGGACAGGCTGGAACAGGATTTTGGAAGCAGGAGAGAGGTTCATCTTCAAAAACAGAATGTACTCAAAGCAGTTCTTGGAAAGTCAAAGGAGGTTAAAACTGCAGTCGGCATTATTTTCCCTCTGGTAGAGTTAATGACCTTTCTCACTGACGATTCATGGGCTGGATGTGAACATCTGTCCCACGGTGGGAAAAAGGTGACTTAAGTATCTGAATTAAAAATGAGGACCAAAAGCAAACGCTCATTGGTCTTATACTGTTTCTTCATTGGTTTATGTCACATTTGTTCATTATTAATTAATTCATCCAAGTGTCAATTTTTAGCTCCTCCCATCTGTTCCTGTTCTTTCAAAAATTACAGTCTAAAGAGCAAGGGTAGAGCATGGAGACAATTAAATGAGTAAATATATAAAGTGAGATGTATGTTTTGATAGTACAGAATGTTATTGGAGTACCTAGCATGGACTCCCAACCTAATCCAAACGGTCAAAGGAAGCTTCTTAGGGAAAGTAACATATAAAGTGGCATTTATAGTTTTCTTAGGGATCCATCAGTGCAAGAGGAAGTGACTTGGGAAAGGAGAATTCTCAAGACTTGGGAGCAAGAGAACATGGCTCATAGAGAAACTGTAAGGGCTTCAAAGAAACTGTATCCTTTAGGACAAGAGGGAAGGAGGATGGGAAGAGACAGAAATCGTTAAGCCTCCATTTCCTCTTTCCTTTTCTTATCATCATAGACAATTAGGACTGATGGGAACATTAGTGGTCATCAACTTTCTCTTAGAAATGGGAAAACACAAGTCCAGAGGAAGAAATTGACTTGTTCAAAGGCATAATTTTTCAAGTTGGAAGAATACACAAACCTGACTTCAGTTCCCTTCTCTAAGTCTGCTGTGTTCTTGTCATGGTCTGGTTGTTTACCTTTTTTTGGAATAGTTGAAACCATACAAACCTTTGACTTAGCATTCTTAGACTAGAAACCTATTGAAAATGGGGGGCTTGAGCTTATTGGAAATCTGGCTGAAAGACCTAACTTCTTACATCCACAACTTTTGATTGTTTGCACAGGATTTTGACTTAGTAATTTGGAAGTGTTTATATTCTAAGTAAATACATCTTTTGCTCTTTTCACAATTGATTAGAACCTCATTATATGCTAACAAGATCTTGGAGATCTGGCCAAGATATTCCATGCACAAAACAGAGGAGTGTGCGTGTTTATGTGTGTCTGTGTTTGAGAGAGACAGAGAGACAGAAAGACAGAGAGACAGAGACAGAGACACAGACAGAGAAGTGCGTTTGGGAGAGAGCATATATTTTTACTAGAAGAAAGGGGGAATTTTTAGACAGTCAAAAAATTTTTAATTGTCCATTGCATGTACCTTGAAGGATAGTGAGAAATTAATGAGAAGGGATGAGGGCCAACTGATCCAAGTTGCAGGGGAAAGTTGCAGGGGAAAGGTTAGTCTTAGGAAAGGACAGCAGTCCAGTTGGGCTGGAACAAAAGGAACATACAATAAAGTAGCAAAATAATCAGTCAACAAGTGTAGTTCAGGTGTAGATGGTGCTGAATTCTGAATGCCAACCTGTTTGATGGACAATGGGGGAAAATGGTTTTTAAATAATGGAAAGGTAGACTTAAAGCAGAGCTGTAGGTGGCAATGAGGCTGCAGTGAAGCCTATGCTGTGCTGCCCAGACCCTTTCAGGAACAAAGAACCAATTCCCCCACCTGCTAAGAATGCTGGCCCCTGAGAACAAACAGCTGACCTCTGGGAATTGCTTCCCCTGAGGTCACACCCCTCCCAGTATCCAGTACCCTTGCCTAGATGTGGTCACATTTTCAGGGCCTCCCCAGGTCCTGAGCTCCACATGGGATCAGCTGAGGCTTTCATTTTGATTCACAGCTCAACTTTTTCTGCCCCATCTTATCCTGTACATTTCCCTCCCTCAGATGTTGACCCTGAGCTCACTCCACAATAACCTGCCTCCTTACCACCTAGGTCTGTTTCCCAGGGGACCAGATCTGCAATAGAGGGATAAGCAAGGTAGGGAGAGTGTAAGCCAGATTCCAATTAATAAACATTACACGTTAAAGGCTTTACCCTGGAGGTGCTATTGAGCATCTAAAAAGAGGGAAGGGATAAGAAGTAATTGGGAATTTTCATCTCATCCTTTTCATCTACAAACCCTCTAGGACTGAACGTCTACCACTTCTCTCCAACTTCTTGACAACAACCTCATAAATTACATTTTTTTACTTGGAGGTATAGTTTTCAAAACTGGCAATATATCAGAATAACCACTGGGGCTTTCAAAAATATAGCTTTGTGACCCCACCCCAGAGATTCTGATTCAGCAGTTGTCTGGGGAGGGCCCCAGAAAAATGAGATATATACCACTACTTTAGTTTCCACAGCACACACTTTCAAGTGCATTTTCTTAGTTGATACACAAACATAGGTGTTATTGTTGTTGTTAGTATTATTGTTATTATTATACCCACTTAACAAATGAGGAAGTTGGGGCTAAGAGAAGGTTAGCAACTTGCCGTAGGGCACCCAACTAAGCAAAAAGACAGAATCAAGATTAAAGACAAGATCTGACAGCCTCTTGATATTCTTTCCATTTCCCCACACTTTCCCTTTTAGCTCTTGTGAGGACAGAATCCTCAACCCTGCCCTTTCATGTGTTTATTCCACTCTCCCCGTCTTTGCTGAAGCTCTTCCCCAAACCTACCCCACTCTTCTCAATAATGCAAGCCCTGAGAAACCTTCAAGACCAGTCCAAGGGGTTTATAAAGCTATTCGAAAAGGTGTCATACAAAGCACTTTCAAAGTGGTACTATCCAAGGGGAGCTCTCAATGTGGTGCTCCCCAAGTATCCTCAAGGAACTACAAACCCAGGGAATGCTTGGGACTCATTCATAACCTCCATCACATCCCTCAGCCTTTGATCACTCTCATACACTTAGTCTTATTGACCCAGACAGACTGGAAGCTTTGAGAGGAAAGATACAGCTTTCCAACTCAATTCAACAAAATTAACAAACTTTCCTGGCCCCTTTTATGTACCAGATACAGCCCCTGCCCTCAAAGTGTTTATAATCTCTCCATGCCTTCTACAGCTGGTTATCACTTCATAAACATGAATTTAGTTGTATTATGTACACAGAGGACAGTATGGGGATTATGAGAATTTCTCAGAAGAAGAGCTATTTGAGCATAGCCTTGTTGGTAAATTGGTGAAGTGATCAGTGAGCCTGAAATTCATGCCTTAAAAAAGGAAGACATATTAAGGATATCTGTGTGTTTAGACTTAGGGACATGGATTCATTGACTGATTCAACAAATATTTATTGGGTACCAATAATCCTAGGAGTTGTTATTTACACTTCCCTCTCTCTCTCCATCCCCACATTCAATCCACCAGCCACTCTAATCCCTTCTACCCTTTAAGTTTCTCTCTAATCCAGTTAGTTCTCTTCTACAGCCACCACCTCTAACGAAGCCTTCACCAATAGTTTACTAAAACTAATCTCTTCATCCAGCATCTACTTCTTTGAATTTCCATTTTCTACTTTGCAATTGGAATTTCATCTTTGGTAAATCTGAACTAGTCCCCACTCTGCTTACCAAGACTCTTATGATAAAAGGTAAAATTTTAACCTGGGCCTACAAGCCTCCATATATTTTGGCCTCTTTCATTTTTCCAGCCTTATCTGACCTTCATTTCATGTTGTCTCTGCTCTAGCCATACTAACATTCTTTCATGTTCTCCTCTACCACATGCCCTTTACAGGCACTCTTCCCTCCACTGAGTATGCTCTTCCCCATTACTTCCCTCCTATTCTCCTTACCTCAGACTCTTCCTTCTGGATTCAGCAGAATCACTATTTCCTTAGGGAAGAGTTCCCTGAGCTCCTCTTACCATATCTACGGCCCCTTTACTTGTATGTATGATGGACCCCTCTCCTGCTACTGTACAGCATTTATCACAATTATAATTTTACATTTATTGTATCTGACTTTTTAATTAGACTCCATCTCCTCTTCCCTACCCTCAATATATTAAGTTCTATGAGGGCAAGGACTCTGCCTGTCTTTGCACACCATCAGATCCAGCTGAGAAAATAGTTAACTCAAATCACTTTCTGTAGGGCCTAGTTTTTGCACAAAACCTTGGCCAAGAAAGGCTGCTTGCACCTGAGAAATCCTAAACATTCCACCAACTGTTTCCTGATCTAACTTTCTAGAACCCTCCAGCTCTCTGTGCTGACCCTTTATTATTCTTCAGTAGAGGATGCTGTTGGGAGTTGACCAAAGAACTGGCAGTAGACCTAATTTTCTAAATCTCTCTGAGCTTTGGAGAAGCTGTTTATCTTTTCTATGACCCGGCTTCATCTTCTACACAATGAAGACCTTGAACCAGGACTTCTAAGTTCTCATACAGCATTCTGTAATTCATCTAAACAAAGGTAAAGGCAACCAGATATATAAGTAACAGTAAAAGAACCAATTGTGAAATGGACCTGGGAAGAAAAGGGCCATGTAGCCCTATGTATCTTAGGGAATAGCATAAGCTAGTGAGTACTTGGGTGCAAAGGTAGGGGTGTGTGTGCATGTGTGGGTGTTTGTGTGTTTTAAGAAGCAGCCAACATCTGCCTTAGTTTGAATGCTGTGTTGTCTGGAGCCGAGGGGAAAAACCAGATGGCCTGCAATTCTCATTTAAGTCCCAAATTTAAATCTAAGGTAAACAGTCTATTTAGTGGGAAATTTGGAGACAGTCCCTAAGCAAAGTTTGTTTTACTTTTTACTCTCAGACTTGCTCCAAACCCTCAATTGAAATTACACCTTAGAAAGTGCCTACTTAAATTCCTTTAACAAGCAATCCCCTCTCAGCAGACACAAGTTTGGGCCTGTTCACACACCTCAAACAGACCATCCATCTGAATTGTTTGCAGCGCCCCAGGCTACAGGTGGTTTAAAGCACCACTATCAGATTGCTTCTCAATCTTTTCCTCTAGACTAAATAATTCTGATTTTTGTCAGCAAATTTTCATACTCTAGGGCTCCCTTATTAACTGTGTTTGCACTGAACTGGATTTTTATCCTGCTCCATGCTCTGCTGGCTTTGTTCATTTTAGGATCTCAGAGGCCAGACGTGGGACTTGCTGGCTCCAGGCCCCCTTTCTTCCTTTTAAAAATGTTTTGATGGTCATATGTTAAGGGTTAATGACAATCGTCTGCCCAGAATGCTCAAGCATACACTTGCATCAGGTCAGGGGCATTGATGAAATCAACCTCAAAATCCAGAACATCCGTCCTATAATTAAGATCCACTAATGTATGGACACACAGGTCAGCAAGACCTACTTATGGTCTCCACAAATTAAAGGGCTCCAAAGGAAAAATTCCTCTCTTCCAGAGAGTGATTTTTCAAGGAGCACATTAAATAAATATTTATTGAGCATCTATGTTGTGACAGGCATTGTACTAGCTAGTGGGATACAGAAGTGAGCATAGGAGATAGGGTCCACATCCTCATTGTGCTTACAGGCTATGGGAGGGCATTGGGAAGGGAACATGTCACAGGAAGTTATACAGGCAGTTATAATGGAGTAAGGGCTATGGAAGAAAAAATATTGAGGCCCCTAACTCAGAATTAGAAAAAGCAAGCAATTCCCTGGCAGTCCAGTAGTTAGGACTTGGCACTTTCACTGCCAGGGCCTTGGGTTCAATCCCTGGTTGGGGACTAAGGTCTTGAAAGCCACGCAGCACAGCCAAAAACAAAAAAAGAATTAGAAGAAACAAAAGTGAAAAAACCATGGTCAAGGGCCTGAAATAGTTTCCACTTGGCTGCCTCACAGAGCAGAGGGGCAGTGTTGAGAGTGCGACCCGCAGAGAAAGGGGAGATGGAAGCATTCAGGACCTTGTAAGCCAGGTAAGAAGATGAAAGTACTTTACAACAGCGGATCTTAACCAGGGGTGATCTGGCTCCCCCAGGGAACATTTGACAATGTCTCTCCATATTTCTGGTCATCACAACTCAAGAAGTTCTACTGGCATCTATTGTGGAGAGACCAAGGATATGGCTAAACACTGTGCAATGCACAGCTACCACAACAAAGAGTTTTCCTCCACAAATGTCAATCATGCCAAGGTGGAGAAGCCCTCCTCTATAGCAGAGGGATCACAAAAGGAGAGAGCAACATGATCAGACTTTCCTTTTATAGCTTCACTCTGAACAGAGAGAGGTGGACAAGGTGTGTTAGAAAGAGCACAAGCAAGGAGAAATAATTTATTGCAGTCTCGCTGGTAAGAAATGAGATATTAGAAAAGTCCTCTTCGGCCAGTGGACCTGCCACAGAAACACATCTCGGTGTGTGATGTCAGAATAAAAGGGCCACTGCAGAAGTTTTAAGGCGCTACCCTTTCTTGACTAGTGAGGGATGGAATAAAGTAAATAAAGTAAAATAACTATTTTCATCCACACATTTGTATATCTCACCATTTTGGTGTTCTCAAGCTGAAGGTATATAAGATAAAAGTCTTTGGATTAAAGTGTTAGCTGACTTTCACATAAAATGGTAGGGTTCAGATATTTTCAATGCACACACATACACATACACACACAGGGCATGATCCCAGGTATTTGTGGAGCATGTTTTGCATTCTTTGTGACAGGTGGGGTCCTATAAGTGCAGAACAGTGACAGCTGCTCAGCATGATAATGTGTTCCGTACTGTCAGACCAATTTGGAAAAACTCATAGTATCTATTATTGACTAGTATAACATATATAGAAAGTCTCTTTGTACAGGGTAAAGCACAGTAGTTCTCACCCTCTTCCTCTCTGAAGACTGCCCAGTGTCCCAACAAAGCATCTAAAAATAGATGGTATTTACTGAGCTCTTGCCATACACCAGGTTCTTGTGCTAAGCACTTTATATATGTTTCCTCACATGATTGTCACAATGCTATAGAGTAGGTATTTTTCTTCCACTTTTACATTTAAGGACCCTGAGACTTAGGGAGGTTCTCAGTAATTTGTCCAAAGTTGCAAAGCTAGGAGAATGCAGAGTCTAGATTGCAATGCAGGAAAGAAAACTTCTCCCAAGACTCTTGAGTTTGACCCAAAAGCCTGGCTTTTCTGGTCAACAGCAATGAGTGATTTCAAGAGGCCATCTGGAGCAAGCCTCTCCTCTGAGCATCTTGTCCCTTGGAGGTAAGACTGAGCACTCATTGAACTCTGGCCATCTTCACGTTGTTTGAGGAATATTCAGGCCCAGCTGGATACAGCTGTTTGAGCCATAGCCATTTCAAGTCTACACATCCTACTCCCCCCAGCCCCCCGACCACTCTCTCCATTGTGTTCTAGTAAAGTGACTAACTTGGCGTCTCTCTCCAGAAATTAGGGCAACAAAGAGATAACTGCTGATCTCCCAATACCAAATTGGCAAAGCCCATCACACTTCCAGGGGTTGTTTCAAAAATACCCAATTCCCAGGTTTGACTACGGCAGGCAGGAAAGAGTTGGGATTACAGCCAGAGGTGCAGACCCAGAACAGACCACAGAGTCTCTGCTTGTTTGTTCCCCTCTAATGACCACGGGATGTTTCCTAGTTACTCCACAGATAAGAACTTCTTATCACTCTTGGCACTTTCACATGTTTTTCTATTTTTCATTCGGAAGTGTGTAATTTTCCTGCTGTTGGCCACCCATCCCGACAGCACAGCCAAATGTCCGGAGGCTTTCAAAGATATGTGCAGCTATCCCCTGAAACTCAACCTCTTCACAAGGTATTTCTCAAGGACCCCAAATGGCTGACCTCCCAGAAAACACACACATACCACACAATATAAAATAGTTTTCCTTCTGAACCAAAAGTTCATTTTCCCCAATCCTATGGCCTAAGCCCTAGATGAGACCACATGGCACAAAGTCTTCTGTCCCTCAAGAGCCAGTTCAATGGCCATAGCTGAGCTGACTCACAATTGCTGGGAAGGAGGCATAACTAACCTTCCACTTAGGCAAATTTCTTCCAAAGTTCTAGACGTGGGCTTCACAGTACCTAGACATACACACATTTCCTACTAAATCCTAGGGAGAGCTGAAGAGTCGCCCACTTTCCAGCTATAGACCATTACAGAGCTCACGATCCATCACTAGAAGTATCCTGTGTTAGGACCCAAAGGTGAACACCGACAAGGCCCCTGTTGCCTCTGGTTCCCCATCTTGGATCCAAGAGGCTGTGTTTGTTTGGTCTCTGGTCCGTGCCCTCCTGGAAAGAGTGGTTGCTGGCTTTGATCCTCAAGAGAACAATATATGAGTTTCCTGGGGCTGCTGTAATAAATTTCCACAAACTTGGAGGCTTAAAGCAACAGAAATGTATTCTCTCAGAGCTCTAGAGGCCAGAAGCTTGAAATAAGCTTCACTGAGCTGAAATCAAGGTGTCAGCAGGGCTACAATCCCTCCAGAGGTTCATACAGGAGAGCTGCTTCCTTGCTTTTCCAGCTTCTGGTGGCCGCTGGCTTGTGGTTGCATCACTCCACCATCGAGGCCAACATCTCCATATCTTTCTCTGCTTCTCTCACATTGTCACATTTCTCTGCTTCTATCACATTGTCAACTCTCTCTCTCTGCCTCTGTCTTATAAGGACTCTTGTGATGGCCCTTAGGAGCCACCGGGCAACGCAAAATAATCTCATCTCAAGATCCTTAATTCAATCACATCTGCAAAGACCCCTTTTCCAAATAAGGTAAGATTTATAAATTCTAGGGATTAGGACCTGATATCTTTAGGGACCTATATTCAGCCTACTACTAACACCTGCCAGCCCATTTTGCAGAGAGATGAGGGAGCACAGGTCTATGACACATGTCATAACTTAGAGTTGAAAAGTTTATATACACAAGTGTATATTAGTGGCCCTGTAAAGGATGTGTGTTCACTCAACATGTTCAGAATTAAAAATAATCTACACTCTAGCGTCTCAACTGTACTTGTATTGCTACCATCTACTGTCAAATTTCTCAACCTCAGCACTGTTGACATTTGGGCTAATTCTTTGGAGGGCGGCACTGTTCTGTGCACTTAGGCTGTTTAGCAGTATCCAGCAAATAAAAATATAGGAAATCCATTTAAAACTGAATTTCAGATAAGCAGTGAATATGTTTTTAAGAATAAGTATGCCCTGTACGATATTTGGGACATTCTAATACTAAAAAAAAAAAATCTTTCTTTATCTGAAATTTAAATGTAACTAGGTATCCTGCATTTTATGTGTCAATTCTACACTAGATGCCAGTAGCACACACCCACCCTCGCCCCCCGTTGCAACAAACAAAAATGTCTCCAGACATTGCCAAACATCCCTTGGGAGGCAAAACCACCTTCAGTTGAGAACCACTCACCTACTTAATAAAAAAAGATAGATGAAAACCCTTGTAAAATAGGAAAGACAGAAAAATATGTGGAACTGTTTTAAATGTGTGCAAGCTGCGAGTTGTGGCTACTTACCTGCAAAGCTCTCAGGTCCTAAGGCCACAGGCCACATGAATACTAGCATAGTTCTGGTAGGATGAGTGTTCATCACTGTTGGTGGGGGACCCGGTTTGGGGAAGCCAGGTTACTCCTGGGAATAATCCTGCCCTGCCCCTTTCAAGCCTTGGAGCCTCAGGCTGAGCAACAGGACTAGGCATGATTTCCCATCCCCCCATTCACCCTCTAATTTATTTTAATTATTCTCTCCCCCCCACCCCCGCTTAGTCCTCAGGCTTTGCTTAGGAGCAAGTGGCTCTCTCATTCACGCAGTTAGGTTTGAAGGCGCCAAGAGACAATTGTCTGGCAGAGCTGGGCTATGAGGTCCTTCCACTAAGACTTGATTTTGAGCATGTCCGTACTGGTAGGAAAAGCTAAACAAAAGAGGGGCTGAATGGGTGTGTGCCTGCCTCTCTCTCTCTCATTTTTTTCCTGCACTCTCAGTCCCCGGTGAAGACTTGGCACCTGGCATTTGGAGTATCCATGCCTCACCCAGGCTTTCTGTACTGATAACCAGTGACTCTCCCCCAGGGCCCCCTAACCCACCAGCTGCCTCTGCACTATATCAAATTTGGCTCTGAAAAGCTTCCAGTATAAGCCTGGTGCAAACAGATAGTAATCCGGTGCACATATTGTATGTCTTTATAAACAAAGCCATGTATATTTATAGACCCATATCAATGACAGATCTATATGGAGAGATAATGGGGTTTTTACAGACAAAAAAAAAAAAAAAAGATGAGGTTTCGAAGCCTCTGACCCAAAATAAAATTAAATACCAAATAATACTCAGCAACAAATCCCTTAATAAGGGAGGGCTGTTATCTATCCCAGGGCTGGTGGAGTCTAAATGGGAGATTTGTTGGGGAGGGCTCAGACCCTCATAGGAGGGAAGCAGAATTTCGGTTCTGTTCCAGAGTCATCTGCTGAAGGATGAGTATTTCATTATTCACTGATGAGCCCTTGCTTGGAGTCATTAACACTATCTTCAAAGGGTTTATATTAACCAGCCACACATGGCCTCACAGAGCAGTCCCAAACCAAAGTTGACATTTAGGAAAAGTTTTAAGAATGAATAAATGAATTCAATGAAACAATGAGTTCGCTCCTAGAACTCAGAGACTAAGACGAAATTGTCTAGGGAGAAAAATACAGAGAACATAAAGAACATGCCATAAGAGAATGCTGGAAGAAGGAATGGGTTCCAGGATAATGGCCCCAAAGATTGGCATTGTGAGGGACAGGCTTCAACTCAGACTCTTTATCCAGCGCGGGAGATGGGGCCAACTTAGTTCTTAGGATGGGTTGGCGTATGTACACAATCTGACCAACTATAGGGAGAGTGACAGAGACACACACTGGACAGACACCAAGTAGAGGCACTGCAACCGGAACCCACACATTCCAGCTTCAACATCTTCCTGGGTCTTCTCTTTCATGCCTGCCATTTACATGGAGAAGGACATTCCACTGGTTTGAGGGCTTTTCAGTCTTTCAAATGCCTATATCCTGGGGATAACCCATTGACTCTTTTCTTTATATATATATCTATATATATCTATATATAATACAGTGTTATCAAATATAGTCACTGTGCTTTACATAGATCCTCAGACCTTATTCGTCTTATAGCTGAACACTGGTATGCTTTTCTTTTCACTGAGACAAAATTTACATGCAGTGAAGTGTGCAGATCTTTATTATACAGTGCAGTGAATTTGGGCAACTGTGTACACCAAGGTAACTACCCACCCACACCAGTCAAAGTACAAAGCACCCAGTCAAAGTACAAAGCATTTCCATCAACCCAGAAAAGTCTCCTGGGGCCAGTGGTGTGCAGGAGCTAGCCCCCACACAGACAATTCCAGACATCTCATCCCCATATCCTGTTGTTATCTTAAAGAGGGCCATGATGGGAAATCAGCAAATACTACAAACCAGAGATTCCCCCATGCCCCCCGGCCCCCAAGAGCCAGTTTTCCAGCAAACTGTTGCTCATGCCCTTTCTCAGTCAATCCTCCATGCCCAGAGAGGCAAATCAACATAGGTTTACTTTTGCTTGTTCTTGAACTTCACGCAAATAGAATTACATTTTGTATCTTGTTTTCTTCCATCAACATGATGTCTGTGAGATTCATCAGTGTTGTGATTTATTAGTAATTTGTTCCCTTTCTGTTGCTAAGTACCATTCCAATGTACAAATAGACTGTATTTTTTCTAATTTCTTGTTGAAGAACATACATTTGTTTCCAATTTGGAACTATAATTTTTATTTATTTTTTCCACCTTTATGGAGGAGTAATTGACAAATAAAATTTTTATACTTAAAGTGTATAACTTGATGATTTGATGTACATATGCATTGTGAAATGATTACCAAATTCAAGTCAGTTAACAGCCATCACCTCACATAGTTAACTCTTTTTCGTGTGTGTGCTGAGAACACAGTCTACTCTCAGCAAATTTCAAGTGTACAATTCCATATTATTAACTATAGTTACCATGCTGTACATTAGATCCTCAGAATGTATTTATCTTATAACTGAAAGTTTGTACCCAATTTTTAAAAAGCTCCTGTAGACATTCTTGTGCAAGTATTTTCATGATCATATGTTTTCATTTATCTTGGGCAAATACCCAGAAGTGGAATTTATGGGTCATAGAATAGGTTTATTTTTAACTTTGTAAGAAAGTGCCAGAAAGTTTTCCAAAGGGGTCGTAGTGCACAAGCAATGTATGAAAGTCCTGGTGGCTCCAGATACTTGCCAGCATTTGATGTCACAATGTCTTTTTACATTTAACCATTCCAATGTGTATGAAGTAATATCACTTCATGGGATCCTGATTGATTTGCATTTCCCTGAAGACTAATTATATCACACATATTTTTGTGGGCTTGTTAGCTATTCTTTTATCTTCTTTGGTATTGTTTCTGATAGAATTTTGTGGAGTATTTGATAGAATTCATCAGTAATGATGATCTGGGCTTGGAGTTGTCTTTGAGGAAGGTTTTTGATAATGAATTACTATCTTTAGTAGATATTCAGGTTTTCTAATTCATTTTATTAGTTTTGGTAAGTTGTGTTTTTCAAGGAATTTGTCCATTTTTTCTAAGTTGTTGAATTTATTAGCCTAATGCTTTACTTTTCATAATATTCCCTTATTATCCTTTTAATGTCTGTAGAATTTTCAGTGATATCTCCTTTTCCATTCTTACATTACTAAACCAATTTTATTCATCTTTTCAAAGAAATTTTATTTCTTCTACTTTATTGAGGTTTACTCTTTCCAGCTTCTTAAAGTGGAAAGTTAGAACATTGATTTTAAATCTTTCCCCTTTTCTAATGTGACCATTTAATGGCATGAATTTCCTGCTAAGTGCTGCTTTTGTTACATCTCGTAAGTTTTTATGTATTGTATTTTTAATATTATTCAGTTAAAATATTTTAATTACCCTTGTTATTTCTTTTTTAGTCATGGATTATTTAGATTGTATTGTTGAATTTCCATAATATTTGAGGAGTTGTTGATATCGTATGATTTCTAATTTAATGACGTTGTGCCCAGAGAATATACACTGTAGGGTTTAAATCCTTCCAAATTTGAGACATTTTATGCTCAGTAATTGGTCTATCTTGGTGAATGTTCCATGTGCCTTGAAAATAATACGTGTTCTACTATGATATGTGATATAATGTTTTATAAACTTCAATTAAGGTTATATTCATTGAGAGCATGGTCCAGATCTTCTACATCCATGCTGAATTTACATCTAGTTGATCAATTAATGAGAGAGGGGTATTAAAATCTCAAACTAGAAGCACTGATTTATCTACTTTTCCCTTTAATTCTGTCACTTGTTGCTTCTTGTATTTTAAAGCTCTGCTATTAGGTTCACATGCATTTAGGACTGTTATATCTTTCTGGAGAACTGACTCTTTTCTCATATTGAAATGCCTCTCTTTATCTTTGTGGATCCTCCTATGTTAAAGTGTACTTTCTCTAGGATTAATATAGCTGTACCATGTCTTTGTGCTTATTCACTGCATGATAAATCTTTTCCCCATCATTTTCTTTTCATCCTATCTGTGTGTCTTTACATTAAAGTGTCTTGATTTTTTATTCAGCCTGACAATCTTGCCTTTTAATTGGAGTGTTTAGTTCATTAACAATTTAATATAGTTATTGATATATTTGGGTTTAATTCTACCATCTTGCTACTTGTTTATTATTTCTCCCATCATTTTTTCTTTTCCTCCATTCTTCCTTTTCTTTCTTCTTTTGAGTTAATTGAATATTTCTAAGTATTCCCTTTTCGTCCTCTATTGGCTTTTTAGCTATACTTCTTTGTATTTTAAGTGTCTCCTCCAAGAATTACAATATAAAATGTTAACATATCATGGAGTACCTAGAGTTGAGATTGCACCACTTCACATAAAATGTAAGTCTTACTATTCTAAAGTTCCGTGTACCCTATCCCCATTCTTTCTGCTACTTTCGACACATATTTTATATTTATTTATGTAACATGCCCTACAATTTAATGTTATTATTTTTATTCAAACAGTCTGTTATCTTTTGGAGAAGTTAAGAGAAGAAAATAAGTAGTCTCAATATTTACCCTCATATTTGATGTTTCTGGTAATCTTCATCCTTCCTGTAGATTCAGCTGTCATCTAATGTCACGTTCCTTAAACCAGAGAAACCTCCTTTAATGCTTCTTGTATTGCAGATATTCTGGCAAGGAATTCTTCTAACTTTTATTTACCTCATGATCCTTCTCTCAAGGATCACAGCCCTGTATTAACTGTTGTCCAAATATCTAAAAGCAGTTCCCTCCTGTATGCTGTCCAGTTTTATAGTTGTTTTCAGTAGGAAGGTGCATTAGTTTGCTAGGGCTGCCTTAACAAAGTACCACAAACTGGGTGGCTTAAACAACAGAAATTTATTGTTTTAGTTCTGGAGGCTAGAAGTCCAAAATTAAGGTGTCAGCATGGTGGGTTTCTTCTGGAGGCTCTGAGGGAGATTCCATTCCATGACTCTAGCCTAGCTTCTGGTAGCCTCAGGCATTCCTTGGCTTCTAGGTAGAATTCTTCCTGTGTCTTCACATGTATTTCTTTCTATGAGTGCCTCTGTGTTCAAATTTCTCCCCCCCCCTTTTTTTAACAGTCATATTGGATTAGGGTCCACCCCAATGTCCTGATCTTAACTTAATCGTCGGCAAGTACCTTATTTCCAAATAAGGCCACATTCACAGGTACCGTGGGTTACGAGTACAACATTTTTTTAGGAGACACAATTAAACTCATAGCAGAGGGTATGTCTAGTGTGACTTATTCCATCATGGCTAGAAGCAGAAGACACCCTTGAGTCATTTCTGCCTGTGTCACTTTGCTGTATCACTGTGAATTTGTTCATCTTTAGACATTTTCGCGTTCAGTGGGGAAGGGGCGATGGTTTGCAAAAAGATGGAGGATGGAGATGGGAGCTGGTGAAGTTTGGGCCGAAGGAAGAAAAATGATTGATATCATCCCCAGGAAAAATATTTACTTACTCAACTTTTCCTTGGGCCCGTGCTGTGGACCACGCTTATCACAACTGACTTAAGAGGGAGACAGGAGTTATTATGTCTATTGACTCATTCATTCTAAAATGAAACAGAACACATACTGCACACTTAGGTGTGCCAGACCTGCATCTGGTAGTGAGAAATACAATAGTGCAGGAAACAAATTTGGCCCCTTCATTCTAGTAGAAATTCAGAGTCTACCTGCTTAGATTTGGTATAAAAAGTTAACCAGAGAAGAAATTTAATTTATCTTTTGATCAAGATAAATACAAGTGCAGGAAAATGTTGAAAAGGAGTCATTTTCTAATTGTCTCTTTGTTCAGGAAATACTCTTGAAAACACATTGGACTTAAGTATAGGGATTCCAAAGGATTTGTTTGTGTATGAAGAGATAAAGTATTTATTAGATAATGATTACACATTATACTTTTGTGACAATTTGTGGATGGCAAGCACTCTTCTAAACCCTGTACCAGTATTAACTCCCTTTGTCCTCCTAACAAAGTAAGTGCTGTTTAACCTCATGATGAGGTTAAATAATGTGACCAAAGTTAGCAGCTAGTAAGTGGTAGAGACATTACATGAATGCTAGCAGTTTAGAGTGGCTTTAGAGTCCATGAACTTAACCTCTAGTCTATTCTAATTATGAAATGTAGAGTGCCTGCATATCCTAGACTTTTTTAGACCCAGTCGTCTCAGTTTTTGTATTATTTTTCCATCAATTGTTTTCCATAAAGACATTTATATTAATCTGATATACAAAATATTGGAAAAATAGTTGTGGTCAATATAAGTAAACAAATTCCTCCATATTTCCTAAACCTTCCCCTCTAGAGCTCTCTGAATGTGTGGCATAATGCAGAGAATTATAAATCAGAATAATAAATCATAAAAGTGTTTCATTATGGAGTATAGTAGACACTATTGGTTGTCATGAAAACATCCATTCTTTTCTTTTTAACTTCCAATTTCCTGGAGAACTGGGTACTTTTTTTTGGTATCTACCCTCCACTGCAAAGTCATATGTTTCAGGAGGGTCTTGATTGGTCTAAGCCTATCATGGTGGTTTCATGACCCTGGCCATGTAATAGAAATATGATGAAACTCTGCCCTACAAATCAGGGAGGAAGTATGTGGAGACTTCTGGAAAAAGATGTCCTTGCTTTCAAAAATAGAAGTGCATGCAGGAAGAGAAAGCTGCTGCTGCTTCTTGAAATTGTAACCTATGTATGTGATGTCTGGAACTTCAGCAGCCATCTTGTGATCATGAAGGAGATGAGCCTGAGGACAGAGCTGGTTAACTGAGGCTGGCAAAGCAGAAAGAGAAAGAAAAAACAAACAAACCTGAATTCATGATGGTATCTTTGAGCTACTGGATGTACCAACTTTGAAACCACTCTAACCTGAACTTGAGAAGAGAACTTGATAAATTATCATTTTTATTAATATTTTTAAGCCATTTAGAGTTGGGTTTTCTACTTGTAATCCTAATTGAGTCAAAAAGTAAAAAACAAGAAGTCCTAAGAAGTATATTTTTGGCCTCAGTTCCCTCCATCTCTCTCAATACAAGAGGAAATTTCTGCTATAAGAATATGTTCATCCTCCATTTAATAAATCCCATGCTGTATATTTTGGGAAAGAAAAATAGGGATGTACATCTTTAAAACATCCCAGGACAGCTGAAAGGTTAGTAGCTATCTAAAGCCCATGATAAATGTCTAAATTCCTCAGCAGCATATTTTTTATGTTTGCAGATTCAGAGACAAGAGACTTTAATCACTGCTGCTAAATCCCCTTTTTAAAATTGAATTGCAAGTAACATTTAAGGCTGTGTATATTGGCTGCAGATTCCTTCCCATATTCTGCCTGGGAGTTTCCCACCAATCACATGAGAGTGTCTCCCTATAATAAGGTAGTGTTTTTTTTCTTTTTAAAAAAGCTGCTTATTAAGTCAGAAATTCTAATATTAGCCTGCTATTCCACTGAATGAAGGAATTGGATATCTTCTGCACAAACTTGGGGGTCTGGATGTATTTCTGCACTTTTCCTCACTGCTTTACAGAAACTTAAAATAGCATTTTTTCCCCTGTTTCTTCAACTCTACGCAACCACAACAGAATGTGAGGGACTGGTTTGGAGCTTTGGAACTGGCATACGTTATGTTCAATTTTACTTTCCATGCTCAGATGAAGTTAGTTCCTTCCTCTTTCACTTTGGATGTAAGGGGTGAAGTGAATATTATTTTTATAAATGTGACTTGGTGTTGTCTTGCCCAAGTCTGTCTGTGGACTTCAGGGAAAATGGGATGCTGGGGATGAAAAAATTTGGAAAAGGAGTGTCCCACGAAAGATTTTCAGAGATCATAAATATGCCTGTAGCCTAATGGGAGCTACAAAAGAAAGAAATAGGCATTTTCATCTGTAACGTTATACTGCTTTGGTCTCTACCAAAGGGCAGGAGCAGGGGGCCATAGATGGGTGAGTAGGGGTGACAACTTATAGGAAAAGTTCTGAAAAGTTTGTGACAGTCTGGGCATGCCAACAAATGTTTATATATTTAACGATGAGTGTGGAATCTCACTAGCTTTCCCGGAATTGAAAAATGAGCTTTGTTTAATCTCCCTTTGCATTGGAGAAGAGGAGAGAGGAAAGAGTTATGGTGAGGTGAAGGTAGAAGGGAATGTAGAGAGAACATTTCATTCACCCCCTTTGTGCTGTAGAGAAGGAAAATGAGACCAGAGCTGGGACATGGGTGGTCCAGGGTCACCCTGTGAGCTGATAGTGTGGGGCAGTGGTTAGAACAGGGCAGGAATTCTGTGAGTGACACAGCCCTGCCATTCCCAGCTGCATGGCCTGGGTTAGTCTCATAGCTTGTTGAGTCTCTGCAATGGAGGTAACCATAGTACCTTTCTCATGGGCTTGCTATAATTAGATGAGTTAATACCTCTTAGAAGCCGAGTGCTTGGCAAATAACACACCCTCCGTGAAAACAGCTTGTATGAGGCCCAGACTCAGGAGAAAGTCATGGGACACATGCCGCTGACCTTGTCCTTTTCTTCCTCCCTTTAACTCTCATCCTCCTAAAAGTCCCATTTATGGGTTGCTGTGATAGTAGAGGATCCTCCAAAGAGAAAGAGCGGAGCTGAGCCTTTGGCCTGGGAACTTCAGACCCAAAGGAAAAAGTAAGGAGTCAGTTGGTTTATTCAGCATTTATTTAGCACCCTGTAGTACTCCCCCATCTTGTATTCTGCTAGCTTTGAGCTTCCCCAAGGGCTTTCTCTTCTGTTGCTCGTTTCTTTTTCTCTCATCTTGGTTCCATTCTTTGCAAAAAGAATGTAACTTGCCAGACACCGGCTTAAGTGATGTGTGACTGGAGAATGCCCATGCCCAGGGGGATAGATTTTAAGATCCCTCTGTCTGTTAATGGACTTGGTGAAAGGGCTAGGTAGGATATCATTCATTTTTTGGTAGAGGAGACAAAGATTGGATTGTGAGGAGGTGATGAGAGATCCCTATATAAGCAGAGTTGTAGACTCCTGTGTATCAAATATCCTGTGACTGGCAGTCTCCACAAATCCACAGGTATTCGCCTCTCTCTCTCCATTACAGACTCTAATAGGTTAGATAACAAAAGCAAGAGTCATGTCTCAGAAGGCTATCACCACTAGAAAGCACAGCTGTTACCTGACTCTCCTATTAAGCCATGCCCCTCGTTTAGCTGGAGGCATGAGCAAGGGGATGTAAAGGAATTATCAGAGAGCAAGCCCTGGTGGAAACGGAATACTGTGAAGAGCTGATACGGGGCATCAACAGTGTGCCATTTGCTGATTCATTAACTCTCCACTCTCCCCTGTGAGCAGTAATTCTTATGCTCATTTTACAAACGGGCAAGTGGCCATGGCATGTGCAGTATGCTCTGGCAACTCAACCTGCTGGTCACTGAAGCTCCCCACAGCCCTGCTTTCAGGGGAAATCCAGGCTCAGAAAAGTCACTTGTGCAAGTTCGCACAACTCCTAGGCTGTCGTCCTGCGGGGCCCTGCTTCCCACATCCACTTTTCTCTGCAAGTTTCAATAGGAATGGAAGAAGAGCTATCTCTGGATTGCTGGGCAGAGAAAAGAAAGCAGGGCCAGGCAGACGAAATGCCCAGGATGGTCCAGGAGAGGGCCAGAGGGTTTGAGAAAGGAGACAGGGCTGGAACCAAAGGCAAACACAACTCTTTCATCATGATGCCTGGGCCATTCCTGACTCAGCTGCATCTGGGTGCAGGGGAGGAAACTGGGGCTTCGGGCAGCTGAGAAGCTCTTTAAGATCCTGAGTTGAAGAAAGAGCTCAGCCCTCAGCCTCAAACCACCACATGGGTCTGTTCCACGCTAAACGGGGAGCTGGCGTGAAGGATCTGAGGTCCTGTGTTCCCTTCCACTCAGGGGCTCTCAGACTGAAAGGAAGTGCTCCTCTGTTATCTGTGGTTTTTAGTTCTTTCCCCCTTTGGAAGTAGAGGGGAAAAATAATAATAATAACGACCTTCTGTGGGTTTGGGAGTATCCTGGGTCTGGCGGGGCCAGAGTAAGCAGAATGAAATTAAACTGTAGCGATGCTAATGGTTCTGCCTTATCGCAGTGAAATCAGTGACCAGGAAGGAAGAGGCCAGGGGTAAGCCCAGGAGTGGAAGTCAAGATGGGTAAGTAGAGAACTAATTTCACAGACCATCACAGTTTCTCTCTGGGTGGGACACTATGGCAGGATACATAGAACTTTCCTTTCCTTCTTATTCTTTCAGTTCCTTCACTGACTTTCTTAATAATGAAAGTAAAACATTCTATACTTGAGGCAACAAGTTCAATTATATGAAGGTACATAAAGGAAAACATGATGATCTTCCCATCCCATCCTCCAAGGAACGCAATGCTAACAGAGTGACAGGCACCATTCACATCTTTCTATGTCCTCAAACTTCAAGACTTATCCCTGTTTTTCACTCCTCTTAGAGGAAAAAATACACGTGTAGAGAAGTAATTACAATGTATCTAAGAGTTTTATAAGTGGCTGAGAGGATACAGCCACTGTGGAGTGGAGCTGTGAAAATGCAGGAGGTTTTGAAGGCAGCCACCAAGACTGGTAGTACAGAAGTTTTGAGGAAAGGGGAAACTCGGGTTGGGGGTGTTCTAAAACACTATTTATTATTTAAACTTCCTTCATTCTCATAGAACCTCAGAATTGAGAAAGTCCTTAGAGACCAGTGGTCTATCCCTTTACAGATGGATCCGCATCCACAAAGGTTATCCAGTGTCCCTTTGGTCGTTTCCAGGTCCAGAGAACTTGCTAAGAACATGCTTATGAACAGCTCATGTGACCCCCAACCCCAATCAACAGAGAACTTGGACTCTTTAAAATGTTTTTCACATTTTTGATGTTTATGTGTTACAAAATTTGTATGCAATTCTTCTCTTTCCCTTTGGCAGAGTTTAAACACTCTGTGGGCGGGGATTGTGTTTTATTTATTTTGGTTGTTCAACTGACAGATGAACTACTAAATTAATTCAAGAAATTAAAATCAACATATTCTGGGACTTTCTATTTGAAGACACGGAGCCAGGCATGGAAAAGGATGAAAACCTGAACTTCCTCATGGGGCCTCATAGTTTTCTTTGTACAAAGCTGATCCTACATTTCTCCTGTGCACTTTCCTCCAATTGCAGGAGATTCCCCATTTTCTCCTAAAGCTCTAACTATTTGATCTCTATAGCAACTCAGAATATCACTGCATAAACTCAGGTGATATACAATGACTTGTAAAAAGTAAAGCTTTAACTGGATTTCTATATCAAAGCCACCTTCTGCCTTATGATAGAAACAACAGTTTTAGTCCTTGTGGGTCTCTGTTCTTTACCTCTGTGTTGGTGTGACAAGGTGAGGGCAGGGAGGCATCTGATCCACACTAACAGACAGAGCAAGACAAAACAAAACACAGGGCCAGAATCTATGTCCACTGCAGACTTATCTGCAGCGCTACAAAGCCAGATCAGACTGTGGCAAGGTCCTCAGTGTTTTGGAAAATAGCGTCGTAACATAAAGATGCTTTTGGTATGAAAACATTTCCAGATATATTAGGGCTTAAAAAAATACATATACATATACATATATATATATATATATATATATATATATATAAAATTTACATTTTCACCTTGAAAAGTTTTCTTGATGACACGCTCCATGAAACTGATGAAATAAATGAACAAGGAAAAATTAAGAAGTAAGAGTATATTAGAACCAGTGTTTGGTATTAAATCTGTTAAACACAGATTTGTCTCTAAATAATTATAAATACGGTTACACAACAAAACAAATGTTTCTTTTTGAGAAGAAAACATACTTTATACAAATATATATATAATTTATTATAAAATAATTATCAACAAAACCCCAAATTATATTAATAAAGATTGGGCAGGCAAGGGAGGGCAATGAGTAAAGACATTCCAAATTATAAATATTACATAAGGGGAAGTGATTTTTTGACCTTGGTAATCACAGAAAAATAATTCAAATAATGTCTTTGGAGAACATGAAGGTGACCACTAGTTGATTAAAAACAGATGTCTGCCTTTCAAATCATTAGTGAAGAGAAAAGCAAACAAATTTAGTCCATATATCAAAAGAGAATAAAGAATTAACAAAAGGAATGACAAGTATGAAGCTTAAAATAATGGGATATATGCATAGAGTAACATAGTATTTATACTTATTACTACATATCAAATGCCAGTCAACATTTATTGCATGAGTACAGTGTACCCAGTACCATTAGGGGCTTCGCCCTTGTTATTTTTTATTGACTCTTTACAGCAACCTTAGTAATATTATCTTTTCAACATTACAGATGAATCAGCAGGAACCCACAGAGAATAAATCACTTTTCTGAGGTCATACAGATGTAAGTGGCAGATTCAAGGTCTAAACCCTGGCTTATCTGACCCACAGACCTACTTTCAGTCACTGTCCTGTCCCACCTCCATAAACAAGATAAAAGGAGGGTGACCAGATTATCCATTATGAATTCCCTGATTTAAAGACAAAAACTTGGAATATGACATTCTGCTTTTAAGAGAAATGACCTTAGAAAGACACATATACACACAATGTGTTCAACAGGCAAATGTAAAAAGAACAAAAACTAAAAATCCAAAGCAGCAGTGTCAATATAAATTTCAAACAAAATGTAGAATTAAAAGCAAAAGACAACATGATTTGAAAAAGATTACACTGATCATCATATAATCCATATATATAAAAACCAAAATAAAAATTTTAAATGGCTAGAAATACAATGTGAAGAAAATGTAAAGAGAAATGAACCCACAGTTATTGTGAGAACCACTAACACACATATTAATTTTTGCAGATGAAGCAAATAAAAAATAGTGAAAATGTAAACAACAAAATTACTAATATTATATTAATATGTATGTATATGAATATGTGTGTATATATGTGTAACTGATATATATGTGTATATATAAATATACATGTGATGTAGATAGATAGATAGATTTTCTTAATTTGAAAAACAGGTCCCATACCTCCTTTTCATTTGTCCACACTAACCTCTCAAATACTAGTAATATACTATACCAGAAAGAAAAAAGGTCTTAATTCAATTATAGAAGCTAATGTCATCCAGGCAAAATATTCTCATTAATGCATAGTTGATCCATCAATAAATATTGATTTAAAAAACAAAAAGTGTATAAAGCAAACAACTACTATTAATAAAAAAGAAACTCTCTCATATGTGAATACTGGATATAAGAGGAGATCAAAATTGCAATTAGTATTCATTAGAAAATACTGTGTTACTAAACTACAACAAAACACTATATTACTGAATGTACGGGATGTAGCCAAAGACTTACTAAGAGGATAAGTTAATAATCTTAAACTTTTCCCTTTTTAGCAAGAGAGAATAAAAATAACTAAACCAAGCTTTCACCTCAAATAAACAAAGTAAAAACAAGAGCAAGTACAGAAATCAGTGAAGTGGGAAACCAAAACACAAATCCAGTAAAATTGATGACTAAACCCAAGAGCTAATTCTTTAAACAAAACCAGTGTAGCATGTACAATTTGGAAAATCTAATAAAATGTTGGTTCCCAACTATCCTGTTTATTACTCTCACAGTCACAGTTCATTAAGGTTCTCATTATCTCTCCTTCAGATTGATACAAAGAACTCTGGTCTTCCCCCTTCAGTTCAGTTCAACAGAGCATTTCAAAATGGCCCCAGAGTTTGACTACCAGAGGGCCCCTGAGGAAAGTGTCTTGCCAAAGAAATGAGCTTCCCTCACTTCTTCTTGATTTAGCTCTGCCTTTTTAATGGGGATAGTCCCAGACAAGTGATATACACCAACAAATCTTTACTTTGAAACCAGTGTCTTCCTCAGTCATCTGGGCAAACGTCCCAATCACAAGGGAAGGGACATTCCCTCTACACAGAATGGGCACTTAATTTGTGGAAGATTGAGACTGTAACAGAAAGCTGTTCATCTTTGCCTACATCCTCCCATTTCAACAGATTTGGCTTCTTTTACTCTTATGCCATCACTGAAGCAAAGAACCATGGGTGTGAAGAAGGAAACTGAAGCATGAAAACAGAATCAAAATGAGAAATCTCTGTTCAATGGACCAAAACAACTAACAACAGTGAATACTATATATTTAGCTTTCCTTGCTGCCCAGGCATTGTGCTGAAGATTTTAATTCATTTCTTCTTTAAGGCTTCGTAATAGTACTATGAAAAAAGCATTATTATTCCCATTTTACTTTTGAAGAAACTGAGGCTTAGAGAGGCCAAAAGAAGTTTTCCAAAGTCACCCAGTCAGTGACAGAAGGAGGACTTAAACATAGGCAGTCAGTGTCCAGAGGTCCCACGCTCTTACCTCTGCTTCACTAACCTCCTATGGACAATGTCAAGGGTATAGAGATAACTGTGTTTCTCTCCCCCTCATTCCTGGTGGCTGAAAAGGAGTAACTTCTGCCCCAACAAAATCACTAGTGAGAACTCCTCGCACCTTCCTTCTAGCCTCAGATGGCTCCTCCCCCTCAGAGGGGGAGATTTATTTGATTGAAGAAATAGAGGACCACCATCCATCAGTCCTTATTCCTGCCTGATTGCAGTTAGCAATTTAGAGGTCAGAAACACATAGGAACTTACCTTCTACCCACACCCCATCCCCCCAGGACTACTCACCCATCCCATGGGGAAGGCACAGTTTTCCTTGTGGCTGACTGAATATGCATCAGCTCTGCAAACTGAGCTCAGCCTTGAGTCCCAAGATTTCAACGTGAGAGCAAGTGCAAGACAGCCTGTTTTGGCTTCACATCCAAAGTGCTCTCCAGTTCAATTTCATAAGCAATTAAGCCAACGATCTCTAGTTAATTCTTGCATCTGGGTCTCAATTCAGAGTTCAGAACTCTGAAGAGAGAGAGGCATGAATATTACCAGCCTGAAACTCCAACACAGGATATTATGATATGCAAGGCACCACAGTGGTCTTTGGCCCATGATCTTGACTATAAGAAATTAAATCTTGAGGTTCTTTCTTACCTGACACTTTAAAATGCTGAGAACACATATCATAATAAATGTTGGCTAAGCCAACTAAATAAAACACTGCTCTATCAATGCACATGAGAGCTATGGTTTAGAGAGCTTCTCTCTGAAGGTTTGAGTATGACCACAGCAGTAGATAAATCTAGAGTAAAGGGAAATGCTCCCACAGATCTTTCCTCCACTCGTTTCTACATACATAAAGCAGTGTCCCATGACAGCTTATTTTTACAGTGCCACATAACTTTCCTCTCCCTTTGGAGCAAATGAGCCACCCTAAGCAAAACATCTTTCTAGCTAGCAGAGTTCCTGGAATTATGGACAAATATTCGTGTTGCATATGAGACAAATTCCCTTACAGGGGAATGACTTTAAACTTTGTATTAGGATCCTTGCTTTTAAACACGTGGAGCATCATTAAATTATAATTACAGCCCATTTTACTCAAAGGAATGGATGAATTGATATATAAAATTGGGTTTTGACATTTGCTAAATAAGAAACAGATCACTGAAATTAGAAACGTTTACAGTGTAATTATGTCACATTGCTACTTTTGGCTACTTTCACGGAAAGATGGGCGTTTCCCTTAACATGTGACCATGACAAGTGACACAAGAAGGTGATTTTGGGTGGAACGACTAGGAACATGAAGAGGTTTGTTTACAGTGTAAAAAGTGTATACTCTATACTGTGTATACAGTGTCAGAATTGCCTGGTCAGCTGCTACTATTACCAGGTGGCAAATAGGTCCTGACAACTTAATGTTCTGTTTCACATTTATCACCCTATTTAAAAATATTTACAAATTTTAAACTTTGGACTTATGATTGTACCACAGACTGTTATTCTGAAGAAGCACAATGGAATTCATTTACCAAATGTGATTCTTATTTTTTAAAGATTCTTTTTCTCATTCTCTCCCTTCCTTCCTCCCTCCCTTCCTTCTTTCCTTCCTCCCTCCTCTCTCTTTTCTTTTCTTTCTTTTTTAAACAAGGGACTTTGCCCTTTATCATAAGGCAGCAAAGAAGGCAATGATAATCTTGAATTACTTTTCACATCCAAACTATATTGGAACGTAGAACTCAACTCAATTTAAGAGCTGTCCTCACATAGTAAGAAAATTCACACCAGGCCCTGGTTTCAGGCTGAGAGTCCTCTTCCAGCCCCTGTGGGACTTCACAGTGGAGGAAAACCTCCTTGGTGGGACACTCAGCCTCCCATTACCCTGAAGGACTTGTTTTTGCATATTTCTGACAACCTGACTTTTGACCTAAAGTTCACGACTTTGGCTGATGGACTGGAATTCAAGTTAAATTAAGTCAACAGTTCTCTGACCTATTGTTATGTTTTCACTTGGTTCTTCTGCAAACAGAAAACTTGCTTCTCTGGTAAGTCTCAGCAGGTTAAGTCTCTCTTTTGAGGATCTCTTCAAGAGGATCAATTGGCCTCTTCTCTGATTGCTGAATTGGTGGGAATGAGCTATGTTGATGCAGGAAGTGGGGAAGGATTGGGATGATAAGGAAGTATTAGGAAATACTCATGAAAAGCATGATAGAATGAGAGAACTCTGGACAGAGAACCGCTGCTCTTCAGGGAGACTGCAGACCCTGAAGATGGATGTACTTGAAGCCAAGATGGGTGAGTTCCAGGCACTTCTGGACTGATACAGGCTGGAGAGGATGCTGACACCCCATCTTTGGTAAGGATCTTAGAAATCACTTAGCCTGAGGGTTCCTGAACATTTTTATCAGCATGACCATTTCTTTGAATCTAACTCAGATTCCCAACTTATAAAACAGATATAATCAAAGCAGCTCTGGATAAGGTCTAAATAGGGGGCTGAGGACCTACCATCTTTGTCCACTTTTCTCCACCAAATGGCCTCTGAGATGCCTCCTTGGAGCCCTAGTCTCATCAACCACAAACAACTTGAAAACTGCTGAGTGCCCCGCACAAATTACGACAGGGTCTCCTCTGCAGGATCCTTGGCAAGTGGAGACTCAGCCCTACTCATAGGTCTTCACAGCAGCTTCAGAGCAACTACAGCTGCCCCTGGACCTCTACCCCCAGAGTCCTCTGAAGCTCCTCAAACAAACCTACCTCTTTGTCCGTGTGACACACCTTCAAACACACGACCACAGCTGGTATGTCTTCCTGTGATCTGAGACTCTCACTATTTGTTTACATTAGATTGTTTGCTCTGTGAGGTCTGGGTTCTGTCTGTTCTATCTTCATGGTCTCGGTGACTAGTATAATAGCCTGGCACATAGTAAGTCTTTAATAGATGCTAGTCCTGGAGAAACTGGTGATATTTAGGAGGTGACAGCTGGATGATTAATAATAAAGTCATAATAAACACTCCCATTATTGAACTAGGCATTGGGTTCAACACTGTACATACATATCTCAATTTTTCTGGATACCGAATAGGTGTTATTAACTCTGTTGGGTAGAAGGGGAGTTGTCTGAGGAGTTAACCAACAAAGCAGGCCCACACAGCTAGTAAGTAGAGAAACTGGGATTTGAATCCAAGCTTACCTCAACTTTAGCCGTAGTAAGAGTCTAGTGGTTGAGCCCAGTGTTGGCAGATGTTCCATAGAGGCAAGAGCTGCAGAGGGAGGAAAGGAAGGGTCCTGTGCAAAAACTGTGCATTGGTTGTGAAGGAATCTGAGTTGCTGTTTGGTAATTTTTCCCAACAGAGCTAGATGTTCTTCCACCATCTCCATCACCCCAAGTTCCTTCTCTCCACCCTTCTCTCTGTCGACTCTCTTCCTGACCCAGACTTTAACTTCAGCAGCCAATGGGTAGGTCATGTCTGGATTCTTAAAGAGTTTGTGCTACTAGAACATTCTCACCCACAGATGTCTGCTGTCCAATGATGTAACACAGCATCAAGTGGGGCAGGAGGTGGGCTGGAGGACAAGAGATCACAGATAAAAGGAAAAATGTATAATAGGGCATCATAGCAGGCATATTGCAGGTGATCAAGTGATTTGGTGTTCTCCCTTGCTTTTAAAATTTCTTCTTGCCAGTTTTCCACAGTCTCCCTCTCTATTTTCCTCCTCTAGTAACTCTTATTTTGTCCCAGAATGATTTGGTTTTCCTGATCATCTATGAAAAAGGTGCCCTCTGGAAGACACATCCTTTAAGCCCCTACTGTCATGATCAGGGCAATATCCTCCTCCTTACACTTATCTCCCACTTCACCCTGTACTTGTACCTTTCATCATCACCACCTGATTCTTCCTCCTTCCCTGTTGAGCACAAGATTAGTGTGTGAGGCTCTGATCCCCCTTGTTTCACTGTTAGTGGAACCTGAGATTGGCTTCTCTCTTCAGAAGCCATGTTGTAAATGAAGACAGTGGCAGGAACCAAGTTCTGATTTGCTGGCTGGCGCAAAAGATATGGTTAAATCTTTGAGGCCAATCTCCAAGTGACTTTGGGTTGGAGTCAGAATACATGTTTGGGATAAATGGAGAAAACACCCATCTCTCAAGCAGGAGGATCTCAAAGACTGGTGTCTTGGAGAGCAGTTTACTAAGTAAATAATAATTCCTTCCACAAGTTCAGTATTTCACAGCTCACCAAGTGTTGCTTTGTATATTATCTTACTTGATTTTTACATCAGTTCTCTTGGAGTTGATGGGAAAATAGGATTGTCACCATTTTATACACAAGCTGAGCTCCTTAGTAAGGAGCATAGAGGTTGCTTGACTCATCCATAGTCATTCAACACTTGGTGTAAGAAAGTTCAAAACCTTAAAGCTCAAGTTTTCTGAATTGTGAAGATAATATGAATTAGGCAAGAAGCTAAAACACCTAACAAAATGTCCTGTGAATTTTTCTGTTCAGAAATTATTAGTCTCTTTCCTGGCTTCCTTTCTGAATCCTGGTCTGCTGCTCTTTTTCCACTCACCACCCTGGAAAAATAGATAACAAGGAGTGATTTGGAGAGAAGCAAAGGAGGAAAAACATGGAACTTGAACATGGTTCTAAGACAAGCTTCTGAGGACGAGACTGATGCTATCATGAAACCCAGCATCTTGTGACACCTTGGTAGGTATAACCAACAGAGAGGGTGGGAAACAGTGCCTAACTCCACATCAGCTCCATTCCCTCTCGTCCTTCCCACCTTAATTTTATGGTTTGTTAATTATTTTGAGACCAGAGAATGTCCAGGCTCTACTTTCTGATCCAATCTCACCCCTCCCAGGCTTTAAACGTTTCTCAGAGACCTTGTCAGTCAGAGAATAAGAGGCAGACCTAGCACCTCATCCTTCCCAGGCTGGCACATATGTTTCTGCACTGTCCCCCACAAACCTTCCCCAGGCTCTCACCCACCCAGACACCCTCACCGCCCAATTTACTGGAAATCTATGTTCTTCTGAAGCAGGCTTTGGCTTTGCTCCCAGAACCAGGCTGAAGGAAAATGCTTTCTAAGAAATACACAAACAAGGGAATTACATTCTGATCTGACATTTCTTCACTAAGATGATTTTGTTTGCTCTTCATCAAGATTGCTTTATCCCTTTTTCTGCAAAAACTGCTCTGCTGGGGCAAAAAATCAACTGGAATTTATTTTTCCCCTAGTAGTTAAAAAACAAAATCCAACCCATATGTCTGAATTACTATCTGTTCTGGTGAAACGTCATTAATCATACAGTAAGCATTGAGATATAATAAATAAACTGGAATGATGGTTCTAAGCAGGCTGTGGGATGTCCCTTCTTTGAGGATATTTAAAGATTTAAAAAACCCTGAAGGGACCCTGGAAAATGGCTCTCCCTCCCTCTCCTCCACCCATAGCTCAAACTGTATTCTTTCAGAGTCTGATTATTCAACTGCACTAACTGCTGACATCTTTGGATAATGTTATCAAGGAGTATGACTATTCCCCAATGTCTAGTTCTCCAAAAAAACTTTCCATCTCCTTGCCCACTGCCCACAGTCCAGTACATGCTCTGTTGTTTTGATGTTGACCTCATTTAACCTTCAAATCATTTTTGAAACTGACTTTCCCACAGTGAAAGAATTTCAGGTCACAGACTACAACCATTGTGTTTATCTCACACAATATTGTTTTGAAGGCTTCTGGTAACTTAACTCAAGTTTGAAACACTAAGCTGGCACTCAGTAGATATTGGTGAGCAGTTTAACTACAGGATATACTGTTTATTACTTTAAAATTGGAGCTGTATTTCTAATATCAATGTGGAGCTATATGCCAAGCCTTGTTTTAGATGCTGTGAATATCAAGAGGCTATGAACAGTCCCAGCCTTAGACTCTGAAGAAGTCCTTACTGGGTATTACTATGCCCATTCAGAGATCTTTTATTTAGACTCTGCCCTTCAGATTATTATTATGTACATGGTAATTGTTCATAGTAATAGTATTATGATTCAATTCTGCATCCATTTTTGCTTCAGCTCTTACCTTTATCCTAGGCCCCTTGAAGAGGTAGCAACAGCAATGGTGAGGAAAAAGTGTAGGGTGAACTTGAGTTCTGTTCTTAATTCACTCTGTGACTATAGACTTTTCTCTTTATTTTTCTGATCTGAGTGAATTTCTATGTCCTATGAGGGAAATTGGGATTCAAGGGACCCTAGGAATAATTAATGACTTGTTAAAAGATACACATATTTATTAAAAGATGACAATTACACAGGTGCCGGAGATGGAAGAGTAAGTGAGATCAGTTCCCGACCCAGTTACAGTCAGCAGGGAAATAATCTTGGAACCCATGGTTTCTGCCTTGTGCCCAGCACATGCCTTGAACTTGATAAGTGCTAGAAGATCAAATGTTAATTTCTGCAGCGGATTTGGGGCTAGTTCTTTTACCACATTTGCTATTTCCAAATGGAATTGATCACCTTTCTACCTTCTCTTTCTAGAAGAGAAAGATACATTCTAGAAGAGAAAGATAGAGCCTAGATATTCCTATAAATGACTTTGTGGTGCAGCAGAAAAAGCATTGAATTAAAGTTGGAAATTCTGTTCCATAACTTTGGGTAAGTCATGTTCTTCCTGGTACCTCAGTTTATCCTCTTGGTAATGAATGGTTTGGATTAGATGAGTGCTGGTGTCTCTTCCACTCTAACATTCTTTGAGTTGAAGATCATGGCTACATACTCAGCCATTCTACCAGAGCCCTGGCTCTGTTCTCAGGAACATGTGTGTCTAAACTAAGGTCTTGGATTGTCTCTTCTCCCGCCTTTTTCTCCCTTGAACTCCATTCCTAATCTCTGCACTCCAGATCCTCCACCTTGGCCTTGCCATATGAACATCTGCTTTTCACCTTCTCAGTTCCTTCTTCCTATTCAACTTTGTTTTTAATGAAGTATAGTTGATTTATTAGTGTCAGTTATATTAGTGTCAGGTGTACAACATAGCTATTCAATATTTTTGTAGATTATACTCCATTTAAAGTTATTGCAAGCAATGGCTATATTGCCCTATACTGTACAATATATTCTTGCTGCTTACCTATTTTACACATAGTATAATAGTTTGTATCTCTTAATCCCTCATCCTTGTCTTACCTCTTCTCCCTTCCCTTGCCCCACTGGTAACCACTAGTTTGTTCTCTATATCTATGAGTCTGTTTCTGTTTTGTTATATAAATTTATTTGTTTTATTTTTTTAGATTCCACATATAAGTGATAACATAGAGCATTTGTCTTTCTCTGTCTTATTTCACTAAACATCATACTCTCTAGTTCCATCCACGTCATGGCAAATGACGGAATTTAATTCTTTTTTATGGCTGAGTAATATTCCGTTGTCAGAATGGCTATCATCCAAAAGTCTACAAATAACAAATGTTGGCGAGGATGTAGAGAAAAGAGACCAGTAGTACACTGTCGGTGGGAATGTAAATTGGTACAACCACTATGGAAAACAGTATTGAGATTCCCCAAAAAGCTAAAAATAGAACTACCCTATGATCTAGCGGTTCTACTTCTGGGTATATATCTGAAAACACAAAAGAAAACAGCTCTCTTCCTCTTGAAATGGAAATATCTCTACCTGGATTCAACCAGTCCTCCTGACCTGCCTGAAGACTATCACCTTCCCTCCTCAGCTTGAACCATATTTTGCTGCTGTGGACATATTTCTTTCAAAGCTCTATGGAACCCATTTTATAAGTCACGTCTTTGGACTTCTGTAAAAATGATTTGAGGATGCTAATTTTTTATCTTTACACTCACCTCCCTACAAAATATCATCCCTTTGCATTTCAGTCATTTTCTATCATTATTCAAGGTTACATAACCTCATTACATTTACCTGGCATTATGGTTGGTTAAAATGCTTTTGCAATTGGTGACTAGTACAGCACATAGGCATATATTGGGGAAAAAATATTTTCAAAGATATTATAAGAATCCACAACTGCTTTGTCTGAGTAGCCAACTATTCGTTTGGCAGCTGTGTTTTGTTTGACCTTGATGGCTGGAAACTCATCTAAAATTTACCTAGATATTTGTTAATTTAGGACATTTTTTTTGCCCTCTTGGAGTTTTTCTCAGAGATATTTACATTTATTTTGGTCTCAAGTTGTTATATTTTGCTTACTTTAGCCACAACAATATAACTTAAAACTATTAAAATCAACTTTTTAAATATTTCTTCAGGGAAAATAATAATCTACAGCTCTCTTGTCAATAACTTTTATTTTCCCAGAGTAACAGAGGTTTTGATAACATGATTTTTGATAATGTTGGATTTCTTAAGAAGGCATCTAACACACTATAGCAGAAGAGACGGTAATTAAACTTTAATATTTGACTTTGCTTTTTTCTCTTGCCATGATCTGGGATGTGTGAAAGGCACAGCTCTCTGGGGGCAAGGGATAGGCAAGATGGCCCCCAAAAGAACTGGGAGTGGCATCTCTGAGGTTAGATAAGGATGCTCAGTGGTCTGAGAAAACTCCCCCTCCTGCTCAGTCAAATACAGAAAGGGACTGCCATCGATAACTGAGAAACTGGAGGTTGTTGTGAGATTCCAAGGACTTAGCAATGAGGTAGCATCTCTATTTCACTTGACGGCTTAGGTCAAGTGGATGAGCTACACTTTGAAAGAGAAAAACTAATAGTGATCAAAAGTTCAGACATCTCCAAAGATGAATCCCAGTGAAAATTTATCTGAGATATAGTAAACCAGAGAGTAAATTAACATCCCAAGACAAACAGGAAAAATTCCATCTTTAGAGGGGATTAAAAGACTACCACTGCCAGAAGGGTCCAGACTGAGGCACTTTTGGACCTGGGGTGTTTGTCTCCCTTTATCTTATCTTTGTTTCCAAGACCTTCTGCCATCCCCTGTCCCACAAAGTGCCTTGCATACACTCCCTCCTGCCTATTTCCCCTCAGATTTCCCTCCTACTTATGAGTTATGTATCATTCCTCTCAGAATCTCCAGTCCTTCCTCATACCCCTCCACTAACAGTGTTACCTTCCACTCAGTTCAACAAGAGGAGAGTCGGTATTTACATTATTAGTCAGTGATAAGATCTGAAAGAGATGAGGTAAGTGCATGGCGCTGGGAAGGCTTTGGGAAGGAAGTGAGGAAAACATTTTGATGAATGTCTAAAATTTTAAGGGTGAATAAAAAGAAGAGAGTGGAGAGCATTTCTTCCCAATGTGACAGCATTCACAAAGGCAAGGACCAAAACTACATAATCTGCGTGACATGCACCCACTAAGTATGCCTGGGGAATTTCAACTATATCTGTTTGAATGGAGAGAAATGGGAGAAGAGTAGGGAGTCTGGAGGCAGATAAAACTCATGAGGGGCTAATGCACCATAGTAAGCAGTTCAGTGTTTACCCAAAATGTAAGTGAATTAGAACCTTTGAACAGACAGCGTGATGGTCAGGGTCCTGACCTTCTAAGTCCTATGCAGAACTCTGGGTGGACTCCTGTGTCACACCTCCATTCTCTGCATCCAATTCTACCCACTTTTATCCATGCACACCTCCCCACCATGTCCACCATCCCCCATCACCACCTCCCTCACCACCTCCCACTGTAGAGCTGTATTCCCAGTGGTTACCAACTGGCAATGCTATCATTCACTTATTGAGCATATGCCAGGCAAACACTAATATGCTAAACATTTTTAAGCATCTTGTTATTTTATCCTTCTAACAACCTCATAATATACATTCTACTGGGATCCCCATTTTATAGAAGAGGAATCCAAGGATGGAGAAATGAATCATTTGGGAATCATTATGGAGTAAGCAAGTGGCAGAGAGAGGCAGCACGGTGTAGCTACCTCATTTTCAGGCTCTGCAAAATGGAAATGTGTGAACTCTTGCCCAAAAATGGGAAAATTGGCATAAAGGTAGGAAAATATAAGGCTTTCTGTATTCTTCCACAATCTCTCTTGACTTAGTTGTTTTTTATTTAATGTTATTCTAAGTAAAGAAAAAATTATAAATTATTAGCGTGGATTTCATCATTCATCTTTGAATTGTACAGTGACACTTTATTTATTTTATTGAGATATAGTTGATTTATAATATTAGTTTCAAGTGTACAATATAGTGATGTAACATTTTTGTCGATGATACTCCAATTAAAGTTATTGTAAACTATTGGCTATATTCCCTTGT
The DNA here is from genome assembly GCF_964270905.1 of Leucopleurus acutus. Taxonomy (NCBI): domain Eukaryota; kingdom Metazoa; phylum Chordata; class Mammalia; order Artiodactyla; family Delphinidae; genus Leucopleurus; species Leucopleurus acutus. The sequence continues at coordinate 98,690,116 of NC_139149.1, forward strand.
AGCTTATTTATTTTATATATAGTAGTTCGTATCTCTTAATCATCTACCCCTATATTGCCCTTCCCCACACCCCTCTCCCCAATGATAACCACTAGCTTGTTATTTGTATCTGTGAGTCTGTTTCTTTTTTGTTATATTCACTAGTTTGTACAATTTTTTAGTTTCCACGTATAAGTGACAACATACAGTATTTGTCATTCTCTCTCTGACTTATTTCACTAAGGGTAATGCCCTCTAGTTCCAACCATGTGGTTGCTAATGGCAAATTTTTCATTCTTTTTATGGCTGAATAGTATTCCATTGTATATATATGCCACATCTTCTTTATCCATTCATCTGTTGATGGACACTTAGGTTGCCTCCACATCTTGGCTATTGTAAATAATGTTGCTGTGAACATTGGGGTGCATGTATCTTTACAAATAAGTGTTTTTGTTTTCTTCAGATATATACCCAGGAGTGGAATCACTGAATCATATGGTAGTTTTCTTTTTAGCTTTTTGAGGAATCTCCATACTGTTTTCCACCATGGCATTACCAACTTACATTCCCAGCAACAGTATATAAGAGTTCACTTTTCTCCACATCCTTACCAACATTTGTTATTTGTGGTCTTTTTGATAATAGTCTTTCTGACAGGTGTGAGGTGCTGTCTCATTTCAGTTTTGATTTGCAATTCTTTGATGATAAACAATGTTGAGAATCTTTATGTGTGCCTGATGGCCATCTATATATATTCTTCAGAAAATGTCTATTCAGGTATTCTGTCCATTTTTAATCAGGTTTTTTTTTTTAATATTGAGTTGTATGAGCTGTTTGTATATTTTGGATATTAACCCGTTTTTGGTCATATGATTTGCAAATATTTTCTCACATTCATTAGATTGTCTTTTCGTTTTGTTGATGGTTTCCTTTGCTGTGTAAAAGCTATTAAGTTTAATTAGGTTCTATTTGTTTATTTTTGCTTTTTTTATCTTTTGCCTTAGAAGACAGAACCAAAGAGTGTTCTGCCTTAGTTTTTATCTAGGAGGTTTATGGTTTTCCATGTTACATTTAGGTCTTTCATTCATTTTGAGTTTATTTTTTCAAATGGTGTAAGAAAATGTTCCAGTTTCATCATTTTACATGTAACTGTCCTGTTTTCCCTAAACCACTTACTGAAGAGACTGTCTTTTCTCCATTGTATTTTCTTGCCTCTTTTTTCATAGATTAATTGACCATAAATACATGGGTTTATTTCTGGACTCTCTGTTCTGTGCTGTTGATATGTGTGTCTGTTTTTGTGCCAATGCCATACTGTTTTTTTTTTTTTTAACATCTTTATTGGAGTATAATTGCTTTACAATGGTATGTTAGTTTCAGCTTCACAACAAAATGAATCAGTTATATATATACATATATTCCCATATCTCTTCCCGCTTGCGTCTCCCTCCCTCCCACCCTCCCTATCCCACCCCTCCAGGCGGTCACAAAGCACCGAGCTGATCTCCCTGTGCTATGCGGCTGCTTCCCACTAGCTATCTACCTTACGTTTGGTAGTGTATATATGTCCATGTCTCTTTATCGCTTTGTCACCGTTTACCCTTCCCCCTCCCCATAGCCTCAAGTCCATTCTCTAGTAAGTCTGTGTCTTTATTCCTGTTTCACCCCTAGGTTTTTCATGACATTTTTTTTTTAATTCCATATATATGTGTTAGCATACGGTATTTGTCTCTCTCTTTCTGACTTACTTCACTCTGTATGACAGACTCTAGGTCTATCCACCTCATTACAAATAGCTCAATTTCGTCTCTTTTTATGGCTGAGTAATATTCCATTGTATATATGTGCCACATCTTCTTTATCCATTCATCCGATGATGGACACTTAGGTTGTTTCCATCTCTGGGCTATTGTAAATAGAGCTGCAATGAACATTTTGGTACATGACTCTTTTTGAATTATGGTTTTCTCAGGGTATATGCCCAGTAGTGGGATTGCTGGGTCATATGGTAGTTCTATTTGTAGCTTTTTAAGGAACCTCCATACTGTTCTCCACAGTGGCTGTATCAATTTACATTCCCACCAACAGTGTAAGAGGGTTCCCTTTTCTCCACACCCTCTCCAGCATTTATTGTTTCTAGATTTTTTGATGATGGCCATTCTGACTGGTGTGAGATGATATCTCATTGTAGTTTTGATTTGCATTTCTCTCATGATTAGTGATGTTGAGCATTCTTTCATGTGTTTGTTGGCACTCTGTATATCTTCTTTGGAGAAATGTCTATTTAGGTCTTCTGCCCATTTTTGGATTGGGTTGTTTGTTTTTTTGTTATTAAGCTGCATGAGCTGCTTATAAATTTTGGAGATCAATCCTTTGTCAGTTGCTTCATTTGCAAATATTTTCTCCCATTCTGAGGGTTGTCTTTTGGTCTTCTTTATGGTTTCCTTTGCTGCGCAAAAGCTTTTAAGTTTCATTAGGTCCCATTTGTTTACTCTTCTTTTTATTTCCATTTCTCTAGGAGGTGGGTCAAAAAGGACCTTGCTGTGATTTATGTCATAGAGTGTTCTGCCTATGTTTTCCTCTAAGAGTTTGATAGTTTCTGGCCTTACATTTAGGTCTTTAATCCATTTTGAGCTTATTTTTGTGTACGGTGTTAGGGAGTGATCTAATTTCATACTTTTACATGTAGCTGTCCAGTTTTCCCAGCACCACTTATTGAATAGGCTGTCCTTTCTCCACTGTACATTTCTGCCTCCTTTGTCAAAGATAAGGTGACCATATGTGCGTGGGTTTATCTCTGGGCTTTCTATCCTGTTCCATTGATCTATCTTTCTGTTTTTGTGCCAGTACCATACCGTCTTGATAACTGTAGCTTTGTAGTATAGTCTGAAGTCTGGGAGCCTGATTCCTCCAGTTCCTTCTTTCGTTCTCAAGATTGCTTTGGCTATTCGGGGTCTTTTGTGTTTCCATACAAATTGCAAAATTATTTGTTCTAGTTCTGTGAAAAATGCCAGTGGTAGTTTGATAGGGATTGCATTGAATCTATAGATTGCTTTCGGTAGTAGAGTCATTTTCACAATGTTGATTCTTCCGATCCAAGAACATGGTATATCTCTCCATCTATTTGTATCATCTTTAATTTCTTTCATCAGTGTCTTATAATTTTCTGCATACAGATCTTTTGTCTCCTTAGGTAGGTTTATTCCTAGATATTTTATTCTTTTTGTTGCAATGGTAAATGGGAGTGTTTTCTTGATTTCACTTTCAGATTTTTCATCATTAGTATATAGGAATGCCAGAGATTTCTGTGCATTAATTTTGTATCCTGCCACTTTACCAAATTCATTGATTAGCTCTAGTAGTTTTCTGGTAGCATCTTTAGGGTTCTCTATGTATAGGATCATGTCATCTGCAAACAGTGACAGCTTTACTTCTTCTTTTCTGATTTTGATTCCTTTTATTTCCTTTTCTTCTCTGATTGCTGTGGCTAAAACTTCCAAAACTATGTTGAATAAGAGTGGTGAGAGTGGGCAACCTTGTCTTGTTCCTGATCTTAGTGGAAATGCTTTCAGTTTTTCACCATTGAGGATGATGTTTGCTGTGGGCTTGTCATATATGGCCTTTATTATGTTGAGGAAAGTTCCCTCTATGCCTACTTTCTGCAGGGTTTTTATCATAAATGGGTGTTGAATTTTGTCAAAAGCTTTCTCTGCATCTATTGAGATGATCATATGGTTTTTCTCCTTCAGTTTGTTAATATGGTTTATCACATTGATAGATTTGCGTATATTGAAGAATCCTTGCATTCCTGGAATAAACCCCACTTGATCATGGTGTATGATCTTTTTAATGTGCTGTTGGATTCTGTTTGCTAGTATTTTGTTGAGGATTTTTGCATCTATGTTCATCAGTGATATTGGCCTGTAGTTTTCTTTCTTTGTGACATCCTTGTCTGGTTTTGGTATCAAGGTGATGGTGGCCTCGTAGAAGGAGTTTGGGAGTGTTCCTCCCTCTGCTATATTTTGGAAGAGTTTGAGAAGGATAGGTGTTAGCTCTTCTCTAAATGTTTGATAGAATTCGCCTGTGAAGCCATCTGGTCCTGGGCTTTTCTTTGTTGGAAGATTTTTAATCACAGTTTCAATTTCAGTGCTTGTGATTGGTCTGTTCATATTTTCTATTTCTTCCTGATTCAGTCTTGGCAGGTTGTGCCTCTCTAAGAATTTGTCCATTTCTTCCAGATTGTCCATTTTATTGGCATAGAGTTGCTTGTAGTAATCTCTCATGATCTCTTTTATTTCTGCAGTGTCAGTTGTTACCTCTCCTTTTTCATTTCTAATTCTATTGATTTGGGTCTTCTCCCTTTTTTTCTTGATGAGTCTGGCTAGTGGTTTATCTATTTTGTTTATCTTCTCAAAGAACCAGCTTTTAGTTTTATTGATCTTTGCTATTGTTTCCTTCATTTCTTTTTCATTTATTTCTGATCTGATTTTTATGATTTCTTTCCTTCTGCTAGCTTTGGGGTTTTTTTGTTCTTCTTTCTCTAATTGCTTGAGGTGCAAGGTTAGGTTGTTTATTCGAGATGCTTCCTGCTTCTTAAGGTGGGCTTGTATTGCTATAAACTTCCCCCTTAGAACTGCTTTTGCTGCATCCCACAGGTTTTGGGTCGTTGTGTCTCCATTGTCATTTGTTTCTAGGTATTTTTTGATTTCCTCTTTGATTTCTTCAGTGATATCTTCATTATTAAGTAGTGTATTGTTTAGCCTCCATGTGTTTGTATTTTTTACAGATCTTTTCCTGTAATTGATATCTAGTCTCATGGCGTTGTGGTCAGAAAAGATACTTGATACAATTTCAATTTTCTTAAATTTACCAAGGCTTGATTTGTGACCCAAGATATGATCTATCCTGGAGAATGTTCCATGAGCACTTGAGAAAAATGTGTATTCTGTTGTTTTTGGATGGAATGTCCTATAAATATCAATTAACTCCATCTCGTTTAATGTATCATTTAAAGCTTGTGTTTCCTTATTTATTTTCATTTTGGATGATCTGTCCATTGGTGAAAGTGGGGTGTTAAAGTCCCCTACTATGAATGTGTTACTGTCGATTTCCCCTTTTATGGTTGTCAGTATTTGCCTTATGTATTGAGGTGCACCTATGTTGGGTGCATAAATATTTACAATTGTTATATCTTCCTCTTGGATTGATCCCTTGATCATTATGTAGTGTCCTTCTTTGTCTCTTCTAATAGTCTTTGTTTTAAAGTCTATTTTGTCTGATATGAGAATTGCTACTCCAGCTTTCTTTTGGTTTCCACTTGCATGAAATACCTTTTTCCATCCCCTTACTTTCAGTCTGTATGTGTCTCTAGGTCTGAAGTGGGTCTCTTGTAGACAGCAAATATATGGGTCTTGTTTTTGTATCCATTCAGCCAATCTGTGTCTTTTGGTGGGAGCATTTAGTCCATTTACATTTAAGGTAATTATCGATATGTGTGTTCCTATTCCCATTTTCTTCATTGTTTTGGGTTTGTTATTGTAGGTCCTTTCCTTCTTTTGTGTTTCTTGCCTAGAGAAGTTCCTTTAGCAGTTGTTGTAGAGCTGGTTTGGTGGTGCTGAACTCTCTCAGCTTTTGCTTGTCTGTAAAGGTTTTAATTTCTCCATCAAATCTGAATGAGATCCTTGCAGGGTAGAGTAATCTTGGTTGCAGGTTTTTCTCCTTCAACACTTTCAATATGTCCTGCCACTCCCTTCTGGCTTGCAGAGTTTCTGCTGAAAGATCAGCTGTTAACCTTATGGGGATTCCCTTGTGTGTTATTTGTTGTTTTTCCCTTGCTGCTTTTAATATGTTTTCTTTGTATTTAATTTTTGACAGTTTGATTAATATGTGTCTTGGCGTATTTCTCCTTGGATTTATCCTGTATGGGACTCTCTGTGCTTCCTGGACTTGATTAACTATTTCCTTTCCCATATTAGGGAAGTTTTCAACTATAATCTCTTCAAATATTTTCTCAGTCCCTTTCTTTTTCTCTTCTTCTTCTGGAACCCCTATAATTCGAATGTTGGTGCGTTTAATGTTGTCCCAGAGGTCTCTGAGACTGTCCTCAGTTCTTTTCATTCTTTTTTCTTTATTCTGCTCTGCAGTAGTTATTTCCACTATTTTATCTTCCAGGTCACTTATCCATTCTTCTGCCTCAGTTATTCTGCTATTGATCCCATCTAGAGTACTTTTAATTTCATTTATTGTGTTGTTCATCGTTGCTTGTTTCATCTTTAGTTCTTCTAGGTCCTTGTTAACTGATTCTTGCAATTTGTCCATTCTATTGTCCATTCTATGTCCAAGATTTCGGATCAACCTTACTATCATTATTCTGAATTCTTTTTCAGGTAGACTGCCTATTTCCTCTTCATTTGTTAGGTCTGGTGGGTTTTTATCTTGCTCCTTCATCTGCTGTGTGTTTTTCTGTCTTCTCATTTTGCTTATCTTACTGTGTTTGGGGTCTCCTTTTTTTTTTTTTGCAGGCTGAAGGTTCGTAGTTCCTGTTGTTTTTTGAGTCTGTCCCCAGTGGCTAAGGTTGGTTCAGTGGGTTGTGTAGGCTTCCTGGTGGAGGGTACTAGTGCCTGTGTTCTGGTGTATGAGGCTGGATCTTGTCTTTCTGGTGGGCAGGTCCACGTCTGGTGGTGTGTTTTGGGGTGTCTGTAGACTTATTATGATTTTGGGCAGCCTCTCTGCTAATGGGTGGGGTTGTGTTCCTGTCTTGCTAGTTGTTTGGCATAGGATGTCCAGCACTGTAGCTTGCTGGTCGTTGAGTGAAGCTGGGTGCTGGCGTTGAGATGGAGATCTCTCGGAGATTTTTGCTGTTTGATATTATGTGCAGCTGGGAGGCCTCTTGTGGACCAGTGTCCTGAAGTTGGCTCTCCCACCTCAGAGGCACAGCACTGAGTCCTGGCTGCAGCACCAAGAGCCTTTCATCCACAGGGCTCCTTAATTTGGGATGATTCGTTGTCTATTCAGGTATTCCACAGATGCAGGGTATATCAAGTTGATTGTGGAGCTTTAATCCGCTGCTTCTGAGGCTGCTGGAAGAGATTTCCCTTTCTCTTCTTTGTTCTCACAGCTCCCAGGGGCTCAGTTTTGGATTTGGCCCCGCCTGTGCGTGTAGGTCGCCGGAGGGCGTCTGTTCTTTGCTCAGACAGGACGGGGTTAAAGGAGCCGCTGATTCGGAGGCTCTGGCTCACCCAGGCCGGGGGGTAGGGAGGGTCACGGAGTGCAGGGCGGGCCTGCAGCGGCAGAGGCTGGCGTGATGCTGCAGCCTGAGGCGCGCCGTGCGCTCTCCCGAGGGAGCCGTCCCCGGATCCCAGGACCCCGGCAGCGGCGGGCTGCACAGGCTCCCCGGAAGGGCGTGTGGCTAGTGACCTGCGCTCGCACCCAGGCCTCCTGGCGGCGGCAGCAGCGGCCTTAGCGTCCCATGTCCGTCTCTGGGCTCCGCACTCTTAGCCGCGGCTCGCACCCGTCTCCGGAGCTCTCCCAAGCAGCGTTCCCAATCCCCCCTCCTCGTGCACCAGGAAACAAAGAGGGACGTAAAAGTCTCTTGCCTCTTCGGCAGGTCCAGACCCCTCCCCAGACTCTCTCCCGGCCAGCCGCGGCGCACCAACGCCCTGCAGGCTGTGTTCACGCCGCCAACCCCAGTCCTCTCCCTGCGCTCCGACAAAAGCCGGAGCCTCAGCTCCCAGTCCCGCCCGCCCCGGCGGGCGAGCAGACAAGCCTCTCGGCTGGTGAGTGCCGGTCGGCCCGATCCTCTGCGCTGGAATCTCTCCGCTTTGCCCTCCGCACCCCTGTTGCTGTGCTCTCCTCCGCGGCTCCCAAGCTCCCCCACTCCGCCTCCCGAAGTCTCCACCCGCGAAGGGGCTCCTAGTGTGTGCACACTTTTCCTCCTTCACAGCTCTCTCCCGCTGGTGCAGGACCCGTCCCTATTCTTTTGTCTCTGTTTAGTTTTTTCTTTTGCCCTAACCAGGTACGTGGGGGGTTCCTTGCCTTTTGGGAGGTCTGAGGTCTTCTGCCAGCGTTCAGTAGGTGCTCCGTAGGAGTTGTTCCACGCGTAGATGTATTTCTGGTGTATCTGTGGAGAGGAAGGTGATCTCCGCGTCTTACTCTTCCGCCATCTTCCCAGAACCCCGCCATACTGTTTTGATTACTGTAGCTTTGTAGTATAGTCTGAGGTCAGAGAGCATGATTCCTCCGGTTCTTTCTCAAGATTGTTTTAGCTATTCAGCATCTTTTGTGTTTCCATACAAATTTTAAAATTATTCTAGTTCTGTGAAAAATACTGTTGGTATTATGATAGGAATTATATTGACTCTTTAGATTGCTTTGAATAGTATGGTTATTTTAACAATATTGATTCTTGCAATCCAGGAACACAGTATATTTTTCCACCTGTTCATGTAACCTTCAATTTCTTTCATCAATGTCTTATAGTTTTCTGAGTAGAGGTCTTTTACCTCATTAGGTAGGTTTATTTCTAGGTACTTTGTTCTTTTTGATGCAATTGTAAATGGCATGGTTTATTCAATTTCTTATTCTTATAGTTCATTATGAGTGTATAGAAATGCAACAGATTTCTGTATATTAATTTTGTATCCTGCAACTTTACTGAATTCATTGATGAGCTCTAGTAGTTTTTTAAAAGCATCTTTAGGATTTTCTATGTATTGTAACATGTCATCTGCAAACACTGACAGCTTTACTTCTTTCTTTTCAATTTGGATTTCTTCTATTTTTTTTTTTTTTACTTGCCTTATTGTTGTGGTTAGGACTTCCAACACTATGTTGAATAGAAGTGGTGAGCATGGGCATCCTTATCTTGTTCCTGATATTAGAGAAAATGCTTTCAGCTTTTCACCATTGAGTATGATGTTAGCTGTAGGCTTATCATATATAGCCTTTATTATGTTGAGGTATGTTCCTTCTATACCAGTTTTCTAGAGTGTTTTTTTTTGTGTGTGTGTGGTACGCGGGCCTCTCACTGTTGTGGCCTCTCCTGTCGCGGAGCACAGGCTCCGGATGCACAGGCTCAGTGGCCATGGCTCATGGGCCCAGCCACTCCGTGGCATGTGGGATCCTCCTGGACCAGGGCGTGAACCCGTGCTCCCTGCATTGGCAGGCAGACTCTCAACCACTGCACCACCAGGGAAGACCCTAGAGTGTTTTTTTATCATTAACGGATGTCAAATTTTGTTGAAAGCTTTTCCTGCATCTACTGAGATGATTATATGGTTTTTACTCTTACTTTGTTATGATGGTGTATGACATTGATTACTTTGTGGATATTGAACCATCCTTGAATCTCTGGAATAAATCCCACTTGATCATGGTATATGATTCTTTTAATATATTGTTGGATTTTGTTTGTTAATATTTTGTTGAGGATGTTTACATCTCTGTTCATTAGTGATATTGGTCTGTAATTTTCTTTTGTGTGTGTGTGATATCTTTGACTGATTTTGGTAACAGGATGATGCTGGCCTTGTAGAATGAGTTCAGAAGCTTTCCTTCCTCTGCAATTTTTTGGAAGAGTTTCAGAAGGATAGGTGTTAACTCTTTTCTAAATGTTTGGTAGGATCCATCTGGTCCTGAACTTTTGTTTGTTGGATTTTTTTTTTTAACTGATTCAATTTCATTACTGGTAATTGATCTGCTCATATTTTCTATTTCTTCCTGGTTCCATCTTGGGAGATTTTACACTTCTAGGAATCTGTCCACTTCCTTTAGGTTGACTGTTTATTAGCATATAATTTTTCAAAGTAATCTCCTATTATCCTTTGTATTTCTTTGGTGTTGGTTGTAATTTCTCCTTTTTCATTTCTGATTTTATTGATTTGGGCCCTCTCTCTTTTTTTCTTGATAAGTTTGGCTAAAGGTTTATCAATTTTGTTTATCTTTTCAAAGAACTAGATCTTAGTTTCATTGATCTTTTATATTTGTTTTTTAGTCTCTATTTCATTTATTTCTGCTCTGATCTTTATGATTTCTTTCTTTCTACTAACTTTGAGCTTTGCTTGTTCTTCTTTTCTAACTCCTTTAGGTGTAAGATTAGGTTTTTTGTTTGAGATTTTTCTTGTTTACTGAGATAAGCTTATATTGCTATAAACTTCTTTCTTAGAACTGCTTTTGCTGCATCTCATAGATTTTGGATGGTTGTGTTTTGCTTTCATTTGTCTCCAAGTATTTTTTTATTTATTCTCTGATTTCTTCAGTGATCCATCAGTTGTTTTGTAGCATATTGTTTGGTCTCCATATGTTTTTGTTTTTTTGCAGATTTTTTTTCTTGTAGTTGATCCCCAGTCTCATAGCACTGTGGTCAGAAAGAATACTTGATCTGATTCAATTTTCTTAAATTTACTAAGGCTTGTTTTGTGGCCTAGCTTGTGATCAATCCTGGAGAATATTTCACGTGCACTTGAAAAGAATGTGTATCTACTGCTTTTGGATGGAATGTTTTATATGTATATATATTCCATTTGGTCTAATGTGTCATTTAAGACCATCTTAATCCCACCTTGAGGAAACTAACATTGATGCAATTAGATATAATCTAATCTACAGGCCTTGTTTATATTTGCCAAATTCTGGTAATTTTTTTAATAGCAAAAGAAAATTCCATATTGTACTTTGTTTCTGATTACCATGTATATTTAGGTTAATTTGGAACAGTTCCTCAGTCTTTCTTTACCGTTAATGACACTGACAATTGTGAAGGCTGCAAGTCCCAGTTTTTTGGTAGAATGTCCCTCAAGTTCAGTTTGCCTGATGTTCCCTCTTGATTAAACTTAAGTTATGCAATTTTGGCAAGAATATCAGAGAAGTGATGCTGTGTTCTTCTCAGTGAATCCTATCAGGTGGCACATAGTATCTATTTGTCTCCTATCTGGAGATGATAATTTTGATCATTTGGTTAAGGTAGTGTCTGCCAGATTTCTACATGATAATGCTACTATTTTATTCCTTGTTATTAATAAGTATCTCATGGAGAGGTACATTGAAGTTATACAGTATCCTGTTACTCCTTAAACTTTCACATATTAGCTTTAGCATCCATTGAAGACTTTTGCCTAAATCCATTATTATTACTATGGTTACCAATGAGTGATGCTTTAATTCCATCATTCTTTGAATGATTTTTTATTGACTTTCTAATGTAAAAAAACTTTCCTTTCTTATCCATTTTATTTGCTCATTCATTCATTCATTCATTTATGTCAGTGTGGACTAAACAATTTTATTTTATAACATATATTTATATTTTACATATTGTGGGTTATAGTTCCCTACTATGTTTATTTATTTTGGTGCTCAAATTGTCCTAAATTTGGCCAGTACAAGCCCTTTCAAACTGGCCCCTGTCTCCATTTGACATATCTTCATTATTCTTTGAGCACTTTCTTACTTTTTGACACAAGACATTCTCAGCTCATTTTGTATTTTTCCCGCTCCAGCCTCAGAATCAGCCATTTCTCAAAAGAGTCCTGGTTCCTTTTAGTGACAAATGGAATTTAGATCCATGACCTTGGGATATCATTGTTTCTAGGTCATATCAATAGAGATGGAAAACAGATGTGTATATAAGTTCATATGCATACATATATAATATCCATGTCTATATCTCTATCACTTTTATCTATATATTAAAACCTATGAATTTCCACAGATACCTCCATTCCAATTCTATGACACAAGACTCACTCTATCTCTCCCTTTCCATAATTGGAGTTTCCTTATCCAGTAGTGAGAAATATGGCATCTATTTTATATATGTACTTATTTTCTCAAAACACAAAAAGTATTTTCAAAATTGTTAACTCATGCTTCTGTTAATTAAAAAAGTCTATTAATTAGAGTTTAATTTTGTTTAAAGCTTGTTGGCTTTTTATCCTTAGGGCATATAAATACTATGTTCAGAAGTTATTCAGCTTATGTCTTCTTTCCCACTTTAGTACGGTTATATTATTAATTTGATATTTGACTTGATTCACTTGCTTTTTTTTTTTGCGTTACGTGAACCTCTCACTGTTGTGCCCTCTCCTGCTGCAGAGCACAGGCTCCGGCTGCACAGGCCCAGCGGCCATGGCCCACGGGCCCAGCCGCTCCACGGCATATGGGACCCTCCCGGACCGGGGCATGAACCCACGTCCCCTACACCGGCAGGCGGACTCCTAACCACTGCGCCACCAGGGAAGCCCGATTCACTTGCTTTTGTTTAAATTATCTTTTAGGATTTTTTTCTTCTTTCATTGCTGACTTTTTCTTACTATGTAAAATGTTAACATGATTTCAAAAGTCAAAACCATGCAATAAATATGTGCATAAAAGTGTCATTTTCTCCATTCCATCTATTATTTGAGCCTCCTTCTCACTCATCTTTTATTAGCAGTACGGTGAACAGAATTCTAAGGATGACTGCCAATGACCTTGGCCCTTGTTTAATCCCTGATCCTTTGAATATGGATAGAACATGTGAATATGATGAGACATCACTCCTGTGATTATGTTACTTTATAAGGCAAAAGGGAGATTAGCTTAATGACATGAATTCTTTAAAGGCAGAGTTTTCTGTGCCTGGAATCAAAAGGGGAAATAAAAATTTTTTTAAAAGACTTAACACACCATTACTGGCTTGAAGATGGAGAAGGCCATGTGGCAAAGAGTAGAGGCAGAGCCTAGAAGCTGAGCAGCCTCTGGCTGTCAGCCATCAAGGAAACATGGACTTCAGTCCTACAATCACAAGAAACTGAATTCTGCCAACAGCCTGAATATGCTTGGAAGTGATTTTTTTCCCAAAGCTTCCAGTTAAGAACCCAGACTGGCTGACACCTTAACTTTGGTTTTATGAGACTCTCAGCAGAGAATCCAGTCAAGCCCACCTAGACTCCTGCCCTACAGAACTGTTAGTTAATAGATGGGTTTTGTTTTAAATCACTAAATTGTGGTAATAGAAAACTAATACAGTACCCAATCTTATAGTCTCTGGTTTATCTTTACTGCATTATAATTATCTTTTGAACAAATGAGCAAATTCATGTTTATTTTCCTCTTTGTATTTCTTCCTTAAGCAAAAGGTAGCATACTATTTAAACTCTTTCATAGTTTACTTTTTTCACTTAATAACATAGCCTGGAGATCACTCAACATCAGTTCATAGAATTCATTCTCCACTGTTTTTTATAGCAACATAGTACTCCAGTGTGTGATTGTAACATAGTTTACTCAACAATGCTTCTATGTATGGGCATATAGGTTGTTCAGTTTCCAGTTTTCAATTATAAATAATGCTGCAATGAATAATCTTTTGAATCCTCAAGGAAATTCCTAGAAGTGATATCACCAGGCCAAATGATAAGCATGTACATAGTTTTACTTGATATTGCCAAATTCCTCTCATCAGGGTTGTACCATGTGACATTCCCATCAGCAATTTAGTTATGTTGATGCATGGGTTTTGTGTAGTTAATGTATTCCTGTGTATTTTTTAGGGTATGTTGGGAATACCAGATTTATATGGTAGCAATTACCTAGGCTACCATCTACTCAATATTTGAGACTTTTTTGAATTGGCAAATTACTTTCCAGAAAAATTGTTCTATATTCTTCCAACAGTACATGAGAGTTCCTGTCTCACTGCACCCTACAAGTAGAAAAGAGTCAATTTCAATCTTTCAAAAGAGTAAATTTAGTCATACACTGTATAAACATTTTGGCCAAATAAGAAATGGAAGAATGTTAAATTCATATTTGTCTGAAATAAAAGGTAAATCCAAATATTATCATCATCACAAAACAAAATAAAATATGGAGATACAAAAATTATTCTGAAAATTTTTTTCACTATTTAATTGTGATTATAAATTTTATTATTGAAATATTTAAGCTAAAGTTTTAAAATTTGAGTTATAGTGCAAAAATAATGTTTTCTCAGAATAGTCAGCTATTATATTGCTCTTGAACTAATTGTCTGAACATTTAACGTGATAGTAAATAGAATCTTTTTCATTTGCGATTGCTAAGGAAGTGAGGTATTTGGGAACAATTTTTCTCTAACATTTTCTTTCTTTCTTTACATTTAATATTCTTCATTATTTCAATATAAAATGTATCCAGGATGTTGATCTTTTCTTCTTAGTAAATTTTGAGATGACAAAGTAAGCATTCTGTTTTTATTCTAACCTCATAATACATAAAAAATTAATAAATCATACCTTTCTTGAGTAATTCATGAGCTAAATGGAATTAATAACTAAAAATTACATATAGTGCTTAAAGGTTATTTTGTATTTGCTTCATGCTACTTTTATTTTACAAATGCAAATGTAACCAAAAAGTCTATAAAGATTAAAATTATGATCCATTATACACCTATCTAGGGGAGTATCTATCATGCTGACTTTTACTATTTTGAAACATTTATAAGTGTATTGCCTTAAAAAATATATAATGTTCTTTCTGAATTTATCTAGCTAACATATTCTTTTAATATTAGCAATAACTGGAAATATGTTTTCCTATTTATTTAGCTACTTGGAAATTCTTAGCAGTTGTTTTACGTTCATGAAATTATTATCTTTCATAATCATAATTATTGCAACATTTTACTTTTTAAATAAATCATATACATGTCTACTTCAAACAAAGTTGAATTTCAACATATAAAGCACACAAGGAAATCATTATTGAAGGTTATATTTAGAATGCTTACCTAATTTTGCATATGAATTGTGCATATTATTAATATTGTGCTGACTACTTCTAATGGGATCCTATGAGATCACATAATTTTATTTTTTTAATTTTAAAAAATTTTTATTTTATATTGGAGTGTAGTTAACAATATTGTATTAGTTTCAGGTATACAGCAAAGTGATTCAGTTATACATATACATATACCTATTCTTTTTCAAATTCTTTCCCCATTTAGGTTAGTACAGAGTATTGAATAGAGTTCCCTCTGCTATACATTAGGTCCTCGTTGGTTATCTATTTTAAATTTAGCAGTATGCACTCGTAAATCCCAAACTCCCAGTTGATTCCTCACCTGCATTCTTCCCACCTAGTAACCATAGGTTCCCTCTCCAAGTTTGTGAGTCTGTTTCTGTTTTGTAAATATGTTCATTTGTATCATTTTCCTTTTTTAGATTCCTCATATAAGCGATATCATATGATATGTGTTTTTCTCTGTCTGACTTACTTCACTTAGTATGATAATCTCCAGCTCCATCAATGTTGCTGTAAATGGCATTATTTCATTCTGTTTAATGGCTGAATAATATTCCATTCTATATAGTACCACATCTTCTTTATCCATTCATCTGTTGATCGACATTTAGGTTGCTTCTATCTCTTGGCTATTGTAAACAATATGCAATGAACATTGGGGTACATGTATCCTTTTTTTTTCACATCTTTCTTGGAGTATAAATGCTTTACAATGTTGTGTTAGTTTCTGCTGTACAACAAAGTGAATCAGCTATATGTATACATATATCCCCATATCCCCTCCCTCTTGAGCCTCCCTCCCACCCTCCCTATTCCATCCTTCTAGGTCATCACAAAGCACCGAGCTGATCTCCCTGTGCTTTGCAGCTGCTTCCCACTAGGCATCCATTTTACATTTGGTAGTGTATATATGTCAATGCTACTCCCTCACTTCATCCCAGCTTCCCCTTCCCCACCATGCCCTCAAGTCTGTTCTCTACATCTATGTCTTCATTCCTGCCCTGCCACTAGGTTCATCAGTACCACTTTCTTAAATTCCATATGTATGCATTAGCATACGGTATTTGTTTTCCTCTTTCTGACTTGCTTCACTCTGTATGACAGATTCTAGGCCCATCCACCTCACTACAAATAACTCAATTTCATTCCTTTTTATGGCTGAGTAATATTCCATTGTATATATGTGCCACATCTTTATACAATCATCTGCTGATGGACATTTAGGTTGCTTCCATGTCCTGCCTATTGTAAAGAGTGCTGCAATGAATATTGTGGTACATGTCTCTTTTTCAATTATGGTTTTCTCAGGATATATGTCCAGTAGTAAGATTGCTGGGTCATATGGTAGTTCTATTTTTAGTTTTTTAAGGAACCTGCATACTGTTCTCCATAGTGGCTGTATCAGTTTACATTCCCACCCACAGTGCAGGAGGGTTCCCCTTTCTCCACATCCTCGCCAGCATTTACTATTTGTAGATTTTTTGATGATGCCATTCTGAAGGGTGTGAGGTGATACCTCATTGTGGTTTTGATTTGCATTTCTCTAACGATTGGTGATGTTGAGCGTCTTTTCATGCATTTGTTGGCTATCTGTATGTCTTCTTTGGAGAAATGTCTGTTTAGGTCTTCTGCCCGTTTTTGGACTGTGTTGCTTGTTTTTGTGATATTGAGCCGCATGAGCTGCTTGTATATTTTGGAGATTAATCCTTTGTCAGTTGCTTCATTTGCAAATATTTTCTGCCATTCTGAGCATTGTCTTTTGGCCTGGTTTATGGTTTCCTTTGCTGTGTAAAAGCTTTTAAGTTTCATTAGGCCCCATTTGTTTATTTTTGTTTTTATTTCCCTTACTCTAGGAGGTGGGTCAAAAAGATCTTGCTGTGATTTATGTCATATAGTGGTTTTCCTATGTTTTCCTCTAAGAGTTTTATAATGTCTGGCCTTGCATTTAGGTCTTTACTCCATTTTGAGTTTGTTTTTGTGTATGGTGTTAGGGAGTGTTCTAATTTCATTCTTTTACATGTAGCTGTCCATTTTTTCCAGCACCACTTATTGAAGAGGCTGATTTTTCTCCATTGTATATTCTTGCCTCTTTATCAAAGATAAGGTGATCATATGTGCGTGGGTTTATCTCTGGGCTTTCTATCTTGTTCGATTGATCTATATTTCTGTTTCTGTGCTAGTACCATACTGTCTTGATTACTGTAGCTTTGTAGCATAACCTGAAGTCAGGGAGCCTGATTCCTCCAGCTCTGTTTTTCTTTCTCAAGGTTGCTTTGGCTATTTGGGGCCTTTTGTGTTTCCATACAAATTGTAAAATTTCTTTTTCTAGTTCTGTGAGAAATGCCATTTGTAATTTGATAGGGATTGTACTGAACCTGTAGATTGTTTTGTGTAGTACAGTCATTTTCACAAGGTTCATTCTTCCCATCCAGGAACATGGTATATCTCTCCATCTGTTTATGTTATCTTTGATTTCTTTCATCTGTGTTTTATAGCTTTCTGCATACAGGTCTTTTGTGCCTCCTTAGGTAGGTTTATTCCTAGGTATTTTATTCTTTTGTGTTGTCATGGTAAATGGGATTGTTTCCTTAATTTCTCTTTCTGATCTTTTGTTGTTAGTGTGTAGAAATACAAGAGATTTCTGTGCATTAATTTTGTATCCTGCAACATTACCAAATTCATTGATTAGTTCTAGTAGTTTTCTAGTGGATATTTAGGATTCTCTATGTATAGTATCATGTCATTGACAAACAGTGACAGTTTTAGTTCTTCTTTTCCAATTTGTATTCCTTTTATTTCTTTTTCTTTTTTGATTGCTGTGGCTAGGACTTCCAATACTATGTTGAAAAATAGTGGTGATAGTGGACATCCTTGTCTTGTTCTTGATCTTAGAGGAAATGATTTCAGTTTTTCACCATTGAGAATGATGTTTGCTGTGGGTTTGTAGTATATGGCTTTTATTATGTTGAGGTAATTTCCCCCTATGCCCACTTTCTGGAGAGTTTTTATCTTAAATGGGTGTTGAATTTTGTCAAAAGCTTTTTCTGTATCTCTATGTGATTGAGATGATCATATAGTTTTTATTCTTTAATTTGTGTATCACATTGATTGTTTTGCATATTTTGAAAAATCCTTACATCCCTGGGATAAATCCCACTTGATCATGGTATATCATCCTTTTAATGTGTTGTTGGATTCTGTTTGCTAGTATTTTGTTGAGGATTTTGTGTCTATATTCATCAGTGATATTGGTGTATAATTTTCTTTTTTTATGATATCTTTGTCTGGTTTTGGTATTAGGGTGATGGTGGCCTCGTAGAATGAGTTTGGAAGTGTTCCTCCCTCCACAATTTGTGGAACCATTTGAGAAGTATAGGTGTTAACTCTTCTCTAAATGTTTGATAGAATTCACCTGTGAAGCCATCTGGTTCTGGACTCTTGTTTGTCGGAAGAATTTAATTACAGTTTCAATTTCATTACCTGTGATTGGTCTGTTTATATTTTCTAATTCTTCCTGGTTCAGACTTGGAAGGTTGTACTTTTTCAAGAATTTGTCCATTTCTTTCAGTTTGTCCATTTTATTGTCATTCAATTGCTTGTAGTAGTCTTATGATCTTTTGTATTTCTGCAGTGTCAGTTGTAATCTCTCCTTTTTCATTTCTAATTTTGATTTGAGTCCTCTCCCTTTTTTTTTTTTTGATAAGTCTGGCTAAGGGTTTAGCAATTTTGTTTATCTTCTCAAAGATCAAGCTTTTAGTTTTATTGATCTTTGCTATTGTTTTCTTTGTTTCTATTTCATTTATTTCTGCTCTGATTTTTATGATCTCTTTCCTTCTACTAATTTTGGGTTTTCTTTGTTCTTCTTTTTCTAGTTGTTTTAGGTTTAAGGTTACATTGTTTATTTGAGATTTTTCCTGTTTCTTGAGGTGAGCTTGAATTGCTATGAACTTCCCTCTTAGAACTGCCTTTGCTGCATTCCATAGGTTTTGGGTCATCGTGTTTTTATTGTCATTTGTTTCTAGGTATTTTTTGATTTCCTCTTTGATTTCTTCAGTGATCTCTTAGTTATTTAGCAGCACACTGTTTAGCCTCCATGTACTTGTGTTTTTTTCCATTATTTTCCTGTAATTGATTTCTAATCTCATAGCGTTGTGGTCGGAAAAGATGCTTGATACAATTTTAATTGTCTTAATTTTTCCAAGGTTTGATTTATGGCCCAAAGTGTGATCTATTCTGGAGAAAGTTCCATGTGCACTTTAGAAGAAAGTTTATTCTTCTGCTTTCAGGTGGAATGTCCTAAACAAATCAATTACGTCTATCTGGTCTACTATGTCATTTAAAGCTTGTGTTTCCTTATTTATTTTCTGTATGGATGATCTGTCTATTGGTGTAGGTGGGGTGCTAAAGTCCCCCACTATTATTGTGTTAATGTTGATTTCTCCTTTTATGGCTGTTAGCATTTGCCTTATGTATTGAGGTGCTCCTATGTTGGGTGCATAAATATTTATGATTGTTATGTTTTCTTCTTGGATTGATCCCTTATGTAATGTCCTTCCTTATCTCTTGTAAGATTCTTTATTTTAAAGTCGATTTTATCTGATATGAGTATTGCTACTCCAGGGTAGGTGATTTCCATTAGCATGGAATATCTTTTTCCATCCCCTCACTTTTAGTCTGTATGTGTCCCTAGGTCTGAAGTGGGTTTCTTGTAGACAGCATTTATAAGGGTTTTGTTTTTGTATCCATTCAGCCAGTCTGTGTCTTTTGGTTGGAGCACTCAATCCATTTACATTCAAGGTGATTATTGATATGTATGTTCCTCTTACTATTTTCTTAATTGATTTGGGTTTGCTTTTGTGGGTCTTTTTCTTTTCTTGTGTTTCCCACTTAGAGAAATTCCTTCAGCATTTGTTGTAAAGCTGGCTTGGTGGTGCTGAATTCTCTTAGCTTTTGCTTGTCTGTAAAGCTTTTGATTTCCTCATTGAATCTGAATGAGATCCTTGCTGCATAGAGTAATCTTGGTTGTAGTTTTTTCCCTTTCATCACTTTAAATATGTGCTGTCACTCCCTTCTGGCTTGCAGAGTTTCTGCTGAAAGTTCACCTGTTAACCTTATGGGGATTACCTTGTATGTTATTTGTTTCTTTTCCCTTGCTGCTTTTAATATTTTTTCTTTGTATTTAATTTTTGATAGTTTGATTAATATATGTCTCAGCTTGTTTCTCTTTGGGTTTATCCTGTATGGGATTATGCACTTCCTGGACTTGATTGACTATTTCCTTTCCCATGTTAGGGAAGTTTTCGACTATAATCTCTTCAAATATTTTCTCAGACACTTTCTTTTACTCTTCTTCTTCTGGGACCCTGATAGTTCGAATGTTGGTGCGTTTAATGTTGTCCCAGAGGTCTCTGAGACTGTCCTCAATTCTTTTCCTTTGTTTTTCTTTATTCTGCTCCCTGGCAGTTATTTCCACCATTTTATCTTCCATCTCACTTATCTGTTCTTCTGCTCCAATTATTCTGTTATTGATTCCTTCTAGAGTATCTCTAATTTTAGTTATTGTGTTGTTCATCACTGTTTGTTTGCTCTTTAGTTCTTCTAGATCCTTGTTAAATGTTTCTTCTTTTTTCTCATTTCTGTTTCTGAGATTTTAGATCATCTTTACTATAATTGCTCTGAATTCTTTTTCAGGTAGGTTGCCTATTTCATCTTCATTTATTTGGTCTTGTAGGTATTTACCTCTTTCATCTGTAACATATTTTTTTGTCATTTCATTTTTTATTTTTAGTGGGTGGGGCTGTATTTTTGTCTTACTGGTTGTTTGGCCTGAGGCTTCTAGCACTGGAGTTTGAAGGCAGTTGGATAGAGCTGGGTCTTGGTGCTGAGATGAGGACCTCCGGGAGGCCTCACTCTGATTAATATTCCCTGGGGTCTGAGGTTCTCTGTTAGTCCAGCTGTTTGGACTCAGAGCTCCCACTACAGGAGCTTGGGTCCAGTCTCCGACCTGGGAACCAAGGTCTCACAAGCCATGTGGCATGGCCAAAAAAAAGAAAAAGAAAAAAGGAGCAATACAATAACAAAGAATAAAAAAAAATTAAAAAGATAAAAAATATATTAGGAAAAATAAAAATATAATTGCAACAAGGTAAAATAAAACCACAACAGAAAAAAGAAAAAACAAAGGGGGAACAAGCTAAAAGGAGCAGAATAATAATAGAGAATAAAGAATAAAATAAATTTAGAAAAATAAAAGATTTATTAGAAAAATAAAAATGAAGCAACAAGGTAAATCAGAATTCCAATCTAAAAGAGGATAAAAGAAAAAAAAAAGCATTGGCTATGGGAGGCGGAGTTTAGGCATGGGTGGAACTTAGGCAGGGGTGGGGTTTAGTGTGGAGTGGGACCTGGGTGGGTCGGGTGGTGACATTTGAGCATGAGGTGGGGCCTAGGCTCAGGACCCAGCTGGAAAAGGCTTTGGGGGCAGGGTCTAGGTGGGGCAAGGTTCAAGCATGGGGTGGTGTCTCTGCTTAGGACCTGCATGGAAGGGGAGAGGCAACACCTCCAAAGGAGGGCCTCCGGAGTGTGGAGTTCCAGAGTTTGGAGGTAAGGCCCTGGGTGAGGATGTGTGGGTGGGGTTTAGGCCTAGCTCAGTTGGTGGGGTTCTCAGAGGGGGTCTCTAAGTGTAGAGGTAGGGCCCTGGGTGGGGGTGTAGGGTTGGGACTTGGGCTCTGCACAGCAGGAGGGAAGCTCTGAGAGCAGAGGATTAGGCCCGTGAGCTCAACAGGCTCCTCGGTGCCTAAGTGGACAGGGAAAGCTCTGGCTGCATTCCCTACCATTCCTCTGCACAACCCCCATCTCTCCCAGGGTCTCCCCCATCCCTGCTGGACCCCTAACCATGGGTGGGTCCTGCTGGGTGTAGAAGTCCTCCCCTCCTCCAGCCACCCCTCATGGGTGCTGGTCCTGTAGGTCCGGCCTTTACTTTTGCTCCCCCTTCCCTCCCTCCCACTCCCTCATGACCCGCGCAGCTGGAGGAGGTCTTGGTGGGCAGAGGATCAGGCCCAGGGGCCCAAGTGGGCAGGGGAAACCTGGCCACACTCCCTTTTGATCCTCTGCCCCACAATGGTCCCCCAATTTTCCCCTTTGGGCTCGGGATCCCTTCACTTCCCTTAACGGCCCCTCAGGGGTGCCAGTCCCATCCCACCTCCACTTCTCCTCCCCTCTCACTCCCCACCATGTCCCACGTCCTACCCTGTTGCTGGGGGTTCCTCCCATCCCCTTAGGTGTCCATGGTCCCCCACCAGTGCCTGGTAGGTGCCCTAGTTGTGCAGGGACACAAATTCCACATCCTCCTAGTCTGCCATCTTGACTCTGTCCCACATGTATCCTTTTGAACAACATTTTTCTCCAGATATATACCCAGGAGTGGGATTCCTGAATCATACAGTAGCTCTATTTTTAGTTTCTTAAGGAACCTCCATACTGTTCTCCATAGTAGTTGTACCAATTTACATTACCACACACAGTTTAGGAAGGTTCTCTTTTCTCCACACCCTCTCTAACATTTATTGTTTATAGACTTTTTGATGATGGCCATTCTGACCAGTGTGAGGTGATATCTTGTACTTTTGATCTGCATTTCTCTAATAATTAGTGATGTTGAACATCTTTTCATGTGCTTCTTGGTCATCTGTATGTCTTCTTTGGAGAAATGTATATTTAGATCTTCTGCCCATTTTTTGATTGGGCTGTTTGGTTTTTTTTTGATATTGAGCCACATGGACATTTGTAAATTTTGGAGATTAATCCCTTGTCAGTCACATAATTTGCAAATATTTTCTCTCATTCTGTGGGTTATATTTTAATTTTGGTTATGGTTTCCTTTGCTGTGCAAAAGCTTTTTTAAATTTAATTTAATTAGGTCCCATTTGTTTATTTTTGTTTTTATTTCCATTACTCTAGGAGGTGGATCGAAAAAGATATTTCTGCAATTTATGTCAAAATGTGTTCTGCCTATGTTTTCCTCTTAGAGTTTTATAATATCCAGTCATACATTTAAGTCTTTATTCCATTTTGAGTTTATTTTCGTGTATGGTGTTAGGGAGTATTCTAATTTCATTTTTTTACATGTAGCTGTCCAGTTTTCCCAGCACCATTTATTGAAGAAACTGTCTTTTCTTCATTGTACAGTCTTTCCTCCTTTGTCAGAGATTAATTACATAATTTTAATTACACTGAAGTTCAGTCATTTCAGAATTAATGTTGACAAAAGAAGAGGCTGAAGCTGAATAGCTGATGTAGTTGAGAATACCAAAGCTGGAGCCAAATTTATGCACCCCAAAATATATTATTTCAATTTAACTTATTTCATTGAATACTGGTGAGGTTGGACTTCTTTACATGTTTAATAATACCTATTTGGTGCTTTTCTGAATTATATATTCATACCTCTCTTTTTTATTTTTTATTTGGGATCACAACATTTTACATTGTATTTAGTAATATTAGTTCCTATATCTGTATAGATCTTTATCATGTCATTAATTCTTATAATCACCATGTGTGGTTGGCAAAATAGTTATCATCCCCATTCAATAGCTATGGAAACTGAGATTCAGAAATTTGAAGTAGTTTGTACAAAAGTTACATAGTGTGGAGTATGTGATGTATGTGATGCAAAATCCTGTAATGGATTAGAACATCCCAAACCTCTCTTATGCCACCACCTTATTCTGTGTACTGGACTTAACCTCTTTCTAGCATAACACAAAGCATTAGCAAAGCCATTATTTATTTTTTAATCATTCATTCAATGGCTCTTTATTGAGATAATCATCAACTGAGCTTAGCTTACTGTCTTCTATATATTTGCAAAAGATGACCTAGCTATTATCTAGTCTCTTAGAGGAATTAATTTCAAAAAAAAAACTAGTGAATCTTTCCTTGATATATAAAGTGTCCTGAGAAGGTGTACTATGTGGGTTCAGATACATCATCAACATGGCTATATTTTAAAGGACTAAGCTTTAATGATCATTTATATTCTTAGGAAGATACATTTGTCTTTACTGAGAATGTTCTGTGTGCAGATAAAAACCTTTCTGCCAGTTGAGTTTATGGAAAGACTTTAGCCTTTATTTAACAGACTTTAGCCTGTTCTGGAATTCAGACCCATAAAGCAAGCACTGTTCTCAGGTGACCTGGCTCCTCGTCTCCAGGAGGACAGGAAATAAATCAATTAAACAAAATAGAAAAAAGATTTGGGATAAGAAATTGGACAGAAAGAATAAAACAAAAGGTTCAGGACAAGAGAAGAAGAGCTTAAGGTGAAGATGGGAATGAGCATTAGTTGAAACTTGGAAATCAAGATGGTCTTTTGTTTGTAGTGGGAGTTAAGCTCATTTAATCTTAATTTGCTCAGCTATATTTGAAAAGAAGTTAGCAGCACTCTTTTTCTTCCAAGATTCTCAAGAAGTTCAGATGTTTTTGTTGCCCTTCTTGATGTATTAACCCTATCACAATTTCAGTTTTTGTAGCCTCTCACTCAGGTATTTTTAATATGTTTACTTTTATCCAAGAACTTGTCCTTATAATGATTTCTGCTGTTTTCCAGGAACAGGAGGATAAACAACATGACTTTTCAGGACATATCCCAGACTTAAAATTAAGATTTCTTCCTCACGTGACACATCTCTTTAGAGATCTTACTCACTCTAGGCCTCTGGCCCTGCAATTATTGTTTGGTTGAGAGAACAGGGATAGGCATGAAGGCATGAGCTCAGAAGAGCCAATGTGACTATCACCCAACCCTCGGCTCACATTCAGAATGCACACAGCGATGTTTGGAGACTAGGGTAAGCACCTGTCCTTCTATATGTGGTTTGATTTCTATAGGCAGAGCTAATTGAATCTGGTGAAGAGGGATACGGAGGAAAAAGCAATTCTGTTAATGTATTAGACGTTAGAAAGCTCTGGATCAAAGGATTCTTGCATCATTAAAACCTCAGGGAAGGACTACTGTGGTTTCCTGAAGCAGGTGCCCAGGCTAATTTCTTAAGGATTTGCATTTTGGGGTGGACTGACAAGTTAGCTATTGGAGGTTGAGGTTATCCCTGGATTATTCAAAGAAAAGGAAAAAATCCTTGGTTGGTAAATCTAAAACTTGAATTCAATGAATCGAGCTGCATAAGATTTCATGTTCTTTGGTTTCCTGGAAGCCTGATGTAAGCCAATGTCCATGTCAACATCAGTAATCAGTGATGAGCAGTGGAAAAGTGGAAACTCCCTGGATATAGGGTGAGGGCATGCACACACACACACACAAACACACACATGCACACACACAAACACACATACACACCACTTGCCATGATTCCAACACTGTGTTATACATAAGTATGTAATAAAAATAGTGGAGCATATTCTTTGTAAAATACTATAAATTCTTTGAAGGCTGAGACTAAAACAGGTAATTTTGCCATGATTAGTAATGTGCTTATTCAGAATATTCAAGAATTGTAATATTTCTCTCCAGTCAAATTTCTGAAAATACCTGTAGAGAAGAAGTTCAGATTAAATAGACTTAAGAACTTATTTGGCAGGAAAATAGGGAGAAAGATTAAAAGAATGAAAGATGAATCTACTTTCATAATTATTTTATAATGGCAGAAAGAATTAGAAGTACCTCCTCACTGGATCCCAGTTGGAAAGCGCTGATGGGAATAATTCCCTCAGAGGTAGCACTTTCCGCTAAGTGCATAGAAAAGCAGCCCTTCAAGACAACCAACCACAGCTGTCTTGTGATAATGACAGCCCAAATAGGGTTGTTAGATTTGGTAAATATAAATATAGGATGCCCACTTAAATAAACATGTATATCGCATGCAAATATTGAGGTTACCTGGGATCATACACAGGAAATATTTCATGACCTGCTTAGGCTAAAAAATTAATCATTGTGTATCTGAAATCCAAATTTAACTAGGAGTTCTGTATTTTATCAAGCAACCCTAAACCAACAACTCTTCCAAACTTCCTTCCACCAAAAAAAAAAAAAAAAAATTAAAAAGCCTTTTTCTTTCATTAAGAGGAACACATTGACTGTGTGGGTAAGATGGGTAGGTCCAGATCTGGATGACTGAAGAAACATATTTTATCAATAAGGATTAAGACTATACTCTCTAGGGAAAAAAATGTGCATGTCTTTGACAAGATTATTGTCATTTAAAATTATATTTTTAAAAAATATAAATTTTGACAACTCAAACTATATAGACACATATAAAGAAAATTTGGGGACTTCCCTGGTGGTTAAGAATCTGCCTGCAATGCAGGGGATACAGGTTCGATCCCTGGTCTGGGAAGATCCTACATGCTGCTGAGCAATTAAGCCCGTGCGCCACAACTACTTAGCCTGCACTCTAGAGCCCGCAAGCCACAACTACTGAGCCCCCGTGACACAATTACTGAAGCCCACGCACCTAGAGCCCATGCTCCACAGCAAGAGAAGCCACCACAATGAGGAGTCTGTGCACTGCAACGAAGAGTAGCCCCTGCTCGCCGCAACTAGAGAAAGCCCGCGTGCAGCAATGAAGACTCAACGCAGCCATAAATAAATAAATAAATATATTAAAAAAAAATAAAATTTAATAATCTGCTACTCACTGACCTACAATGTCGTCTACCCACAGTGACCAATATCTACTGTTTACTGTGTATTTATGCACATCTTTACTATGCTTATGTACTTCCATAAAATTCCCTTTTAGTAGGATCACAATACTCTGAACTTGATATGCTTACTTTAAGGACGTCTAGTTAATGGAACCGGAGGATTACAGCTCATACTATGGCAATGGCAAATCAACATACATATTCTATTGTTCTCAGCCTTGACTGCAGACACATCCTGTGTCCAGTGTCCCCTAGGACTCCCATTACTCCTGCCATCACAGTCCTCTAGCCCAGTGCTATCTAATACAGCAGTCACTGACCACATGTAGCTGTTGGCCACATGAAATGTAGCTTTTCCAAATGGAGATGTGCTATAGGTGTAGAATATGCACTAGATTCCAAAACCTTCATTACAAAATAACTCATCAATGACTTTTATATTGATTACCTATTGAGATGATAAGACTTTGTCTATATTGGGTTAAATAAAAAGTATTATTAGAATTCATCAATTTCTTTTTACATTTTTTAAATGAGATTACCAGAAAATTATACATTACATATGCAATTTGCATTGTATTTCTACTGGCAGCGCTGTTCTAACTCAAAGTTCTTGAAAATGGCATGAGTTCACCCAAGAGATGCACAAGGTGATTCTTCGAGGGTGTGGAAAGAAAGTATAACTTCTTACTCATTTTTATCTTATGCATGTTGTTATTTATAGTTGTGAGTCTGTCTCAGATGTACACAATACATCAATATAGAAGCAAATATGTATAATTTGCAATAAATGAACATATGTTTATTTGGAAATGTATTAAAAACATTTTTTCCAGATAGGGATGTGCAATAAAAAATTAAAACACATAGAGGCCTGGCTTTGTAGGGGCGAACTGAGGGTCTGTTTTCCTGTCTCTCTTATGTTTCTTCTCTTTATGGTGCTCCCGTGGGTATGTGACCCTTCTTCCACTCCTTTGTACTGCTGACTTTTATTTATTTTCTCTCCTGAATCATGTCCAAAGGCTTCCCAGGGAGGAGAAAAGAAGTTATAAGTTTTGGTTTCCTGTTTCTTGAATCTTATGGTTTTGTGTCCTTGTTTCTTGGATACCCTGAACATGATCTCCGGCAAGGTTGGGCTGCCCCTGGCCTCTCCCACATGGCTTCTTCTCTGAAAGTCTAGTTCCCACCCCCAAGGTACAAAATTCTCCCTCAGACTCTTCTCCAGCACTTCCTTCCATCCTCTTGCTCTGAGGTCCTAATTAGGCTGTGGAGGTGACTGAGCAGAACTGGGTTTACATTACACTGATCCTATCAGGTGATGAGAAGAGAGGGAAAGCAAAAGTGAGATGAGAACATAGATTGATTCCAGGGGCATTAGAAAGGAGTTATAGGAGTTCATTAAGACTGTAGCACTTTCTTCAAAAGAACATCTGTTCAGTAACTTCTTTTGGAGGTAATGGGCTGATGTTCTGATAAAAAAGGACTTAGTGAGCATAGTGAGAGATATGGGACGGAACATGAGTGGTCAGACGGTCATACAGGGAAAGTGAAGACAGGGTGGAGTTTTTTAAGAAGCTTGGACTCCCACCCATCAATGGCTTGGGTCCTGGCATGCACACACAAACACACACACACACACACACACACACACACACCCCGCTTGCCCTGCCCCCAGGCTTATTCTGTCTGAAATTGAAGGCTGCCTTTGTTTCTGATCATTCATATGTCATGTCTCTCCCATTCACGTACTCTCTTAATCCCTCATTCTTATGCTCAGAAAACATGTACTGATCGACGACCTGATCTATGAAATGCACCAGAACACAAAGATAATCAAGTCTGGTGACCACATTCAGGGGATTTTTTACCAAACAGAACTTGGGTCTACTTGCCCACTTTGCAGCAAAGCCAATTTGCTGACACCAGGTTGTGATGAAGGAAAGTAGCGTTTACTTCAGGGCACCAAGCACGAAGTATGGGCAGTTCACGCTCAAAAACCTGAACTCCACGGTGGCTTTCAGGGAAGGATTTTTAAAGACAACATTTGGAATGAGAGCGGCAGGGTGCATGGATTTCTTCTGATTGGCTGGCGGTGAGGTAACAGTGTGGTGTTTCAGGAATCTTAATCATTAGCCTCTGCTTCTAACCAGTCTTGGTCTACATGCTTGTGCTCAGCACGGGTCACTGTCCTCTGCCTGGGTGGGGGTCTTAGTTCCTGCAGAGCAAATCAAAGATAAGTGTCAGATTGTTGTGTATACCCCTTGGGGAGGATCTAGGGCTCTGATTTACTGCTGAACTACTGTTTCTTGACTGCTCTCCCTCTGTTTCTGTATTCCCCCACTTCCTTAATTAGTAACTGCTTGAGTCTGCTCTTCGAAACCCAGAGAAGTCCTAGGAGACTAAAGCCTTTTTCTACAAACAAGAAATAGGGGATATCGAGGGACATTGTGCCTAGGAGGGCCCGTAGGGTCCTGCTTGGTTTCGGATTCTGCATTTGGTGTTCTAGGTTGAACCTTATAAAATCGCCAGTATCGGACACTTTCTGACTTACAAAATGACCTTTTC
The DNA here is from genome assembly GCF_964270905.1 of Leucopleurus acutus. Taxonomy (NCBI): domain Eukaryota; kingdom Metazoa; phylum Chordata; class Mammalia; order Artiodactyla; family Delphinidae; genus Leucopleurus; species Leucopleurus acutus. Next base: position 98,719,099 of record NC_139149.1, read on the forward strand.
ATATGGTTCAGCTTAAAAATGCTCTTGCCTTCACATAGACATTTTGGGGTTCATAGCAACATAGAAAGTGTGTTAAGGATACAGATTCTGGCACCAGACTTATTATTATTTACTAGTTTTTAAAACTTAAGTAAACTTTATTTTAACTCATCTGAGCCTCATTTTCCTCATATTGAAAATGAAAATAATAATAGGTTCTACTTCATGGTGTTCTCCTGAGGATTTAAAGAAGTAATCTTTATAAAGCATCTGATGTATTCCCCAGCACACAGTAAGTATTCAATCAATGTTAGCTGCTATTATCTTTATTGCTGGAAGGTGGTATCAGTCTCCTCTCTGTGTTTTCTTACTTGCAAAACAATAAAATAGACCTGCTCAAACTAGAGAAAAAGCTCCTGTCCTTCCTCCCATCCCCCAAGCTACCACCACATCAATAGGGAAAATGGAACATCTAAGCCATGAACATTCAACAAAAGTTTTTCAAAGAAAGCAATTAGGAATTTTAGTGTTTGACTTTTTAATAGAGAAGTATAAAACGGCAGTAGGACACAGAAAATGCAATGAGTGCAGGAAGCAAGGCAGCAGGTGGCCATGCTGGCCTTGTTTCAATTTGGGGCAGGGTTTTAGCATCTAGAGCTTTGCCTATTTATTCCAAATGAGAGCCAAGGTGCTAGTGCCCTTGTGAGGAGTCTGTGCTGAGTTTCATGTTTGTGCAGGGAGGGTTTGAAGGGCAGAACACAGCCACAGGACTGATGGACAGAGAGATAGACGTGCTTGGATTCACGACGGAGCAGCTGACCAGTGCTGACACTCTGGTGAGGACACACAGTTGATTTAACATAGGTTGCTGGTCTCCCAAGCCAGAAGTCAAAAGAAATAAATCATTGGTGTTATTAACTGTCTTCTGGTGGGAGGGTTGCACTGGTCCCCCGGTAGTGCCTACAGAGCTAAGATTCTCTGACGCTGATTCCACACTGAACTGCCCTTACGGAGAAGCTGTGGGCTAAGAACCCCTCGCCTGTCATCACTGGAGGTCACCATGATCATTCTGGTTAGTCATTCCAACAATCAAGGGGCTTGTTTACAAGGGAGAAAATGAAACAAAGATAAGCAGACAAACAAATGTTGCCCTGGATTAGCCAGTAGATCTGAAGGGTTTGAACCAGAGGTGCCAAAACAGGTAACGGGTGGGATCAAATCTCTCCTTTAGCATTTAACATTTATGGGGCATGGGCCGGTCCTTTTACCTTCCAGCCCTCAGTTTCCCCATCTGAGAAATGGTAGTGAAAATCTGCCCCACGGGGTTGGTTGTTGTGAGGTTGAAAGACGATCGTGCAGGTTGGTTGACTTTCCTCCCCTCTGTAGAAAGTCACTCCAGGAAAGAGCCAACAATTCTGGCCAGGCACATGCAGCACCGCCCTGCCTGTGAAAGCACCCCTCCCTCTCTCCCTCACCCGTCCTCTCTTCTTGGCTTTTCCCCAGAAGGCCCCAAGGCTCCCAGGACAACTGCCAAACCACAGGACGTTGAGATTGGCTTTCAGGGACCCTCCCCTTTTGCCCCCTCCATCCTCTGGGTGGCAGTCATGTTTGGGGCTCCCTCCTGGGAGGATAAGGCCTCATGGCTGCCCAGCTTGCTACGCCAGCACTTGTAGGGAATTCATCTGAAACCAGCATCAACAGTTTGTGTTTATTTGGGGCATGCAGAGGAGCCAAGGGCTACGAACAGAGTTGAATTCCAGAACTCTCTATGACTCCCATCAGCCTATGTCAATCAGACCCTTTACCTGGAAAGAAGCTAGGCTTTGTCTTTCCAGTTCCTCAAAAAGAAGACCACACACTAGTTGCTCTCTGAAGTTCCACTTTTCACCCCTTGATGATGAAACCCAACCCTGTGCCTTATCAAAGACAAGAGTTATTAGAGAGATGATGATGAGAAATGATGTGTCTCTGATTGCAAGGGATGGAAAGACTACACTGTTTAATATTTCAACCTTTTTATTGAAATATAATACATACAGAGGAAAGTATACAAATTATAAATGCACAGCTAGGAGTTGATGGCAGGGCAAAATTCACACTAGCACTGGGCTCCAACATTTTTAGCTGAACTGTGAAGCCTCTTATAGAACAAGAATTGAGAACATACCTTAGTCACCTTGTAGTGTATTCGTCACAACCAGCAGTGGACTAGAGCCAGCTCCCATCAGCTCAGAAGAGCGTACTGTATGTATCACTTCCCATCGCCACGTTCATTGGCCTCACAATGGTATTTGAAATCAGCGTTGATGGGAGTATTTATACTGCAGAAATCAGTAAACGCTGCAAACAAGGGCTTATTTTCCCCTTGTAGAGACGGTTGTTAAATATTTATCAACAAACCACTACTTGCCACTCTCCTAAAATTTGTGAACAAAATTTAAGCAACTTCCTGACCAACTCCAGTTTAATTAATTCCTGTTCTTTTCCTTAGGAAAAAAAAATCCATTCCTCATTATCCTGCCTTCATAGTACCCACCCTTTGCTGTCTTCCTCTGGAAACACTCATTCATTTGACAACTGCACCTCAGCCTTTTCTCCTCTTTTCTTCTCTCTGTTAAATGATTGCTGTTCTTCCTTCAAGTGTGTTTAAGAAATTCCACAGAGAGGGGTCCAGGTGGTTGATGGGCAAATGCCAGCATGCCCTGGAAAGTAAGCTCTGAGGCCTCCAACAGATTTCATGGCCCCTTGGATGCAGATACTCCCTGACGTCCCTCTGTCAGCTGGCTTCCCCTAACCCTGTGCCTTTTTCAATTCATTTTGCATTTCCAATCTGACAACAGACCATCTTCTGGACAATTGGAAACCTATGACCTTTGGGCAGCAAGGTAAGAACCAAAGGGACCACCCTTTCACTTCCCTGGCTCTCAGTCCCTCCTCTGCCAAAGGGCAGTGTGGTTCAAATGATGCCCGAATCCCTTCTGATTTGGCTGATTTGGCCTCTATGTACACTGTGTTCCTTGTGTTCCTCTCCACAGCCTGGCTGCACAGGGAAGTCCTTTTTTTTTTTTACCCGAATGAGATGGGGTGGGGCAAAACACTGAAGCAATCTTTTAAAGGCCCTCCACATGACCTCTGTCTGAACAAATAATTAATCTCCAGAAAAAGCAGCTCACTGATGGGTCCAGGCTGCGCCTTGCAGATTGGGGCTGGGAACAGAGACTGTGGATTTATGAGGTGACGTCAGTTTTCAGCCCAGCATGCAGGGCCTGAGCTGTGTTTTACACACTCCTCAATTGTTTTAACGGGGCCTGCTCTTGAAGGACTCCACATCCCTCTCCGAGCTAAGCTTTATTAAAATGGCAAAGATGGAGAGGAGTGTTTTTCCAGATAAGTCAGCTTATTTAGGCTCTGCTCTCTCTCCTCTCCCCCGTCTACTGGAAAGGTCTCCTAGCGGGGAGGAAATGAAGAACAGCAAAGTGCTTGCAGGTACACGCTTAATGCCTTAAAATCTTGCATTGTGTTAACAGCTCTTCATGGGTTGGGCTTTAAAGAAATAGATGGATTCTCAATCTGACCAATTTAAATAAGCCCTGAGAGAGAACTGAGGGAAAGATTTATGTCCCTAGTAACTAAAAGACACACCAGCATTTAGCCTGCAGGCTGGGTCTCTGCACTCAGAGTATCACAGTGCAATTCCTTGAGGATCCAGTTAAAACTAGGTTTAAAGAATGAATGGGGGGGGAGGGGCAGGGGGTGAAGGGAGAGTAAAAAGGTGAAAAGCCAGAGTGAAAGGAGGGAGGGGGAGATGTCAGCAAGAGTGGGGGGAGGCAAAGCTTTTGTCTAAGGCTGGAGTGAGAGTGAAGGAGTAAAAATAGAAGATAAATTTCTACTTCATGTTTGTTAATTGTATAATGTCTATATATACATATATACGATACACAAACACACAAATACACACAGGTACACAGTCTCTATGTATATAGACTAGATGTATGTTTGTCTATTTTCAAGACTAAAGAAATATAAAGTCAGATTTACTTATGTTTAGAATTCCAGAAATATACATTAATTATGGAGATGAAGAATCTCAGAGGCTTGAAATACCTCATTTATGACAACAAAATAAAAAATTATTCTTGCAATTTAGCAAGATTTTTGAGAGACAGTGAAGGTAGAAGAATAACTTCAGGAAAAATGAGAGGATTTATTTGAGAAGTAAGAGAAAGGGCCCATCAAGAGTGTGAGAGTGTATGTGTGTGTATGTGTGTGTGTGTGTGTGTGTGTGTGTGTGTGTGTGTGTGTGTGTCGGGAAAATCTGTAGTGGGGCAGCAGCCAATCAGGGAATGGGGAAAGGCAAGGAAATGACCTGGAACATTCTACCTTGATCCCAATAACCCTCCTATATTTATAATAAGACTATAAAAGGCTGGCCAACCTAGTCAAAACTTATGGGAAAAATAAGTGACTAAATCTAAGGAGCTCACTTTAGGTTAAATTGAATTAAATTCAATCATTTCTGATTATAAGGCCCACCACTTGCTACTATTTCACATTCCTGTGGCAGTTGCTATGTAGTCAAAACTGAGTATGGCAGATAAAAAGGGTCTCTAGGGTTAGAACACAAAAAGTTGTGAGGATAACTTAGATGGGCCTTTTGTCATCTCAGTGACTGCAGGGTGGATTCCCCTGATGGCCTGGGGCAGCTGCTTTGGCCCAGAGGGCACCCCTCTCTGTCCTCATGTTCCATAAGCCCTCTCTGGAGCTTCCTTCAAGGTCAAAGAATACAACCTTCCAAGGCAGAGAAGGACCAGCCTCTGTGAAGCACTTAAGAGTAGAGGCCATGATATCTGCACAGCGCCTGGCCCAGGTTGGACTTCAAGAGACCATTTACACAGTTAAACATGTCTCCACTATATGGAATACAAAGCAAGATAAGGCCTGCCTTCTAGAGGGTCATAATCTATATGAAATTGGATTTCTACCCAAGGAAAGACAACTAAAGACAGCGTGTAACGAATGAGCTATATATATTTTATCATAACAGTATCAGATACCAACCCTGTTCAGAGACATGGAGAAATTGATTTCCTATAGATAATTGAGACTTTGCCATGGTGAGATGGGAGAATGCATGGTGGCAGGGTGAGTATAGGCCTTTCAGAATGAACTGAAGTTAGGGGTTCAGGATCAGCTAGACTTTGAGAGGAAGACATATTTAATGGAAAGAATTCTGACAGATAAAATCAGATTTTGTCTCTTCAGCCCAAAGACCACATCAATACAGACATAAGGCAATCTCTTTGAAGCAAGTTTCGTAGAGTATCTGGTTAGTTCTTGGCCCAGGCTCTGTAGTTGTCCTTTAAACCACACTCCTCCCACCCAGGCATGGATTATAAGGGAGAACACAGTTGATGTCTTCAAGGAACTAGAGTCTAATGAGAAGACACACACACAATGATTGCCCCAAGAAGTAACTCAATAAGATCATTGAGCTGTGTGTAAAAAGGGAATATGGTAGAAGAAATAAGTAATTCCGCATGCAAGCATTAGAAAAGACTTTACAGAAGAGATCATGCTTAAACCAAGACTTGATGGAATTTCACTTATAGGTTAGGTGGGAAAAGTGCTCTCTCCTGGTAGAGAAAGCTATGTTTGCAAAAACACAGATGGCTGGGAGAGCCTGATATCCTGGGGTGATTGTAAATGTCAAACCTGAAATTAAGAAGAAAATGACATCATGGAGGCAAAAGGTGCTTGATCACAAATGGCCTTGTGAGTCATTCAAAGAGTCCATTTGTATCCTGTAGGTTAGGGAATAGGGAGTCATTGGAACTCTTCATCAGGAGGATGACATGATGGGACTTGCATGTCATTATAACTCATTTTTTGAACATTCTCTACTCCATGGCTAGAAACATGAAGTAGTTTTGGGACATTTTCCCCAGTCAGTGCCCTCAGGCATGCTTTTTGGCCTTGTAATGAGATCTTGGACACAACTTCCTGGTGGCCAGGTTTTGGTCATTTTCAATTAGAAATGATCCAATTTAAAGCTATAATCTCATATTCCATTTAATGGTTTCCTCTTCCTTTCTTGTGATTAGAGTATACCAGTAGGGGAGATGTCTATTCTTCCATTTCTTTTCTCCTTTCCTTCCTAGGGGCTGGTATGGGATAATAGTCTGCCCGAGGCCAAACTGTCCCCTTCTCTCTTCAAGGCTGTAGCCCATGCAAGATGTTGGAGATGAAAGAGAAAAGAAATAAAGGTATCTGGCTGATAGTGGATACCTTCACTGCATGCACAAATGCTCTCTTGACCCTTTTGGAGGAAGGGGATTCCTATCAGTTGCCTGACTTGGAGAGATTAGTTTTCAGCTTATTTTTTCCAACAGCATTCTCCCCTGTCCCCACAGAGTGACTACCTATTGCTGCTGGATGCTAGGGTTCATTAGCCACCCACCTTGAATGGAGAGCAGGATAGACAGTCAAACAGCATACACCCAGGGCCATTCTGTTGTATCCATTTGACTCAAAGAAATATCATGTCTCCATGGCAGCATGAAAGGAGGGAGTGCAAACTCTCCTCATTTCTATCTAGGTCTCTTTTTATCTACTGGGGTGTGGGTAGTGATTGGAGAGGAATGCATGCAGAGAGTTCAACAAGCTCATCAAGGGTGTTACCCAGGCAAACCTCTAATGAGGGACTGGGATTTCAGCCTTTATTTCTTGGGGAATCCAGAGTCTTTAAAAGAGATTCTTTTGGTGGATCCCTCACTTGACTTAGGTAAAAGGAATATACTGCTGTCCCCATTCAGCCTACAAGCTATCAAAATGATGATTCTTTCCTCTACTCTTCCCCTGTCTTCTACTTACATGGTTCTGGGGTCAGGCAGAGGAAAGGGAGCAATGTTGGGGTATTGATGATGAGTGGGCTAGTTGTGAGACCACAGGGAAAATTCCTATTTTATGGTATCTATTTTGTAGGTAAGGTAGCAAATAGATGCAAGCATGTTGTGGGGCTGCAGCCATAGTCCAGGTGAGAGATGATGAGAACAAGAGCAAGGAAGGAGGGGAAAAAAAGGTAGGAAGTAGATGTGAGTGATTGTAATGACTGAGGAGTCTAGGAGGATGAGGAAAAGAGGTGTGTCTAAGATTTGTATGCTTTTATTTTAGCAACAGATTTTGTTAGGGTGTTATTCACTGAGTTAAGAAGTCTGAAGCTGGGGTGATAAGGGCAGGGTGGAGGAAGAGTTGATGGAATTAAGAGACGTGAGTTCAGTTTGGGGCATGTTATGGTGGAGCTGAATGAGATAAAGTCCAGGCAAAAAGAGTTGTTTGATTAAAAACAAGGAATCATGAGAATATAAGAAATATAAGAAGGGAGAATAGTTGAATGTGACAGAGGTCATCCCACATCTTCAATGAAAATGCCATGAGAGCAGACAATTGATTCTATAGCAGAAGAACTCTATGCTATGGGAAGGGAAGAATGTCTTGACCCTGGGGTAACAGAGGAGGGTTTTTTGACAGAAGGTAGGTAACAGAGATTAAAGCCAGTGCTATAGGTAACTGCCAGATCATATAGTATGTAGAAAAAGGGTAACACAGGATGAAGAGCAACAAAATGGTGTGTCCATGCGGCCTATCAGCAAATTTGTCAGGAGAAGTAATGCACTGGAATTAAAAAGCTGTTTGTATATGGTGAAATATAAGTAAGGGCCACACATTTATTTATCTGAAGATTTTATACTCAGCCAGTGATGTTACTAAAAGCACAAGGCTCTTCTAGGGGATTTAGGAATGCTTGAGTTGCACTGCAGGTAAAACTAACTAAATATATAAATTTTCAGAGCCATATTCTTCAAAAATGAACACTAGCATCTGATTCCTTGGCCTTCACTCTGTGGGGAGGCCACGTTTAATAAAATAAAACCAGTAGTGATTTAATATCTTGGGACCTGTGTGTGCCCGGATTTACCCTCCCCCACAAATAATTTCTTAGGAAGGACTCTTCTTGGATTTAAAAATGTGTCGGGAAGAGATGCCATCCTAGAAGAACACATGGTAAAATTGTCCAGGTATTTGGTTTCACCTTCCATGTTTGCAGAATATTGCCTCTAGAACCAATTTTCTGTCTTTGTAAGAGGCCAATTGTTTCTAGTCTTGCTGCCAACATGGTGGTCAAATAGTGATTTGATAATCCCATAGCCACAGTACCTGGCACCTCTGTGGATGAAGCAAGCTGCAGAGGTCTGGTCTTCAAATATTGTCTATCATTATTAGACCACATCTTTGCGGCTTGATTCACACACAGGGGTGGAGAGAGTTTCTCACCCTCCCATCAGCCTCTGCTAAACACATGGTCTGAGTCCTTGAGCATTTCAGTGAAGGGGCTTGATGGAGGGGCTCAGATAATGTGTTTATTCTTTCCCAGACACCCTGCTCCCATCTTCAGCTCCAAATGCATTTATCTCCCCCGTAGAGTGCTTATTGACAGAAAACTTGAGTGCTCAGAATGGTGCATCTGAAGAAGGGCCTCTCCACGCAGAGCAGTCATGCTTCTCCTTGATCTCCCCAGGCTGAATCCACAGCAACCATGTTTCTGTCTCAACTCAAGGATTAGCTCAGAGACTCCCCCTCCTCCCACCACCAACTGCTTTCTTGGGTCATTGATTTTTCAGGGAGAAAAATGCCTGTGGTAGAGGCATGAAATAGCACTGCTTAGCTTCAAGAAGAGGTTTGCAAACTCATTCAGCCAAAAAGTAATTTTATCACGCCTCTCAGAGAGCCTTGGCCCCACCTACATTTGCAAACACTCTCTTACTATGCACTCTGTGATTTTAAGTCTCTCTAACACTGACTCTTCTTTTGTTCGGTTAAGAAGAATATGAGTTTCCAGGTGTGCAACAAAAAAAGTCCATCAAAAATAAGATTGAAGGAAGAGGTAGAGCTTTGCACATGCTTTTGAGCCCAATGTCTGATTTCACGTAGACTGCAGCCTGATTTCTCTTGGGTCGTTTCCCCATAGCCAGGGACTACTTAGAGGATCTGATCTGGTTAAAGTCTGTCATCAGACTGAATTAGGTACAGTCTCCCTTCTACAGGAAAAGTAGAAACAAATGACTTCCAGCTTCACGCTCTCCTGAACCCTGTCATCAAGCAGGACCCACGTTCATGAAAAAAAAATTTTATATATATATATATGTATATATATATCAAGTATCAGCTACTATTGGTAAGTCACACAGTTACACAGAATAACCTCTACTTCAAGGAGTTCAAAGTCTAGTAAAGAAGCCAAGAGTTTCAGTGTAGCCCTTTGTTCATGGGAGAGACAGAGACCCAGATTCCAATCTGGTCTTGTCACTTACTTAGGTTACCTTGAAAAAACCACTTAACCTCTTTGTACCTCAGTTTTCTCATCTGCAATATGTGGCTAATAACTGTCTGTATCTCAAAGGGTTTTTGTGAAGATTAAAGGAAGTAATGTAAAGCACTTAGGACAATGCCTGGCACCTAGCATTGCTTTTAGCTATTATTATCATAAGAAAGCAACAGTAGGTACAACATGTAGCAAAATACTGTGAGATGAGGCCCTATTTATTTAGGGAGAGGACAGTATGAAGAGTGAGAATATATTCCCAGTAGACGCTAAGCAATAGACGATGAAACCCTGAAGTCTACTGTACTGTATAGTACTGTACACTGTACTATACGAGTGTGAAGAGAAAAGACTCCACCAATTTTAAGAGGTATTGTAGTGGTAGTATCAACAAGGTTTTGACATACATTAGATGGATTGGACAGTTGACAAGGAGTTAAGCACAGTTCCAAGTACTGAGCCTTGGCAAGTTGAGGAATAACGGGATCATTAATATCAATTGGGAAGTCAGAAAAACAAACTTGTTTGTGGAAGAATGGGACAAATTTGGTTTTGGGTCATGCTGAGTTTGAGGTGTCAGAGGAGTATTCTGGTGGGCATACCTAACCTACAGTTGGAAATTACGTTCAAGAGAAAATGTAAGTTTTGGAGACATGAGTTTGAAAGTCATCAGGAAAAAGGCATAGTTGAGAATTTAGATTAAGATAACCAGGCAAAAAGGTGAATGTAGAATCTTGGACTAGGTGTACATTTAGGGTTCCAGAATAGAAAGAATAGCTATCAAAGAGAGGGAGAAGAGTCCTTTTCTAGAAAGACAATGCATCAACTAGCCAGTTAACATAGTTATTCCAGGCTCATCAGTAATTATGAATGAATTGGTTCAACAAACCAACATTCATCAATATTTTTTCTCCAATAATGATCCTTGTATCTCAGATACACTAAACATTCAGTGTCCACGACTTGGTCTAGAAACCTTTAGTCAGAGTTATTCTTCCCACCTGATCTACCATTCCCATTTGCATTGACTTTGGATCTCTGAAAGAAGTACCTTCAAATTCCAGAATTAGTGCCACAGCTCCTGCTGGGTTTTCCATCCTTCCCTCTCTTTTGGTCAACCCAGCCAATTCATTGCTTCCTGTTCAGTGTTACTCTCTTAACTCTGTTTATATTATTAACACTCTTTACTGTTATTCAAGCATACCTCCTGCCACGCTCTTTCTCAAAAAGCCCCAATATTTCCTTATTGCCCAGTCACTGTGTGTAAACTCCTTATCTTGACCTTCAAAATCCCCCCCTATTATAGCTTACCCTCAACTACCTGTGATTTGTATTTCAGACAAATAGGACCCTTGATGGTTCTTGAACTCCATCCATGTGTCCACACTTCAATACCAGTGCTGTATCCCAAACTGAAATCTTATCCATACTTTGTGAAACAGCTGTGTTTTACACCCATATAAAATCTATTTCTATTCCCTCAACTAGATATAAACTCTTTTGGGATCCAGTAGAGTGCAGTGGCCACAAGCTTGGATTCTAAAGACCAACCATATGGTTCAAATTCCAGCTATACTATTAGCTGACTGTGTGACCATGAACAAGTCACTTTTACTCTGCATCTGTTTCCCAATCTGAGAAAGGAGGAGTATTACTCAGATATTAAATGAAGTGATACACATTTAATCTGGTGCATGGAATCTTGTAAACATGCAGCAAGTTTGAGCTATTCTAACAGATGCTGTTGAGAGCCCACCCACTTCCCCTTGGTATTCATCTCTACCGTCTCAAGGCTGCTTATGGAAAACATTTGTGACTCTGAATAGTCATGAGAGTGTGCTTAGCTCCCATGTAGGACAGACCAGAAGTGTCTGAGGTGTAATCCCTCAGGAAGCACCCCTCAAATAATGACAGTTGGAGAGTTAGTGGATGAATACCCTTTGTTTGGAAAAACTCTGAAGTATATTCTATATATGGACAGTATAGAATCTCTGCTGTCTCCAGTGTTCCCAAGCAGGCTCTAACACCAGTTGCCCTTAATGGTAACTGGTTTGATATGTGTCTTTTATCAGCTTCTTTCCCTTTCCTGATTTACTATTCACTCTTCTACATGTGTTTCCTGGGATCACCTCATAAATAAACTACTTGTACTTGAATTCTTGTTTCAGGATAAACTTCAGGAAGAATCTAAAACCATGACAGCAGGCTTTCTTCATGGTGCAGTGGTTAAGAATCCACCTGCCAATGCAGGGGACATGGGTTTGAGCCCTGGTCCAGGAAGATCCCACATGCCACGGAGCAACTAAGCCTGTGCGTCACAACTACTGAACCTGTGCTCTAGAGCCCACGTGCTGCAACTACTGAAGCCCACACGCCACAACTACTGAAGCCCACGCACCTAGAGCCCATGCTCCACAACAAGAGAAGCCACTACAATGAGAAGCCCGCGCACCACAACGAAGAGTAGCCCCAGCGCACTGCAACTAGAGAAAGCCCGCGCACAGCAACGAAGACCCAACACAGCCAAAAGTAAATAAATAAATTAATTAAAATAAAATGAAACCATGACAGCTCTAATCATTAGAGATGACTTCCGAAACCATCAACATACTTCATTTGCATTAGCCTTCTGGTAATCAGTCTACCGGTAATCAGTCTACCCTCATTAGACTTGAAACTCAATAGAAAAATTAAGACTAGAATATAAAAAACTCTAAAACTTTATGTGGCCCTCACACAGAAGTTATTCAGTCTGTATTTGGAGAAAAAAGAATAAAGGGAAATAGAAAACTTACTTAGTGAATATAAAAATAGAGCAAGAACGGTTTAGTGGTCACTAGGAGTATTTGGCTAACTTTTGTGGTCTGACACACCATTTCTCATAAGGATGGATCTACCTACGTACACCTGCAGCCACTCAAGATCCCCTCCCTGTGACTCCTTATCCTTCTTACTCCCCACCCTCCTTCAGCTAGATCCCATGAGGCATTCGTCATTACCTTATTACCTTTTCTCCCATCAATATACTTGTGTAAACTTTTGTATTTTCCAAATATGGAAAATATTTTACAGGGATTACATTTTAGGCAGGCTGCTTCCTGAAGACCTAAAGTTTCTCACTTTAATCTTATTAGCACATTCCTCAGATCTCACTGTGGAGTGGGTGACTTTTGAGAAACTTTTCTATAAGTGGCTAATCCAGACTTGGGTGTGGTTTCTTGTAACAGCCAGTCAGGGAAGTCTTCCTCTCCAAACTCCTGGCCTGACCCCTCCCCGAACTTTGCCTCCTAATCTTGGGGTCTGCCTTATGTGAAAGACAAGTTCTAGAATCAGTGAACTGTGAACCAGAGCCATAGGATTATCAACAGGCAATGGTGGATTACTCTTGGGTGGCTGCATAAAATCTGTGATTACAAATCGAGATTAGCTACAACCTTTGTGCTACCAGCAGTACCTTTCAAAGTTATCCTTCCGTGATAGTGTTTCTCAAAGAGTGATCTGTGGACCATCTACATTAGAAGGGCTTCTGGCACTGCATAAAATGCAGATTCCTGGTCCAGCTCTGGCAGACAGAATCAAAAACTCTTGTGAAGGCGCTGCAATTTGCATTTTCAACAAACTCCCTGGGTGACCAACTCATCCTAGTTTTCCCTGGACTGTCCTGGTTCTAGTATTCAAAGTGTCACATACTAGAACTCCCTCCTTCTTGGGATGATTGGTCACCCCGTGGTCACATCTTATAAACATTGAATTTTTAGAGCTATTTTACAGACTCCAAGGTATACCACACTAACAGATGCCACTTTTACTTGGTAGAAGTCTCTGAGCCCTTGAGGTGACTTTAATGGAGTGTGACATTGGGGTGGGGGAGCTCCCACAGACATGGATCTTGGTGAGAGCCTTCTGTGAGGGCTTGAGTATGGGAAGACCTAGGGTGTTTGTTTTGTTACTTTCCTTTTCCTTTCTTTTGAACCTCTAGTGCAGAGTTGAACTTGATCCTGAGTTTCTAGTGCATCGTTTTCTTCTGTGTCTGCAAGACCGCACTCTGGATTTATATAGTTATTCATTCTCACTTTTCCTTCACTCTCCATGCCCAACAGGCAAGCATCATGATGTGATTGTTAAATATCCTTGAGTTTGTCTGCATCCTTATAAAACATGTACCCTTGTTTCCTCTGTATTTTAATTTATACACTTTGTATTCTGCTGCACATTTCATTCTAACTCCTACCTTTTTCTGTTAAGTATTATATTTAATGCTGTGTGGTTTTTAAATTTCTTGCTTCTTGTGATAGGCAGCTCCTAAGATGACTACAGTCTCTTGGTTTTCGTGCCCTGTAGAATCACCTCACCTTGACTATGAGTTGGATTGCAATATATTTTGCCAGCAAGGATTTGAGATCCTCAGTCCAACAGTGTGAGGAACTGAATCCTGTCAACAGCCTTGTGAGTGAGTTTGGAAGCAAATCTTCCCCCAGTCTGTTTACGCCTCGAGATGACTGACTGCAGGTCTGGATAACACTTGATTGTCCCCTTGTGAAAGACCCTGAGCCAAAGGAACCAGCTAGAACATACTGGTTCCTGACCCACAGAGATGGTAAATGTTTGTTGTTTTACGATGCTATATTTGGGGTAACTTTTTACACAGCAATAGGTAACTGATTCATTCCTAACAATCGCACGGTGTCCATAGGCTGCTTCTACCACATGTACTTGTCTGTTCCCTGCAGATAGACACCTGACTGAATCTAACTCCCACTACTGCAAACACCACTGCAGTGAATACTTTGAGCAAGACCCCCACTCTGGACCTGTGTGGACATTTCCTTAGGGTGTACATGCACAATGGGACTACTGGGGAAGACCCAGAGACTACAGAAGCACTTGGAACAACACTCTCAACTTTATTCAATTCCTAAATTTTTCTCACTTCTTTTAAAAAACACTTTCCCCTAAGCATTTTGTTCTAAAGGTGGATAGCCCTTGGGGGAAGTAAAGAGACCCTCTTGTTAGTGGTGAGCCATTTAGATGTGAAAGGGTGGGCCAAGGAATAGTCAGGGGTGGTCTTTGGAACAACGTGGAGGGTTGATATCTTGTCTTGAAAAGATGCTCCGTTATGTCGCTTCTTTTGTGATCCAGGCTGACTGATTCATGCTGGGCTTCAGACACAGGGGGCTAGGCTGGGAAGAAGGAGGGCTTGTTTAAAGCTGAGTGGACACATCTATAATCATTAAAACAATGTTTCTCTGTTTGGATTTAGTAAGTGGCCTCAAGTTCCTGGAAATGTGTGCAGAGACCTCGTGGCCATGAGAAGATCTAACATTTTATTCCTTACAGTAGGCTGAAATATATTTAGAAGTCATTGGATTGTGGCTGTCCTACATCAAAAGGCATTTCATAACAAAACACCATCATGCCCCATTTATAGAAATGGCGTTCTGTGCTTGGCGGCTGTGGGCAAATAAAATATGTTCTTGTAACATAAACAGCCTCACCTTCTCTCTAAAACTAAAGGGTCATAAAAGATTTATTTAAATAGGCTTTTGAAATATAGAGACACGTATAAAACCATGTTAAATATTTATACATACATATATGCATGTATGTATGTATAGATTGATAGATAGCACACACAAGAGATACTCTCATAAATGGACTTTAAAATCTTTTAGATAATATTCAAGGAGAGGATATCAGAGCCCAAAGGGACAATAAAAATCTTCCAATCCATGCATCTCACTTTACAAAGGAAGAAACTGAGGCCCAGAAGAAGTGATATGTCCAAGGACCGTGGCATGCCAGGGGCAGTGTGTAAAAGAGAACCTGAGGCTCCAACTCCTGGGCAGTTCCATCCCAGACACTCACTCACAGTTAGCACAGATTTAAATTGTTTGCAAACTGAAAATGAGTTATGTTCTTATCTCTCTTGGGTTTACTAATGGCTGAATTTCAAACAGATGAATAGTGCTCCAGCTGATAGAGCATGTGATGATTTTAACACATGTCCACAAATTCTTGCTATTTCTTCCTTCAAGAGTTGGAGCTTAAATCCCCTTCCATTAAGCGTGAACTGGACTTAGTAACTCACTCCTAAATATTAGAATATGGAAGAAATGACAGCATGTGGCTTCTGAGACTGGGTTATAAAAGGCATTACAGCTTCCTCCTTGGTCTCTCTCTGGATCACTCTCTCTGGGGACATCAGCTGACCTTTCACTTCTATGTGGTGAGGAACCGAGGCCTCCAGCCTCCAGCTTTGTGAGGACACCATGTTGGAAGCAGGTCCCCCAGGCCCAGTCAAGCCTTCAGTTGACTGCAGACCCAGCTGACATCTGAAGCTTTATAAAGGACACCAAGCCACTCTCAAATTCCTGACACACAGAAATTCAGATCAAATTTTGTTGTTTTAAGCCACTAAGTTTTGGAGTGATTTGTTATGCAACAATGGATAGCTAGTAGAGAGCCTTAACCTGGCTCCCTGAACTCACCATCATGAAAGCAGCTACGTATTTTATTAAAAGGTAAAACTAGCCTTTGGAAGAACATTTTTTCTACCAAGGCATTGGCACTTGAGATTCAGTAGCAAGAAGAATAGAAGAGGGAGTGCTTTCTGCCTTCCCATTGCTGCCTGTGTCTGGTCTGCAGCCTGATAAACCTGGGTTACTCAGCTAGAGCACCCTACATGAGACTGACATGTGGGAAAATGTGTCCCTTCTCAAGGTTTGACTCTGGAGGGTTTGGGGAAGCATCCTAGATTTGAACCACATTAAATCAAGCATGAGACCTGAGTTCTAGTTCCAGCTCTGCCCAGATCTGAATGTGTCACATTGGCAAAGTCCTTTTCTCTTTGTAGATGTCAAATTTGATCTCTTTAAATAAGGGACCAACTATAAAAGATTCCTCCTTGTTCTTTCACATATGCTAGTGATTGCACTAGTAAGACACTCCAACTAACAGCTGGTCAATGTGCTGGGATTTGAACACAGATTGACTAGCCTCCAAGCTTCATGTTCTTCCTCTGCGTTGGCTTTGTCTTCTAACTTCCTCAATAAAACAAGGAGCTGAAGACATTGGACATAATTGCATGACTAATGCACTATTTCCTCTGCTTCACCAGTATTTATAGTCTGGTCCCTCTTCATCTCCTTCCATGCCTTCCTTTGGCTCTGGGTACTGAGTCCTCTCTGCATGGGCTCATCAATGAAATTAAATAGGAAATACAGCCAAGAAAATACAGTTCATTTAGAAACTTACCCGTGGGCTATGGAAAGATGATGTTATTCAAGAAGACTGAACCCTGAGTCAAATGCCTGGAAGTACATTGTCTTGTCTTCGCCACACACTGGCTGTGTAATCTTGGACAATTCTCCTCACCTACCTCAAGCTCAGCTCCTTCTTCTTTAAGAAAAAATTAAGTAATAATAACAGTAATTATAATAGTCAACTTTTATTGATCACATTCTAAGCACTAGATTACATAAGTTGCATGCATTGTCTTTAACACAACCTAATAAGAATTATTGTTATCCATATGTTACAGATGAGGAAACTAAGGCTCAGAAGTAGTAAGTGATAGAGCCAGGATTCAAACCTAAGCTCTTAATTACCAAAGTCATAGTAATTCTGAACCTGTCTCAGCTTGAACTACCCAGGTGCTAGGATTCAGAAGATATGACATATGTTGAAGACTGATGAGGTGAATCTTCCAGGTATTTATTTATACAAGAAATCATGAAATGAGTTTATTGTCAGGGCACATGTGTTCACTTCGAGGATATGGTCCACTGATTCTAGAGGAAAGGGAAGATTCCCTTTCCCTGATACCAGTCACTGTGATTTTTTGGAACCAGTAAAAGAGCAAAGTTAAAACAAAAGGGCTGGGATACTAGCATGCAGGACATCTGCAGAATTGATGCCAGTATCTTCAGTAGTAACTGGTGAGGTTGCCCTATCATAGACATCAAAGATCTTGACATTAGGCACTGGCTGGAGCTCAATGTCTTCAGCAGACATCAGTGACAGAGTTTCAGAAGGAAGGGGAGTCATTACCCCAAATAAGCCAGCGTGGGAAGAGATAAAACACCAGATATCACATAGTAGCCCAGAGGACCGGCTTGCAGAGCATATAATGAACACTCTGCTCTGAGGCTACTGATGGATACCATGAGAGACAGGAACCCAGGACTACTTGGAAGAAATTTGAGAGGGAGCTTAATTTTTTCAGAACACAAGTGTAGTCTCCTGGAGAAGTTCTATGGTTACTCTTGGGATCGTATTTTTATCCTCAGGCTTGGTGGTCCGAAAAATGTAGGTTACTGATTAAATGAAAGGATGCTACTCCACAATGCTCTATATGGATCATTTCACTTTGCCTTATGATTCCCAGAATCACAGAATATCACATGTGATTGATAAAAGCACTAGGGCTGGCAGATGACTATACAGGCCCACTGGTGAATCTTGAAACGATTTCACTCTCAGGAATAACTGGTATTGAACTATGGTTATCCCTAATATAGTGGGTCCCAGTGCTACTTGGAGAGAAAAGTGAATAATTTCTCTAACTGGCCATAGTCCTCTCCAGGGAAAAACATCTGATCTAGGGCAAAGAGGTTTTTTTCCTCCACTGACAGTTGGAAAGTGCAACTCCTCTGCAGGGGATGGGGTTTGCAGCTATCTTACTGAGGTGAGTGTCTGTAGGGGAGAGGGGTGGGGGGAATGGTGGTGAGGAACACATTCCTCCTATGGGAAAAAGGAGCTGGCTTCCTTGGGAGACCTGCTTTCTGCTGTGAAAGGGCGGGGTGAACCATCTAACCCCACCTTTTGCTTGGAAATGAAGAACGTCTCCACCCCAGAGGAAGGAGAGGGGAGGAGAGGAGGGAAAAGGCTGCAGGGCATATTTCTCCCCTTTCCTCTCAAGCAGAAAGAAAAGCTGTCTTCAATTAGGCCTGGAAAGGAGATTCAAAACATCTGGTGGGAAAGGAGCTCATGCTGGAGGGCCTTGTGAAGGTAGAGCAAGATGACGAAGGGGAGATGAGTGGACAGTGGAGGCTTCTGGACAACCTGTTTGCCTGGCCTGACCTGACTGCCACTGTCCTCCAAGTCCATCACCACTTTTTCCTCTTCACCTCTGCCTCGACTCCTTGTCAGGACTACGGCTGTCTCCTGCTCAGGCTAAAGGGAGGTGTAACAGCAGCCCAACTTGGGCAGCACAGCCTACAACTTTCTGGGGGTCCTTAGGTAATTTGCACAATAGCACAGACCACCCACTGAGTGGGTACACAGAGTTCACAACTTCTAGCATTCAGGCAGCTAATCAGCTTGGTTTTGCCTGTGGAGAACTTCCTCTTTAATCTCAAATTTGCCAAGCTGTCTTCCTCCCCCTTCTTTAAAACACTCCCAGCCTCCCACTTCCTCTAAGAAGCCTTCTCAGATTATCTCTACAGAAACTGTGTATTCCTTACCACCAATCACATACAAAATGTCAGTGCTGTGAAGTTGCTGTTCTTTTGCTGTTGCTTGCATCGACTCTGGACTGCCGGCCTTTCCCAGCCCAGGCAGAGCTGATGGCTGAGAAACGGGGTTGCAGATAGGGCTGTGGTTAATTCCCTGGAAATCAACCCCCTATCCCTAAGACCCCAGGTTTTGAGTCACAAGGCACCAAAGCCTGAAGGCTCCTTAAAGATTACCTACTGAGTAGGATTTACTACATTCCCCAAGAGGTCATTGCCCAGGCAGGCGCTGATCAGGATTCCCCTGGGGAGCGGGTAGATTAGGTCTGGAAATGAGGCCTAGGTCTATTTAAAGAGATCAAAAGCAAGGTCCTTTCCATTTTCTCAGTTACCAACAGAGCAGAGCAGTGAGCTGAGCAGGAGCTGGGCATCACCAGGAATTGTGCAACTGTGGGCCTGGGCCCAGCATCTGTTTTCCATCAGCATCTTTCATTGAAACGTGGTGGTGTCTTCTGGTTTTTCAGTTTGCATAGAGCATCCAGACCCGAAAGAGGCCTTTGTCTCCCCGAGAGTGCATTTTCCATCCCACTACAAGCCACAGAGTCATGTGCCATGTCCCAAAGGAGCAACCATTAAAGGCACATGCCAAAGCATCTTCTCTGCTCTATAAGCAACTATGGCTTCCAAGGGTTACTGCCATGATGGCAGTAATCAGTTGATTATAACTTTTAAACCTCAGCTGGTTTGTGTGCAGGGACATAAATTACTGTCAAGTTATAGCACCAGGGACCTTTAAAAAGGATTTTAAACATTGAGATACATTTTTGTTTGATGCTTAAAGAAACTAAGGTCCAGAGAAGTTACAGAGTTTGACCAAGGTCATACAACCAGTTAGAACACTTAGGTTCTAGCGTCTCCTCTGCAGTGACCCCTGACCCTGTGCTGTTTCCACAATATTTAGGGTCAGAATAAGACACTAAGAAAGTGTAGGTATTAAACTAATGTGTTGTTCAAAATAAACACCAAATATAAAAAGACAAGGACTACAAGTTTTACTGAAGTGAAAATAGGTTTTTTCTCCTTGGATATTTTGCTTGCAAAATCCTGCCAAAAAGGTCATTAGAAATGAACTTTTCTGTTTTCTGTCTATTTCCTGCTTAGCTGGTACCTGTAGCACATGTTCAGTTCTACCAAATAAGTAGGTAACCCACAATGATACATGCCATGTATTTTGAGAATGAGCATATTTAAATAATGGGGGTCCCATACTCATTTTCCCTTTGGTTCTTCTGTGAGGCTCTGTGGAGAAGGAGAAATCTCAGGAGTTGTTGAGGGCTGGAAAGGGGGCACAGGGCCAGGATCCCTGAGCTAAGTTAGGATATGGCAATATCATGATAACAATAGCCCCTGGTCACTGGATACCTGTGCCAGGTCACGGGTTCCTTGGTGACCTGGAGAAGCATAGAAGCCTGCTTGGTGTGATTGCTTCTTCTGCCCTGTTCTTGCATTGCTAGCTAGCCAGGAACCCAACCCAATGAATGAAAGAGCAAAGAGCCAGGAAGACCAGGCTGATGGACACCAGGAAATGGACTAATTTTAGATCTGGGGACTGGATGGGGATGAAGTTTCAGGGTGGAGATGTTGAATGGGGGCCACTGAGGATTCAAGGCTGAATGCCAGGGCCTAAGATTCTCCAAGAATATGTGAGAGGAAGACCTTGTAGGTCCCCTGGAGTGGGCATAAATGGGGGAGTCAGTGATAGGCATAGATGTGTGAAAGTCTCCTGCATAAAGCAGAAGAGGTCTTTTCTGTCTAGAAAATAGACGTATCATCTCCCTCCAATCTAATCTTCTCCTCCGTTTCCAAAGCAGAACTGGCTCTGTCTGCATAACCCTTTTAAACTGATCCTTTTAGTACTGAAAGGTTCCTGTAACTTGATAGACCCCAAGAATTGAGGAAGACAGACAATAAAAATGAGCACGAGTGACTGGTCATACCATTAATGACCAGTTACTGCTCACTCTTCCAGAGTTAAAACCGACTGTAAAGATAGGAGGTTTTGCCCTTCTTTTAGTATTTTGAACTTGTTATTTTTTGCGGTACGCGGGCCTCTCACTGTTGTGGCCTCTCCCATTGTGGAGCACAGTCTCCGGACGTGCAGGCTCAGAGGCCATGGCTCAGGGGCCCAGCCGCTTCACAACATGTGGGATCTTCCCGGACTGGGGCACGCACCCGTGTCCCCTGCATCGGCAGGCGGACTCTCAACCACTGCGCCACCAGGGAAGCCCTCAAATCATTTTAATTTGGAGATTTGCTTGCTTAAAATTTCCAGAGAGACAGCAAGAGAAGTTCAAAGCAATATCAAGAACCTTTTGAAAGCTAGTCTCATGGTCAAGGTATGAGGTGAACATGGGATTCTTTCATTCTCTCACTGGGAAGTTGCAGTTGAGCGTTTTTAGGCTCTTTTCCCCCTAATTTCTAAAACCCACAGGCATGATCTGGTATGGGACCAACCTGTGCTTTAGTAGTTTTGAAAAGAGCTGACAGTGAAGAGATGAGATGGAGGAAATAAAGAAAATTTCTCCCTGAGAAAATAAACAGGTCTCTTTTTTAAAAAAATTAGGTGATCAATGCTAATCAGATTGGCTTTATTTCAAGGCCTGGAGAACCACATATTATCTGAAATCTTGACTCCAAGTAATGCCATTTGTGGAATGCTGAGCTGAGCCTGAGAAGTTAGAACCAAGGTCTGCTGGGGAGGGGGCACACAGTGCATGAGGAAGAGGAGGAGGGAAGCCTTGTTTTCATTTGGAAAAAAAGCAAGAAAGTCTTAAGACACCCCTCTTAGGCTGGTGGATATTGAGGTTAATTGCAGGTGGATTAAGTAGCCAGGGAGTCCAGGAAATTTCTAGTCCAGTGACTTTTTGAGAAATAAAGGATTGAAACCTTGAAGTCACTGCATTGACCTGACCTTTTTATACAGAGAGCCAGGAATTAGAGCGCCTGCTTGAGCTTACCTCTCGTCAACCTCCTGATCCAAGCCGGTCCCCCAGAGCCACATCTGGCCCAGCTGAGCTACAATGCTAGACGGGCTTATCACACCCATCCTCCTCTAATTGCCAGAGGTGTCAGGGGAGAGAGGTTCATCAAGGCAACAGAGGGACCCCCTCCTCTTGGGTCACACTCTCAGATGAGGAATATGTGGAGAGTGAGGCTGAGGGATCCCCTGGGTCAGCAAGCTTTTCCAAAAGCGTGCTGCTCATCCATCCCTTTATGAATTTTTGTTGCGGTACGTGGGCCTCTCACTGTTGTGGCCTCTCCCATTGTGGAGCACAGGCTCTGGACGCGCAGGCTCAGCGGCCATGGCTCACGGGCCCAGCCGCTCCGCGGCATGCGGGATCCTCCCGGACTGGGGCATGAACCCGTGTCCCCTGCATCGGCAGGTGGACTCTCAACCACTGCGCCACCAGGGAAGCCCCATCCATTTAGGATTTAAGGGGCCATTCTGACACCACCACCCAGTGGCCCCGCTAGAAGTAGGTCCATTTAGAGCAGGGACCTTTTCTATCTTGTTCCACTGCCTAGCACAATGCGTGGTACAAGTGGGAATTCAACACATAATTTGCTAAGTGAATATGATAATGGAGGAACAATGCTCCATGGGGTCCAAACTTCCCAGTAATGCTTCTGCTTTGGATTTATCAACGTTCTTTCTTCTACCTCCCACCAGCCCTCCCCGCAACCTCCCTTAACTTAATCTAAGCCTCCCTCTTCAGACCACTTGGAAGAGCACGTCTAAGATTGGGTGACTGCACAGGACTGCACTCATTCCCAGGTGTATGAGTGTACTCCGGCTGTCAAACTGGTAACTTAAACAAAAGAATTTTATTTTCTCATAGTTCTGGAGGTCGGAAGTCCAAGATAAAGGTGCCAGCAGGGTTGAGTTCTGGTGAAAACTCCTTGGATTTTAGATGGCCACATTTTTCACTGTGTCCTCACATGGCCTTTCTTGTGTGAGCATGCAGAAAGACAGAGACAGACATAGAGACACACAGAGAAAGAGATCTGGTGTCCCTTCTTCTTCTTATAAGGACACCAGTCCTATCAGATCAGGGGCCCACCCTAAGGACCTCATTTAATTTTAGTTACCTCCTTGAGGGACCTATCTCCAAATACAGTCACATTGGAGATAAGACCTTCAACCAATTTTGAATGAATCTGGGGGGCACACAATTTAGTTCATAACAACAGACAAGAGGAGTGCTGCTCTGGGCCCCACATTTTAGAGGCATCACTCTAGCCCTCCTCTGCTCGCACCTCTCCGAAGAGCATGAAGATCTGCAAGATCATGAGATCATGCCCACCCAGAGCTGCTGCTCCACCTTCTATAACATGTTCTGGGTGCCTGAGACTCCAGAGTTCCCTTCCCAAAGAAATACCATACCTCTCATTCAGGGGGTAGCCAAGAAGCAGCTATTTCTAGGAGCAGGAACAGAGCTCAGAACCATGAGCTGGGGTGTATATGCACATGCCTACCAGGTGTGAGAAGGTGCCTGGGCAGGAAGCAGAAAGGGGGTAATCCAGGGATTAGGGATTGGGGCTGAGGGCCAGCTCATCACAAGCCACCATATTGTTGCAAGGTCTTCTGAGGAGTCTGAAAGCTCTACATGAACTTGACCTTCCAATGTCAGTCAGAAAATGTCAGAAAACTAGTTCAACAAAAGGAATAATAATGCATAAAGAACAAAAATATTTATGCATATCTAAAATAATGAACAAAAGAAGCTCATGAAACGTTCTCACTGCCTCCCAGAGCTCCAGGTTATGGTCTGGGCAAAGGTTTAGGGCATTTTCTTTACCTACACCCAAGTCCTTGCTTCCAATTAGCACTCTTGTAACATCACTTCCTGGGACCAGGAGCATGAGGAAGCTTAAAAACAGGTGAGGACCCAGTTTTTGATTGGGTTGTTTGGTGTTTTTTTGATATTGAGTTGTATTAGCTCTTTGTATATTTTGGATATTAACCTCTCTTTGGTCACACTATTTGCAAATAAATTCTTCCATTCTGTTGTCTTTTCATTTTGTCACATTTATTTATTTTTCTTTTATTTCTTTTGCGTTAGGAGGCTGATCAAAGAAAATATTGCTACAATTTATGTCAAAGAGTGTTCTGCTTATATTTTCTTGTAGGAGTTTTATGGTTTCCAATCTTACATTTAGGTCTTTAATCCATTTTGTGTTGATTTTTATATATGGTGTTGGAGAATGTTCTAATGTCATTGCTTTACATGTAGCTGTCCAGTTTTCCCAGTAACACTTGTTGAAGAGGCTGTGTTTTCTCCATTGCATATTCTTGCCTCCTTTGTTGCAGATTAATTAACCATAAGTGTGTTGTAGATTAATTAACCATATTCTATTCCATTGATCTATGTGTCTGTTTTGTACCAGTACCACGCTATTTTGATTACTGTAGCTATATAGTATAGTCTGAGGTCAGGGAGCATGATACTTTCAACTTTGTTCTTTTTTGTCAAGATTGCTTTGGCAATTAGGGTCTTTTGTGGTTCCATATAAATTTTAGGATTTTTGAAGGCAAAGTATCTACATAAATTATTTGGAATTTTTATGCACAGGAGATTTGTCACTTTTCCCCAATGTACTTATTTATTCAGTTATTTATTTATAGCAGTATGAACCCATGGATATTTATTGTATACATTGTGTTATAATTTATATTAGACTGCTCAGACTGCCATAATAAAATACTATAGACTGGTAGCTTAAACAACAAAAATTTATTTTCTCATGGTTCTGGAAGTTGGGAAGTTCAAGATCAAGGTGCTGGCTGATTTGGATTCTGGTGAGAGCTCAGTTTCTGGCTAGTAGACATCTAATTTCTCACTGTGTCCTCATGGCAGAGAGAGAGTGAGCTATCTCAAGTCTCTTCTTATGAGGACACTAATCCTATTAGATCAGGGCCCTACTCTTATGACCTCATTAACCTTAATTACTCCCTAAAGATCCTATTTCCAAATACAGTCATGTTGGGGTTTAAGGCTCCAACACATGAATTTGGAAGGGACACAATTCAGGCTGAGACATAATCTAATACTACTTTACTTTTTTTCAATAAATTATTCCAGTTTTGACCATTGAGAGCTTTTTCAGTTGTCTCTTGTGTCCCTTTGATACCATTCCATCACTGTGGGGTTTTTTGAGCACTTCTTTACTTTGCTTTTTACTTTTTAATTTAATAATCTATTTTAGAAACCATCCCCATTAAAATATTTCTCATTTAACTCAGAGCCGCAGAGAATGCTATTGATCAGTCATTTGGCTAACTAATCACTTATTAATGAACATTTAGGTTATGTTCAGTCATTTGCTATTAGAAGTAATACAGTGATGAGTAACATGATATGTATGTTGGTATATTGTCAGATGAATTCCTGGATGATGAATTGCTGGGTCAGAAGGATGCATGTCTGTCCTTTTGATAGATATTGCCAATTGCCCTTCAAGGAGGTGCCACCAGTGTATATTTCCAAAAGTAGCGGATGTCTTCTAATTTTTTTCAGGAGTGCTCTGCATGATGCCTGCCTTCACTTGGAATCCAGCATCTCCCTTCAGTAAAAGCCTCTGAATTTTACTGAAACAAGCAACCTACTGATTTAAAGAGTGAGATCTACCCAACAGGGATTAAGTTTCCCCTCCTTGAAAGAAGTTATTAACCTTATAAGGGACCTGGAGTCAGAACGTCTCTGCTGTGTGACTTGGGAAAGTCCCAGAATGTATGATGTTGAAGGGTTAATAAAAATCAAAGAGTTGTATCCTGCCTTTCTCACAGAGTCGGTAACGATGTCAAAGAAGTTACCACAAGTACATCTGAAAATTTGACCAACAGCAACAATGATAGCCGTGTCTTTTATTTGCAACTTCCATTTGTTTTTACTGAAACAATTACTTCTCAGTGGTGCCAGAAGCCAAGCAGTGGACAGATTTGCTTTTTCTTATTTTACTTCCCCATTCTTGGGTGACCATAAACAACAATTAACAACTTTCCTATCATGCTTTTTCATACCTGCCTTCTACCTATCTGTTTTCTCCCTGCTGTTTCTCTCTCCAGCATCTTTTCCCCATTATGACCTTGTACAAATCACTTCCCCTCCCTGGGCTCAGTATCCTTATTTGTACAATGAAGGGACTGCATTGGTGAGTTCCTTTCTGATACTGAGATTCCATGATGACCTTACCATTTCCATATTATTTTCTCTCACTCCCAATAATGCAAGAATTGTAGTCATAATGGGTTGGGAGCCTGACAGTTTCCTCCTTGCAGAGGGGGCCTCACAATACATACTCCTTCTCACTTCCCATGCCTACTCCAAGATGAGTCTGAACCTGTCCATGATCCAACAGCTAAAGCATAAATGCCTGATCCAAGAGGAATCTCCATTCCCTGATAAAGGCTGCCTGATGTCCTTTTCCTTTGATCAGTGCCTATGTCTTACCAGTTGTTATGTACTTTGAATATCATCCCACTATATTAACACATAGTAGAACACTTTGACTCAGCACCTTTTTTGTTCTCCTCTTTGCCCAAGCCTCCCAAGATTTCCACTCTTCCTGTTCACTGCACAGCCAGCCTGGCCTGAAGCATCCCTATCTCCCACCTTCCTTGTTCAAAACATGGTTCCATCCAGTTGGAACTAGAAAGAAGGAGAATGATCAAATTCACACTGAACTGTTAATTACTCATAATATCCAGGGATACTTGTGTTTTAAAAATAGAATGCTTTAATTTAAAAGAGGGGTTGGCAAACCATGGTCCAAAGGCCAAACCCAGCTCACACCATTTTGTGTACAGCCATCAAGAAAAGCATGGTGTATACATTTTTAAATGGTCAAAAAAAACAAAGAATAATATATGACAGAGACCATAAGTGGCATGTGAAGCCTGAAATATTTATTATCTGAGCCTTAATGGAAAAAGTTTTCTGGCTCCTGAATTAAAGCAGAGATCCTCTCATGGTGGAAATTCAAGCATTAATAATAGTTTAGAGACATTGATTTTGGAGAAGGCGGACTGATTGGAGGACTAGACAGTAGGGACTGTCCCAAGTACCACAAATTGTGGGTGGGTAGGGCCTGGCTTATTGGGGTGATACTCCATGAGACTAAATGCAAGAGCAGGGGTTTATCACCTACTCAGGGGTCAATGCTAAAATCAGAGCAATGAATAAACAGAGACCAAAACTAGGTGAGAAAACTGAGGCAGTTGGCAGGCTCATCGAATGGCAACCAGAGTGTCTTGCTTTGAAGAGTTGAAGACAAGTGTAATGAGGCATGGGCATATGAGGGCAGAGAACATGAGTCCTGGAGCAGTTGCCCAACTCACCCTCTGGTATATCCCATTTCCTTTAAGAGCCCAAGAGCTGAGGATCCCATGAGAAACAAGGGTAGAATGAAGTGGAACAGGCAACAGTGAATAAAACCATGTAAAACTAACTGACCTATCTGAGGACATGATTGTTAATTCTCCCCTTACCTTGACATACTGGTAAAAAGGAGATTAGAGAGTTTGACTGACATGTTCAAATCAACAGATATTATTCTATGAAATATTAAATGCTAGTGAAATTGGTACCTGATATGGCCTGGAATTGAAATAAAGAAAGATTAAAATTACCACATGAGTAAAACCCTTTTCCTGGAGAGGATTGGGAAGGTGAGAATGATCTTCTGGAGTAAATGGAGTTTCTCTTTATAGAGACACCCTCACAGAAGATTGTTGTAGCCGGGAGTGAGGACGTCCTAGCACCTGTGACTCCAGTGTGGCATTTCTGCCCTCATGGAGCCCCAACACAGAGTGTTGGAAAGCAAGCGTCTGCCAAGTGTCATTGCCTGGCATTTCCACTGCGTGCTCGCATGCATTCTTGTTTCTTAGGGAAGACTGATGTGTGGGGTGCTGTAGTCTGGGAGACAGTTGGTGGTAAAATTTTCCAGTAGGACAGAGACAGGACAATTGGCTCAGCTGGTTAGAGCGTGGTGTTAATGAGGCCAGGCCATATCCTGGCCCCCCACCACACCCAATCAGCCATCTCCATTCTGGGGTCACAGATTGTACTCTTCACCAGAAAAGGAGGGGCCAAGAAAGAAGATGGGGATAACTGCATGCAAAACCATGGCATCTTCTCTTTATCATGTCTCATTCATTTGGGGCATGATCACATAGCGACACTGTATCAGTTAGTTTGGGCTGCATAACAAACCATCTCAAAAACTAATGGCTTGGGCTTCCCTGGTGGTGCAGTGGTTGAGAGTCCTTCTGCCGATGCAGGGGACGTGACCCGGTCGTGACCCAGTCCGGGAGGATCCCACATGCCGTGGAGCAGCTGGGCCCGTGAGCCATGGCCGCTGGGCCTGCACGTCCGGAGCCTGTGCTCCGCGACGGGAGAGGCCACAGCAGTGAGAGGCCCGCCTACTGCAAAAAAAAAAACCAAACAAACAAAAAATCAACTAATGGCTTAAATCAACAACCATTTATTTAAACTCACAATTCCCTGGGTCAGCTGCGCAGTTCTTCTGGTCCAGGCCAGCCCATTAATCCTTCCTGGGCTTACGTATGCATCTGCAATCAGCTGGAGAGTCATCTGGGGGCGAGATGATCTAGGGTGGCCCCACTCACATGGTCTGGCAGTTACTGAGCACCAAGTCATGACAATGGGGTCCATGGGACAACATGTCTCTTGTCCTCCAGCAGACTAGCCCAAGTTGCTTCACATGACCTTGATGCTAGAGGACAAGCTCCCAGGCATAATGGCATTTAATAGTTACCAAGATATTGACTTAGACTTATTCTAGAAACATAAGTGGTAAAACAGTATTACTACATTTTTAGTAAATGGTGGTTATTTTAATGCATTAGGAACTATGCTAAGTGCTCTCTACACATTATCTCATTTAATCCTACAAGGTAGGCAGTAAAGGATTTTATCCAAATTCACTGTGCTATAAAGTAGCAGAGCCAATATTCAAGCTCCAAATGTAAACCACCACAACACACAATCAGAACTCACGCACTTGGGAATTACATGCCTCTCCCAACAATGTCACCATTGTTCAAAACTCCGCTGGCATTCCTCTTGTCAAATCCACAGGGTCTTGACAACACTGAGGCAACTGGACAGAATAGGCATTGCTTCCTGTGGCTGCTGAAAAGGAATTCGATTTGGCTCAGATATACCAGATGACTAAAATGAGCAATCAAGCTGGATATTTTTGGACGACAACTGAAGAGCATAAGAAAGAAAGCAGATTCAGTTGTGTAAATAGTGCTGTGTACCGCCTAATTTTTTTAGAGTTGAAATAGGGATTTTTTAGCAGTGCCAATTCTGCTTAGTCTTCCTAAAACATTAGGAAAATTTGCTCCTCCTTCCATGTTTCTGTTTTCTCCTGTGTATAAGAGACTTAGACTATGTAGTTTCTAAGGTCCTTCCAGTTCTAGAATCTGTGATTCTACTATATATTGTCCCTCAGAAGAGAACATTTTAACTACAAATAAGGTAGATCTCTCACCTTCAAAATAAAGATGTGCCTTTGCCGCTACCCCACTTCAGAACCTGGAGGAGACTGAGGAGATGCTATTTAGCAATGAACAAGATTGCGTTGGAAACAAGGGTTTTGGGGGGAATATAAACATCACATTCATGCCAGGAGTTCAGGCTTGAATGCTGCAAGTCTTGCTTCTCAACCCTCCATGTACTATAAATTTTATCATTTATCCATTGACTTTCCTGAGCCAGAAAGAGGACAGCTAAAAGAGTATATGATATCCTTTTTATTCCCATGCAGATGTCTGAGGCTTCTTTTTCCTTTGGTCAAATCTGATTTTTATTTCTTCTTAGTTAATACCCCCAGAGCACTGCAGCCTGCTTTCTGCCTGAATGTTACATAAATAAAACCATGTAATCTTGCAAGGGTGAGCAGAAGTGGGGAGTCAGCAGGGACTGAGTCGCTGAGGACAGGATGAGCCATTCCACTTCCCTGCTTCCCAGACCTTGTTCTTGCCCTCCTGCAAAGCCTTAGGAAGGCCTCATGGGGGGAGTTTGAACTCATTCCCACTCAATCCTGCTGGTTTCAGCTACTCGAACTTTTACTAAATAGCTCTGCACAGCTGTTTCTCCTTAGGTGTCTGTTTATGTTGTTGGCATATGTGTGCTTGTGTATGCTGTGTGTGTGTGCCTTCTCTCTTTGGGTCCTCAGCTATCCAAGGCCCCCAGCAAATCCACTTGGGGTCATTTGGAATCCCAAATGGAGGGAATTGCAAAGCAACATAATGTTCAAATTCAGGAAGCATTTGCAAAGGTTGTATTTCTTTTTATTAATTAATTAATTTTATGGCTGTTTTGGGTCTTCGTTGCTGCGCACGGGTTTTCTCTAGTTGCGGCGAGCGGGGTCTACTCTTCATTGCAGTGCACAGGCTTCTCATTGCGGTGGCTTCTCTTGTTGCAGAGCATGGGCTCTAAGCACACGAGCTTCAGTAGTTGTGGCACACAGGCTCAGTAGTTGTGACCTGTGGGCTCCAGAGCGCAGGCTCAGTAGTTGCGGCGCATGGCCTTAGTTGCTCCGCGGCATGTGGGATCTTCCCAGACCAGGGATCGAACCCATGTCCCCTGCATTGGCAGGTGGATTCTTAACCACCCTGCCACCAGGGAAGTTCCAAAGGTTGTATTTCATAAAGCATGCTCTCAGTCATTCATAAATACAAGGGGAGTTAGAATTGAAGAACAGGGATGCAAAAACTTGTAAATATCTTCAGACTCCAAAAGAGTAAATTCTTTTACTGGAGTAAAATTAGATCGTAATCTTCTTGAAACAGGTATTTTTTCCTTTCTAAGTTTCCTTGACAATTAATTTAAAACTTATTCCCCAACTTTACCCATTCATTTGTTCATTCATTCATTCAGCAAACATTTGTTAAGTCTCTTCATGTGTACTGCACCACTCAAAACTCTGTAAGAGATACAAAGGTGTGTTTTGCGCCCTGTGAGTAGAGCAGTATCCCTCCAAGCCAATGGCCTTGGCTAGGTTATAGAGGGCCTTTTCTGCTTGTCTTCGACTTAAGAGACCAGTCTAAACATGGGATGAAATCACTAGTACCCCTGGAAGGGGAGGGACCCTATTCCACACCCAACACATCATCCTAAGTGGTAGGCTTTTAACACAGTCCCATTAAATAGTGAGACACAACCCTGTCTGGGTTGATATAATCAGTGCTACAAAATTCAGATACTTTGCTTTTCAAGGGTCAGTTATCAAATCCAGTGAGGACCTACCAATGAGTTTAAAAGGGCTTATTGTCTAGAGACATGCACCCCATTCTGCCTGCCATAGTTGCCAAATGACAATTTTCTAATTTGATCATCCCTTCTACGTTTGTTAAGTGACTTTCTAATATAAGGATGAGCTTTCACTTCTGCTCATTTAGTAGTTAGTGGCCTCCTGTTTTATTCAATAAGCTACTATCCTTTAGTACCATAATTTATTTTGATGTCCAAACTGTCCCACAGCTTCCCAGTGGAAGCTCCTACAAGCCAACTTCTGTACACTTTGAAATTTCTTCATCATTCTTTGGGCACCTTCTTACTTTATGAAGCAAAAAGATATTCTAGACTCATCTTCTACTTTCCTTCTAGCCACGGAATAACCATTTCATCAAAGATTCATAATTTCTTTTTTTTTTTAATTAATTTATTTTTGGCTGCGTTGGATCTTCGTTGCTGCTCACGGGCTTTCTCTAGTTGCGTTGAGCGGGGGTTACTCTTCGTTGCGGTGCATGGGCTTCTCACTGTGGTGGCTTCCCTTGTTGCAGAGCACGGGTTCTAGGCATGCGGGCTTCAGTAGATGTGGTATGCGGGCTCAGTAGTTGTGGCGCACGGGTTTAGTTGCTCCGTGGCATGTGGGATCTTCCCGGACCAGGGCTCAAACTCATGTCCCCTGCATTGGGAGGCAGATTCTTAACCACTGTGCCACCAGGGAAGCCCCACAATTTCTTTTAATTGTACTTAGAAACTAAGATCTGGAAGCCAAGTGTGGTCATTGCTACTGAGGTTCATTGGTTTAGGCCCTCTAAGAGGACAGAGATAGGAAATAGATGTATGTGTATACACACACACACACACACACACACACACACACACACACACACGTGCACATCTACAACCATATACATCTCTATATTTATATGCACATCTGGTGATCTCTCTCTCTTTCTCTATCTATGTAATATATGCCATGAGTTCAGACTGAAAGTTCCAATTCTAATCCAACACCACTGAATTCACTCTATCTTTTCTCCTTACCATGTTTATGGCTCCCTTTCTTCAGATGAGAACACTGACTCCCTTTATCTATAATATATTTACCTATTTATTCATCATTAGAATTCACACAGGGTAGTTTCAGAATTGCTAACCCATGCCTGTGATTAGCAAGTTTCACTCTATAGCACAATGATTGTTTAGACTTCTTTTATCGTTTGGCCTGAGGACATATAGTCAAAGAATATATTAGTTAGTTCTTTGTTTAGCATCAGGTTAGAGCACCAGCCCTATTTCCTCTCCTGGGTATCCCTTTGAGACATTTCCCTGAAGCCTTTTCTTGGACATCTTCAAAATGAGCTCAAGTCTCATTCCTGGTGCTCTGGTACTAGAAAATACCAAGTAAATATGCAATGCATGTTTGCTTACTCCCCCTTCCCCTGAAGTTAATCCAACAAATAGACTGTAGAAATATCCTCATTCCCACAAACATACTTGCAAGCTTATACTAAGAGCGTTATCTCCTAGGGCTATCCATATTCCCGTGGTTTCTCTACATCCATATTTAGACACCAAAATCTTTCTTCTCTTCCAGAAAAAATACTAACTCCTCTTCACTATGAAAACTTTGCAGTACCTTTCTCCTTACACACATGGCATGGGTCCACTAATGCCATGTCCACAGATTTAGAAACTTGTTTCATATTTATTAAGTTCTCACATTCTCCATCTTCCATATTTTAAAATATTTATTTAATTAAATTTATGAGCCAGAAATTGAGAAACATGTTGAATTAGGGAAGGAAAGAAAGAAAAAATGTATATAGCTCATTCATTCAACTTTTCCCAGCTGCCATTCCTGAATTGGGATATTTGGCGGAGCTCTCAAGTAATGCTTTGCAATAAAACTTCCATAACATGCCAAATTTAGGTCCAGCATGAAAAGAAAACAAAATTCCTCCTACAAGATAAACTGTTCAATTTGGAAATGGGATTTTTCTTAGGGTGCTGCATTAAACCTTCATAGTGATAGTTTCCACAAGAGTGAGGATCAACTCCCCTCTTGGGGAGTGTCTGAATGGCGCTATGTAGAAAAATTTTAAAAGCATTCGTTTCCCTGAATGGAGACCTGTTTCACTTGGGGGCTCTGTTTTCTCCTTTTTTGGAAAGAATCCACTTTGCCATACCCTGGTTAGAGGAAGAAAAGTTGTGGAGTGGAAGCAGGGAGGCCAATTCCAGGTGCAAGAGATCTTGCACAATGAGTCCCATTTTTTGCTGTTTGGAATCCATCTTTCTCCAAATTGGCTCATGAACAGTCCATCTCCTTTTGCAGGTTCCCCTCTGGACTAGCCTACAAGAATTTGGGTGTACACTTTCTTGATATATATAAAGTCCAAGACGTGACAAGTGACAGAGTAGGATGAACCTTCCCAGACTGACATGAGTGTTATACAGTTTCATATATAGTCTGATTGCTTTTATTATTGTATCTATACCTATGTACATAGGTAGATGCATATATATAT
Source organism: Leucopleurus acutus (assembly GCF_964270905.1). Classification (NCBI taxonomy): domain Eukaryota; kingdom Metazoa; phylum Chordata; class Mammalia; order Artiodactyla; family Delphinidae; genus Leucopleurus; species Leucopleurus acutus. The sequence goes on from NC_139149.1 coordinate 98,752,757, forward strand.
ATATATATATATATATATATATATATATACACACACACACGTAACTGTTATCTATCTATTTATCTAAGGAAACCCTCAGTCATAGATACACTGGGGAATTGATCTCTCTGTGTTGTAGAATTCCTCAAGTGGCAAGGACTACTTACATCTCACATATATTTCTGCCCAAGCTAACATGCTGTGAAAACACATTTTCCTTACTAGTTGGAATTTCAGGCTTATTCCAGGATTCCTTTGACCTATTATCCTGGAGAATAACCTATGACTGCAAATTAATCTGGCCAATCTCCTACAAGCAAGGAAGAGCCCAAATGCTCCCTTTAAGACCAAACCATGAAACTAGAGGGCTGAGTGGCAGGTACTCAGGAGACCTGCCATGTCAAATGATGGTGAACCTGGGGCAGCAAAGCTGGAAATCCCTCTCACGGCCATTGTGTGGTAAGAAAGACAATGTCCCTCTGTGCTTCACTTCACTGCTTGAGCCCCCAAATGTGGCAGTGTTTATAGCTATAACATTTCCTCACCTGGTCCAAGTTCACAGGACACATGTGCCCATTTGGATCCGGAAGTTCCAGCCCAAGGGACACATTGTGCCTGTTTTCCCTACTTTCTTCTGGTGATTTAGACCTTGGGGCAGCATCTAGTTCATAAGTCCAGAATGACCATTCCCTGGGAACCAAGCTCCTTCTCAGGAGTCTCACTCTCCTGTCCTGTGTTTTGTCTTCAGTAGGACATCCCAGCCCATTATACATGAGGTGGGGCAACAATCGTGTCCCCCATTCCTTTGCATATCCATGGCTGCATGGACACCCGGGGAAGGCAAATCACCCAAATCCACTTGCCAGGACCACTTGGACGCCAGAAGAAAATTTATCCATCTCAGACAGTAGAGAAGGGGGAGTTTGGGAGAGGGACTCTGCCCATTGCATTTGTGCTACAGACCCTAAAACCAGCCAAAATACCTTGCTGCATGACATTTGATAGCACATAACCATCCTCTTAGTTAGTCTGGGCTGCTATAACAAATAACCATAGACTTGACAGCTTAAACAGCAGACATTTATGTCTCATGGTTCTGGAGGCTTGGGAAGGCAGAGATCAAGGAGCCAGCAGATCCAGTGTCTGGTGAAGGCACTCTTCCTGGTTTGCAGATGGTCTTCTTTCCTTATATCTTCACAAGATGGACAGCAGAGACAAAAGCAAGCTCTCTGGTGTCTCTTCTGGTAAGGGTACTAATCCCATCATGAGTGCTCTACCCTCATGACCTAACCACATCCCAAAGGTCCCTTGTCCAAATACCATCATCACGCTGGGGATTAAGGTTTCAACATATGAAATTTGGCAGGGATACATTCAGTCCATAGCAGCCATTCATAAATGGCTATACTAAAAGGAGATGTAAAGGAGAGAGATATGCAGGAGTTTACACTTTGTTCAGCTTCAAGTTCATCTAATATGAAGTTTATCTTCTATACTATCATCAAGTTCTCTCATCTGGTTTATTTATTTCCTGCCCAAACACCACAGTTTGAATTGGTTGAAACCATTTTCTGATTGGAGAAAATGTATATCTTGGGCTACTAAGTTATTGTCCTGTGGTTATTTTGATAATTCCCATGATGCTGGCAAAATGACCACTATTATTCTCATTACAGTCAGTATTAGCAGTGGCAGTAGTATTAAAAATAGCTAGCATCTTTTTAATAGCATGACATTATCAGTCTCATAGGACAGTCCTGCAAGAGTGGGTAATTGAAGGAATTACATGGATAGCTTGAGATGGTAATGCATTTATAAAGGAACATAGAGCCAAGAGGTGGCTTGTTTAAGGTCTCACAGCTAGCAAATGGCTCTTCCCATTTTTATTAAATCAGAGAGCCAAAAACCTCCCTGAAGTCAGCTACTTCCAGGTCACTTAAACAGAGATACTTTTGAGAGAAAGGAGAAAGTTTCAAGGGAAATATTGAGAAGAAACTTTCTAGCTGTTAGCAGCAGGGGCAACTCAGGGAAGGAGGCTTTTTGAAACCTTGATACCTGATGCTGGAAGCTCAGCCTCTGTACACCGGTGCCGAATCTCTGAGACAGAGTTTTGGGTGAAGTAGAAAAGAATAGCTTTATTGCTTTGCCAGGCAAAGGGGGACACAAGAGTCTCCTCCCTTCGAAAACTGTGTTTCCCAGCCCAGGAGGATTTGATGAGGAGTTTTATAGCAAGGGTTCAAGGGCGGGGTTGTTGATAAAATTAAGGTGTGTGCAAGGCCTCCACTCTTCTAATTTGGTCTCGGATAATCTTCTTGATGAGCTTCTCTGGTTCATTTAATGTAGCCTCAGGTGGTCCTTCTCTGATATGAGGAATGCTGACATCTTAAAGACATTGTTATATGTATCCCTCCCTTGTCTTTGCATCCCTTCTCTTCCTGGATTAGCAACTGTATGAATCTGCCTTTTGGAACTCAGGGAAGGTCATGGAGGCTGGAGTCAAGAAATGGGGGACAGAAAGACTTCTGTGCCCAGGAGCCCCACAGGGTGCTGATGGGTTTCATAACTTTGCAAAGGCCTTTATTATATGGACGTTCTGAAAGCTTCCCCTATCTACTTTAAAGCCAGAAGAAGGCCCCCATGTAGAGGAGACACAGGAGATGCAATTCTGTGCAGATGTCCGTAACAGCATAATACTTCAGCCCTCCCCTTTAAAGATGAAGGTCATTGCTACTTGGGAAAAGGTTGAAAGAGGGTTATCCTTGGCAGATGCCCTCTGCCTCTCCCCTTGCAAAACAATTTGCATTATTTTTTCTTAGGAAAATGAATCACATCAACAGATTCATCCTCCTAGGAAAGAAATTTTAGCAATCAGTAGTGCTCAAGCAGACCCCTTAGGGGTCTCACATTGTCTATTTGCCCCTACATCCCCTCCCCCAAGCCTTCCCAACTCCAAGGAGTGTTGTCCCTGGGAAATTCAATTTTATCCATTTTGCTGCATTTCCAGTGCATTTTAGCATCTAGTAAGGACTAGGACTTTAAGCAGCTGTTCCTGCTTCTTTATCTGTCTTCACATTTATACAGACATCAAATTGTATTAGAATTATAAATGGATGGGGGAGGGAGGGGGAGGGTGGAGATAACCTGAGTAATCAATTTGGTTCTCTCCTGCCCTTAAGCAATTTGGTTCTCTCCTGCCCTTAGGCCGTGTTGACACAGCTTAGCTCTTGCCTGCTCCTCCCAGACAAGCTTATTTTAGCAGTCTGAACTCCATTAATCTTCTTGAAAGGCAAATGCAGTCAGGACAATGTTAACACTTAACTCTCCTAAGAGAAGACAGATACTCTGAGATGCAGAGGACAGGACTCTGGGGCCTGCACTGGCAGCTCAGATGGGCCTCAGCAAGATGAATTCCACTTGGAGAGAGAGTGGATAGCAGGGAAGTGGGCTCTGTAAACTTGAACACCAGTGTCAAACCAAATCAAACTAAACTAAACAAAACCAAGCGAAAACCAAAAATAAACAGGAAACAAAACCAGCTGATGACAAGGACAACCAAATAAATACCTGGGCTATTCTGAGGGAACATTAGCCAGATTTATCTTTGGGGTTACAAGTTGGCAAAACAGCACTAACTGATAATTGTTGTTTTAATTCTAGTAAGTGATTGGTGTTGTGCAAAGAGTCTACACAATAATAGTAATTTAAGAGAAAGAAGAATTACGGAATATATATTTTTGGACATTAAGATACCTAAAGCACTTGACTTTGATCTTATTGCATCCTCCACCTTGCCAAGTTCAGCACACAGCCAATGGGATGATGTACCCAGCCCTGTCCAGGCCTTGTTTCAAAGTCCTTCCTGACTCCACGTTGTCTCTGGGGTAAAGACTTCCTCTGAAAAGAAGAATAACGACGTCAGCTGTGCCTCTCTTTGTGCTGATCCTCTCATGTCATTCCTGTCCTCTCTGGCTCATTCCTTTTCTCCAATAATAAGAACATTTTATAGACTATTCTTGTCATTTGTATGTCTACAACCCCTGATTGTGTCCACCTGCCAGAGACCCTGAAAGACACAGGGTAATTTGTAATGTGTTTGGGGCAGGAATTTGAATCACCACCTAGCTCTCTCCTGTACCCCAGTATCACAGTGTCCGTCTGTGTGATTCAAATTGACTCTGGAGTGCATACTTCTCAGTAGGGCTTTTACAAAAGCTATGGGGACAGTCAGATGCAATTACATTGACTTAGATTGCGGGATTTTTTTTAAGGCCTCCATGTATCGCTTACAAACATCCAGAGTCTATGGTATGTATAGTTACCCCAGTCCCATGCTCACTGTATTATGCCTCTGTGTCTGCACTTATGGTGTAGCCCCAGAAGGCTTTTCTCCATGAGCAAACCCATAAGGTGAAATTGAAGAGCCACCTCAATGAGATGGCTGTGTTGACAACTCAGAGAGTTCGCCTGAAAGGACTGACTCAGAGCCTGTAAAGGTTACCTCAAAGAGAGGGAACAAGTGCAAAGCTCAGGTCAAACTTTGCAACCGTGGCCACTGTGACATTGGTTATAGCCGACAGATCTGCACCACCACTGCTCACAATTAGGCCAGCCTCTGCCCTCTTGATCTTGTAAATACCTTATAACCACTATCCCCATAAACGTGCCTATAGATAATTCGTGTGAAAGGCTTGCCTTTGTCTACACATAGGCCAGATGTTGCCAGGCTCTCCAGCCAATAAGCTCAATGAGGTAGCACACGTATAAGGAGGAAGCTTCCTTTTCTAACCAAATGATTGCCTTGGCACTCAGAGAAAGGAACTCTTATCACCTCTTAAAGCCTTCTTTCCACCCCTTACTAGCTCTCTTCTTAGAGTAAAGGAGTGATTTATCTAATTGATGAGGGCCTGATCACCAGGGGACCACACTGCCTATGCTACTACATAAGGTGATTTTGCTTCAAATGCAAGAAACGTTCTCATGCTTCTATGCTTTCCTGGTCTGTGATGGATGCGCCTTGCACTGGCCGTATCTGCACACTAAGTTGATAGGTGATAATCTTTGCTTTATCTTTTCTTGGTTCTCCACCAGTGCTTGGGGAGGGAAGTTGGAGAGGTATGTCACACTGGAGGCCAATTAGTTCACCTCAAAATGTGAGAATGAAAATCCCAATTTTGTCCTCCCATTTAATCTGCATCCCCAAGGTGGTTTTCTAGGAAGCCTTATCATTTGGATATCAAAATTAATATTTTGATGCCATTTGACTCAAGCCTTTGTGTTTATATTTGATGGGCCAGAGCCCTGGAGGGAAGGAGGACATGAGGTACCTTCACCCTCACTCTCACCAATGACATTAGTAGCATTGCATGGACTTCTTACACCTACTGACCACAGCCTCTTCTCAAAGTCTTCCCTAGTAGTTTCTGTGAGGCATTGGTGGAGTCTCAGTTGCACTCAGAAACAAGTCCTTTCCTGTTCCAGCCTCCTCATGGCAAAGTGATGCCCACAGGTCTTTCAAGGAAGCACTGCAGGTGCCTTGGTGAGAATGTTTCTCCTCTGGTCCTCTCTAGGCCACTGTGGTGCTCCTTCCTTCACTTTGCTGTTGGGCCTTGCACAAAATGGAAGGTTTGTTCTCATGTTTATTCTGCAGTGAATTTTGACATCCAGTTTCCAAGAATCACTTCTTATGGCCCAAATTTCAACATGGAAGATGGCTTAACCAAAACAGCATCTTCAGTTTCTGCTGATACTTTCTTTCTATATCTGAATCAGTCCTCATCTCACAGATCCTCAGGAGATTGGAGTCTAACTGGTTCTAGAGCTTTATCTTTATTTTTCGTTCCCCTTCTAATGTCATTTTAAAAGGCCCTTATTCAAATAAAGCCCTGGTTGCGTGATTAGTCCCAAATCTCTACTTCAGTTCACCAGGTCTATCCTGGCTCCAGATTCTAACAGAAATAAAGAAGCATTGGGAGAATTATGGAAAAATAAAAATTGTAGAACTCTTCTTGATCATTCAAAGGGAGAATTTATCTAATAAGCATTTCAAACATCAGTCAAAACTCACTGGAATCCTAGAGATGTGGTTATACCACAAACAGATTCAAGGAAATTTACATTCATATTACTGATGTATTTATATGACACCTCATGCTCAAAAAGATTTGAGGTAGCTTATAGTACAATACTCAATGAAAGAAAGACTAAATAGGAACAAAGGAAAATGGAAAGAGAAATAGAAAATCTAGACCATGACAAGGAAGAAAACAGATATACAGACCATAAAGGCTAGCATAAATATGACAAAAGAGTTCAAACTGCCTCCTGAGTTTCTTGGCATCCCAAAGCATAAGTGACATAACTCTTATTAACTGAACAAACAAAAAGCCTCAAAATGACCATTCTTTCAGATAAGCAAGCTTGAACCAAACATAGAATTTAGAATCTCCTTTGTCAGCCAAGCTTTTGTTAGATGTTGAATAGCAGACAGTTCAAGGTTGCCCTTGTTGATGAGAACTGAACAGTGGGTGTTTGCAGAAGTGTTTGAGAGCATATCCATATGTTCCAGATCTTGATGGAAAAGTTGAGTGCGTCTTTTGCCTGCCGTCTGCCACTTCCTCAATAAGCACTTTGGAGCAGATTCCAGCACACAGAGGGGCTCAATTGATTTCTCAAAACACTCCATTACGAAGCCATGCCAAGATTATTTAACACTGAAAAATATTCCAACCAGTTTTCAACCTGTTAAAAATAATAATTATAATTGAGGCTTCAATAATGTTCCTACAGAGTGACTGATTTGGGGTGTCCTCACTCCTAGGGAATCTATCAGGTTGAAATAACTGCAAAATAATCTCCCCTCCCAATTAAATAATCCATCCTTCAATTTGGAGTAAGTTGATAAAAACTAACTGAATTTTGGAAAAGTTTGACAAGTGATGATAATTTCGGTTTTGAAATTGATTTTCTGTACTAACTAGGGGCTAGATCCTACTGTCAAGATCAGCTTTGATTTGTGACAATGTAACCATATTATCAGTGTATAGAATCATAATTTACCTTCTATTCTTTATTGCATCAGCACATGTATCTTGTTCACATAAAGATGATTTCATTTAGTAAAATTATAGGCTAAAAATAAGAGGAAACAGAACACAGTCTAGTTTAGAGCCATCAAAAGTACACTATAATCTGTCAGATAGTTTTACCCAACACTTACTTTTACAGTAGTGTTAAGATACAGAGATGTAGGTTCAATATGAAAAACACCATATAAAGGTCTAAATTATGTAGTTTGCCCCAATAATGTTGTCTGTTATAGGTCAAACATAATAAAAAGTCCAAAAGAGTTGCAAAGTCATATTATTTTCGAGAGATTTTCCTGCAAGTTATTAGAAGTAAAATAATTAGTTGTGAAGTATTAAAAACCCCAATTTATCTTGCAATTTAATTTAGCTATTGAATAGATGTTTAGTTTGTTAGAAAGAAAACTGGCATTAAGCATGGATTGAATGTCTACAAAAATAATGGATCTATAATTCTGAGAAAAAATAGGCAGATGCAGTTTTGAGTTTATTCATACATTATTATACCCACATTTAGTTATAATAAAATAGATTGACAATGACTAGAGTCAGCCAATCAGAGCATGGCCCAGAAAATTATAGTTGCACCTTCTGGGCAGGATGTAGAGGTCACAGCATGTCATTGTTCCCACTGCCACAGACAGACAAAGCCACAGAAATTATGAAAAAAAAGTCACAATTTTAAAGGATCAGAGAACTACAGGAGGACTGGATCAACTAAAATCCACAGAAAGAAAACCATTTCAAGGTGAGCTGATGAACATCAGTAATTTTTTTTTCCACTGGGGGCATTTGAAAAATTTAATTGTGGGATGAGAATTGCCTATCCAAGACAGAGTGAATCGGCAGAAGGGAAGAGAAACAAGCAAATTTTTGGCAGTCATATGGACCCAAAGTTACCTGTTAGAAAACTTAGAAGGTTTCAAAGGCATGGCTCCATGGAACATTTACTGCATTGAGAGTCTATGAGGAAGCCTAGAGAACTGGGCAGAAATCTTCGTAAAGGAAGAGTGAAATCTCACACGTGGTGAAGAAAACAGACCCATGGAGCGGGAGGTCTACCTCAAGATATTTGCCAGAAACAGACCCAGAGATAATTCAGATATTAGAATTGGGATTTAAGGGCTTTAAAAAAAGTATAATTAATATTTCCAAGAAAATTGAGGATAAGATGGACAGAAGAAAGTATGTATAAATTCCACAGGTAACTTGAATCTGTATTTTTTAAAAAGCAACAAATAAACATTCTTGAAATCTAAAAGTTCAAATGTTCAAAATTAAGAATTCAACAAATATGCTTAATGACAGTTAAGATGTTTTTGATCCAAGAGTTTTGCTGAGGAATAAAAATGTAAAAACTGTAGGAGGCACGTGGAACATGCCAAAAGATTTAACATATATATGATTGGCATCCCAGAAGGCATAAAGAGAGAAAATGGCCCTGAAGCAATATTGGAAGAAATAATGTCTTAGAGTTTTCAAAAACTGATGATGGACACATGGTTGTAAAAAGCTCAGTGAAACCCAGGCAAGAAAAATACAAAGCAAAGCATATCCAGGAACAAGGTAGCCAAACTGCTGAAAGCCAAAAGCAGAGAGAAAATCTTAATAGCATCCAGAGAGAAAAAGACATGTACCTTCTGGAGAGCAACAATAAGAATGATAGATGACTTCTCAATAGAAATGATGAAAACCAGGATATAATGTATTGAGGAGATAGGAGACTGAGTTAAAATACTGAAAGAATGTAAATATCAAACAGAATTTTATACCCAATGAAAATACTCTTTTCTGAAACTGAAAGAAAGATATTTTTCAGAAATTAAAAAAACAGCAGAATTTGTTAGTAGCAGGTGTGAACTACAGGAAATACCAAAAGTAGTTATTCATGCAAAAGAAAAATCATCCCAGATGAAAACATGGAAATTCAGGAAAAAAATAGAGAACACTGGAAAAGATAAATATGTAGGCAAATATAAATTCATGTTGATTCTTCAAAACATTAACTGCAATATTTTGTAGATTTAAAAATATACATAAAACTAAAATTCATGGCAAAAATAATTCTTTGCAAAAGGAAATAAAATTTAAAGATTCTAGCAATGGCAAGGAAGAGGTAAAAAATAATAGTCCGTTTTGACCATAATAAATCAAGATTGTAATTTCTAGGGTAATCACTAAAAAATAGTAAAAGAATATATTCACAATTTAAAAAATGGAATAATAAAAATACCTTGTTAATCCAATAAGTCAAGAAAGGATAAAAAAAAAAAAAGGAACAGGACACGTGAGCCAAATAGCAAACAAATAATAGAAAGGCAGATATAAAAATTATATCAGTAATTACGTTTAAAATAGGTTATATTCTCCAAATAAAGGAATAAGATTGTCAGGCTGGATAACATAATATGGATTCTCAAGTTCTTTATTTTTCTTTTTAACTACAAGAACAACAAGCAAAGAGGTTATTGAATCCCAACCTTGGAGGGTCTAGGTTCCATCACATTTGACGTAGTTGATCTAGGATTACAAAGTCGGGAGGTGAAATATATCTCTCAGCCCAGGAAAATGACATCGATCTGAACCAGGTTTAGTAAATGTTTAAAAGTTCACAGAATGCTGACTGTATCTGGCTGTTTGCATTTCTTTAAAACCTAATCTAAGGTATTATTATGTTTTACACACAGAGGAATCAATCAAGAATTCAAAATGTTTAGGTTAATCATGCTATTTTCTGTGAAACTAAACTACTACATGCATGTTCATTAAGGGAAGGCATGTTTATGCCAACTCAAAAAAATTGAAAAACTACACTGAGAAAAGGATTTCCTGTCTCCCTTTGTATCTAGGAAGACTAAAGAGTTTCCTCAAAGGAGATATCTATCCCTCACCATGCTTCATCTGCCTTTTGTTTTTGGCTACCTTGGGTCTTTGTTGTTGCGCCGGCTTTCTCTAGTTGTGGCGAGTAGGGGTAACTCTTCCCTGTGGTGTGTGGGCTTCTCATTGTGGTGGCTTCTTTTGTCACGGAGCATGGGCTCTAGGTGCGTGGGCTTCAGTAATTGTGGCACGTGGGCTCAGTAGTTGTGGCTTGCGGGCTCTAGAGCACAGGCTCAGTAGTTGTGGCACACGGGCTTTGTTGCTCTGCAGCATGGAGGTTCTTCCAGGACCAGGGCTCGAACCCATGTCCCCTGCATTGGCAGGCAGATTTGTAACCACTGTGCCGCCAGGGAAGCCCACATCTGTCACTTTTTGACTGTTTCCTGGTCAGATCCAGCTCTGTCCAGGGGTAAGAACTGGGTTGTCTTCCAAAGAGAGCCAAGAGGCAGAAAGGAAGTTGAGAAGGGGGCTTAACTAACACCTCTTGCTGATTTGGAAGGCTATTGCAATCCCAGTTTTCCAGGTGTGAGCTGCCCCTACAATGACAAAGAGGCCACTAACATATTCTTCCAGCTGACTTGGTAGCTGTCCAGGCCACAGCCCAATCCCACATGGCAGCCATGCTGCAGGGAGAGTAAGATGTACCTCTCTGGCTGTCCAGTTCAAAGCCTCAGCAGCCAGGACAAAACCCTCTCGAGACATTCTTCAAATTATAACTTTAAACAGAAGATGGGAGAAATAAGGCTACAAACATTGTTGGGCACCAAATTCAAAGGAAAGCCCAGTTGGTGTCTCAGAGAAAAGTGAACTTTGTCATGTCCATTCAATAGCTTCAAGGTAGCAAAATGAAAAATGGGTAGAGGATGAGGGGAGGAAGTCCAGCCCTTCTAAAAATGTTCAGTATCTTGATGAATATGGGTCAAAGGAATTAAAGAGACGTGAGAAAGGCATTTCGTTTCCCAGTGGCAGCTCCTCAATGCTAGAACACCAGGAAAAATCATAAAGGATCTGTTTTTCTGAGTTTGGCAGGTGTGGCACCTTACATGGAAATGATTGTGTGAATAAGACTGGATTATTCTGGTTAATTGTCTGCATGCATTATCTGAAATCTGAGCATTGCCTCACATGTAAATTATTTTATTGTATGCTAATTTCTTGAAAAATCAGTAAACCCTCTAACATAAAAACCATATGGTTTCATTTTGATTTGGTTATTCAGGGAACATACCAAAATCTTGCAATGCCTCACAGATGTTGTCTTGAACAATAGTTATCTACAGGACCAAGGGGGAAAATACACGTAGTTAGGCTTTCAAAATCTCCAGATTAGTTAACTCTGTATGAGTGTGGGTTAATCATAGTTTATTCAAACATTATTGAATATTCATATGTGCCAGGTACTTTTACCTGTATGTTTTATTTTAAACCTTATTTTTAACTTTTTGGGTAGATTTTGTTATTTGAGTTTTACGAAGGAAGTAACTGAAGCCACAAGGGGTTATACTATCTGTTTAAGACCACACAGCAAGTAATAAGAATTTGAACCAGGGCTTCTGCTTCCAAGCCTAATGTTCTTTCTGCCATTTCTCTTGTTTGTCCACAATTTTTGTATTTTTCATTACTGATAACCACAAATAACAGTAGAAATAATCCAGAAAGTGGTACTTCTACATATCTTTCCAGTCTCTGCCAGATGATTTCATTCCATGAATGGATTTCTTGGAACATGAAATCTGAAATGCCAAAATGAGTTTATCATCACTGTAATGAGTTTATGCTACAAAATAATAATAATGATGATGATGATGAAATAGAATAAGGATGGGGCTTGAATTTAGGCAAGGAGCTCTGCTTTGGAATTTTCTCATTCTTCTTAAATATCAAGGACCAGTAATTTCTTTTGGGGGCAAGGCCAGGAAGCATGCAAATGTGTTTTGGCCTATGGGAGACTATGGGTGTTTATGATCATGTCATTTCATTCCTGTACGTGTGTGAGTGTGAGTCTCTGGGTACTCAACGAGATCATCAATTTAGCCCCATATGCCCAAGAGCTGATTGCAATGATGGTTAAGGCAGAAGACCACTGGAAAAACAAACTGGAAGGAAAGATAGTTCAAGGGTCAGCTTCTCCTGTAAAGTAGCAAGTGGATTTAGCATTCGTGAAAATTTCCAGTGCTGTTTGGAGTCCAGAGGGACCTAGGGTGTTCGTTCAGCTTACCTCTGCCACTTCCTGGCTCTGGCTGGGACATGCATTGACCTCTGACTCTGGTCCGGCACAGCACTGCACCATGTCGAGGTCTGTGCCCTCTGTCCTCATCTGCTCCTCTCGAAGATGCCCCTTCTATGCTGCTCCAACAGTGCCTGCCAATCATAATGCCAGGAAACACAGGCACCAGGCAGAGTGGGTTCAAAGAGACTAGCAAAGCAGAGGCCAAGGAAAGAGCCCATTCCCTTGGGGGAAGAGAGGAGGGAAAGTCAGTGGGGCAGGATGGAGACAACAGATGAGAGCCTTTCAAAGGTGCCACTCCCTCCTTCCCACCTCCCCAAGGACCCACGCCACCAACACGCACACAGATACTGGCCTTTTCTATGTTTTCCCAACTCTAACTAATTACATGGCTCAAAGGGTTCTCAGGAACCACTTCATCCCAGTTTAAAACAGTTTTAAAACTGGTTTAAAGCCTAGATTTTGATCCTGACCCTCCCACTCAATAGCCATGTGATTCTGGGGAAAAAATGTTAACCTCCCTGATCCTTAGTTTTATTTTCTCATATATAAAATGAGGATAATGGGTGTTCTGGATATACGTCACTTTTACTCTTCCAGTGTATCAATAAGAGTTCCGTGAGAAAGACAGAGTTACTGTAAGCGTTATAGGAATAAGGAATTTTTACTAAGAGTTAGAGCCTGCATAAATAGAGAAGGAGCCGAGGGGTGAAGAGGGGTGTTGGACGATTAGAGATTTGGCCACTAAGTGGTCTGCCTGAGTCAGTGGTGAGGGTGGACACGTCAGAGCTTGCAGGAGGATCTGAGAAGAAAAGTGCACACAGCAGCAGAAGTGGGACCACTAACGGAGGCTTGAGGAGAGGGCTATGAAACCACTGTCTGGGGGTCCACAGCTAAGTGCTTGGTGGAGGCCAGGACCACTGTTGTCAGCAGGACCAAGAGTAGAGAAGACAAGATGGACAAATCGAGAACAAGCCAGGCTCCTCTGTGTCCATCCATGACTGTGTCCGGCAAATGACAACCTTTTAGGGGAGTGGCTTCTGCTTAATTCTCTCCTCTTGAATCTTCCTCATTTTGGCTAACTCTAAACTGGTACCATAGGAAACGGTTTTGTGGAAACTTGGTATCCTGCCTTGGATGAATTGAATAATAGCTCATAGTCTTTCCTCCTCCTATAACTGCAAATTTGCTTTGGGAACTAGCTCTCTCACTCTCAGTCCTTGAGGTTTGAGGGGGGCTCACTCCACCACCATCCCTTTACCCTGTCCCAGCCCCCAGGGACTGGCATGGAACTCAATCCTGGCCAGCTGAACATCACACACTTATGGCCATTGATTGGCTTGGGGATGCACTCAAGACCGAAGGATAGCTAATGAGATTCTGTTCTGAAAATCTGTCAGAGCTACGTGAGGAAACAATCCCTTTCTTCCATAGGACATAAGCCTCAAGCTACTAGTAATCAACTAGCCACCACGAGGGAGCCTGTCTGAGAACAGAGCTAAGCCAGGGAAAACTGGATCTAAGGAATGAAAGTGAGACTAAGTCCTATTTACATCATTTAAATCACATGTGTCTGGAAATTGAAACATGGCTGCATTCAAAGCCAAAAATAATAATGTGTAAACTAGCTTGATTAAGGTCTTATCACTTGCAATTGAAAGGGTGCAGATTAATACAGTAGGGTTAATTGGGGATCAGATAAGCAAGAGCATGTCATAGAGTAGTGTTCAATAATTATCAGCTATTATTACTGTTATAATTGTTACTATTATTATTACTTACATAGATTTCCATTTCTAACACTTCTATTTCTACCCCCTTTCTTCATGTTTATGTAAAGTTTGTTAAGTAAAGTTCTGTCCGAAGATATTAAACCATATAAAACAACCTCGGAAGGTCCCTTTCCTTTTGTCTCTACAAGCTCAGGAGCCATGATCGACAGACGAAGAGACTAAACTAGAGTGAGTACTTTTACAAAGAAACAGGAAAAGAGCTCGAGTAGGAAACTTATTTCATCCTCCAATATTCTGCATCCTGTCATCCTTTCCATGACAGCTTCTTCCTGACCCTGAAGATGCCTCTTCATGGCTCTCTGCCTCGATCCTTTTCTCTGTCTCACTACTTTCTCCACCAAGGAGTACAAGAGGAGAGGATAAGCTAACTCAAACCTCAAAAGAGTTTAGATTTCTTTGAAAAGAACCCTATTAAGGCTCCACTGCCCTTAGGTTACTCTGAGCAAGGATGGGAACAGACTCAGGAGAAGCATTTGCAGGTTAAAAGACTGGTAAATGGCTCTTCCTTATATTTTCTATTGGAATTGGGATTAGCTACACTGGAAAGGAATGGTTTAGAAACAACTGATCCCTGGCTCTTAAAAACATAAGAAATTAAGATGCAGGGAAGAGTAGCCACCTGGTTGGTCAGATCATATAAAGTCCATAGGGTACACAGAATACAGGAGCTGTTCTCTGTCTCCATTGGGTGTTTTTTTTTTTTTAACATCTTTATTAGAGTATAATTGCTTTACAATGCTGTGTCAGTTTCTGCTTTATAACAAAGTGAATCAGTTATACATATACATACGTCCCCAAATCTCTTCCCTCTTGCATGTCCCTCCCTCCCCCACTCACTATCCCACCCATCCAGATGGTCACAAAGCACCGAGTTGATCTCCCTGTGCCATGAGGCTGCTTCCCACTAGCTATTTATTTTACGTTTGGTAGTATATATATGTCCATGCTACTCTCTCACTTTGTCCCAGCTTACCCTACCCCCTCCCCATATCCTCAAGTCCATTCTCTAGAAGGTCTGCATCTTTATTCCCGTCTTACCCCTAGGTTCTTCTGACCATTTTCTTTTCTTTTCTTTTCTTTTTTTTTAGATTCCATATATATGTGTTAGCATATGGTGTTTGTTTTTCTCTTTCTGACTTATTTCACTCTGTATGACAGTCTCTAGGTCCATCCACCTCACTACAAATAACTCAGTTTCTTTCCTTTTTATGGCTGAGTAATGTTCCATTGTATATATATGCCACATCTTCTTTATCCATTTATCTGTTGATGGACACTTAAGTTGCTTCCATGTCCTGGCTATTTTAAATAGAACTGCAATGAACATTTTGATACATGACTATTTTGAATTATGGTTTTCTAAGGGTATATGTCCACTAGTGGGATTGCTGGGTCATATGGTAGTTCTATTTCTAGTTTTTTAAGGAACCTCCATACTGTTCTCCATAGTGGCTGTATCAATTTACATTCCCACCAACAGTGCAAGAGGGTTCCCTTTTCTCCACACCCTCTCCAGCATTTATTGTTTGTAGATTTTTTGATGATGGCCATTCTGACTGGTGTGAGATGATATCACATTGTAGTTTTGATGTGCATTTCTCTAATGATTAATGATGTTGAGCATTCTTTCATGTGTTTGTTGGCAATCCGTATATCTTCTTTGGAGAAATGTCTGTTTAGGTCTTCTGCCCATTTCTGGATTGGGTTGTTTGTTTTTTTGATATTGAGCTGCATGAGCTGCTTGTATGTTTTGGAGATTAATCCATTGTCAGTTGCTTCATTTGCAAATATTTTCTCCCATTCTGAGGGTTATCTTTTTGTCTTGTTTATGGTTTCCTTTGCTGTGCAAAAGATTTGAAGTTTCATTAGGTCCCATTTGTTTATTTTTGTTTTTATTTCCATTTCTCTAGGAGGTGGGTCAAAAAGGATCTTGCTGTGATTTATGTCATAAAGTGTTCTGCCCATGTTTTCCTCTAAGAGTTTGATGGTGCCTGGCCTTACATTTAGGTCTTTAATCCATTTTGAGTTTATTTTTGTGTATGGTGTTAGGGAGTGTTCTAATTTCATTCTTTTACATGTAGCTGTCCATTTATTCCAGCACCACTTAGTGAAGAGGCTGTCTTTTCTCCATTGTATATTCTTGCCCACTTTATCAAAGATAAGGTGACCATATGTGCATGGGATTACCTCTGGGTTTTCTATCCTGTTCCATTGATCTATATTTCTGTTTTTGCACAAGTACCATACTGTCTTGATTACTGTAGCTTTGTAGTATAGTCTGAAGTCAGGGAGCCTGATTCCTCCAGCTCCATTTTACTTTCTCAAATTGCTTTAGCTATTTGGGGTCTTTTATGTTTCCATACAAATTGTGAAATTTTTTGTTCTAGTTCTGTGAAAAATGCCATTGGTAGTTTGATAGGGATTGCATTGAATCTGTAGATTGCTTTGGGTAGTAGAGTCATTTTCACAATGTTGATTCTTCTAATCCAAGAACATGGTATATCCCTCCATCTATTTGTATCATCTTTAATTTCTCTCATCAGTGTCTTATAATTTTTGGCATACAGGTCTTTTGTCTCCTTAGGTAGTTTTATTCCTAGATACTTTATTCTTTTTGTTGCAATGGTAAATGGAAATACTGTCTTAATTTCACTTTCAGATTTTTCATCATTAGTATACAGGAATGCAAGAGATTTCTGTGCATTAATTTTGTATCCTGATAATTTACCAAATTCATTGACTAGATCTAGTCATTTTCTGGTAGCATCTTTAGGATTCTCTATGTATAGTATCATGTCATCTGCAAACAGTAACATCTTTACTTCTTCTTTTCCAATTTGGATTCCTTTTATTTCTTTTTCTTCTCTGATTGCTGTGGCTAAAACTTCCAAAACTATATTGAATAATAGTGGTGAGAGTAGGCAATCTTGTGTTGTTCCTGATCTTAGTAAAAATGGTTTCAGTTTTTCACCATTGAAGATGATGTTGGCTGTGGGTTTGTCATATATGACCTTTATTTTGTTGAGGAAAATTCCCTCTATGCCTACTTTCTGGAAGGCTTTTATCATAAATGGGTGTTGAATTTTGTTGAAAGCTTTCTCTGCATCTACTGAGATGATCACATGTTTTTTCTCCTTCAATTTGTTAATGGTGTATCACATTGATTGATTTGCGTATATTGAAGAATCCTTGCATTCCTGGGATAAACCCCACTTGATCATGGTGTATGATCCTTTTAATGTGCTATTGGATTCTGTTGGCTAGTATTTTGTTGAGGATTTTTGCATCTATGTTCCTCAGTGATATTGGCCTGTAGTTTTCTTTCTTTGTGACATCTTTGTCTGGTTTTGGTATCAGGGTGATGGTGGACTCGTAGAATGGGTTTGAGAATGTTCCTCACTCTGCTATATTTTGGAAGAGTTTGAGAAGGATAGGTGTTAGCTCTTCTGTAAATGTTTGATACAATTCACCTGTGAAGCCATCTGGTCCTGGGCTTTTGTTTGTTGGAAGTTTTTGTTTGTTTGTTTTGTTATTTTTTTGCAGTACATGGGCCTCTCACTGTTGTGGCCTCTCCCGTTGCGGAGCACAGGCTCTGGAATCGCAGGTTCAGTGGCCATGGCTCACGGGCCCAGACACTCCGCAGCTTGAGGGATCTTTCCAGACCGGGGCACGAACCCATGTCCCCTGCATCGGCAGGTGGACTCTCAACCACTGTGCCAACACGGAAGCCCTGTTGGAAGATTTTTAATCACAGTTTCAATTTCAGTGCTTGTGATGGGTCTGTTCATATTTTCTATTTCTTCCTGGTTCAGTCTCAGAAGGTTGTGCATTTCTAAGAATTTGTCCATTACTTCCAGGTTGTCCATTTTATTGGCATATCGTTGCTTGTAGTAATCCCTCATGATCCTTTGTATTTCTGCAGTGTCAGTTGTTACTTCTCCTTTTTCATTTCTAATTCTGTTGATTTGAATCTTCTCCCTTTTTTTCTTGATAAGTCTGGCTAATGGTTTATCAAGTTTGTTTATCTTCTCAAAGAACCAGCTTTAAGTTTTATTGATCTTTGCTATCATTTCCTTCATTTCTTTTTCATTTATTTCTACTCTGATCTTTATGATTCTTTCCTTCTGCTAACTTTGGGGTTTTTTTGTTCTTCTTTCTCTAATCACTTTAGGTGTAAGTTTAGGTTGTTTATTTGAGATGTTTCTTGTTTCTTAAGGTAGGCTTTTATTTCTATAAACTTCTCTCTTAGAACTGTTATTGCTGCATACCATAGGTTTTGGGTAGTTGTGTTTTCATTGTCATTTGTTTCTAGGTATTTTTTGATTTCCTCTTTGATTTCTTCAGTGGTCTCTTGGTTATTAAATAGTGTGTTGTTTAGCCTCCATGTGTTTGTATTTCTTACAGATTTTTTTTTCCTGTAATTGATATCTAGTCTCATAGTGTTGTGGTCGGAAAAGATACTTGGTACGATTTCAATTTTCTTAAATTTACCAAGGCTTGATTTGTGACCCAAGATATGATCTATCCTGGAGAATGTTCCATGAGCACTTGAGAAGAAAGTGTATTCTGTTTTTTTGGGATGGAATGTCCTATAAATGTCAATTAAGTCCATCTAGTTTAATGTATCATTTAAAGCTTGTGTTTCCTTATTTATTTTCATTTTGGATGATCTGTCCCTTGGTGACAGTGGGGTGTTAAAGTCCCCTACTATGATTGTGTTACTGTTGATTTCTCCTTTTATGGCTGTTAGTATTTGCCTTATGTATTGAGGTGCTCCTATGTTGGGTGCATAAATATTTACAATTGTTATATCCTCTTCTTGGATTGATCCCTTGATCATTATGTAGTGTTCTTCTTTGTCTCTTGTAATAGTCTTTGTTTAAAAGTCTATTTTGTCTGATATGAGAATTGCTACTCCAGTTTTCTTTTGATTTCCATTTGCATGGAATATCTTTTTCCATCCCCTCACTTTCAGTCTGTATGTGTCCCTAGGTCTGAAGTGGGTCTCATGTAGACAGCATATATACAGGTCTTGTTTTTGTATCCATTCAGCCAGTCTATGTCTTTTGGTTGGAGCATTTAATCCATTTAAACTTAAGGTAATTATTGATATGTATGTTCCTATTACTATTTTCTTAATTGTTTTGGGTTTATCATTGTAGGTCTTTTCCTTCTCTTGTGTTTCCTGCCTAGAGAAGTTCCTTTAGCATTTGTTGTAAAGCTGGTTTGGTGGTGCTGAATTCTCTTAGCTTTTGCTTGTGTGTAAAGCTTTTAATTTCTCCATCAAATCTGAATGAGATCCTTGCTGGGTAGAGTAATCTTGGTTGTAGGTTTCTCTCTTTCATCACTTTAAATATGTCCTACCACTCCCTTCTGGCTTGCAGAGTTTCTGCTGAAATATCAGCTGTTAACCTTATGGGGATTTCCTTATGTGTTACTTGTTGGTTTTCCCTTGCTGCTTTTAATATTTTTTCTTTGTATTTAATTTTTGATACTTTGATTAATATGTGTCTTGTCATGTTTCTCCTTGGATTTATCCTGTATGGGACTCTCTGTGCTTCCTGGACTTGGCTAACTATTTCCTTTCCCATATTAGGGAAGTTTTCAACTATAATCTCTTCAAGTATTTTCTCAGTCCCTTTCTTTTTCTCTTATTCTTCTGGGACCCCTATAATTTGAATGTTGGTGCATTTATTGTTGTTTGAGAGGTCTCTGAGACTGTCCTCAATTCTTTTCATTCTTTTTTCTTTATTCTGCTCTGCAGTAGTTATTTCCACTATTTTATCTTCCAGGTCACTTATCCATTCTTCTGCCTCAGTTATTCTGCTATTGATCATTTCTAGAGAATTTTTAATTTCATTTATTGTGTTGTTCATCTCTGTTTGTTTGCTCTTTAGTTCCCCTAGGTCCTTGTTAAACGTTTTTTTGTATTTTCTCCATTCTATTTCCACGATTTTGGATCATCTTTACTATCATTATTCTGAATTCTTTTTCAGGTAGACTGCCTATTTCCTCTTCATTTGTTAGGTCTGGTGGGGTTTTGCCTTGCTCCTTCATCTGCTGTGTGTTTCTCTGTCTTCTCGTTTCACTTAACTTACTGTGTTTGGGGTCTCCTTTTTGTAGGCTGCAGGTTCGTAGTTTCCATTGTTTTTGGTGTCTGTCCCCAGTGGCTAAGGTTGGTTCAGTGGGCTGTGTAGGCTTCCTGTGGAGGGGAGTGGTACCTGTGTTCTGGTGGATGAGGCTGGATCTTGTCTTTCTGGTGGGCAGGTCCATGTCTGGTGGTGTGTTTTGGGGTGTCTGTGGCCTTATTATGATTTTAGGCAGCCTCTGTGCTAATGGATGGGGTTGTGTTCCTGTATTGCTAGTTGTTTGGCATAGGGTGTCTTGCATTGTAGCTTGCTGGTCGTTGAGTGGAGCTGGGTTTCAGTGTTGAGATGGAGATCTCTGGGAGATTTTCACTGTTTGATATTACGTGGAGCTGGGAGGTCTCTTGTGGACCAGGGTCCTGAACTTGGCTCTCCCACCTCAGTGGCACAGCCCTGATGCCTGGCTGGAGCACCAAGAGCCTGTCCTCTACATGGCTCAGAATAAAAGGGAGAAAAAAAAGAAAGAATGAAGAAGATAGAATAAAATAAAGTTATTAAAATAAAAAATAATTATTAAGAAAAAAAATTTTAAGTAATAAAAAAAAATGGACAGACAGAACCCTAGGACTAATGGTAAAAGCAAAGCTATACATATAAAATCTCACACAGACATGCACAGACACACAAAAAGAGAAAAAAGGAAATATATATATATATATATATATATATATATATATATAATCTCCTTGCTCCCAAAGTCCACCTCTTCAAATTGGGATGATTCGTTGTCTATTCATATATTCCACAGATGCAGGGTACATCAAGTTGATTGTGGAGCTTTAATCCGCTGCTCCTGAGGCTGCTGGGAGAGATTTCCCTTTCTCTTTGTTCGCACAGCTCCCAGGGTTCAGCTTTGGATTTGGCCTCGCCTCTGCCTGTAGGTCGCCTGAGGGCGTCTGTTCTTCGCTCAGACAGGATGGGGTTAAAGGAGCAGCTGATTCGGGGACTCTGGCTCACTCAGGCCGGGGGAAGGGTGGGGTATGGAGTGCAGGGCAATCCTGCGGTGGCAGAGGCCGGCGTGACGTTGCACCAGCCTGCAGCACACCGTGCGTTCTCTCGGGGAAGTTGTCCCTGGATCATGGGACCCTGGCAGTGGCGGGCTGCACTAGCTCCCGGGAGGGGCGGTTTGGATAGTGACCTGTGCTCGCATACAGGCTTCTTGGTGGTGGCAGCAGCAGCCTTAGCATCTCATGCCCGTCTCTGGGGTCCGCACTGATAGCCGCGGCTCGCGCCAGTCTCTGTAGCTTCTTTAAGCAGCGCTCTTAATCCCCTCCCCTCGCGCACCAGGAAACAAAGAGGGAAGAAAAAGTCTCTTGCCTCTTCGGCAGGTCCACACTTTCCCGGACTCCCTCCCGGCTAGCTGTGGCGCACCAGCCCCCTTCAGGCTGTGTTCACGCCGCCAACACCAGTCCTCTCCCTACGATCCAACCGAAGCCCGAACCTCAGCTCCCAGCCCCCGCCTGCCCCGGCGGGTGAGCAGACAAGCCTCTCGGGCTGGTGAGTGCTGGTCAGCACCGATCCTCTGTGCAGAAATCTCTCTGCTTTGCCCTCCACACCCCTGTTGCTGCGCTCTCCTCCGTGGCACCGAAGCTCCCCCCCTCCGCCACCCCCCATCTCCGCCCGCGAAGGGGCTTCTAGTGTGTGGAAACCTTTCCTCCTTCACAGCTCCCTCCCACTGGTGCAGGTCCAGTCCCTATCCTTTTGTCTCTGTTTATTCTTTTTTCTTTTGCCCTACCCAGGTACGTGGGGAGTTTCTTGCCATTTGGGAGGTCTGAGGTCTTCTGCCAGCATTCAGTAGGTGTTCTGTAGGAGGTGTTCCACATGTAGATGTATTTCTGATGTGTTTGTGGGGAGGAAGGTGATCTCTGCATCTTACTCTTCTGCCATCTTGAAGCTCCTCCCTCGCCATCGGGTTTTAAATAAGAAATGGCTCAGCATACGATGTGGGCTTCAGAGTAATCATTTGCAAGGAATTCTAGATAGTGAGCAATTTAATAGCATTAGGTAAATAATGAAATTCACCAAAATACCTTCTCTGGAAAATGTTAGAAACTCAAGTACAATGACTTAGAAGCATGGAGGCGATGACTTTCAGGATCTAGTCCAGTACAAGAATACCTTTTTTTCCAAAACAGATAATCATTTTTCATGGGTCCAGGGATGTGAAGTAGTCATGGTTATTAGTACAGGGAAAATATAGGAGACTTAAAATGCTCACTTCTTTTGCCTTCTAGCTGAGCATAAATATCCTCTCATTCTGTTGTTATCCTCCACTCCTAGTTCCAACTATTTTAGACCCTTCCTCTAAATGGATCTCATAAGTGACACTTTTTTTTATGTTTACAGTAGATGTTCAAGCTAGTACTGATGTAGGTTTAGCACCAATATTAGCTGTGCTTACCAATGGGCTACCTGGAGACCCCACTTCCAAAGTCTATTTCCATGAGGGACTGAGAAGTCTCCTGTAAATGAATGAATTCATCAAAATGAATGAGTTGGGAGTAAGATGTCTGGCCAAATAACCAAGCCCTGAAATTGCAGGGGAGAAAGGATTTTAAGTGCAGCGTGGTTTTTAAGGGCAGAGCTGGCAATTCTTAGCAGGAGCCGAAGTGGTGCCCAGCACAGGTGGCAGCACTCAAAGGGACCAGCAGTCCCCTGGAGAAGCAGTGGGAGTACTCAGCAGAGGCTCTGTGGGAGTTCATCAGACTTGTTCAAGGGTACACATGAAATTATCAACTGGGAGCTATAGTTTTGGGGTGGTAGCAAAAAGTAGTGAACTTGGGGTCACTATTGTTTTACACTCTGAGGGATGAAATCTAGAGAAACATGGGTTACACGTATATATTGGACAACTCATGTATTGCTACAGATCCTATCCATTTCAGCTCTTATTCCCCCATAGCTATGGTGACCAGTTCCCTGAAGATTTCATCAAGCTTCAGCCATGAATCACCTGATGGCTCCTCACCTCCTTGCTTCATGTCCTGAAGCTTCATTGATGTCACAGCTTGGGATGCTTGTGGCAATGCCTCAGCATTTCTCATGCACAGCCCCAAAGATCTGGAGGGTTAATACTTGTGGATGAAACTCTTGAAAATGGGAAACAAGAACTGATTGATAGATGTCCTTTTGTCCACCCAGAGGACGAGTTCTAAAATGCATTTTATAAGTCTTCTCAGACAGCCCCACAGCTCAAGTACCTAGTTACCCCTAGTGCTTACCAACCCAATGATATATTTTGGACGGCCTGTCCCTCATGCCTGTACCTTAGGATCAGATTCCTGAATAACCCACTCACACTTCTGCCTTATCTCAGATTCTGCTTTTGGGAAAACCCACAATAAGAATTTGACTTTTGAAGTTAATCATTGTTTTCATTCTATGAAACTCTTTAAAACTGGGCCTTGAAGACATATTACCATTGGTAGACAGTTTTGGTGTTCTTCCCCTTTTTCTACCACTACCTTTGGGCTTTGTCTGCCCTTCATCCTCCAGAGTTCCATGACATCTAGAGCCACTTCCGTTAGAGAAGTAGTTTCATCATGTTTTAAATGGTTCACCAGATTGTATCATCAATTGGGAACCAACGGAATGCATTTGCAAGCCAAGAAAAAAATATTAGCTAATATGTGTCATGGAGTATTATGCCTGGGATAAGGAAAAATATTTGCAAGTGACAAAAGAGAATTAGCAAATACAGCCCCTCCCTGGTAATTTAGAGTTGGAACTAGAGCTTCTCTCTTCTTGCAGGTCCTCCTTCTTACAGATAAAGAATCTGAAGACAGGAAAGTTAAGTGAAGAGCTCAGGTATTCAGCTCCCTAAACTAGTGCTTATTTTTTGAACAGATACAAGAAGCCATGGGTTAGGGATGAAGCCATAGGCTCATTTGTAGTTTCTCTGTTGATGACAGTGAGGTTGATAGAAATAAAAGAGTCAAACAAAAGAGGATACTGATATATCAGCTCCTAGAATATGAGTTAGTTAGAAATCTAACCTTCTACTAAAGCAAGAATCTATTAGGTGTGTATGTCTAATTTAAAAAATACCCACATGTGTCAGTGAATCAAGTCAACTTCCATGCTAGTAGAATGCCATTACGGATATACTGAGTTCATGAAATCAGATTCTTCTTGTCTCCATCCACCTCTATTGTATTTATCCTGCTTCCTGTCTGTTCTGTCCTTGCTTTTTGGTGACCCACAAGGGTCATACCTTGCTCTTGGTCCTTGTACAACACTCCTGGCTTTACTGCCTATATCCCTTTTCTTGACACAGGACCTCTCAGGGCTGCTATCCAAGTAACAGGTGCCACTCGGGTTGGCTCAGTTCCCAGGCCTCACCCCTCCCTGGCCCTGGCCCTGGAGGACCAGAGAGGACAAACTCTCCCTACAATATGCCTAAAGGTGGCTGCAGAGCCTCCATTTGAGCTTTTGGTGCAGGGGAACATGCTACCTCACAAGACAGCTGTGTGCTCTGTTAGAAATCTTTGTTTAGAAATTGTTTCTATCATTGCATGAGAATCTGCATCATTGTAGGTTTTGTGCATCAATTCTGGTTCAGCCTTAGAAAGCAGTTAAGCCTGCTCCATGTGAAAGTTCTTGATAGTTCAAGGCATTTCTCAGATACATCCCCATTCTTCACCTCTCAAGACTAATATCATATCCCTGAGCCCTTCCAGATTCCATATATGATAAAGGTTCTAAACCCTACACTGTCTTATCACCTGCTCTGTGTTCCATTTCTGTCTGCCCTCCTAAGGTACTGTACCTAGGGATGAATTCTTCCCTCCAGATGACATCTGCCCAGTGCAGTCACCACGAAGTTATTACTTTTGGGTCACATTGAATCTGTGGGTTAAATAAATTCATAGATCTTTATTTCATGAACCAAATCCAAATTAAATCTCTTGCCCTAAATCATTTTTGGAACAAGGTGAGCAATAAGTAAATAAATGCACAAATGAATATAAAAAAATGATTAAATGTGCTCAATATTTTCAGTCCCAGTTTGAACCAGACATATCCCATGCTATACATTTTACTGAGAACACTTTATATGTTCAAATTATTAATAGTTTATAGAATCCTTTCACATCATTTGTGTTAGACTTTACCACACTAGAATTCAAAAATAAGGAAAGCAAAAAGGAACCAGCCATTGTTTTTCAAACAAAATGTCATTGTTTTTACTAAAATTCTGCATAAATTACTAACTTTCCCTCTTTTATCACAAAAAAATATTTTGAGTGCATGGTTCCCATTCTGTTCCATAAAAATCAGGATTTTAATTATAGTCAGGAGCCTAAAATGATCCTGATTTGCAATTTTCTAGGCTGCCTATTGTGATTAGAATTAAGATTTTCAGAAATATGAAGATTTCAGGGTTCTTTGTGAAGAAGAAGCTGGCAGTGACACTGTGGGGACTTGTGAAATATAACATCATAATATTAATAACTTGAACCATTCACTCAAAGTACTTTTTTGTGATAAAAGAAGGAAAGTTAGTAATTTATTCAGAATTTTAGTAAAAAGAATGACATTTTGTTTGAAAAACAATGGCTGGTTCTTTTTGCTTTCCTTATTTTTGAATTCTAGTGTGGTAAAGTCTAACACAAATGATGTGAAAGGATTCTATAAAACTAATTTATCACACTCATTTTGAAGAATTACCTTTTCTTACAAAATTGGGAAATGGACTGAACAGTAGCATTATGGAGCATCTACCAGGAGAAAGGCACAGAATGAGGCATGATGTCAATGGTTAAAAGAGTCTGTACTTAATCTCACAAAATGTGCATTTTATTAGAGGTGACACATATAAATGGAGATAAGGCACTTCAACAGCCTGGATTTGATCATGAAGAGCTTGAGAGCATTTGGAGAAGAAACGCAAATCTACAATGTTTGGATGAATGTTCGGATAAGGGAAGGAAGTCACATAGGAAAGATGACATCTAACTGGGCTCTGAAAGGGGGGCTAGAATTTAAATAGGAAACATTATGTACATATGGGGTTACAATGTACTTTCTCATGGAGGGGGGCTTCTGAGAGCCCCCCACAGTGCTCCCTTTTCTGACCATCCCTTGTTAGGAAGCATGTCAATTTGACCTCATTCTGTTGAGGGGTAGACTAACAACAGAACTAGAACCAAGTCCAAGGAGAGAGGGTTGTTTAGACGCCCACCTGCCCAGTTTCTGTAGTGAGATCCAAGTCACACAAGACTTCCATTTAATTCTTCCTGCACTTGGGCTGTGGATTAATGCAAAAATTCCAGGAAATCCAGGTTTCAGGCCAAAAACTGAAGAGCAAAAGAAGATAGCCATGGGGAGAAAGAGTTCTAGACAAAGTAAATCTACATGGACAGATGGTGATGAGCCTAATTATTCAGTTCTGTTCCATCTTCCCATAAAGGTAAAGATGTGTGTTCTTTTTCCTGCAATAGCCGAGATGGTCTTGTCCTTAAATGAAATTCACACATATGTGAGTGTAGCTGTAAATGAATTGCATGGGGGCTTTTGTTTCCAGTTTAAAAGGAAAGAAGAAGGTATGTGTAAGTAGCAGATGGTAATGGAGAAGAAGATATGGTGTCTAGTACACTACCTGGCCTCATGGACCATGGCTAGCCAGGTTAGAGGCAAATCCAAGGAAGCTACCACCAGAAGGGTCTCAGTAAGTGCAATTTTATGGAAATGTGTGACAGACAACTGGAGAGTGTGTCATTGTCCTACCTTGGCCAAGGCCATAGCACTACTATTGACTGACAACCTAGGGTAATGGTCCCCTTGGCATAGACATTGACATTAACAAAGAGGTCAGTCTTAGTGATGGCAGAATTCAGATTCCTCTAAGTTGCTTTGGAAATTGAAGGCAATGATCAGGGGAGCAGAGCAGGAGACAGAAAGTGATGGGGTTAAGTAGTGACTTGCAGTTGACAGATCAGTGAACACAAGAGTGAATTCCAGTGAGTACCCCAAGAAATACCTGAGGAGTTAAAAGCTGTGTATGAGCAGGCAGGAGTAAAAGCAGAACATCTGTGTTATTACTGATCATGTGTCCCTTTTACAGTCTTGGAAAAAATCATAACTTTCAATATTTTCTTTGGGGCCCAAACAATTCTCTCTATAAAAATACCAGATTGGAGCAACACCAAGGTCCATGGGTGTTAAAGTAATTTCATGAGGCCGAATTGACCACTGAGAGCCAACATGACCCATTCACTCTTATATTCCCAGCACCTTAAAAGCCATGATCTTATGATGTACTTGATAAACTCTGCATAGTTTGCACTGCAGGGGTGAAGCAATAAGAATTGGCTCTAAAATTTCCTATCACGTGAAGAGTGGCCATCCACCTTGTAGGTGGCTGATTGAGTCCCTATAATAAGATTTGCTCTGATGTTGAATTTCCACTCTGGTATCCAGCCATCCTGGTGTTTAGAGCCCTAGATGGATAATATTTCCTTCATGTGCAAAGCCTAGATTCTCCACTGAGCTCTCCTTTTCCACACATATTCTTTTGGACCTTGATCAAAATTATGCTCCAGAATCTGAATCACCTGAGCAGGCAGTGGGGCCAATGGCAATAAGCTGGAAAGATGAAGTATATGTTCAGGGGTGAGAACTGAAGGTGATGGAAATATCTGTAAAGTCATCTAACAGCTCAAACTATAGAGGAAGAGTGTCTGGGAGTGAAAGGGGACTAGCCCCTTCATCTTTAAGCAAAGTCAGAGCACAGCTCCAGGAGCACGTATATGGAGAGTTGATTGGAATATGAGCTCTGGGAAGCATTGAGAATCCTAAGAAAATAGTCACCTGCTAACCTAAAATTAAAACTCCTCTGTTTAGCACCCAGTAGAGAGAGACAACCAGACTGATTCAAAGACAAAGGACCTTAAAGGTACCAACTAACAAAGTGAGTCAGGATGCACAAGACATCCATAAGATTTCCTGTGTTTATTACTTACATTATTCCTCTCTATTTACATATAATGCTTAGATTTTAAATACTTAAAATAAGCAGAGGGTATATGATTTTGGAGTTTTTTGGTTTGTTTCGTTTTTTTTAAGGAGAAGAAAAAAAAGAGTGGAGCAGGTTGTGCTAGTTTACAGATGGTCCTGAAAAAGTAGGAATACTAAGAAATCCAAATTTAAAGAGTAAAGCAGGTTACATCCCTGAGGCCTTCCATCAGCTGAACTGTCCCAGCCAACAAGAGGCAAGTCTGTGTGTTTTCCAGTAGTAAGCTCTGCAATATTCCAGGCTGAAGTCAATGAGCAATGGAGTAAGGCAACAAGAAGAGAATGAGAAGACAGGAAGATACAAAACCAACTAGAGCCTAGGGACCAGCCTTCATCCATCTTGGAATATATGGTGCCAAGTGTACCACCTGGCACGTAGCAGAGGCTCTGTGTGAACTTTTCAACATCAGTAGGCTCTCAAGAATTTGGGGCAATGTTAATGCAAAAAGAAAAGAAAAACATTTTTGTACTCTTTGTAGGTGAGAAGCTCTATTTTTCTTACTTGTATCTGACAATGAAGAATAATAGAAACAGAAATTCATTTATTGAGTTTTTCTTCATGGATTAGGTAGATTTCCAATAAGGTATCTGACATGTGTTTGCTAAAGGAATGAACAGATGAATGAATGAATAAATCAAGGAATGAATGAACAAAGAATGAACAAATCCTGTTCATCTTTTCCTGCATAGTGTTACAGCTAATGGAGTGGAAAGAGCACTAGATTTGGAATCAGAGCCAGGGTTTCTCCTTTATTTATTCTTCCCACAAGTATTCATTGAGCATCTGGGTGGTAACCTGGGCTCTCTGCTTCTACTACCATGACATGGTAGGATGCTGGAGCTAGAGTGCACACAAGACAAAGTTCCTTATTTGTGAAAAGGAAGGAAGACACATCATCAACATCATCATCATAAATCAATAATACTAGTCCAGATAGCACAAAGCTATGTGGAACTGGATAGATAGGTACTCTTTTATAAAGGAAGGTTAGGAAGGAATCCCTAAAGATATGGCATTTGAGCAGAATTATACATAAAGAGAAGGAGCAAGATAAAGGTCTGGAGTAAGAGCATTTTAGGCAGAAAATACAGGAAGTGCAGAGGCCCTGAGGTAAAAATGAACCCAAGGTAGAAAAACAAAAGTCTGTCCCACTGTGGCTGGGGCATATGCCAAGGAGGGGAGCAGAGTAAGACATAAGGTCAAAGTGGTAGGTATGGGCTTCCTTCTTTTATCTGACTGTGACTTTGGGCATAAAAGTAATAGCTAACAGTGTCACAAGTTTAGAACATGTCCATCACAGTTTGCACCATCTTATTTAATCCTCACAACAGCCCAATAAAAAAGGCAGGTGATATTCAAAGTATTTAATGAGTACGTCATAACTACCAACCAGTTAGACAATGCCAGCCTCAACCGCCACTCTGGCCATCTAGTACATACTGGCTTGATGTCAGGTACCACCATGGCTCCTTTTAATAGGTGAGGAAACTGAGCTCAGAGATGGGGTAATCACCTCAAAATTACACAACTGGCCATATTAACCCAAAATATATATGAAAATGTCAAGTAAACTACCTTTGATAAATGCTGCTTATAAGACTCAGAGAATTCTTATATAACGGGAAAATAGGTAACATAGAGATTTACTATACACACAATGGAAGAAAGAGCACTGTGCTAGGAATATAAAATCATAGAACTACTCCTGGTACTGACACTAACTAGCTTTGAGACTTTGAGTAAACCACTTTACCTCTCTCATTCTCAGAAAACCTCTAGCATGGATGCTAAATTCCCATATTTCTAGGGCAGGAATTCTCAACTGGGGGCAATTTTGTTTCACAAGACACAACTGGATATTTTCAGTTGTCACAACTGGTTGGTGCAGGGGGGTGCTACTAGCATCTAGTGGGCATTCCTAGAAGTTAGGGATGCTGTTAAACATCCTACAATTCACAGGACAACCCCACTGCAAAAAATGATTAGTACTGAGGTTGAGAAACACAGTTCTAGAGGCCAGACAGGTTACAGACACTGTGAGGAGTATCGGGTGTGGCATTAGAGAGTGGTGGAGACTAGAGCAAATTGCAAAATATATACACTTTTCTAAAGGTATTCCATATAAAAATATTTATAAACCTATGTAGACTAAAGAAAAGACATATGCAGGCCTAACTGCAGCCCTGGTTACAGTGTCCTTTTACAGGTAAAGATGAAAGTGTCTTCTAGTCATCCAGAAGTCTGTGTGTGTGTGTGTGTGTGTGTGTGTGTGTGTGTGTGTGTGTCTACACATAGGCACACACATATGTATTCATATATATGCACTGGCAAAAAGATTTACTTTTAAGTGCTTTCCAAAGGGAGACCTTTCATCTCTCTTAGAATTGAGTCTCGGTTTTTTCACTTCTTTCCCTGGTCTATACTTTCCCCCTCCTTCAATTATACCAGCCCCTTCCTCTTGCTCTGGCTTTAGCACGAGTGAAGTCCAGATGCTGCACACCATCCACAAGAGAAACTTCTGGTTTCAGTTTTGATCTCTTCATGTTGCTTAAAGCCCCTGGGAAGGAGTCTCTCTAGCTCACATCACTCCTGTAGCCTTTAGAGACAGACGGGCTGGAAAAGACAGGCTGGCCCCACATTTACGATGTGCCCATGGAGTTATTTATGGTTTGTTTATCCACTCAGTGTGGAGCAGTTGTGGCCTATGACTTTCAGCTCCAGGGTGCATTAACAGCTTTTGGGGGGGAATTGGCAGTGTCAAACTATACAGTTGCACTGGGCTTTTCAGCCTCCCCCTGAAAAGCAAAGCCAGCATTAATCCCCAGACATTCAGGCATAGTAGCATTTCTAGAAAGACACCAATTACCCCATTGGCCAAGACACTGGGAGAAAGCCCGCAACAGGTGAGAAGCTGATGAAATTAGAAGAATGAAGTTCTCTGTTCATCATTCTCAGAGATGGGAACAAGCATGGCCAAGATAAAGCTACAGATGTGGAATGTGAGACATCACCATGATTTCTGAGACAGGCAAACTAAAGGCGGATGGGGCATCAAGATGAAGTCTCCGAGGTGCTAGGAGCAAAAGCGCACACTGCTGGAGGGTCAGAGCTGCACCAAGGAAGTGTATTTCTTCAATGATGTGAATGAATGAATGAATGAATGAATGAAATATTTCCTCTGGGAACTTGGCACTTTAGTTTAAGTATTTGTTTAACACCTCTATGTACAAACATCTTACTTGATATTCTGCAAGTACAAAGGTGACCCCATAGGCTACCTGTTCTCTATGGTTTATCAGGGGGATAGATGTATTCATGTTCTATTGCTGCATAACAAATTCCCACGGATCTAACAGCTTAAAACAACACACCTTTATTATCTCACAGTTTTTGTGGGTCAGGAGTTCCAGCACAGCTTCTCTGGGTCCTCTGCTCAGGCCACTACCAGGCTGTAGGCAAGGTACTGCCTGGGCTTCTTTCTCATCTGACAACTAGACTAGGGAAGAATCCACTTCAAGCTCAATTAGGTTGTTGCAAGGATTCTTTTCCTTTGTAATAGTGAAGTCCCCAGCTCTTTACTGGCTTTTGGTCCTTAAATCCTACAGTTCACAGTTCCCCATCACATGGCACTCTCCATAAGCAGTTTACAACATGGTTATTTGCTTCCTTAAGGAGAAGGAGAATCTTTCTATATAGTTTGTATAGTTTTCTAAGACAGATTCTTATATAGTGAAACATAATCACAGGAATGACATTCCAGTACCTTTACCATGTAACGTAACCTAATCATGGGAGTGCTATCCCATCACCTTTGCTATATTCTATTGGTTGGAAGCAAGTCATGGGTCCTGCTCACACTCAAGGAGATTATCCACAAGGTGCAGATCCCTGGGGTCACCTTATGGTAGGTCTTCCATCCTCCACCTTGAAACCCCAAGGAGATCTCATTTCAATAATTTGTTTCAGATTACTGGAGCCCACTCTCATTCTAAATATTTGGAAAATTCTTCTGTCTAGCTGTATTATAATGAAATCTAATCTGTTACTAATTTAATAAAAGAAGAACAATGTTCTCACTTAGCATGAGTTAGGACTCCATGCAATTCCAATTGTCAAGAACATAGCTTACAACATGTATATGTAGATATGCAGATATATCTACATGTCTGATGCATGCAAAAGAATATCTTTAAGTGTTAATGCACAATAATAAAATGAATTCATGTACCTACATTCCAATTTAAGAGCTAGACCATTACCAACTCTATTCTATCTACCTGTGTACTTCTTCCTATCCCATACCAGAGGTAATCACTCTCTTACATTCAGTTGTTATAATTTCCTTGACTTTTTGATAATTTTATCAAAAAAAAAACTTGTGCACTTTTGCTAAATTCTGAACATTATAAAACTGGCAAGATATACCACAGAGTGTTTTGCAGCTGGATTTTTCCACCGAACATTCTCTTTTTGAGATTGATTTCTGTTGCTTCACGTAGCTGTAGATCAATCATTTCCACTCAAACTATTCTGTTGTGTTGTGCAAAGATGGCACAAATAGATATTCATTTTTTATCAATATACATTAAGTTCTCTCCAGTTCTTACAATCAGGAATAATGCTGTTGTGAACATTCTTACATGTCTTCCACTATCCTTATGTAAGAATATTGCTGGAATATACACCTAAAATTAAAATTACTGGGTCTTACGGACTGCAAATATTCAACTTTACAAAGAACAACAAATTGTTTTCCAAAGTAGTTGTATTAATGTAGACTCAACTTATGAGCACCCTTTAATCTACTTTAACCCCACCAACACTTGGCATTTCAAGACTTCTTGATATTGCCAGTTGAGAAGCTTTAAAGGATATAACTTTAGTTTGTATTGTCTTGGGTATTAATAAGACTAAGAATTTTATATGCTTATTGGCCATTTACAATTTCTTTTGTGAAAGTCTGGTTCAAATAATTGGCCTGTTTTTCTATTGTTTATATTTTGCTTACTGATTTGTAGCAGGTCTTCATATATTCCAGGGCTAAATATTTGTTAATTCCTGTGTCAATAAAATATCTTCTCATAATACATGACTTGTTTTTTACTTTCTTTATAATATCCTTTAATAAAGAGAAGTGTTTATTTTTATTGTAGTCAAATATATCAGTCATTTATTTGTGCTTAGCCTTTCTGTGTCACATTTAAGAAATCTTTTCCTAGCTCAAAGAATAGAGAAAACAAAGATATTTTCTTTTATATTTTCAGGTTTTTAACTGAAAAAAGGTATAAATGAATGAAGAGCCTACATATCATAAAGATGTCATTATTTTCATCTTTGGTGATTTATATGTTCAGTGTAATTCACATTTTAAAAAAGTCCTAAATGACTCTTTAGAAACTTTGCAAGTTTATTCTAAAATTTATATGCAAGAACAAAGAGCTATGATTAACCAAGACACTCCAAAATAAAAGCATACAATAATTGAACTTACCCTACCGTCATCTATATGAATATTTATATACCAATATAATAATAGGTATCTATACCCAAATACATATATATGATAGATATATATATATATCATATATATACACATTGTTATATGTATATATAGACTATTTCTAAATCTATGCATTTATATAAGTATATATCACATACACATAAATTATATATGTCAATATGTTTAAGAATATACTTGTACAATTATATAAGGATATTTATATAACATATAATTATATATACCCATTTATACATAAGTATATATAAGACATATACATGTATAAACATACATTAAACTCTATGGAATATGTGTTGGATTTCATCAAATGCTTTTCTGGCATCTATTGAGATAATTATATATGTATGTTTCCTATGCTCAGTTCATGTGGTCAGTTACATTTATAGATATCTAGTGTGCAACCACTGTTGTTTTGTGGAATAAACTTAATTTTATTATGATGTATCATAGTTTTATATACCATTCAATTTATTTTGTTAATGGTTTGTTTAAACAATTCTGCAACCGTATTTGTGAAATTAACTTGAATTTTCCTTTTTCTTTGTCTCCTTGTCTGATTTTGAAATCGAGAGTATACTGACCTCATACTGAATTGAGGAGAATTTTCTCTTATTTTATCTCTAAAAGAGTTTTCATATTATTGGAACAATCATTTTCTTTAATATTTTTTAAAACTAGGACTGACATTCAGTAAGTACACATCAGCATGCCTATACCGAATGTTTATGACTGGCATTGAACATGATTGTTTGAGACACATACTATACTCATTGTTAATGATTTTAAATTATGCCTTGCAAAACTAGCCTGTAAAATAATTTGGGTATGTTGTTTTCTTCACAGGATTATTATTTACTACAGACTGAATTTTATTAATTTTTATAGAACCCTTGAGGCTTTCTATTTCTTATTGAGTCAATTCTGAGTTTTTGGAAAAATTTATTTATTGCATCTAAGTTTACAAATATATTGCCACAAAATGTTTCATGCTATTTTCTCATTTTATATACCTCTGCTTTGTCTATACTTATGTTCCTTTTTTATTTCCAATATTTTTACTTGTGTCCTCTCTTTCTCAGTCAATCTTGGCACAGCTTTTTCTCGGAAACCATTAATAAAAGAAGTTGTGCTTTGTTGGTCTGTTTCATTTATTTATTTCATTTGCTTTCCATTTCATTAATTTCTATTTTCATCTTTATTATTTCCTTTCTTCTACTTCCTGTGATTTATTCTGTTTTCTTTTTTAATGTCTTAAATTGATTCTTAGCTCATTAATTTTCAGCTACTAAAGTTACTAAAAAGTAACTTTTCATCTTCTTTTGTGATATAATTATGCTAGGCTGTAACTTTCCTTCTTAGTACACTTTTCACTAGATGTTAAAAATTGTAAATGTATTTTCATTCTCATTTAGCTGTAAGGATTTTTAAAATATTATTGTTACTTCTTTTTTGACCCATAAGATATTTAGAACTTATAAAATTAACAAATATGGATGTATTTGAATTTATCTTTTGTTAATGACTCCTATCTTAGCTTCACTCTGATCAGAGAACATGCCCTGTAGATATCTATGTATTAGACATCTCTTGAGACTTCTTATATTGCCTAGAATACTGTCAGTTTTTATAAATGTTTCAAATGTGCATCAAATGAATGTATATTGCTACTTTTTGGAAATGTCTTCTATGTTTTTAAATCAAGCTTGTTGATTTAATATTCTATATTTTTAATATGATAACCATCACTATTAATAATATTATTTTACTTCTTGACCTATTAATAACTGAGAAATGTGTGTTGAAATCACTTGTGAAGACAGTAGATTTGTACTTTTCTCCCTGTAGATGTATCTTATTTTATTTTATTTATTTTAAGTATAGCTAACTAGATGTTTACAAGTTTATAATTGTTATTTAACAATTCTTATGGAATTAAACCTTTTATTATTATGTAGTAACTCTTTTATTAAAAATGCCTTTTTTATTTGCAGAATGATAAATATGATATGATATCATTTATATAAATTTTGAAAACACATAGATATGTTTATGAATATTATGGAAGAGGTTATTTAAATGAGATTTTTTTCTATTGTCCCAATTGTGACTATGTTCCTCAAGCTGAATATATCCATCCATTCTAAAGAGGTTATATATATGGCAAATCATCTTCTCCAAATCTGTGGCTAGTCTTAATTCTTTTCTTTAAAGGTACCTTTTGGAGATCTGATGTACAGAATGATGACAGTAGTCAACCAGATTGTAGTATATACTTGAAATTTGCTGAGGATAGATGTTAAATCTTCTCAACACACATACACAAACTCACATACATACACACAAAATGGTAACTATGTAGAGGTAACGAATAGGTTATCTAGCTTGATTATGGTGATCTCATATATATGTACATATATATCTAAAATATGCACAATTTTTACATGTTAAAGATATCTCAATAAAGTTGTTTTAAAAAAGACACACACACACAAAGATTGATAAATTAAACAACATAACATTTTTAAATGATTATTTCTCAAAAGGTAACAATACCTTTTGTTTTCAGATGGCTATCAAAAAATTTTAGTATTTTTTTCTGCCATGTCTTTTTTCATTCTTTCACTTTCAGGCATTTCATCTCCTTATGTTTCAGATGAGTTTCTTCAAAAAGTATTCTTAAATATTTTTTAAACTCCAATAATTAAACTCTTTGCCTTTTAACAGTTGGGTTTAGTCCAGTCAGATTATTGAGATTATTAGTATGTTTGCATTTGTTTCTACCATCTTCTTTTTACTACTTATTTGTTCACTTTTTTATACTTTTATTTTTCTCTTCACCCTCTCACCACATTCTCATTCTGTCTTCATATCTCTTAACACACTTTCTTATTCTCCTTGTCCCTTTGTTTTTCACTGTGGATAATTTGTTCATACATATATTCCAGTTCAGTAACAATCTCTCAGTTTGTGCCTCATATGTTGTTTTCCCATACAATGAGCATTTAATTTTGGCAATTTTATTTTTTATTTATTTTTTAATTTTTTTGGTGCAATGTGGTTATTTATGGAGAATAAGAGAAGTCAAAATAAAGCACAACTTACTAAAAGCTGATTGAGACCACAAATATCACAAAAAAAATGAGGAATTAAAGCAATATTTATATTCATTAACAGATTAACACCACTATTTTATTTTTATTTATTTATTTTTTTTGCGGTACGGTGGCCTCTCACTGCTGTGGCCTTTCTCGTTGCGGAGCACAGGCTCCGGACGCGCAGGCTCAGCGGTCATGGATCACGGGACCAGCCGCTCCGCGGCATGTGGGATCTTCTCGGACCAGGGCACGAACCCGTGTCCCCTGCATCGGCAGGCAGACTCTCAACCATTGCGCCACCAGAGAAGCCCAACACTACTTTTATAATACTTTTACCCTGAAAATGTTGGCTGAAGACATTGATTGCATCTTCCTGTGATGGCCATTTGTAAATCATTTTCTCTAAAGAGAATTAAAACAGAAAAAATGTTAGTTCTTCTACCAACGTAGACTGATTTTTTTATTGATAGTTTAGAAATGAGTTTTTTTTTTTTTTTAATGTTCTATTTGTATCTTTTCCAAATCTGTCCGGTCATCTTTATCATCTCTTTTTGTTTGTTTATTCTGTTTGAGATGTCCAATAAAGAAAACTGGATTTTTGCATGGGGTATGGAGGATATAATTTGTCTCTAAAATAGGACCTATTTATAAGATCTCCTTTTCTTTCAAGTAAATTAGATGCTTTCCGATTAATTTTCACCACTCCAGTTTTTACACATCCCAAACATAACATAAGGCGTGACCAACTGTGAATTATTATTAACACTAATAACAATCCTTTAATAAACATAGAGCTGGAGCTCATCCCATTTTTCTTCCTCCTTGTTACAGAGTAGGTATTATTAGCAGCTAGTTACCAGGCAAGTGGACTATTCTCCTGATGTCATTTATCTACAGAATTATTCTTTAATTTGCCCATAATTGCCCTTGGGCAAGCCTAAGCCCAAAGACAGATTGATGGCTCCTTGCTCTCCACCCCATCCGATTAGGCACCGTTCACGTTACTGCGCTATGCTGTAGCTCAGATTTTATCCAGAAGCCCAAGGGAACATCAATCAGCCCCACTCAGTGACAGGACCCAAGGCCCCAGGGGTTTAACTTAGAAGTGATTATTGACAATTGAAAAAGGTTTTTTTTTTTTTTTTTTTTCCTGAACTACCACCATGTTGACTCTGTTACTCAAGTGATCTCCCAAGCTGGACTTGTAGAATCATCAGAATAAGAGAATGTGACTGTGCTGCTGGTGATGGGAATGAGAGAAGGAATTCTTCTCTCCACAGCCTACATTTCTCCACAGCCCTTTAAGAAAGCACTGTACTGAAGTTTCTCTTTACCTGACTACATCCCATTTTCTACTGATGACTCTTCCTCACTGTGTTGGACCCAGAAGGAATGAGAGCAAGTCCAGACAGTGACATCCATAGACAATCACTGAGTCCCCTTTCATCAATCCATACCTTTCACCCAGTGAGCGATCACCATACTTTATCTTTCTTTCTGATCCTGTATGGCAGCTGTTCAAGGGGTAGAAACTATTACAGTTTTTCAAAGTTTTACCAGGTACCAAAGCATTTTCCATATATTATCTCATTTAATGCATACAACATCCCTATGAAATAGGTACTATTAGGATTTCCATCTTATAGGTAAGGCACTTCAAGCCTAAAAATCTTCAGTTACTTTTTCAGTTACAAGTGAAAAATTGCAGAGCTAGAGTAAAGACAGCCGCTTTCTTGTTTTATATTACTTATCTTTACAACAACTCTGTGAAGCGGATGCTGGTCTCATTGTACAGTGAGGAAACCAAAGCACAGAGAAGTTAGGTAACTTATGCAGCATCACACAGCTAAATATGTGACCGAGCAGAGAATGACACCAGAGCAGCTTGAGTGGAGAGATGATGCTCTTAACCACAGGCTATGTTGCTATGTCTTCATCTGCCAATAAAACTAGAAGATGTGGTAAGAGAGTTGGTGCATCTCACTTTATTTTTATAACTATCCAATGCTAATAAACTTCTGTTGCTGCCCAGCCCACCACCTGAGAATAGTATTTATATGAATATACACTTGCAGAGAATGATGTTATTGTAGAGTGAGAATAAATAGTGGTGCAGTCTGGAAATGAAGTGAGATAGACAGAGAAATTTATTAGCATCAGAATTCAGGAGAACCTTCTTTGACGTACAGTTGTGACTTGTTGTGTGTTCCTTTATGTGTTGAAGAGGGAAGTGTCCATTCTCTATTACTTAGAATAGGGTTTCTCAATTCTAGCGCTATTGACATTTTGGACCAGATAATTCTGTTGTATAGTAATATCCTCTGCATTGAAGGATATTGAGGAGCATCTCTGGCCTCTATCAACAATATGCCAATAACATTCCAGCCATCTCAGTTGTGGTAATCAAAACTATCTTTGGGAATTCCCTGGCGGCCCAATGGTTAGGACTCGGTATTTTCACTGATGTGGTCCCAGGTTCAATCCCTGGTCAGGGAACTAAGATCCCACAAGCCATGTGGTGGGGGAAAAAAAAATTTCCAGACATTGCCAAACGTCCCCTTTAGTCCCCTAAAATCACCTTTAGTTGAGAATCACTAATTTAGAGGATCTCAGAGAGCAAATATAAAATAATTCGTCTGTCTCTAAAATTAGACACTGCCTGCACTGAGTTGGTTAGACTGAGCAAGAAACCCCAGGGAGGGGTCTTTAGCTGGAGTGAGAGATTATCCTGCACCAGAGCTGAGTGTCAGGCCCGGTATGCCCATGCCCTCTTCTTAGCAAGAAAAAGGAGATGAGGGAACTGAGGGGACAGCCAGACACCACAGGTGTGTTCTGAAGATTCAACTTCAAAGAAACTAGAGTGTGTTGGAACAAGTGTTTAGTAATAAAGGGGGAAAAATGACACCTTTTATTTACTGAAATATCATACATTTATATCATTTAATCCTCATGATAACCCAATAAAGGAGGTATAGTGTATCGTTTCTGTTTTACAGATTAGGAAAGGAATGTGAAAGATGCTGAAAGACTAGGCCAAGATTAGAAGGTGAGGGAACTGGAACAGAGGACAGAATTGTCTGACTCAAATGTCTATACTCCTTCCAATGTACCCTAAGGGTATAAAGATAATTCTCCAGAGATGATGTGGAACTGTTAACATTACACTGTCCTTTCATTCATTCATTCATTCATCTAACAAAATATATGCACACCTACTCTATGCAGATACTATGGTATCCACCAAGGGTGCAAAGATAAAATCTGATCCCAGCCTGACAGATCTTAGATTAGTGAGAGAAAAATATATTTAAAAAATTACAATGCAGTGTGCTAAACACAGTGAAGAAGAAATGCATGCAGAGGCTGCTGTAAGAGGGAAACCTAATGCAGCCTTGGGAGTGTGATGGGGAGGGTCTCAGGGAAGGCTTCATGGAAGAGATGGCATATGAGCTGGATCCAGGGATGTCAGGACTTGAGATTTGTTCTAGGAAATGACAGAAATCCCATAATTTACCACTACAAATCAACTGCTACAAATTGAAGTTTGCATCTAACAACAGAAAAGAGCACTAAAATTTTAAGTTAAAAGGAATGACAGAGTGTGTTGGGCTGAGTCATTTCCTTAGGGAAGTAGGAGGACTGATTGCTATTTGTATTAGTCAGTGTTCTCCCAAGAAATAGAACCAATGAGAGAGAGGGAGAGAAAGAGAGAGAGAGAGAGAAAGTGAGACGCAGAAAGAAGGAAAATTTTAAGGAATTGCTCACATAATAATGGTGATTGGCAAATACAAAATCTGTTGGGGGGGGGAGGAATTTCAACAGACTGGAAATGCAAGTAAAAGTTGATATTGCCGTCTTGAGTCTGAATTCCACAAGACTCAGCAGGTGGGGAAACTCAGGCAGAGTTTCTACTTTACTGTCTACTGTCTTGAGGCAGAATTTTCTCTTCTTTGGGAAACCTCAGTCTTTTCTCTTAAAGTCTTCAACTGAGTGGATAAGGCCCACCCACATTATGGAGGGTAATCTGCTTTACTCAAAAGCCTATTAATATAAACATTAATCATATCCATCCACATCTAAACTGGTGTTTGACCAAAAACTAAGTACCGTAGCCTAGCCAAGTTGACAGATTAAGTTAGCCAGGCTACCACTAAATTTAGTTGCATATTTTAATACAGTCCTAGAGTCATAAATCCTAGCCCTAAATCAGGTCCCTGAAAGAGACGGAAGAATTCTTAAGGTTTTGGTGATTCGACACCCAATTTAAATACAAAGGAGTTTGCTTTTTAATGAACTTTAAGATGAATTTTTTCATAAAATGATAAATTAAGTAGTGATATTTTAGTTTGAGGAAAGAGTCATGTGTTTCTAATGTCATACACTAAAAAGTCTTGACTTGGGCTCTGTGTGTGCGTGGACTTGTGTTTATTCATTCTTGTTTCTTAACTGACAAAAGGATGAAATGATTTCATTCAGGTCTAAGACACTAGTATATTGTATGCATGTGTATATATATAGGCAATAGTGTCCATGAAGAGAATTTGTTGATTACATCAGGACTATCATTTCGACTTTGAACAGTGAATTTTCCAAGAAAGGAACCCCCTTGCAAAAGTCTATAAGATTATCCCCCTGGAGTTCACTGCCACTTTTTGATCTCTTCATTTTTAAAAAATGCATTTATAAGGAACATATCAAATTCTTAGCCAGAAATCTCTAATTTAGTAGCCAGTTAATTTGTTGCAGAATTCACACACTTTGAAAGGCAAGGCATACAAAGAAATCTCTGATAAATCTAACTAAAATGAATCAGTCAGTAGGAGAAAAGAACTTTCCCCCCAAACTTCACCCTGACAGATAAGAGGGTGTCAGAAGTCCATAAGAAATGGCAGGCATATCCAAACTATGTTTGATGACAAAAGCAAGAATTTTGCTCTGGTTCTGTAAAACGATGGGGGTGAGGGGTTGGAAAGAACATGATAAATTATTCAGGTTTAAGAGAGAGCGATAAAAATGTAAATGCAACCCTGCCACTGAATCTTTGCACCAGCTGAATAAATTCAGACTAGAAGCTGAATCAGCATCTTGCCTCTGATTAAAACCAATTGAAAGCACAAAGACAGGAAGAAGAAAACCTCAGAAGCTCTTTGGAAATGACAGATAAATTGATCAAGCATAACTGCAACCCTAAGATGAAACAGTTTTACTGATATTTACAACAGACCAAAGAGTCCTTCCAGCTCGCTTCAAATGGAGATATTTGTAATCAAAGAATCAGGCTTTACTTAAGCCCAAAAGTGATTATTACTTCATTAATTATGGTCATGTCTGCTGTTTCATTGTGAGCACATTTAATCTTTTCCCAAGAGCAGTACATTAGCTTCATTTCGTCTTTAATCAGAATATCCCTTTCCAAGGATGTTCTCTGCAGCGTGGATCTAATAGCTCTATATGCCAAGCAGATTACCCACTCAGCCCTGTGCTCAGCCTAACTTTATAGTTTAGAATGCAAAGTATAAGAAAACCTTACCACCTGGCAATGAAATGAAAACATTTTTTTTGTATCTATTTTAAAACAGATCAAGAGATAGGGTATAAATGTAAGTGAACGTATTTTTCTTGTACAGCCCAGTGATTAAAAGCATGGGTTTGGAATCCAGGCTGTCTGTGTTCAAAGACAGACCCGCCACTCAAAAAAGCCAGCTGCTCAACTTCCCTCAGCCTTTCTTATCTCTAACACAGGGATAATTACAGGGTTTGTTGTGAGGATTAAATGAGTTAAAACATGTAAAGGGCTTAGGACATGTCTGGCACATAGTAAGTGCTCAATAAATGTTAGTTCTTATTAATATTATGCTTACATTAAACATAAGCCACCCACTTAGGAGTTAGACAAATGGGTTGTGCACTTAATAGAAAAATCACCAGTCAGTCCACTGAGCCACTCATGCGCATCTGTTTAACAGGACCACCTTGTCTGTCCATTTATATGCATAGATAGAATTACATGGATAATGGCTGATGTCTATATTCTCTCCCAATTTGGCTATAAGCCGTTAGGAGCCATTTTAATGTCATAGTGTGGTGAAAATTATAAAATTCTATTGACATCAGATAACAAAGCTGATTAATGAGCACATTCACATATATCCATTGGGAAAGGTCCGTGTGCCCAGAACTATGCCAACCATGGTAAGGCACAAAAAGAACGAGAAAACACTCTAACGCCTTCCAGACATTGACAACTGTTTAGGGAGAAAAAGGCTTATCCTGAACTACAAAAAGATTAGGCTATTATGTGAATTATGTAATTACAGACAGTTATACAATAAGGTAATATACCATAATGTGCTATTTGTGGGTTGACAACTTTCTGCAAAGGAAAATGAGAGGTGATGAAGCTGGACTCGGGACCCATGTGTTGGGAGTGGTAGATGTGCATACACATATTTACTCCATCCTCCCACCGTCAGGTAAAATTTCCTGGGCTCTACATCCCTGCCCATCCTTCTTTTCCAAGGAACCATTTAACTAGACAATTGTGGGAGAAAAGAAAAACTCCTTCCATGGCAAAATGGCATTCTGCAGGGATGTTGACAGTTTCTTATCCACTTCATCTTTGCATGTGGCTCCAGGGAGTTTCCTCCACGATTAGCAGGGATCCTGTAAGGGCCAGTAGGGCTGGAACAGCCTGCATTGTCCAGGCAATGGCACCAAGCCCACACCCACCCTGACAGCATCCTGCAGCCGTGTGCTAACTCCCATTCCTCTCCTGCATGTCCTGTGTTTCTCTCTGGCTTTCTCCACGGCCAGCAGAGGAAGGTGAATGTCACCCTTAAACTATGTCACACAGCGTCACCAGCGACTGGAGGTGACCTGTTTACACACCGTGGTTTCCCCTAACCAGGATATTTTTCCTGGCCCTACCCTCTACGGTCACACCAGAGGGCACAGTATGGGCCTGGCTTGCAGCCCGGTGTACCTGTCTATCTTGGGGAGAGATCACATTTAGGCTTGGGCATGTTAGCTTTTCTATTTAAACCAATTTGTTGGCAAGTCAGTGACCTAAGCAATTCAAGGAAGTTCATACAATAGCTTCTTCCTCGCCACCGCTCAGTAGCACTCTCTTCTCCTCCTCCAGGAAACAGCTTGTCCTCTTTGCTTAAACATTTCTGCTCTGGAAGGACAACCTGCTCGGGCTGATCCGTCAGCTGTAGTTTTCAGTCACAGGGAGTGATGGACTGGACTTACTTCTTTTGTGTGAAATTCCTGGCTGAGTGACCTCACCTTTGCAGGAACTAGGTCATAATTGCACTGACTCTTTTTCTGGTACTGCAGACCCATTCTGAGCCCAAGACACTGTGCTAGGTGCTGAGTGAGGACTTAGAAAAATAAGTCGTGTATAATTCTTGCCCTCATGTTGATAAGAATTGAGTTTTACTATGGGATTGGTAGGAAGTGGGGACAAGAATATCAATTATTTTAATAGAAGGGAGAAGCCCAGGTAGGTAACTCAGGAGAAGCTTTGAAAGGGAACAGTGTAAGCAAAAGCACAGATGCAGGAGAGGCCAGGGGTATTTGCAGGCCTGTGAACAGAAGTGGATGGAGGCCATAGGTCACTGAAAAGCTGGTCACTTCACTCTCAGAGAATTTCAGAGAACAG
Source organism: Leucopleurus acutus (assembly GCF_964270905.1). Classification (NCBI taxonomy): domain Eukaryota; kingdom Metazoa; phylum Chordata; class Mammalia; order Artiodactyla; family Delphinidae; genus Leucopleurus; species Leucopleurus acutus. The sequence continues at coordinate 98,797,154 of NC_139149.1, forward strand.
CTGTCCCTCTCTTAGGGTTTTGAATCTTGCCCTCTCGAATACCACACTCAATTTGGGGCCCACTTCACATTAGTTTCTTGAAACTCAAAATGCATAGTAACGCCCTGAAGAGTTGTCCCAGACACTAAGCCCTTGTGGTTTCTAAAAATCAGAGAATCGTTACTTGGAAGGGAGAGATGCATGAGCTATTCGCCCTGCCCATCAACTCCTGGAAAGTAACATAATAAAGTTACTGGGCAGAGAGAGTCTCATACAGAACAGCCAGTATACTTTTTCCTATCTCACTAATGTTAAAAACTGGAAAACTATATCATTACTAAAACTATCAGTCATTAGAATGGGTTCCTCTGGGAACCAAGGAGCATTGAACAGTGTAAACAGAGACCAAATCATTTTGTCAAAAATTCTTTGAAAGGGACCCTCTGCTAAGTGGGAGATTGGCTCCACTTGTGTTTCTAAATCCAAATCTTGCTGTGGTCCAGAAAGCTATTTATAGTCCATAACATGGATGACAGGAATGAAGAGGAGAAGAGAGGCAGAGAAAGAAAGAGATGAGCAGTCACTGGGGAACAGAGTGAGGAAGCCAGGAAGGATGTAAGAAGGAAGAAGAGATTGCTCTTACAACACGTGGGCCAGGATTTAGAAGATATTGAATGAGAATAACTCGGAATTCTAGCATTATGACTACCTCAAGTGAGCTCTTCATTTTTGTGACAAAAGTGTGTGTATTGCCATTTTGGTCATAAATTGGATAAGAGAACAGATTGTACTACCCTGGTTAGAAGGAGAGGGTTAAGGGTCGGCTTTAGGATGACTGCACAACACCAGGGACCTCCAAATACTGAGAGGAGGTGGTGCTAACTAGGTTCCTGGGTTGTGATAGCTGGCGTCTCTGCCCAGCACCCTGAATTATAACAAGGGCTTGCAACCATGTCAAGCGCAAAAAGATCTAGAAGGATTCTAGCTCTTGACCACCAATGAGCTATGGGACATTTCCCTTTGTAACAAAAACTGAACCAGTCAGATTAAAACTACCATCCTGTTGAATGAGATAATTTATGTGACAGTGCCTTGAAGTCAATAAAAATCACTGTGCCCTAGTAAGGTATCATTATGCAAATCGAGGTATAATGTGAGGTTCCTGATACCAGCGGTCTGGATACACTCCATCTTTACACACATGCTCTCTTGCATGTGGATATATTAGGGTAGCTGTACACTGAGAATAAAAGATCTTCCAGACTCTTTTCTAGACAACTACTGTGTGGTCAGCAGAAACTAGAAGTAGATGGGAGGGTAAAAATAAAAAATTTTGAATTATGCTTAACAGAATTTGGAGCTGTTCTGGGGCTTTCATTGGAATGGAAGAGGTGGCTATGTTGTAAATTCTGTAATTGATAATTTCATGTCTTTCTCTGCAAGCTTAACATAGTACATAGAAGGTGCTCAGGCAATATTAGACCTACACATACATCGTATGCATCATTCGGTATGAGTGAGGTTGTGCTGTGATAATGATCCTTCCCCCCCACCCCACCCCCCCACACACAAATATCAGTAGACTAAAACAATGAAGATTATTTCTAATTCATGCTACATATCCCTCGTGGCTTGGCTATAGGTTCTGTCCCATATAATCCTCACTGCGGGATTCAGTTCAATGAAGCAACTACCATCTAGGGTATTTTGGGTCCCTGTGGCAGAGGGAAAGAGAGCTCTGAATGGTTTCATACCAGCAATCAAATGCTTTACATGGAAGTGACACGTCACTAATATTCACAGCTCATTGGTCAACACTAGTCACATGGTACCATGAGTAGGATGGAGGGTTAGAGCAGTGATCCTCAACCAAGGGAGAGTTTGCACCTCTAGGGGACATTTGGCAATGTCTGGAGACTTTCAATTGTCATTAACTTGGGAGAGGTGGGGGAGAGGTGGGAGGGTAATACTGGCATCTAGTGGGTGAAGGACAGGAATGTTACTGACATCTTACAATGAACAGGACAGTTACAACAAAAAGAACCTGGTCCAAAATGTCTATAGTGATGAGTTTAAGAAACCCTGAGTTAGAGGGAGGCACATCATATCGAATTTTTAGGGAGAGATAAGCAGGGAGATGTCAGAAAGGACATACTGAAAAATACATTTGTGATTAAGGGATGAAGTGGAATTTTCATAAGCAGAGGTAGAAGGCAGAGTATAGTAGAGACAGAAGCATAAACATAGCAGGGGAAGGAGTATAGCAGATATTTGCAGAAAACTAAAAGCCCATGCATAGGGAAGAAATATCAATAGAAATTAGAAAGGTGAGATGAAACTCAATTTTGGGAGATCTGGAATGCTAAGAATTGAAGTGCACAGGACCTGGGACAAAGCAAAACAGTAAACAATCTCAGAGTATTTGTCTCGGAGCTGCCAACCCAGCTCACCAAGAATCATGTGTTCATATATAAATTAATTCCCTTTTTATTCAAGCATTCAGCATCAGTGTGATCTGTATATTGCCTTAGTCCTACCCCATCATTTGAAGAAGGGAAAACTAGGGCTCGTGGGATGAGGTCATTTGCCCATGGTCACTGGCAAGTCAGTGACTGGGCTGGAACCATAATCTAAGCATGAGATCCAGTCTTTAGTCCCATTAAAATCACAGTCTAATTTTGTGTATATACTTGGGTCCCTGGGACACCAAAACACAGCTCACCTTTTCTCCCTTCAGTTATCCTTTATTATCTTTCTTATGCTTACATAAAGAAGATTGCTGATAAATCTTCTTTATTACCTCCCTCAGTCTTATTTAGCACCCAAAATGTGCAAGGCCAAGTGTTCTTGTACAAACCAAATAGCATTTTCCAACCTAAAAAAAAAAAAATGTTGTTGAGAAAAGAAGGTAGGAATAAATGGAAGAGTGGTGTTTGCCCTTTGGAGGCACTTTCAGAGAATCATGATTGGGCCAGACAGGTAACTCCCATTTCTAGCATCGCATGTGGGCTCAACTTTAATGAAGAATTGAGATTTGGCTAAAAAGGCAAGTAACGTAATCTTAACAAGCATCCCAGGGATGGATCCAGTTGAAGCAGCTTGTGCACAGAACCAACCTTCTTTGACCCACAGAACATTTCACAACCAGAGAGCTCAGTTCTGGAATTTTTGTATTTCTTCCTCTCAACTGGGCAAAGAAATTGCATTCCCAAGACCATGCTGCTGCAACATAAAAGTTATTTATTTTCAAACAAAAGAATTAGGAAATGTGAACTTTAAGGCTTTAAGACTCGCATTAACTCATCTGCTGGAGACAGATGGTATTTAGTATATTTCAATGAAGAGGCTGTTAAATGTGAAAACTTAATACATCTGGGATGAATCATCAGGGTGAGTTAATTCGCTAAAATCTTAGCTTTCGCATTTCCTGATTAGACTTTTTTCTCTTTTTGGTCTTTCAACCTGGCATCTGTGACCCTAACAATTTTCCATTTAACACAATGGAAATACTTTTTATTTTCCTCTATTTTCAGTCTCACCTAGGGTTATTCTAGGGTGTTGTCCCCAGGCTTGTTTCAAATGATGATGAAACAATTTACAACAAGGACTTTAATATGAAAGTACCATTTAAGATGAAGGTGTCAGGTCAGCTTGATATAGCATAATATTGCTACTTAATAGAAATATTACTTCTATATTATTATTTTTATCTATAATATTACTTCTATAAATATTTCTACTTAATAGCATATTTCTTTTCACCTCCTTCCACCCCTGATTATTCCTGCTAAGTGTTTATGTGAGTCCCACCTAGAAGTTTTAGACTGGAGACATAGGATTTTGGTTTTGGTTTTCTTTTTTTCTTAATGTGCCCCTTTGGTGTGCTGGATTTCTTATTAACTCTATGAAATAGAAATCCTCACCTTCATTTAATGTATTCAATAGATGTTTCTTAAAAGTCTCATATATATGCATCCTTTTTGTAATTTCCATGACATTTGGGAAACTGTGAAGTTTCAGGATATTACCAGAAGAAAAAATGTTATTATGAGACATCCACAGATAACAGTTAGCTCCAGACTGTGGTACAAAACATTTCTCTTCTTTTCTCGTTGAGTTACCTATGAGTCCATAGAGTCCTCCCCCAGGGGACATCCTGAAATTCCATTTCTTTTGGGTGTCCCTCCTTCTTCCTTTCCCTAAGGACCCCTCAGTCCTTTCAGTGACTCTGTCCATTCCCCTGGCTTCACCCTGGAAGTGTGGTTGGTCAGATCCTTTCGGAAGAATCTTCTACTGAACCAACAAAATTACTCTTGCTAATATTTGTTGGAATGTAGAGGTGATCATGAATCTCATTTCTCCCACTTCACTTTGGAACCAACTGAAACTTTGATGCAGGAGTCAGGTGATGGGGAGAGAAAAATATCAGCTTGATGGCTAATAAAACTACCTTGGAAAATATGGCCTGGATCCATGGTCACAAATGAGCTTCTCAACACTTCTTAATTCTCAGATCTAGACCTTAGGACCTATTCTCAATGGAGTGTGAGGGTCTGCAAAGAGAAGTCCTTTACCCAGTCTCGCTCTCTCACACCCATTAGGTCCCAAATGTCAGGAAAGAAAGTCTGTCCTCTGGACAGCCTCTAGTAGTTAGTCACACCCGGCCTCTGACCGTCATGAGCTCAATAGGAGAGAAAGGGCAGAGGCAGAGCCATGAAAAAGAAAACTCAGAGGGACTGAGCCACATGTTTCTAAGTCTAAAATCCAATTACACAATCACTTAAGACAAGGGTGGAGAAGGGGAGGAGAGTTCTTCCCTATTTTTCCTTTCTGAGTAGTGTAGTGGAAATGTTTTCCCCTTTTTGAAAACATGAGGAGTGGAGAATGTCTTCTCTAACACCCTCAAGATTTTGTTCTCTTAAACCGTTGGGTTGTAATTGAACTCATGGTCACCCAGGGGTTAGAGTATTCCCTCAAGCTCTCTCATAGTGGTCCTGCTTCCAACTTGGTGAAGTCTCTCTCCTCATGTCAATGTCCTGTCCTTTGGGTAGATTCTCTGGATCATAATAGAGAATTTAAACTTAGCTCTGGTGGGCTCTGAAATGAGTTAAACACCCTAGGCTGGAAATCCATTGTCTATTCTTTATCCCGTCTCAAGTTGTCACTAGCCAAGATATGCCCAATATACTTCATCAGAAGCTATACAGCAAGTACAAGGAACAGCAATACAATCCAAAATACGATGTCAGCAGAATAAGAGTGACTCAAACTTGAATTTGAACTGCCTCCCAGTATTAAACTCCTGGGGAGCAATTAAAGTCCCAAATTCAAATCCTCCTTTACATTATAATCCAAGCAAATTAAAGGCCGACATTCTTAAATTAAAGACTGCAGAAATGGAAGTCTAAATAGTATCTTCTCCATTTGTGGAAAAAAAAAATGTTGCTTTGTCACACACGGCAGGATTCTCAGATTCCTTAATAGAGTGTTCCTTCGCATCTGCGGCCTCTCACTGGAATGGGGGTGGTTTCTTTACGGTCTTGGATTAATTAGCCAATTCTTAAGTATCCCACTTTTAAACATGTTAAGAAGAATTAATAGAAGTGGAATTATCATAGCATATACCAGTGGACTTACAAACAAAACTACTTCTAGAGCAGGTATGCAAATACGTACATATATGCATGCATACACATATACATGCATACATACATTTCCCAGAACCCAGTTTTAACTACAATTGAGAAGCATGTTACCGCTTCCAAAGACCATAATAGCAGCAGAGGAGGGGCAGAAGTTATAGTAGCCAGAACAGTTTGGCTCACTTAAAAATAATTTCTAACTTCTCACTTCTCTTCCTTTGTAAGAGAAGCTAGATAGCTAACTACTTGATTTTCTTTTTTTTTTCTCTCTCTTTTTTTTTTTTTTCGGTACGCGGGCCTCTCACTGTTGTGGCCTCTCCCGTTGCGGAGCACAGGCTCCGGACGCGCAGGCTCAGCGGCCATGGCTCACGGGCCCAGCCGCTCCGCGGCATGTGGGATCTTCCCGGACCGGGGCAAGAACCCACGTCCCCTGCATCGGCAGGCGGACTCTCAACCACTGCACCACCAAGGAAGCCAACTACTTGATTTTCTTAGTCATCCTCCAGCCTGGATTATCTATGTGACACAAATCTGGCCAACACAGTACAAATGAATGTCTGAATAAATAAAGCCTCAAGTAAAACTTTTTGGCCCTCAGCCTTCTTCAAGCCTAAAGCACAGATGTGGAGTTGGGAGATGTAACAACCACCCTATGACCAGGAAGGCAAAGGCATGTGCTAAAAATGGAGGAGCTGAAACAGAGGAAGAGTCTGTGTTTGTGATGGATCTCAGATCCATGGTATGCCTAGTTCTAGGTTTCTTGCTATGTGAGAAAAGTAAATATTTATATCTTTAAACGGCATAGAATTTCTGTGACTTTGTAAGTAAACACACTTCTGAATGATTCAAAGAATAAAGAAAATCCTAGTTCCAGCTTTACCAGCATGCAAGTCAGTCTGCAATGGTTGCCCAAAGTCTACAACTCACAAGAGTCAGGAGAAGTATCCCATCATTAGGTGATTTCCACCATTCTGGGGAAAACATCCACCAGTGCATGCTGTTAGAAATTATGCTGATGGCATCACAGTCACTAGACCTCCCTTGAAGTGTTTTTATTTCCCAATAGAACCTCTTGATTTCCTTTTTTTTTTTTTGAGCTCCATGTTACAGTGCCCAACCCCACCCTCCCCCAGTGCTGAACTATTAAAATTATCCCTTAGGTTGATCAACCCTGCCTCTAATAAGATAATTTTGATGAACTACTACGTTAACGGCTACTAAATCTTGTCAAACACCACCTTCAAGAAGGAGGAAAGTGGGGGAAAATATGAGAAGAAGGGGTAAAACTTATATTCTCTCTCAAGTGCAAGGTATTATGTCTGGCGTTGGGCTCCTCCATAACATTTACCAGGTGTAGATATCAAAGGACTCACGGCTAGTAGGCTAGACACAGTATACTCACTTATAAGGGTTACATACCTTTGGATATCACAAGAAACACACGAAAAGTATGGCATCTTATGGGGCTCAGAGGACAGAAATAACTCCTGCTCTAGGTATTTGGGTAGGCATCAGGGAAGCAGTGTTTGCATATTGTACCCACCTTTTCTATTCCATCTCAGAAACTGAAGGAGGAAGAGGAGCAAAAAAGGAAGCATCCTGGCAGAGGGAACAGCATGAACAAAACACAGAGTCAAAGAAGGGCTGGGCATGTCTGGAAAACCTTGATGTGTTCAGAAATGCTTGCACCAGAGTATGAAAGCAGATGAACTTAACAAAAAGTTAGTTTAGGTCAAGTAATGAGTCTTGAATGCCAGGCTTAGGTGCTCCAACTATTTTTCAGGTGATATGAAATCATGGACAATGGAGAGAGATGGATCAAGTTGAACTTCAGGATAATAGAGGTGATGGCACTAGTCTCAGAAAGGGGCAGAGAGGGACAGAAATGAGGAGGTATAATTCCCAGGATCTTATGACTAATTGGATATGCTGAGCCAAGGAGAAAGAAAGTCGCTGATGACAGAGGTTTCTGGATGGGTTGCCTGGGAAGATGTGGAGGTCTTTAACTGAAATAGTCATTCCAGGAGAAGAGAAGAGAATTTCTTTCATTTTGGATCAGCACAAAAGTCATAAAGGCAAAAATGTCAAGCACACTGTCAAAACTGATGAACCAGAGCTTAGGAGAAAGGGTAGGACTAAAACTGAAGACTTAAGTGTTCTCCCCACATAGGATGTAGTGGAAATCATGACAATGAATGAATCTGCCAAGGGAGGGAATGCAGAGAGAGATGACTGTGGACCAGAAATTTGGGGATAATTTTCAGAATCATGTGAATGCTGATATCACAGAAATCCAAAAGAGGAGAGACTTTCTAGATTGAAAAGATGAATATATTATTATCTCTGAGATACAGAGTGAGTGGAATTTTTCTTATACCTTTTGGTTTTTACCAATTTTTATTACTTCTGTGAATAGTAAAAGCAATAAGTTCTACTTTTAAAGAGTAGGTAACTAGTGTAACATACTAATGGAGGCAAACTGGTAATGTCAATGACTGATGAGTTTTAAAACTTGAAAAAGAATATTTCACTGGGCTTATTACCATGTTCAATATTCATTTTCTTATTCATTTAGAACTTTTCAATAAATATTTACGGACCACTTGTTAAGTGCTAGGCACTCTTCTAGACATTTGGGATATATCTGTGGACAGACCATCAAAGATCCCTGCCCTATTGTTGCTTTCATCCTCCCTTCCCTTGTTAGAATGCAAGGTTACTTGGACTTTTTAACGCATCTTATATACCCAATGTCTTCAACTGGTGGAAGAATCACAGCAGCATGATCTTCTGGTCAAGTCAGTTTATTTACCCAAGCTTCCAGTTCCTCCACTGCAGAATGCAAATGATTGTGCCCACTTTTCAGGGTGAGGAGTACAAATAGCATAGAGAAAGCCCTTCATAAGTGCCTCAAAAGTTCACCGTGAATAGTATCAGCATAAACAATTAGGAATTCACTAATGAATAAGAGAACAGAAATTTTGCATTCTAGGTTTTGATTCTAGTTTCAAAATTCACAGTATTTTCTTAGACTTCACTTTTATTAGCTAGAGATGGCTAGATAGATAGATAGATAGATAGATGATAGATAGATAGATAGAGAGAAAGAGAGAAAGATAGATAGGAAGGATAGGGAGGGGATATGACTCAAGCCTTCATAAAATTTCCAGGTAAGCTCCCAAATATCATAGATAAATGAACTGTGTACCCAGAAACCATGGGTATTCTTATACAATCAGGAAATTTCCTTGAAGTCATATTTTCTTTTAATATTTCTGTAAATGTTTTAATAGTTATTTTCATTTAACCATACCACTTCAAATGGTTTACCAAGAATTGATATTGATAATATCTATTGAGGATATTTTTAGTGTTATTCCTAATGCTAAGTCCTTTTCTTGCATCAGTTCATTTTATATTCCCAATTGCCCTTGACTTGGACATAATTATTATCCCCATTTTACAGGAAAAATAAAAGCAAAGGCTTACAGAAGTTGAGAAACTTGCCCAGGATTATATAGCTAGGAAGTGGTGCAAGTGGGATTCAAACTTTGGCAGTCTAGCTTCAGGTCCACATCTAGGATCTTAAGATGTGTCTGGTTCACTGGTGGCTCCTTTTCCTACTCATGCCCTCAAAACACCATGGTCCATCCTAGAGATATTCAGGAGTGCCATGTGAAAGCACCAATTCATGGTTTCTCCAATTCTACACCCTGCCCTTTCATGCAGTGGTCATCCACCTCATCTAAGATTGGAAGATGAAGGACCATAGTCTTTCCTAGCACATGTGTTCCAGATACTAAAGTTTTCTAAAGGAGACTAGAGTCTTCATTTCACCGTAGTTTTGGCAAAATGAGTGGTGAGTTGGTTATGGATGAGGTGTTTCTCCCGCAGTTCTATTCTTGCTGGGATGATTTACTTAATGTCTTCCTCATATTTTGTGGAGCAAATGGGAGTGAAAGAGTTGGGGCTGGGGGTGAGATGGGTGAAATGGATGGGGGGGGGAGAAGGCAAGATTTATATTTAGACAGGACAGTGCCTTTAGCCTGCCTCACAATGGAGGCTATTCATCAAGGCCACCAGGGCCTCAGGGAAATGAAGTGTTTGGATTTGTAACATATTCCATCAGCCTATTTGCTTGTGAAACTTAAGGTGACACGGGAGAAACTGATCAAGTGTCTGCTGACCTGCTTCTAGCTCCTCTGACCCCAAACACAAGGTTCTACTTTCTTTATGTGTTTCTAATCTCACTTCTCTATGTGTTTCCTCTTCACCTGTTTACGGTTGGTAAAATGATGAGCTTCTTTCAATTTGATATTCTTAACCCAAGGAAATGGTGGCTGCCCTGACAGAATACTCAATTTTGGAATAAAGGCAGCAGATAAATCCAATTCAGAAGGAATACAGTGCACTTACAGAGACCTTATTCTTCATTCATAGCAGTGTCCTGAGCAGCAGGAAAAGGGAATCTATATCTTCAACTAGTATTTCCTGAGCATATATTTTGCCTCAGGAGCTATAGACACAGCACTGAAAAAGTTACTTAAGGTCCATACCCTCACAGTTCAGGGTCTGATGGGAGTGAGAAGTATTAAAACCACCTTGACATAGAGTTAAGGGATATGATAAGTATGGGGATATATGTGACCCCAGAACAGGAAGGTGCATTTAACTCTACTCAGTAGGGTGACTACATAGGGTCCTTTGAAAATCCTCCTTTTTAGGACCTTTGTCCCAGGAAAATGCCACCTTACAATGAGACTTCCTATTTCTGATCACCATAACATTCTCTAAAACAATTGAAACTATAGCCTGCAGTTATAAACAAGATGATGTATCTCTCTTAAAGTGCAGTGGCCCAAACACTAACTTTGAATTCGTTAGAGTGTGCTTGGATTTAGCAATATAATATATGAGAATGTTTGTGGTTATTTGTGAATGATGACTTAGCTCGTGAATCCTAGCTGCACTGGAAGAGTTCAGCATCTGAGAGGAGCATCTGTTCCTGTCAAGGAGGATAAGCACTCACTGTTCATGTCATTGCTATTAACACCGATAGGACCTGTTGGTGAACCTGCTGAACTTCCCCCAACCAGGCAAGGTGAACCTGAGACCCTATGGTGACCTACAAGTACTGGGATGTCATATGCCCTTCCCTCTGAGTGGGTGCATTATGCCTAGAGAACTAAATTTTCTTTCCCATTGGCTAAGGACTTTCCATTCCCTCTGCACTAGGTCCACCAGAGGTGAGAGACAACAATAAAGCTTGCTTTTGTTTTGTTTAGAGCTGGTAAGTCTGTCCCCTCTGTAGAAAAGATGCACAGGTAGAGGAAAAGAACCTGCTATTAGTTCTACTTCCGGTTTTGTTTTGTTTTTCTTTTGGCCGCACCGTGTGGCATGCAGGATCTTATTTCCCCAACCAGGGATCGAACCCATGCCCCCTGCAATGGAAGCACAGAGTCTTAACCATTGGATCACCAGGGAAGTCCCATAGTTCTACTTCTGGAACTAGGAAATTTCTCTTTCTCTGGAGTTAAAGAGTAAGGATCCAGGCAGTCTTCTCATAGGAAGGCAAGGTCAACTGAAGAATGGAAAGTGCCTGGCAAAGGTGTAGAAAGGATTGTTTTATGAAAGAACATCTTGTATGAAGGCTCAGATCTCTGAAGCACAGAGAACACAGCACATGTAAGGTACTAAAGAGGGGTGAAGGCAGATGTGGGGCAGGCTAAGGAAGTAAGGTTTATAAATAATGTTAAAGAATTTAGAGTTTATCCCGAGGTCAAGAGGAAGCCAATGACGAGTGTGAAGCAGAGGAAATATATGTTTGATTCGCTTTTGAGAAATATTCTGGCTACAACTTGGTGAAGGAACTGGAAGGGAACAGATTGGAGGTATATTGGAGATTAATTTGACAGCTGTGGCCATTGCCCAGGAAAAGAGAACAGGAACCTGAATTAGGGTGATGGTAGTGAGTATACAGTAAAGTAGAAACATTCAAGAGATGTTGATGTCAGATGCCAGAATGACCTTGATAGATTTCAAGTATTTAGATGGTGAAGGAGAGAGAGAAGTCAAGGCTGCTTACTGGGTGTCTCCTGGCTTGAGCACCTAGAGTGATGATAGAATCATTCACTATGTGCTATGGACTGAATGTTTGTGTTCCCTCCAAATCCATATGTTGAATTCCTGACCCCCAATGTAGTGGTATTCAGAGATGGGCTCTTTGCGAAGTAACTAAGTTTAGATGAGGTCATGATGGGCTTAGTACCCTAATAAGAAAAGGATGAGACACCAGTGCTTCCTCTCACCACCATGTGAAGACATAGCAACAAGGTGGCCGTCTGCAAGCCAGGAAAGGGACTCTCACCAAACACTGAATCTGCCAGCACCTTGATCATGGACTTTTAGCCTCCAGAACTTTGAGAAATAAATGTCTGCTGTTTAAGCCACCCAGTCAAGAGTATTCTATTATAGCAGCCTGAACTGACTAAGACACTGTGACAGGGAAGAGAAGGTAGAACAACTCCAATTTCAGACAGGAGCAGGTGCGGATGAGGGGTTGCCAGATGTCCAAGTGGTTGAGTAGACATCAGGTGTCATATGAGACGTCTAGGCTAAAGATATGGATTCTGGGCCATACCCCTACAGGAGGAATGTACAGTCATAGCATGTATGAGGTGACCAGGGAGGTGGGGAAGGGTGAGAAGAGAAGAGCCTTAGTGACACCAACATTTAAGGGAGCAGAGACAGCTTTGCCCAACATGTTCACAGTCACTAAGGTCCAGAGTGAGGAAGAGTCCAAAGATCACTGAGCCACCGGCAGGTAACCTAAGTACATAATTCTGCCCCACAAGAACTTTAGCTTCTAGCCTAACAACAATGGTACCCTAAGGCAGCGGTCCCCATCTTTTTTGGCACCAGGGACCAGTTTCGTGAAAGACAATTTTTCCATGGTGGGGGTGGGGGAGGTTGGTTCAGGTGGTAATGTGACGGATGGGGAGCGATGGGGAACGGCAGATGAAGCTTCAATCACTCACCCGCTGCTCACCTCCTGCTGTGCAGATCGGTAGTGGTCTGCGGCCCAGAGGTTGGGGACCACTGCCCTGAGGAACTGACATCTATGAAAAGGTCTGAGTTAGACCTGTGGTCTCCTGTATACATCATGTGGATTTTAAATGCCCTGCAGCTATGAAGTACTACACTGATAACAATGTTCACTGATTCAGGCTAACTACTATTCTCCCCCATCTTAAAAGTAGAGAAATTACATTCACAGAAATTACTTGGTTTGTCCCAGTGAAAATGGTAGAGACTGAAGTCATTCTGAGTCTTGTGATTTAGGCTTAATGCTCTAACCCTGTCCTTGTAAGTTACTATTTATTGCTCTTATATGTTTATGTTAGTTTATTATTTTCTGAACCTGTGGGTCCTCTCCATTAGAACCCATAAGAGAAAAAGAAAAAACCTTCAGCTGAAGACATGGAAAAATACAGCATGAGAGAATTTCTCAGAACCTTACTTGAGACCTAAGATGCCCTTCTCTTGCCACCTTGGCCTGTCAGCTGTTGCTGAGTCCTGGAGAAAATGGGGAGTCTGAAAGGCAAGCTGTGTTTGTCCCTGCTTCTGCCTCGTGTTTTCTATTTCTTCTTCACACCATCATGATAATGAAAGGCGACTGGCTGCTTGGATTTCCTTTCTCTCTGCCTCTGTCATTTCCATTTGCTGGGTCTCATGCCTTTTTAACATGAAGTTGTTGTGTTTGGGCTCTAATTTACCAGGCAGTGATAAATTCCAAGAAAAACCTATTCTTATTGAATTATTTTCTGAATGTTATGCAAACATGTCTAAATTATGTGGCAGCCAATTCCACTCTAAGATCTGGTTTTGAATTCATGTTAATTCAAGTAGGAGAGAGAAAGAGAGAAACAAAAACCCAAAATGCTGAGATGCCATCTTTCATTCTCTAGGAGAATTTTTTTTAAGTCTACTGCTTTGATACAAGAGCTTAAGATCCCTTTCAGAACCCTGGGTAATCAAGGCCATGTTCCAGTCCTGGGTACTCATCGTGGAATACTGAGGGGGAAAGCTTCCCACTTCAATTCTGTAGAAGATGAAGAGCTGAAACATGTTGACAGCTCATCACTGAATGTAGGGTGAGGCTATGATTCCCTTTTTTGACAAGGATCAAAGGACTTCTTTCAGTGAGTTCAGACATTAAATCTAAGCTGTCTTGTCCCAGGCAGCTTAAAAAAACAAGTAATAATGGCTATTTTCCACCCCTGTGCGCTACATCACAAACTCCAAGAACCAAGCTCTAATTACAAAAGAGACAATATATTTCTGATACCAGGGATGGATCTGTCCTTTTTCCATTTTTACATCTTCTAGCCAGAATCCCTCTTTTTTTATGGAACATTCTATTTCCCCAGGAGCCACTGATGACTCTTATCACCACCATTGGGGCACTTTTCTGAAACTGAATCCCAGATGGGAGAACGGACAGTCCTGAGGCAGAGTGCAGAGTCCTGAGCACATCATCTGAGCTCCAACTTCAGTCCATGCCTGAGCCAGGTCCACACCTGGGCTCAGTAAATAAACCAGTAAAAATAAGAATCTCAACTACTGTGTGTTTCAAGTTTTAACATCTTCATCCGAAAAATTTAAAAGCTCAGTATACTGAGCTTTTAAAAATATTCCATGGATGTCTGAAATCCCAGAAGATATGTCCACCATACTCTTGCTCAAAATGCCATTATGTGCACAGCAGATGATTATATAGAACAGAATTAGTGAAGAAGAGAAACAAATTCCTGAATTAAAACTTTATTGCAATGGCTCCAATTGTCAAAGGATTCCAATCAAAACTCCTCCACCTGGCTCTACCGGCTGCCCATCTACATTTTCAGCCTTATCCCTCAACATCCCTTCACATTTTCTATGCCCCTGGCCAGACCGAGCCCTGCACTTTTCTCCATGCATCCTCAGTACTGTCCTTCTAGGTCCCTACAATCAGGATCTCCTTTCTGTGGGATGCCCTTTCCATCCAGCCCCACCCCATACCTATATACCCCACAATCCCACCCATCTGCAAAGTCTCACATAAGATCCAGCTTCTCCAAAAATCATCCCTCAACTTCCTGTCCCCAACACCACTTTTAAGGAACAACGCCTTCTCTGAATCCCCAAAGCACTTTATTTGGACCTGACTTATGTTACTAGATTAAGTTCCCCTTATGCATCACCTGAGATTGTCCCCCACTCTCCATCCCCGCTTCCCCCCCACCGACACACACACACACACAACCCTGAGGTGCTTCATGGGCCCTTGTTGACCCAGCTGCCACTGAAGCAAGCAGCTCTGTGTGGTCTTGGGTCAAATGCATATGAGTACAAAATGACAATGACTTTTTTCAGGTCTGTGTTCTGAACCTCTTGCTTTCCATTTTGACATATCCTTGTTGCTTCTGAAGCATTAAACCCAGTGGGATATACATGAAGCTTTGACCAATGGGAAACAGGAGCAAGTGAATAACTTCCCCATCTACCATGCACTTCCCTGAGACCCAATAGTTCACAGGTCTCTAGGAAGACAGTCCTATGAGACTGAGAAATTAGAGACACTTATTATCCAGTAGTGTCCAGCTTGGTAAACATTCCCTTGTAATTGTTATCCTTTCCTTCCCCATCCTCATTCCTCCTTTCCTAGGTTCTCACTCTCTGGTAAAAAGGTAGCATAATACTTTTTGTGGTTTCTGGTTATGTTTTCTAGGGTACACAAACCTATCACTTTTTACTTTATAATACAGTTCCTTATGCATGTACCTTGGCCCTCCCTTACTTGATGACATAATTATTGTAGGTAGATTATATATTTTCCATCCATGTACTACAGTATCTCAGATAGGTGCCTGGAATAGTATTGGTGCTCAAGAAATGTCAGTGTTGTACTAAATAGACATTTCTCCAAAGAAGATATACAGATGGCCAACAGGCAAATGAAAAGATGTTCAAGATCACTAATTATTAGAGAACTGCAAATCAAAACTATCAATACAATGAGGTACCACCTCACACCAGTCAGAATGACCATCATTCAAAAGTCTACAGATCATAAATCTTGGAGAGGGTGTGGAGAAAAAGGAACCCTCTTACACTGTTGGTGAGAATGTGAATTAGTTCAGCCATATGATCCAGTAATCCTGCTCCTGGGCATATATCTGGAGAAAACTCTAATTCGAAAAGATACATGCACCCCAATGTTCACAGCAGCACTATTTACAGTAGCCAAGACATGGAAGCAACCTAATTGTCCACAGATGAATGGATAAAGAAGATATATATATATATATATATATATATATATATATATATATACACACATACATACATACACACACAATGGACTATTACTCAACCATAAAAAGAATGAAATAATGAAATACTTCCATTTGCAGCAACATAGCAACATGGATAAACCTAGAGCTTATCATATTAAGTGAAGTAAGTCAGACAAAGACAGACCTAGAGATTATCATATTAAGTGAAGTAAGTCAGACAAAGACAGACCTAGAGATTATCATATTAAGTGAAGTAAGTCAGACAAAGACAAATGTTATATGATATCACTTATATGTGGAATCTAAATAAACGAGACAAATGAACTTATTTACAAAACAGAAATAGCCTCACAGACATAGAAAACAGACTTATCCCAAAGGGGATGAGGGAGCATAAATTAGGAGTTTGAGATTAACATAAACATACTGCTATATACAAAATAGATAAACAACAAAGACCTACTGTAGAGCACAGGGAACTATATTCAATATCTTGTAACAACCTATAATGGAATAGAATCTGAAAAGTTATATATTATGTAATTTTATAATATATAAGTGATTCAGTTCCATTGTATATATGTATATATTTAATGGAACAGAATCACTTTGCCGTACACCTGAAATTAACACAATATTGTAAATTAACTATTCTTCAATTTTTTAAAATGGTTTAAAAAACATGTCTGAGTTATGAATGACAACAGACTTCGGGAAATGTATTGTCAACAGAAACATGAAGACCCTGAATGGCACACCCATTATGGAGGGATGTTTGTTCTTATATTATGACTTCTGTTCTCATGCCAATGACTCGTTAATACAATCAAGGGCTGTTGGATGCACTGGAGCACATTTGATCAAGGAATATTTTCTTTCTTATCCCAGTAGAAGAGTGTGCCCGATGAGATAGAACACAGAAAATAATTAGATTCTTTTTCTGGAAGATAAGGTAGCAAGGCACATAGGGAGAGCAACTGGAGTGACTTCCCTTAGTTTTGTGAATGTAAGGCCAGCAGGCACCCATGGCTTTGGGGAAAGAATGTAAAAACAGTCTAATACTTTCTCACTTCCTCCCAATGAGTAGCACTGACATATATAGGCTACCAAATGTAAAATAGATAGCTAGTGGGAAGCAGGGAGATCAGCTCGGTGCTTTGTGACCACCTAGAGGGGTGGGATAGGGAGGGTGGGAGGGAGGCACAAGAGGGACGGGATATGGGGATATATGTATACATATAGCTGATTCACTTTGTTATACAGCAGAAACTAACACAACATTGCAAAGCAATTATACTCCAATAAAGATGTTAAAAAAAAAAAAGAAAAAGACAGTCTAATACATTTCACAGTATGTGCAGAGGAGAAAGGCAAATTCACAAAGGGCTGAAGAGCTCCCTGGGAGAGAGACCTTATTACAACATATTATGGACTGAATGTTGTATGCCCCCCAAATTCATGTATTGAAATTCTAACCCCCAAAGTGATGGTATTAGGAGGTGGGGCTTTGGGGAAGTAATTAGCTTATTAGGTGATGCCATCATAAATGGGATTAGTGCCTTTAGAAGAGACACAGACAGCTTCCTCTATCTCAGCTCTCCACCCATGAGGATACAATGCAAAGACAGCCCTCATCAGACACTGGACCTGCCAGTGTCTTGATCTTGGACTTCTCTACCTCCAGAACTGCAAGAAATAAATATCTGTTGTTTAAGCCGCACGGACACGGTATTCTGTTATAATGGCCTGAACAGACCAACACAGAACATCAGGAAGACTGGGATGGTCCCAACTAAGATCTTCTAGAATGAAAGGAGATCATAACCCCAAAAGACAGAATTCACCCTGAATGAACTGGAAGCCCTTCTACCAACCCCTCCCCCAACACCACCACCACAATGACCTCACCACCTCACATTGTGGATCATTGTGGCTAGAACCTGGGTGTCCATGTGTGGCCTTGAAATTACTGGCAGTGTTCATATCTGGGTCCACAAGGGTATGGCCACAGCCTTAGTAGTCTGTATCGGGGAAGCTTTTAACAAAAGCACTCATGGAAGGAGCTGAAACAACATGCATCCACAATTGAACGGACTGTACACTCAAGTTCTCTCTCAGACCTGTATCTGGAGACAGGACTGTGCACTTTGGACTATGTCCCTGGAGTTCTTGTATCTCAAGAGAGAAGTCTTCCTGCTAATGAGGACTCAACCAGTTAATTGCAAATTAAAAGATGTGACCACATTCTTTAGGTGATGAAGTGGTTCCTCCTGGTCAGTGCACGACTTGCTAAGCCATCTCCAAGAAGTACACTCTGTTGACCACAGCTTTTCTACTGTACCAGGTGTAGCTGTGTCTTGCTGGAAAGTGTGGCCCATGCAGAGAAAAACAAAACAGGAGATGGGCAGAGGAGAGGAGCTGAGTAACTGCACCTGTCAAAAAGTGAGGGTAACAGTTAAGCATACATCAGCAGAAGCTTTGAGTTCTACGGAGAAAGACACCAGGGCAAACATGAGGAATTGTTTGTCCTCAATCTCCACTGGAGAAGGTAGCATTGATTGTTTGGGCCTGGTGGCCTGTATCACCTTCCAGCCACCACTGTTAAAAGTGCCTTCTAACACTTGGTGGTTAGCACAGGCATTTCACAACCCCTGACCTGCTGCCTATCCTGCAGATAAAGGCAGCTCTAATTTTGCAAAATGCTATTTTTAAAACAACCAAATTGTTCCACATTGCCCTCACTGCAGCCCAGAGGAAGGAGCTGTTTGCCTCACCACGTCTTTGGCACCAAAGGACTTCACCGTGGATGTCTTTTTTCTGCTGTCATACCATTCTGGTTAAGATTAATTATTCCAATTGAAGTGAGTCACTCAGAAAGGATGGGAAGGATAGAAGAGGGCAGATTGCTTTTATTTTTTCTACTTCCATGTTTGTTCTGAGTGATCCAGAAGAATACAGAAGTGAAGCAAAGGAATTTAAAGTGTGGAACATGTAATAAAGGACATCAAGTGAAAAAGCTCTTATGGGCTCCATGTTTATCTTCAGCTCAGTGACTTGCAGAAGAGCATGCACTTGGCTGGTAAGCTTGGAGGATGTGACTGCTCCCTGCCAGCTGGAGTCTTGACCTGAACTCTCAAAAACCCAGCTGACCTCATCCAGCCCCATCTACCCTAAATAACAAGGCTAGGACACCCTCCCCTCAACAGACTCACATACATATACCCAACCACCCTCCAGATGTATATATTGGAACCTCAAAAGCCCTTTCTGGGTGGAGAAGTCATATATAACCAAGGAAGAAACTGAATAAGAGCAAGAAAATATATAAGCTCTAAACTCAAGACTGCACGAAGGTGAAATAAATATTATATATAGAACATCTTTGACTTACTGGGCATTAGTGCAAAGGTTTACTCTTTCTGAATCACTTCTCCAAGGCTCAGACTAGCATATCCCCTCTGAATATGTTCCCCAGGCTCTAGGACCACACCCCACAACTTGTCTGCCAAGCACGTCAGGCTGCTTTGTTGGTAAAGTGGGCCTAGATGAGGCAGCTCAGGCTACTTGGGAGTATTTATAGAATATTTATAGAGATTGCATCCAAACCCACGATCACTACTCTCATTCCAAATAGAAAAGATCTATCATCTATGCTTTTTCCTCCATCCTATTATCTTAACAAAAGGAGGAAAAGTTTGGCAATGAAGGAAATGTATGGCTTTGCCGATTTTGTGCATTCAGTAGGAATCAAGTTGTCATGACCTGTTGGGAAGACAATTAGGCAGGGTGTCAAGAGACCAAAGCACACAGCATTCAGCCCAGAATATGGTACATTTGACATCTATCGGAAAACGAGCGAAGTAACTTGGGTATGAATTCCAGACCACCAACTAACAAGTTGTGTGACCTTAGAAAAATTACTTCTATTTTCTGGGCCTCAGAGATTATCTAGTCCAACTTTCTCTGGTTTCAGGGGCTCTAACCTAGGGGATGGCATACCTGTTTTTGCCAAATCCAGGTTACTGGCGGATGACTCTGCAGCAACTCACTACCCAAACAATTACTCATCTGAACTGCCTCTACCTCTCAGCCCCATAGATGCGACATGCCACACGATGATTGATGGTAAATCAAATACATTGCCTCTTTGGGAGTTTTGTGTGGCTACACCCTTAAGGTATAGAGAAGATACTTTTTATCCTCAAACAAGAAACCAAGGAATGTTATCATAATTCTGTCTGCCCCAGTATTTGATATCTCCACCACAGTTATTCCTCTTACCCAACTGAGATGTATTCATTCTTAAAATCAATCTCTCTTTCTCTCTCTCTCTCTCTCTCTCTCTCTCTCTCTCTCTCTCTCTCTCTCTCTCTCTCTCTCTCTCTCTCTCTCTCATCTCTCTCTGGCTCTTGTTCTCACTTTCTGTCTCAAACTCAAAAAATTAGAAGGATTTCCAACCGAGATTTATTCATTCTTAAAATCAACCTCCCTCTCTCTCTTTCTCTTTCTCTTTCTCTCTCTCTGGCTCTTGTTCACACTTTTTGTCTCAAACTCAAAAAATTAGAAGGATTTCCAATTTTTTAGAATTATCCTTCTAAAAAATTAGAAGGATAAATTTGTCCATTTATCTAACTCTTGGCCAGAGTTAGATAAATGGACAAAATTCAGGTAACATTTGGTCATTCAGAAGGTCGAGCCTAGATAACTTCAGTCCCAAATTGTCCCATGATGCTTGTCCTACCAATCCATCCTTTTCTTCCCTGAGTCTCAGACCTACTTAAGAACTAGAGAACATCAGACAAAAAAATCTCAAGATCCATTTCAGCCTCAGTCTCTTCCTCTTAGGGATGAGGCAGCTGACATTCAGAGAGGTTAAAGTGACCTGTCAAAGTCACAAAGCCAGCATACCCCAGCCTTGTCTCCCAAACCCCCTTCTGTATCTTTTCTACTACCCACAGGATTCACCCAGTCATCCCAGTTTCTGCAGGGCCTTGGGCTTCCATTTCCAGCTGAAACTATTTTGGCAACAGTCTTTGCTAGTAACCAACTCAAGCTTCCCTGAAATGAAAAACCAGGAGGTTAAGCTTAAGCACGCAAGATGGTCAAGGGATCCACAGAGAAATAAAGGGCCCAGGAGGGAGGCCGTTGTCACCCAAATGTTCCTCTAAAAGGCCAGTGCACACTGGATATTTTACTTTGTGTTGCTTCTTTTTTGTTGAACTTCCCCCTCATTTGTGCCCCAACTTAGTTTTGTGTGGGAAAGAGATGGTCAAGGATCTGGAAAGGCAAAGAAGATATTTTATTGGTCAGAAATTGGCAAGGCCTTATATTCCTGCTTCATCAGTATGCCTGACCTGTTGGTTGGAGATGGGTCTTCACCTTCTGGCTCCTTTTGGCCCCTGTAAATTCACGCTTTTTAATTTTTACAGAGAAGTTTATGGGCTACACAGAGGGGGAAGCTGGGGATCTGTTGTCAGGGGATGCATTGAGCAATGAACCGTCTTCTCGGTGTTCTTTTTCTTCCTTCCCTCTGTGAGTCTTGTAAATGAGCATTTAGACCCTCTGGGAAAGATGGGAAAGGCCTCTCTGGGGACAAGGCATGAAAAAGTAGAAGGGTCATGAAGAGGCCTTCAGGAAAATCTGAGACACTGGTCTGTCTCTAATCAACTTGGTTATTCAGGGAGCAGGAGAACATTTAGCAGATCATCTTCACAGCCCACTCTGAACTGTCCAGCCTATGAGGGGAAGGGAAATGTGTAACCTGATGATTTAAGCCAGAACTTCTCAACATATTTAACAGCTCACATTTTGAAAGGAGTGCTTTGGGAGGAATGTAGTGGGATCTAAAGAAGTATAAGTTAGAGAATTCTCTAAGTCTCTAGAGTTACTACCCAGGGTATCATACTCTACAAGTAACAACCCCCAGAGCAGCCAGATAGTCACTTAGAGATGATAACTGATAGAGACCAGCAAAGATGTAACAGAGAACTGAAGTTGAACTTGAGAAAAATGTTGTATGTAGGCCAGTTTAGTAAGGGGCAGTGTAAGCTGCTAGGATTTTATTTATCAATAGAGCAAAGTTTGGGAAAAAGACTAGGAGTTTTTCTAAGTGTCCTCATCTTTTTAAAGCTTGAGAACCCAATGAGAAGGACAGGTTAGAACAACTGAAGAGTCATCGTTGTCATCATCATCATCATCATTTTCCTGCCTCTTACTGGACATTTATTAAAAGCTTTTTGGATGCCAAGTACCTTATAAGTGCTTTAATACATTATCATACATCATCTCTCTTGAGATAGGGCATGATTATCTGACTCTTACAGACCATGAGAATGGGAGGGGTCTCTCTCTCTCATACCCTGCAAAGGGGTGGCAAAGAGAAGAAACCTCAACCTCTTCCAAGGTCTAAACTCAGTCTCTACAAGTGAGAAAACAGACTCTCAGAGGATTTCAACTCCTATTCAGGTGTTCAGATTTTCCCTTCTTCCCAAAGAATAAATCAGTTCATGCTAAAGTATAGAAGCTCCAAAGGGAAAGAAAAAAAACCCATGACTTTTAGAAGAAAAAAAAAATTAGACCTATGGTTCCACAATGAATTTGGGAAGATCCTGATGATGATGGTTTGAATCCTTCTCCGTGCTTCTTTACTGCAATGTCTCTGTTTGGTTTAGGAAGACTTCCAGGAAAAGCTCCAGGCGATTCATGGAATCTTCTACATTTACCCCATCTTCTCATGACTCTGAATCCTTGGGAAGGTATTATGCATGGAACTGGAGAGAAGTTGAACTCTGTGGGTGGTAGAGTGGCAGAGAGGTGGTCTTGTGTCTACATGTGCAGAGTACTGCCAACAGCAGCTGTCCACTTAGCCTAACAGGCCTGAGAGGTGGGGGCGGTATCTCTTCTCTCTACTCTCCCTTGATTTCTGTTACTAAAGCCTCTTGAGTTTTCCTAGTATGTATCCAGTACCAGAGGTGGGGTGGTTATGTTTTATGCCTAAGGAAAGTGAAGAGGGAAGAAAAAAATATATGACCATAAAAGCAAAGTGGAAAAACTGGAATTGGAAAAATTCTACTAGGGAAACATACAATATGATTAAAGCACTTTAGATTCTTTTGGGAAGAGGTGAGTGTGAGGGGGTGGATGGTGATGCTAATAAACAGCACATACTTGGAGCCTCCAAAATAGCAGGAAACCAAACTCTTTCCAAGGACAGGGGTGATGCATTTAAAGAAACAACACCCCGGGATTGTCATAGGCAGCCCTGCTACAGACACAGCAAGGCATAGTGCCGGAACCCATGTACTTTCAACTTCGCAACTCCCTTGGGTTATCAGGAATTTTATTTGCCTTTGGAGTGGACCAGCCTTATACACCATAAACATTTCATTCAGGCATTAAGTTTGGGCACTGCCTCTCATTTCCTCAGCACTGCTCCTGCTGAGAGCTTACCTTCCATCCACTTTCTTTGGCTGAATCTGATACAGTTAAGCTACAAATCTCCAGTTGCCCGAGGCTGCCAATGTCTTTTCATACACCACTGTTTCTCTAATTCCTCCTCAGGTTTAAATACAGATGCTCTGGTATTACCAGTAGAATAATGACTCCCCAAAGATGTCCACATCCCCCAAAACCTGTGAATACGTGATCTTACGTATCAAAAGGGACTTTGCCAATGTGATTCAATTAAGGACCTTGAGATGGTAAGATTATCATGGGTGATTCGGGTGGGTCTAATGTAATCACAAGGGACCCTTAAAGATGGGAGAGAAGGGCAGAAGAGACAGAGAAGGAGATATGATGATGGAAGCGGAGGTCAAGCATTATTTCTTCTGGGGACCTTACTGTGTCTTCCTTTACGAGGTCAAATCTTTTCATACAGCCTCCCTTTGTACCATACACTTCTTTTTCACAGCAATCACCATCACAACTGTGGATGAGTTTGTGTGACTCTTTGATTAATGTCTGTGTCATTTATTAGCACACGTGAAGGCAGGAACTATGCCAGATTTTGCTTCCTTCTGAAATCCCAGCCCACACCAGGCACTCAATAAATATTTATTGAATAAATGAGCAAATGAAAGGGTGAACAGGATCTAAACCTCCTATGGTTCTGAGTATTCTTTAGTGTGGGTGAAAACACAGCAGTGCATGAGGTATCCCACGGATTTGCGCTTTGCTTTCTGTTTTCCTACCTTTGCTCCAACCAGAATATTTATCTTTACATATGGTCTTAATACATTTCTGCTGCGAGAACAGCAGTATCTGTAATTCCAATCAATGGCTCAAGGAGTTTGGAGCGGTGGAAGATTTCCTTTTTCTAGTTTATGATGTGTATTCAGATTATTCTGATTTTAACTCTTGACCCAGTTACTCCACCAGTGTACAATGATCTCTGTTGTTAGACTGGAGATCTCCTGTTGCTTTCCTCTCCTCTGAATGTGAAAGATCATCCACTTATTCCAAGACCGAGGTCCCAAGCCCAGTTTTGCAATACCCCAGGGGGATCCCATTTTCAAATTAGCAGAACCAACTTTGTTGAAATTCACTTCAACCTTGGTTTTCTCCTGCATATATTTTTAAAGGAAGTTGTGAAGTGATTGCAAAAAATAAGCAATTATAAATACTGAAAAGGCAGATACACTCAACTCAGAGCATTATTGCATACCAACTATGTGTAAACCTCTGAAATAAGGTCTTTTTCCAGCACTCTCCTATTCCCCAACAATTGATTGCTTCTGTCTATAGGGCACAGCTAGAACATCTGCACATTTGACCCTCACAACTTGCCTGGGAGGGAGAAAAGGCAGGTGTTACTAATCTATTCAAGTATAGAAGTCACAAAGTAACTGCTCACTCTCTGTTTACCTGGGCATTTCATCTTTGTTTCCTGGTGCCTCTCATACTGCCTAACACATAATTGTCTTGGGTAAGTAATTTTTGAAGGATTAAGTAAATGTCTGGCTTCTTTTTAATAGGAGCATTTTTGACTGACTTTCTCAGCATTACCCAGTTAGTAGATGAAGGGCTGTGGACTTGCAATCCAGCCATCTGGATTCAGTGCCCTTTCCTCTCTGCAGGCTAGGAGTGCATTCCTCCTGAGGGGCGAGGGATAGTGGGGACATGAGGTTTAAAACTACTTTGTACTTAAAGAGTCCTACGTGAACAGTGGACACATGGTGGGGAGTTTAAGTCTCTCAAGGCAAAGAAAAGTAAGCACAGAAGTCAGAAATCATT
Organism: Leucopleurus acutus; assembly: GCF_964270905.1. Taxonomy (NCBI): domain Eukaryota; kingdom Metazoa; phylum Chordata; class Mammalia; order Artiodactyla; family Delphinidae; genus Leucopleurus; species Leucopleurus acutus. Next base: position 98,822,346 of record NC_139149.1, read on the forward strand.
CAGTTTATTCCGTTAAGCATCAGGAAAAAATGTGGATAGACAACAGACACAAATAAAGGAACAGCGATACCTGGAATCTTCTCCCCACCCCAGCTATGCCCTGCAAACCAGAGAGAACCCCTCAAACCAAGCAAGTCAGGCACACTCCTGATATGGCATTCAGTCCAACCCAGAGGATTTTATAGCCCAGGATGTTTAGAGAAGCAAAAGACCTGGAGGACATGTATTTCTGGCTCATTAAAGAAAGTTTATTTTCAAATATTTAACATTTCTTTATTAAAGGAGAACAGGCAGGATATAAGCTCTATAAACTTTCTGAGGAGAGAACATTGCTAACATTCCAAATGGAGAAATTATTGCCTTGTGTGAGAACCAAGCCTTGAGCCTATTTCACTTTACAGGTGGCTGCGTATGAAATATTCTTCTTACAAGATCGTAATGCATAATGAGTTTTGAAAATTAAAATTGTAGGTGAATTTTTCTTGCTGCTTCATTACTATATCAGTTAGGGAGGAGGTTTGTGGTTAATCCTCAGGACAGGGTTACCCAAGGCATACCTTATGATACATGGAATGTCAGCTCGGGGCACCCTGTCCTGCAGAGATAAGCTTTCTTCTCAGATTTTCAGGAACTAGGGTAAGAGTACCAATGAAGGCTCCTGGACTAATCCTTTTCTGTTTCATCCCAAGCTCCATCCAGCACCAGGAGGGGCTCACATGTGTGAATATGGACATCCTAGGATCTAACACCCAACTTCCATCCACATCCTTGCAAACCAAATTCCTTGGCCACTCCTCTGGCCCAGAAATATGCACACTGGTGAGGTGATATACTCTCCAGAGGGACCTGGGCAAGCTGGTTAGGAAGCCAGCTTGGGACGAGTAGGATAGGGGATTCCAGGTCCCACGAATCCAGAAGGGTATGGGTTCCAGATGTGCATATCCCCAACTCTGCAAACTCCTTACTCCACAGGGAGGGGCACCGCTGGAGGAGAGCCAGAAAGGGGGCCTCTGAACTGCAGAGCCCAGAAGAGGGAACCTGGCTGCCTCCATCTGGGCTAGTGCTAATCAAATTTAGGAACACTTCACTTAAACTCCCCCAAGGCCCAAAGCTCCCAGCATAACATGTCATTTTCTCCGGGTTTATGTATTCGTGGTCCCCTGCTCTGCCTCATCTCCTGGCAAGTACTACTTCTGTTTCGCCTCACACTAACCCAAATTTGAAATGCCACCACTTGACACATTTTTAGGAAAAAATATTCTCATGTCAAACATCTTATTTTTTTTTATTTTATTTTTTTGCCGTACGCGGGCCTCTCACTGTTGTGGCCTCTCCCGTTGCGGAGCACAGGCTCCGGACGCGCAGGCTCAGCGGCCATGGCTCACGGGCCCAGCTGCTCCGCGGCATGTGGGATCTTCCCGGACCAGGGCACGAACCCCCGTCCCCTGCATCGGCAGGCGGACTCTCAACCACTGCGCCACCAGGGAAACCCAAACATCTTATTTTTAGTCAGTTCTACTGAAGACTTGGGTATCGAACTGTTCTCTTTTTATCTCTGCTTCCTCCTCGTTCCAAGGAACAAAATGGATTCTATTCTTATCATCAGAAAAAGGGTTGAGAGAGTGTGTGTGTAATGAGATTGTAATACATGTGTGTCTATACACAAATACACATGTAACTAAATTTCAATAGAAGCGAAACAGACACACGGGGGTCAGCTGAGGCACATTAATGACAGAATAAATGACTAAAGGTCTGCAGGGCACAGAGGGTCCCCGGGGCTCCGATTCCTCAGTTCTAAGTCCTAGTTAGAGTTGAGTTTCCCTTGGATACCACAAAATGTTTCTGATGAGAAACACCATCATCCATTCGCTACCTTTATTTGAGCTAGCTGGAATTTCCATTCATTGCAAAAAATACTGGTTTGTTTTTCACTATTTTTTCAAATGGGGAAACTGAAATTTAGAAAAATTGTGACTTGCCCAAGGCATGCATCTACTAAGTGTTGGGCCACAAATAAAACAGCATATGTGACTATAATTTCCATGCTCTTTTTCACCCAAAGCCACAAGTTCACTAGGTACACAGGTAGATCGTATCATGGTTTAGCTCATACCTACTGCCTCCCCTACCCATTCCATGGGAGGAGTATATCTCTCTGCTCCTACTTTTCATCCCAAGAAGAACATGCCTCACTTAGCCACTGTTCTGAGGATCTGGAGAAACATAGAGTAGACAAAATTAACATATAGCTGGCGCCAAGCCCAGTTTAGATCAAATGATCCCCAGACAACTTGCAGACACATGAATAAGAAATAAATGCTTACTTTTGTATACCACTGAGCCTTGGGGTGGTTTGTCACACAGAATATATATACATATGCATGTGTGTGTATATACATATCTACACACACATTTTTGTATAAGGTAGAGAGATAGAGAGAGAGAGAGAGAGAGAGATACAGAGATATAGATACAGGTATCTTATACAGGAACATAATCTGCCACCCTCCAAGATACTGCAAGTAACAGTTTTACCAAATGTTTCTCCACTGAATGAGAGTAACCAAGAAGTTTCCTTGCTGTGTAACACTTAACCTGGAAGCCAAAGGTGTACATTGTAGGTTTGCTGTTGCACTCCGGTTCTGGTACCAATATTTTTATTAGCCAGCTTTAGTCCTTTATGTTGCAGCAAAAAACTACCCAAAAATCTCAGTAGCTTACAACAACAAAGTCTTATTTCTCACTGACCTTCATGGCAGCTGTAGCTCTTTTCCGTGGATCTTTTAAATTCTGAGATCCTGGCTGAAGGAGAAGCCCCTCCCTGGAACATATTATTCTTGCAAAAGAGCAACAGACCCTGGTGATGCCTTTTAAGGCTTCTGCTCAAAGGTAGCCTACATTTCTGCTCACATTCCACGTGGCAAATGCAAGTCACATGGCCAAAGTTAATCTGTGGGGTGGGTATGCGTAACCCTCTCAAATAGGTCGACATTAACTAATGGAGAACAGCAACACTACAATAAGGAGCAACCTCTTCATCATCCTTCAGAAAGCAGCTCAAAATGTCATCTCCTCAGTATCACGCTGAAGACATCTCCCAGTCCTCTCTGTCCTACAGCACACATTAGATGTGTGAAAAAATACCTTCAGGACAATGTACTGTCTCCCCTACTACTTAGTGAGCCCTTTGAGGGCAGGGACTATCCTTTATTTTATTCTATTTTCCCAGTACTTAGCATAGTCCTTGAGATTTCATTTATTTCTATATTAATGCTTCCTTTAAAAAATTATATAATAATACATGGAACCAATTATAAGATCCAAAAGATGTTAGGAGAAAGTGATACAGGAAGAGAGGGAGGAAGACCAGAAATTGAGCTTTGCACTTTTTAAAGTCGTTATCTAGATCTAGATCCAGATCCAGATATAGATATAGGTGTAGGTATAGATATAAAATACATACACAAGGATAAATATAGAGTAGACAAATGAATTTATAAGCCTAAAGTTTGGGAACCATGTCTGGGGTGGAGATACAAATTTGGGGGTCATCAGCATACAGATGATATTTAAAGCTCTGAGACTTGGTGATACCACCTAGGGAGAAAGTGGAGAAAGAAAAGATTTTTATCATGTTTCCCATTGCTTATCTCAGTTCCTAACCTGCCTGAAGTCAGAACTTCAACTGTTTCCTTGGACAGGCTGATTGGTATCTCTTGAATGGGTCTTCTTTACTCAAGAAGTCAATCTTGAGTGACCACAGGTATCTCATTGAAATGGGAGTATTAACTCAGTCTCAAAGCTCAGATTTCATCCTCTTTGTACCCTTAGGCTTACCTCAGCATTGGGCTGGTCTATATTCTAGAAGGATCATTAAAGGACATTCCCTTCACCCTTGGATTCCTGCTGCATGTGTCATCCCCACATATGTCTGTCACTTCCTTCCCTCCTCCTCTCCCATTTATCATGTTGGTAGAAGGGCAAACTTGTATTCAATGTGTAATAAGTGTCAGGAATGATAATGTATGCTTTGCATATGCTATCTCATTCCATCCTCACCACAAACTGGTAAGGTAAACATTGACCCAAACTTACTGATGTCATAGCTGAAGCTCAGAGAAGTTAGGTAATGTGACTACATCACAGCTAGAAAGGAGCTGGACTCTTGAATGGTACTTCAGTGAAGAGTCCCCATCTCTTTACAAACCACTGAGCTGCCTTACAACAAGAAAGGAGCTGATACTGGTACTTTGCAGATAAAGAAACATGCACGAAAGATAGATGATAGATAGATGGATAGATAGATAGATGGCATATAGATACATGAGAATAGAAATATATAGAAATATTTAGTTTTTTGTTTGTTTTTTTTTATGCGCTACGTGGGCCTCTCACTGTTGTGGCCTCTTCCGTTGCGGAGCACAGGCTCCGGACGCGCAGGCTCAGCAGCCATGGCTCACGGGCCCAGCCGCTCTGCGGCATGTGGGATCTTCCCGGACCAGGGCACGAACCCCCGTCCCCTGCATCGGCAGGCGGACTCTCAACCACTGCGCCACCAGGGAAGCCCTGGAATTTTTTAAAACTCAGTACATAGTTCCCTACCTTCTTAAATAGATAATGAACAACATAGTTTAAACTTTTCTTCATACGTGTATTTTATGCCCATTCTGTGCTCAACATTGTGTCAAGAGCAGTGTTTTTAATTTATTTCAAATTAAATTTTGTCCTCAAAAACTCTCAAGTGTTTGTAATCTAGTTGAAGAGGGATAAGAAAGTTCCAAGTATTCCCATACATAGACATTAAGAAAGATCATATTAAGAGGAATAGACAATTCTTTTTAAACGTTGAAGACTTTCTAATTTGCAAGACATTTCCCCATACATTATTTCATTTGACCCTCACAATAATTAACACTATTTTACAGGTGAAGAAACTGAAGCTTGGAAATTTTTAATACTTTGTTGAAGATTACACAATGAGCACAAGGCTAAAACTGAGAAATAAAACCTAGGGTGTCATCTAATGTTCTCATTAATACTGTGATGCTAACTCAGCACTAGTAAAAACTCTCTTATTCTTCAAGACTTTCAGGGAAAGAGATGCCACTCCCTCCTTCCATCACCCAGGATCCCAGCTCCTTAGGAGATATTGAGTCTTGGTGTTCGTTTCTGTTAAGCTGGGCTTTTGGATTCAGCTGGGTGATGCCTGAGGGAGAGGGTGGCAGGTGAGAGAATGTGTCTGCTTTGCAGCTCTTGCCAACCCTGGAGAGGTAGCATTTTCTGAAAGAATGCCGGGTTCTCAGAAACACTATTGATAATAAGGTTGCTCATTTCTACAATACTGTAACCAGATATTCTAGGAAAACAGACCTGGTTCCAGGAGGGCAGCCATGGTGTTTGGGTTTAAGGTTTGAGGTGGTTGTTCAAGATGAGCTTTCAGCTGGCCTGCCGACCTGCCACTGGACTGAAACAAGCCTGCACAATCAGGCCATTGTGTTAACGGAGAAATCTCAGGGCTCCTTGGAGCCTAAACCTGGCACGTACTAAAATGGACTTTTCACCTCCTGGGACTCTGGTGAGAATGAAGTGCATGCATGCGTGTGCATGTGTGCGTGTGTTTCAAATCAGAGGAAACCAGCTCAGGGATTACACAGAATCCCCTCTAGCCTCAGTAAGCCTTGGAGAAAAATGCAAATGCATTTGGATTGAAGAAGAAGGTCTCAGGCCAACGGGAAACAGGGTGGCACAGAGCAATTTCTCAGCCTTGGCAAGGGTGCAATTTTCCAGGAGGCAGAGTTTCAACTCGTGTGTCTCCCACAGGCTGGGCTGGGGCCCCACAGAGTAATAAATGAAGACTCACATACCACGGACAAGCCTCTATTTCTGCTTAGAGAGTCACAGATTCAGAACTGAGCGGGTCATCAATAGGCTGTCCAGCCCAACCCCCTACCTCCTGGACCACTTTCTTTCCATCATACCTCTCACCCTGTATCTATGTTCTTCATATTGAATGAGACAGGAAATGAATGCTTACTGCATTTAATTATATGCCAGGTGTTTCACTTAACTTATGATGGGAACAACACAGCATGACAATAGCTAACATTTATGGAAAGCCTACTAGGTGCAGGCATGGGTCTAAGTGTTGGATATATACTAACTTATATTTAATTCTCACATAGACCCAAGTGGTAGGCTGGGTAAGTATCATCATTTTACAGATGAGGAGACAGAGGCACAGAGAAAGACTCTTGGCTAGCAAGTAAAAGAACTGGGTTTCTGCCCTTCACTCCAGAGGCCTCCACTTAACACAAAGCCAAACCTCCAGCCTGGATCCAAACAAGGTTCTCCACCCCAACATGGCACATGGCCTCTTCCTGAGGTCATTCTGGTAAGGTTTCTTCCTCTTCTTCTTCCATCTGCTATCCCTCCTCCAAGGGGCAGAGCCAAAGATGACCATCTACTCTAGAGCTTGTCAAAATCCCTGCGGACCACCATCTCTTAGCATTACATTACCAAGGACTTTAAAACCCTGTCAACCCTTAAAAGTTCACCAACCCATGTGTGTAGCTGATCCACTTTGCTGTACAGCAGAAACTGAGGCAACATTGTAAATCAACTACACTCCAATAAAAATTAATTTTTAAAAAAAGTCACCAACTCTAATGAGTCAATTGACATCTGGTAGTGATAACATTGGTTCTACCTCTGAAAATTAAAATGAGTTGTGCCCAACAGTTCTATTTGGTCTGGGTTCTTTTTTACATTGGTGCTTATTATTCTAAAGAATCTATTAAATTAATGACTTATTAAAGTCATTTCTTCAGGAGCCATGAATGTTAACTGGTAAAACGTGAGCCCAGTTCTTGAGATGATGATGAGTTGGAGTTATAGAAGAAAAGATCTTTCCAAAATGCAGTCTTGATCATAGTAACCTCTAGCTTACAACATACCTGGTTGTTTTTTTTTTTAACCTTTTAAGATCTTGTTTTTTACCATCTTGCTACTCTATGCACCCTCATCCTGGAGATTCCAAGCACAGAATCTCAGTAGCACAAGTCTTCCTGGGGAGACTGAAAACCACTCTGAATACACTTTCTCAGACCTCCTACTCCATCCCCTCTACCCAGCTAAGTCCTGCTAATCTTTAAAAACTTCATCACCTCCTCCAGGATACCTTCCCCAGAGAATGTCTTGGAGGTCAGGCACACTTCCTGGAGGCTCCCGCCATATCCTGAGCCTACTACTCACAGCACGCATCTCCTCAGACTGCTGTTGCTAGATTCCTCTTAGCAGTTTGAATTCCTTGAGGCAAAGACTGCATTTCTTTTACTCTGTATCTTCAGAGTCTGACATCGTTCCTGGTACATAGCAGATACTCAGAAAGTACTTTGTGAGTGAATGATTCATGTTTATAAATCCACTACTTAAATGTTTTTAAGGCTTTAAAGGGACTAAGATATATGGACCAGGCACCCTAGGTCAAATATGATATTTACAATGATTCACAAGGAGGGCCTCCATTAAACTAATTAGGATGAATATATTAAGTCTATTCTTTGTTTTCATTTTAGTTTTTCTTACTAGGCATATTTTTATTGGGATCATGTTTTGGAGTACCATGGTATAATGTTCAACACCGTAAAGAACAGAACTAAATTTAAGCATTTAGAAGGCAGAAATTAAGACTGATTGTAGGTCACACCAAGGTGCAGGCATGTCGAATGTACATTGACAAAGAGTGCAAACACTGAGCCATTATATAAATAGACTATATCTGTATCTATTATATAGATATAGATAGGTAGGTAGATACAGTTTATTGTTACATATAATACAGAGGAAAGCCTTGAACTTAGTTTTAACATTGGAAACAGTGACAATAATTAGCAAACTCATGAATCAGAACCATGTTTATATAATTCCTGACCATTATAATCACGTATTTGTTTGAATGGGGTTCTCACAGATTATTACACTTACTGCCCCCCTCCAGAGTGTGGATTTAGGTTTCAAAAGCTCTTGTTAACTTTTGGAGACTTCTTTGGTCTAGCTATTATTTTTTTTCTTTGATTCCTTACTGACTATTCTCTATTTTTACACTTTCATGTGCAGAGTTAGTGCATCCATGGGGAAGGGGACCAAGACAGGACTGAATCCAGACAGAAAAGGGACAGAAAGTTTTCACATCATTCTTTCTGGAAGCAGGAAATTAGAAGTAGAAAGGGATTGTGCGTGTGTGTGTGTGTGTGTGTGTGTGTGTGTGTGTGTGTGTAGAAGAGAGAAGAAAATCCAGGATCAGGAAGCCCATACCCCCCTCCCTCCACCTCTCTGGCCTTGGAAATTCTGTCTGAAATACAGCTGGCATTCACTTCTTATACACTGAGCCCCATGACCTTGGCTGGTACCCAAGTCTAAACTGCATCTATGGCATCCAAATAGCTAATTTCGTGTTGAGGAAGAAAGGGAAGGCAGGTTGGAATTAAGGAATGGGAAGGAAAAAAACTGCAAAAGTTAGATTTCCTGCCAGGTGGCTTCCAAATCATCCAGCAGCTTTATTCAAGGCTTTGAAGTCTTGAGCCAACAGTTCCAGATCTGTAATATTTACCCTGCAGTCTCCAAAAACAAAAGATGACTGTGTTCCTTGAAGTCAATCTCACCAGCATTTCAGGATGACAGATGGGAGAGTCTGGAAAAGACTTATTGGATGACCTGGAACTCCTCAAACTCCTCAGTAAGTTTCTGTTATGCCTCAGTCTGTCTGTCTGTCTCTGTCTCTCTCTTTCTCTCTCTCCTCTCTCCCCTTCCCTCTCACTAACATTGCTCTATTTCCACTATCAATTCCTGTCCCCCCAAGCCAATCACCTGTTGCGTTATTCATCAGGTATGTCAAGAACTCACCCTGAAACAGCAATAGCTAACTAAACTCTAAATCCCTTTAGCCCAGTAGTTGAATTCTGCCACGTACACCCATGGACTAAGCAAATAACAATATAGAGCCAATTCTGTGTGTGAGGCAGAATCTCTATCCAGTTATGAACTTATCTAGGATAGACCTTTGTGCAGGGGAAATAGGTGATGGGTGAATATAAAATTCTGAAACTAAAACATACTCAGGAGGAAAAAACTCTATCCCAATCCAGCCTTGACGGATACTTCTCACTTACCTTTCTCCCTTGCTATCACCCATCCGTCTTTGTCCCTCCAAACCCTACTCATCTTTTAAGATTCTCTAAAGGTCACCACCACCACACTCACTCAACAAATATATATTGAAAATCTACCATGTGTCAGGCACTGTTCCAGGCTTGAATTAAACAATGTCCTTGCTCTGTTGGAGTTCATGTTCGGATGAAAGGGATAAAGAATAAACGCATAAATATAATAAATAGTAGGTCAGGTGGTGAACCATGCTATGGATAAAAATAAAGCAAGATGAGCAGGATAGAGAGAGTGGGGAGCAGGGGCATTATTTGTTGTGTGAGCAGAGACCTGAAAGAGATGAAGGAACAAAGAGGCTGTAATGAGAGAGGAGCCTTCCAGCAGAGGAAACTGCCAGAGCAAAGGCCCTGTGGTAGAAGAGGAAACAGCAGCAAGGCAGATTGGTTGGGCCATGGCGGAGAGAGGTAGGAAATGAGGAGAGAGAAAGACAGCAAAAAGCTGGCTCACAGAGGGCCCTGGGAGACCTTTGACTTTAACTCTGGGTGAGACGGGAACCACTGGAGAGTTTTTTAGCAAATAAGTGACACGATCTGACTCCTGTCAGACTTTGAGCTGCTCTGTTGAGAATAGACTATTTAAGGGGAAGAGCTGAAGCAGCAGGACAAGAGTCTTTTTTCATTCATCCAGAAAAGATAATGTTGGCTTAGACCAGGGAGATGACGGTAGAGATTGAATTCTGGATATGTTTTGAAGGTAGGGCCAACTGATATAATTGCTGATGGATTTAGATGTGAAGAATAAGAAAAAATGAGATGTCAAGGATAACTTCTCAGTTTTTGGCTTGAACAATTGGAGAGACTCATCCTTCCTCTGTGCCCCAAGTACTTTTATTAACATCAATATTATAAAACTCTAATAACAGTTGTTCATGTGTGTATCTCTCCCACTAGGTGCACTGACTCTTAATTTTCTGGTCTTAATATGCTGAAACTCTAATGAAAGTTATGGACTCTTGCCTGTGAGGGGAAAAACACACATACACAAATTCATACAAACATTTGTATTTAATTTCAAAAGGTTTATTTATGTCCTGAAGCTCATCCATGTGTTCCTGAGTTGTTCATGGATCCAGGATTTGAAAACCCAGGTACTAGGTTAATTTATTCTTTTAATTAATTATTATTGAGTACCTGGGACTCTGAAGACATTGATGGTCTGATGGTGACCAAATATAGGTGGTATCCCTTTTTATGGAGATCACAGTTTGATGTGGGAAATAGACAAGATGCTAGTAAGCAAATAAGTAAATAATTATAACTTTTGAGAGAAACTATGGGGGGAAAAAAAGCAAGGGGGTGTAATATGCTACTATAGGGTATAGTAGAACAGCATTTAATCAGGAAACAGAAGTCATCCAGGTATCATAAACAGAGGGGATTTAATACAAGGAGTTGTTGTACACATGATGGAAAGAAGAGAGGACAATGAAAGTCATCAGACATTAGCAACGTAGGAAGTTCACTGCCACCTCCAGGGCTGGAGGGGCAAGGGGAAGTGGTGGTAATACCAGAGCCTGGAAGCCAGGACTACCTGCAAGTTAGAAGCATAGAAGGGGTGCTGCCCATGGGAATCAGGACTTGAAATGAGGGCTTATCTATTAGAGATGCCAACCAAGATAGAGCACGAGAGAGAAAAGTACCCTGGCTTCTCCCTCTTTCTCATACCCCAATGTTCTACTATTGCCTCCCCTTGGCCAAATCTGGCTAGAGCCAGCTCCCTTGGTTCAGAGTGGAACAGGAAAAGACCAGGGATGGATCAATCAGATGAGAGCGCAATCAGGCAAGTGATTGACACCTACTAGAAAGAGCAGTCAAGTAAGCTACTTGGAGAAGCCAAAATTTAAGTTGAAACAAGCTAAATCAGAAGATGACTACCAAGGGAGGAGAGCATTCCCAGCAAAGGGAACTGCAATGGAAAGTTCCTGAAGCGGTAAAGAACTCTGCCTTTTTGTGGGTAGTGGAGCCTCACCTAAGGCCAATCTGGCTGTTCACTGCTATAGCATTCTCTAGACAATCAGAGTAGGAGGTTAGCCATATGGCTGCTCTTCCACAACCATGTGCCAGGTGGCATATTGCAAAGGAAACAAGCCTCAAACCAAATTCCGCCAGATGCCCAAACATTTATTATTGAGAACACTGAAAGATAGCCACACAACTTGCTCTGTCCTTCGGGGCACCCCACAAATACCTTGTCTGAAATGTGAACCCTGAGGTAGAGGCATATTCTGACAGCAAGAATTTTCTGTCGAGGTCTTCCCCTAAGTGGAGGCACACAGGCTAAATGGAGTTCTAGAACAAGGAGGTCATTTAGAAAGTGCTGGTTACTAGGCTTGCTAGGTTCTTATAATTTATGCAAAGCTGGAGGTGCTATACAACCTTCCAGCCAATCACATATCTTGAACACCACTCATTTCATCACTGAAAAGTTATTTGCAACATTGTTTATAATAATTAATATACCTTTAATGCAGATTTAGAAATTGATATTTAAAGTAATTGCTGAGGCCATTTCTAAAGCATGGCATTTTTATTAGGGTGATTTAAATATTGCCTAACTGCCCCCTAGAGTGTAGATGGAAGCTAAGCTGCACGGTCAGTTAACATGTACATCACACAGTTTATACGGAAAGTTAACTAGAGACAACGAAACAGATGGCATGACAGGCACCCAGTATGGCTCAAGTTTTGCTAGCAAAGAGGGGAGTAGATTGAGATGAGGCTGCTGGAGTGGGAAGGGGCTAAACCTCATAAGCTACCTTAAATAATTTGCATTTATTTCAAACTGCACTGAAGGATTTTAAACAAAGAGGTAACATAATCTGATTTGGTTTTTAAGAGCTCATGCTGGTGCTTTGGGTAGAATGGGCCATAGAGGAGGGAGAGTAGAACCAGAACATTCTAGAGGTTCAGATAGGAGTAATAGCATCCACCCTGTTTGATGGCAGTGCGGATGGAGAAAAGTAAGCTGGATTTTGGAGATAGAGACACAAGATTGATGGCTGGATGAGAGTCTGGAATGGGAGTGAGGGAGAGTTTGGAATCAAGGATGATTCTGAGTTTTAGCTAATGTACCTAATTATAGAATGGTATCTTTTACTAAGATGGAGGAGACTAAGAGGAAAAGATTTGGTAATGGAGTGAAAAAAATAAGGTAAAAGAGGGATTCTACTGTGTTAAAAACAGGGAATATGAGCTGGTCTTATTTATCTGTGTGTTCACCAGCATGACCTTGGTGGGTGCTTAGTGCATGCCTGAGGAATTGAAAAGCACAGATATGCTACTATTTTTGTCATTTATCTCAGTGTTTAACCTCTCACTCACCCCCTTCCCCTTTATCTTACTCCCCACCCCCCCTTCTTCTTCTCCTTCTCCTCCTTCTTCTACTCTCTCTCTCTCTCTCTCTCTCTCCAATTCTAGATGGTGGCCCAAATAATCAAAGACAAGATGAATCAATAACATAATACACTTTAGACAGAAATAAAGATTCTCTAAATCATGAGGACTTGGCTTGAGTTGGCAGGGTGATACCAATAAGGAATTAAAAGGAAATGAGCTCAGTGATCAAGTATGGAGTCTGGATAAAAAGATGTAGACCACGAATTCCCTTGTCTCTGAGATGGCCACCCGTTGCACTTGAAGTTTCCACCAGCTCTTTGCAACTCTGATAGATGACACCATCACAAATGTTACCATCCCTGTGGGTGGATGTGATGATGGTTTCCTCAACTGTAAAATGAAGGGGTTGGATAATCCCAAAGACTTGAAAGGCTCCTCTCAGATCCATCACATCTACCTTTATTTGCAAATGTCTTCCAGAGAACCAGCAATACAACAGCACCAGCTCTGGAGACTTCTCTGGTAAGGTTTCATGCAGTAGACTGAATAGCACCAGACCTTTCTGTAAAAAATAACAGAAGTTAGGGAGAAGCAGAAAAGGGTCTATATTGGACTTCCCTGGTGGGAAGAAGAAACTGCCTGCCAATTCAGGGGACAAGGGTTTGATACCTGGCCCAGGAAGATCCCACATACCACAGCGCAACAAAGCCCGTGCGCCACGACTACTGAGCCTACATGCCACAACTACTAAAGCTCGTGCACCTAGAGCCCGTGCTCAGAAACAAGAGAAGACACCACAAGGAGAAGTCCGTGCACCACAACGAAGTGTAGCCCTCGTAAGCTGCAACTAGAGAAAGCTCGTGTGCAGCAACGAAGACCGAACACAGCCAAAAATAAATTTAAAATAAATAAATAAATAAACACACAACCCAATTAAGTAAAAGGATCTATATTTATATATCATTTCTGCAGATGGAGGAAACTCTTATTCTTGCTTTCATTTGGAAAAATATTACATTCTTTTCTGTATTTCTTTATAGTTCACCAAAGAAAAGAGAGAATAGTACTCTATGGTTTACTTAATTCTGAAGCACAGTTTAAGAGTTTTCAAGAAAGAAAAACCTACTGAAAGCCTCAAAATAAATTAAAGTAAAAAATTTATCCATGCTAGTCTCATAACAGCAGATTTCCCAGAGCTGTTCACCATATTAAATTATATATAGCACCTTTTGCCTAGGAAGGGAAATAGATATAGCCCTTTACCAGAAAGAAAACTTTACCCTGAGCAGATTATGCATATTCATGTAGTCCAGACCATCTAACAAAATATGTTATCATATTCCTCCATTAAATCACTAATCTATCCATAGTTAAAATTGAGTCCAATTTGGTCCCAAGCCTCCTGATAGCCAATGCAAAACAAACACAGAACTGGCTACAAAATATTAATTATGACAAAGAAGGCGGCATATCATTTTGGAACGACAGTAAATACCTCCTTTAAATAGTGCGAGGCTGCGAGGAGCAGTGAACGATTCGGCAGTAGTCAGTAACCTTCTCACTCTTGCCTCTGCTGGCTGTGACACTTCGTATGGCTGTGTTTTTCACCAAAAGTCAAGGGCAGCCTGTTAAAACACAATTCATTGAAGGGTTAGGGCAAAACAGACCTTGGGTGGTGCCAGTGAACCCAAGGATAAAAACAAAAGACCTAGAATGTCTGATACAGAGGCTATGATCCATACGTGACTTGAAACGTGACTGGTCTGAATTGAAATGGGCCATAAGCATAAAATACACACCAAATTCTGAAGCCTTTATACAGCAAATAAAGGAAAAAAGATCTCAACATTTTTAATATTAACTATGTGTTGAAAAGATATTTTGGATGTATTGGGTTAAATAAAATATATGATTAAAATTAATTTTACCTGCTTATTTTACTTTTTTAAAAATATTGCTACTAGAAATTTTGAAATCATAAAATTGTCTCATATTTGTGCCTTGCATTGTATTAATACCAGTGGAAAGTGCCAAGCTAGAGGGATGATCTCGCCACTTTACCTTGGATGTGTTGCTTTCTCTCCCCGCCCATCTTTTTCCTTAACTGTAAACTGAGGAATCCTGATACCCATTTCCAAGGGTTAAGTGGACTGGCTTGTATAAAGTGCCTAACGTGTTGACTGACACATTGTAGGAGGACACAGAGTCTTCCTTCCCTACTTCTCAGCCCAGAAGCCTACCTTTGGGGCCGAAAGTGGGAAAATGACAATATTCTGGCTTCTAAATAGCAATAGTCCTGCTAAAAGATCTGCCTATAAACCTCCTTCCCCGAGGCCTGGGGCTATTTTCTCTGCCTTGAGGCAGTGCAGTACTCCGATTTCAGTGTCTCAAGACAGATAACTCTGGTCCCTGCAGAATAGCCAGCATGATGACAGAGAGGGCCTGTTTATAGAAGAGAGGGCTAGAACACTACTCAGGGACTTTGTTTAAAATTCTTTTTGTAACCACACAGCTCTCTGTTTGGGTTTGCTGTTCTCATTAAATAAATATCTGGAGAGTCTTTAGGGATCATCTCAGATATGTGTGACCGGGGTTTTTAAGATAATGAACCACACTCTTGAGTCAAACTCAGTGGATTCCCAATTCAGCTTTTATGAGTCACTGAAGGATGGTCAAGAGGGGTCGGCAAGGGATGCAATGAAGTTCTTCCCAACGAGACCAAGAGAAAGGGACCCTTGTAGAGTTACATGCAAGATTCCTACCCACCAGTTCCTTGCATAAATTTCTGACAGACAGTGTTTAGGTCAGTGAGAAGGCACAGGGAGGAGGAGAAAGACAAGACGTATGATCTGAAAGGACAGAATTGGAGGAAACGAGAACATCTTGTTAACTTGAAGTCGGCCTGAGGCTCTGCTTCATGGTTTGAGTGAACATGTGCCAATTACTTACGATTAGCACAGAAACATAAATTTATATGTTTTTTTTAATAATTTGAAATACTGATGATGCAGGAATATTTGGTGATCTAAATTTGACCCTCAGCAAGTCTAAGTCACTTTTAACTCAAACATTCCTGAAAGGAGATAGAGGAAATAGGGAAAAATACTTGGGTAAAAAGAGCTTTCCTTTTTTAATTAATAAACTTTAGTTTTCAGAAAAGTTTTAAGTTTATAAAAAGTTGAACAGAAAGTACAAAGTTCCCATATATTCCTGCCCTCCCTCTAGTTTTAACACCTTTGCATTAGTGTGGTACATTTGAAAATATTAGTACACTATTTGTAACTAAAGTCCATAGCTTACATTAAGGTTCATCCTGTGCTGTACAGTTCTATGTGTTTTGACAAATGCACATGTCCTTTTCCCCTAATACAATAGGATACAGAATAGTTTCACTGTCTTAAACATTCCCTGTGAGCCACCTATTCATTCTTCTCCTCTTCCTCTGCTCCAAAACCACTGATCTTTTTACTATCTCTACAGTTTTGCCTTTTCTGAAATGTCATATAGTTGGAATCGTACAGTTTGTAGCCTTTTCAGACTGGCTTCTTTCACTTAACCATAAGTACTTAACGGTTCCTCCAGGAGGTCTCTTTTTTAAAAGATCAAGAAAATAGTGCCTTTCAAGAGAGATGAGGAGCATGAGAATAAATAAAAGGAACATTTTAGGCTGTGCTATTGTTTTTGGCTCCCAGTATCTGAGAGACATACAGGACAAACTCACTCTGGAAGAGGGGATCCTAGGATAAAAGGAGTAACGTTGGCATGAGGTGAAGGGTATGAGCACAAATAAACACAGTACACACCATGGGAAAATAGGGCTGGAGAGCGGGGAACCTTGAGTTTGTCCACAAAGAATATAACCCAGTTGTCCAACAAGATGGTAGGTACAATTTCTCCTGGGGGCAGGAATATGAGACGACACCATTTAGAGTTATTACTCTATTACGTTGTTTTTTTCTTGTCTAGTTTAATTCACTTTTCAGTCATTGACTCAGAAGGATAACTTGGCTCTACCATGAGTCAAACTGATTTATTTACTTTTCTAGACAGTTTTTTTGTCCATTGATATCTTTTTCTAGAATAACATACTCTAGCTCATTTCATTAGAGGATGCTCACTGTAACACAGAGGGATCTGTCTTAAATGTATCCTAAAGACACAAACCTGAAATAATAGTAACATTTTCTTAAGCAAAATTTAATTTGGGGTTTTTCATGTCAGAGAATCCTGATCAGGCCAATGTTGATAGAAGACATAGGTGAAGGAGACCTTTGGGCTGGAGATTAGTATAGCCTGTGAATAGGAAGAGCTGTGGACACCTGTCCTACCACCAAACTACTGTCCATCCTTGAAGACAGCAGTCCTCAAGAAAAGGCCATCGGTTAACCACAAACTAATAACTATTCTTCTGAACTTCTGGGTCACTCAGTGTCAGTTAAATGGAAGGTCCAGGAATCTGACCCGACTGGTAGCACCACCACTCATGCCCTCAACCTCTACTACAGTCTTTGATGGTCACTCCAGGAAAAAATCTCACTCTCCAAAGGGTCTTTGCCTAAGTGAGCGAGTGACACACACTCAGATCTCCTCTGAACAATATGCTCAGGAAGCCATGGACTAAAGGGGCAAAATGTTTCCAACCTTCACCCCTTCAGAGTAGTGTCAAATTTGGAGGAAGAGGCAGGCCATCACACCAAACATCATCAGTGAAATCAAATATCCTGGCAGTATGAGGAAACAGAATTTATCAGGGTTCACCTCAGGAAGAATACTGTATGTGCTTAGAAGGTATATTAAGGCACTTAGGGGCAAGGAGGTGAGATCTTCCTTCCTCCAAGGGTTAGGCTTAAGGAACCCTAGATACTTGCTAAGTAAGGAAGATGAGTCCATTTGACTTCAGGTCTTTGATTTATTGAGTGGAATATGAAAGTCTGGGGCTAGAGTGGAATTACCATGGACAAGAGAAAGGGTTTGTATGCCCCCACCTGGGGTCCCTCTTTTCCAACTCCCCCCTACCCGCACAGCACTCAGTCTTTTCTTTAAATGAACTGTGAACAGCATTGGAAGGAGTACCAAATTATTATCTCACTCAGAGGACCTAATCAATTTATCCATTTTCCCAGGATTCCTTAATGTCTTTTCAATCCTGAATGAAGTCAAGGTTCCACATCAAGATCCATCTCCTTGAAAGACAATGACTTCCCATGCAGGTGGCAGCAACCTGAAGTCAAAGGTTTGCTTCTTCTACTTCCTCCATTTGGAACTCTTCTCTTTCTGGCCTCCATATCTGCCTGTCTAAACTCTATCTATCCTTTAAGATCCAGGTCAAATGCATCTCCCCCAGCAGGCCTTATCTGGAATTAATTCGTCCCTTCTTTGTATACTCATAATTACTTGTATGCAGAAACAAAGGAAGTATGATGAGACTTTAGAACAAGGTACAATGTGCTATCTCTCACTAAAATGTAAGTTCATGAACATCAACAACATCTTCCTTTCTATGTTTATGTAGGACTCAATCTAGGTACCAAAGGCCACACAGAGAATAAAATAAACATTTGATACTGTTATTGCTATTGATTTAGGGGCTACCTAGATTGCCATCCATTCTCCAAACTTATCCTTTAGGAGCAAAACAATGGTCCACTTCTCTGTGATCCATATCAGACTCCAAGAAGCCACTGTGTGATGTGAGGAGTTCCAGAGAGCCCTGCCCTAGAGAATGTCTACTACTAGACCACGGAGTTGATGTCTGGCTAGCATTCATCTTTCTTCTGGTAACAGCACTCTGGTTTGCCTTTGGGAACATGCCTACCCACACTTAATCCACGTGGTTTAGATGGTGCTAACTCCACAACTCAGTTGTAGAGGTAGAAACATGACCCAGATCTAGCCAGCATTTCATCCCCTTGGGCAGAGTGTTTACTTGTGAGTTGCCCACAAGACCCAAGCGAGGTCATTGAGATGCAGCCCTGGGACTTTTGCTAGAACTCTTGAGACAAAAGGGCTCTTCTTCCATGGTTCTTGGCTCTGAGATGTGAGTCTAGGGCCTCCAACAGTCATTCTGTCACCGCATGGCTAGAGCCTGCCAGAGAGTAATCCTAACATGAGAAGCAGAAGAAAGCTGACATAGGGTGTCAGGTAGAGATAAAATATAGGAAGCAATATGGGACAAACTTATATTAAAAAAATTGTGGCTTTTTTTCTGTATCTAAAATCAAATCTAACTAGGTGTCCTGTATTTTTATTTACTAAATATGACAACCCGAGCAGCAGGAAGCCTGGATCTTGGTGACCAATTTTGAACCTCTCCATTACTCTACACCTCTGAACTTCTCAGCTATGTGAAGCATTACCTTCTTGTTTTTGCTTAAATTAGTTCGAGCTGGGTTGCAACATAAATTTTCCTCACTAATGTAAAAGTTCTGCCATTTTAAAGACCCATAGGTGTCCTTTTCAAAAAGAAAATATTCTTAGGAAAGAGTCATAGACCAGAGAGATTAACAGCAGGACAAGAAATTTTTGCCAGCTGTTTAGGACATGAAATGTATTCAGATTGGGTAATACCTTATGCCTGGGGGTAGTAGAAAATAAGCCAGTGAAAGACCACATAGCCTAGGACTATAGGCTTCATGGGCTGCGATCAAAAGTGTGTTACCATCATCAGTGTAATCAGTTCTGAGCATTCCTGCTTGTCCTCCAAAAAACACTTCACCTCCAAAGACTGTACCCCTACCTTAACTTCTGGGCTATCTACAGGGGAAAAGAGCAGACTCAAATCTCCAACACAAGCCCCAAGTGATGGAAAGAAGCCAATATGTTCTTGCAGTTTGAGGGGGTAGGAGGAAGAAAGAGAGGGGGAAGAAGAAAGATTCTTTTCAAAACAGCCCCTGTCACTTGCCATCACCACCTGGGGGAAAGACAAACTGAGGGCAGTCTGGGTGGGAGAGCAAACAGAAAAGTGTCTCTCTGGCACCTGGAAGCAAGCAATCTGATCCGAGGGCCCCAGAGACAGAGCTTGAGGACAGAGCTTTTGGGGGTGGGGGAGGGCAATGAGCTGTGCAGATTCCAAAGCCTTCCCTGCCCTGCCCTGTCTCTGGGCGCCAGCGTGTCAAGTCGCTGCAAACAAACAGCATGAGGAAGGCTGCCAGGAGAAATGACAAGGGTGTTTGTGAGTTCAGGAGGTTTGCACTGACCAGGCTGGGCAGGGCCACTGAAGATCTCCCCCTTCTTTACTTGGATTTCTGCTGTGTTAGCCAGTGCCTTAATTAAGCGACTTCTGTATTGGGGTGCTGGGCTTGGTGGGCATTTTAATTCACTTGACAATATTTTTTCTGATTTTCTTGCACCGCTTTTTGGAAAAATAAGTCAAAACTAGTATCATAATTAGGGGAACAGGAAACAGATGTGGATCCCCTTAGATCACACAGGACATCAGTGCAGAGGAAGAAAGATCTTTGCATCTATGCCGTCATTCCCAAGGCAGGACCTTCTCCTCTCCAGTAATCAACATGGTAGCTTACATGTCAACAATGGGGAACCCAGTTTGTAACAATTCTCTACAATTACCTACAACAGAATCAAGTTTTTGTTATTGTTTTCAAAAACTAAAAGTTGTACTGATGGAGATAATATCGAACCCCACAATTAATAAAGAGGGCACTAAAGGCTTTATCAATAGGGTGTTTCCTTCAAGTTTGGGCAAGTTCAGGAAATATCACTATTTATTATTGATTTTGGTGTTCCGCATAGCCTGTATTTGTGTGGTTCTTTGAATTCTCCTTCAAACCAGTTATAACTTCTTGCTGGTTCCCTCATTAATTATTGAGGGATATCAGATCTTTGATACGTGTTCCTTTTATAATGTCCGAGAATTGTAGCTTTACTCTTTAACAATGACTTGGCTAAAGAGAAAGCACAGGACACAATGCATCTGTGTTACAAGATACCATCAAGGCAGATTTTTCTCAAACTTTTGAAAAAAATAAAAGCTTTGCTTCTGCATCATTACATAGTATTTTCTGCACCCTTATCGTCTTAAGGTGAGCCTGATTCCTAGCCCTCTCATTCTCCTCATTCCTCTCCCTGCTAACCCATTCAAACAACCCTCATCCCTTCCCTGGAAAAATTGGTTTTATGTAAAATCTCATACTTGTCCCTAATCAAGTGTAACTGAGAGATAAGCATTAGCGAGTGTCGTTTCCTACAGAACTTTTCTAGCATGTTGCTAGGAGACAAAGCCTGAAGTTTAAGAAAATAATTTCTAGAGGTTGAGATTTCTAGGAGAAAATCTCAGACCATTCTGTGGAAAAGAATAAAAGCTTTTCAGAGGCCCTGAAATTAGAATTTGTCACTCTGCCTACGCCCTCCTCTACCCCCTGCCAAAAAGGAATATATTTTGAGTAATAACCTTGAGATGGGCTGTTTACCTATGGAACAATGGTAAGTTATGGAGAATAATTCTGAAGGATAGAGTCCTTGCTGCTAGAAGAATTTTATTTGAGGTATAACACTATCTTAAACAATCAAGTAACAGACACACAGAATACACACGTTGAGTATACAAAGTGAAAAAAAAATCTTCTATTACATAATTCACCATGACCATATATTGGGTATGAATGTGGAGAATGGCTGGATGGCAGCATCAACTTTCCATTGCCACCCCTCTGGGACAGAAGACGCTGGGCTTTCAGAAGACCACTTTGACTTTCCCACCCTGGCTCACTGTGATCTGCCATCACCAATGGCTATGTTTGGCTACCTGCAGCTAAATCTTCTGAGTTTTCCCACTGAGCACATAGGGGACAAGACAAGCAATATTTTCTGAGAATGAGTGTAATGAGAAGGTTTGATCAGATCAACAGACAAGCTCGTCCCAGGTGCTTCTCCTGATGTGACCCTTCATCACTGTGTAACCTACCCACTCACCCTCTGATATACAGTTAAATTGCTGAGACAGGCTTTGGGACTGGCACCAGAAGCCCTCAGAATGCAGTGGCATTGTAGATCAGACTCACCTTCCACCAAGTTTAAATGGGGGAAACTGTCTATAAGGAGACTTCCAGGGGTCTCAGACTAGAACCAGCCTGTGAGCATCCAATCTGGGGTCTTAGATGTGATGAGCTGTAGCCAACAAGAACTCAGTCACCAGCGGTTACCAGATCTATCCAGAGTTATGACTCCATTTATTCGCTTCATCTCACTGCTGCCAACACTCCCACAGACCTTGTGCAGGACGGTCAGTCTATGGGAAAGAGCCAAAAATTCCTTCATCTGGGGCTCTGCCTCCACAACTCTGAGAACTAAGTGCTAGAGATGATCTGCCTTTCAGAACTCATCAGCCAATCTTTAAAAAGAACCTATGACTGAATGGCAACCACGTGGTTTGACCTTCACCCCTCCACTCCCTCTGCCCTCACACCCTCAATTTCCAAATATGGACAGAGTTCATGTGACACTTCTGGAACACATGTGGGTGTACAGTCATCTTTAAACTACATCACTTGAAAATGATTTAGTCTAATTCCATCAGAGAGCAAAGGGCAGACCAACAGCTGCTTGACTGTGCAGTTTTCAGAACAAGAACTAAAACACAGAGCTGGAAGTATTAAGAAACTCATTCATCTGGAAGTCTCTGTCTCTAGTCCCTATCCTGTTTACCTCACTTAAAAATGAAATCATTTAGGACGGGGTATATAAAAGTGCCTTAAAAATAAAAATATGAAGCATCTATTACATACTAATCAAATGCTTTATATGAATTATCATATCTAATTCTTGAAGCTGAGGCTCAGATAAGTTCGGAAATTTGCCCACAAACACATACATCTATCAGATTCCAAAGCCGCTGTTTCACCAGTACAGCTATATATCCCCCAAGCTACGTACCTGGTTAGCTCACCCTGACAGCTGATCTAATGCCCTCAGGTTTAGTTCTGGCTCTCTAGTTTAACATGTCTAAATGAGATTAAAAACAACTGCACAGTGTCCCAACACAAACTCCTTCACATGCCTCCACACTCCCAGAAAAGACAACTGCCAACGAGGAGGGAGTGATTCAATGACAAGGTGGGTGGCGTTGTGTGAACAAGAAGGAACAAAGCTCTTGCCCAAAGGGCATTTATACTCCACTAGTTCCAAGGCCTGCAGACTCACTTCCTTTCAAACACCACCCATTATATAAAATGTGTTGCCCTGCGTGAGCCCCACCAATTCTGAGTCTTTATTTCCCAACCAGGCTGAAACAGTGGGTGTTTAATTATTATTTTTATTACTTCCTGTGTGTCAGCACTTCGATGGATGTTTTCAAACACATAAGCTCATTTAACACATTAGTAGAGACATGCAAAATATTACCCCCATTCTGTTGATATGAAAACTGAGTCCAGTAGAGATCTAACCTTGTATATTCTATATCCCTGATCAGAGCCACTAACCAAGATGCAGAAGGCAATGAAAAACCTGGCTTCTTTTCCACCTGGTCTGGGTGTTGACAACATGTGTGTCTTGGTCGATGGCCAACCTATTTGACCTGAGTGCCCTCCTGGTTACTGAAGGAAGTTTCTACATGACTGTAGTTCTCTAAGCAGGTTGCACAGCATTTCTGTCCCTTTCTAACAAGCTGATGTCACTTCTCTGAGTGATGCTTTGTGGTATGTGAGAGGGCTATATCACATAACTTTTAGGCATCTATTATTTCACTATGTAAGTCTTAGGCTAAAAGGAATTTCAGGGGTCATTTAATAAAATACTATCATGCATTGAATCTTTGAGGCTTTATAACACTTCACCATTTCTAAGCACTTTTACGTGCGTTAGTTCATTTGATCCTCACCACTCTAGAAATTGTGTAGGAACAAACTTGAAGAGTTTTATAAGGATTCAATGGGAAAATGTATAAGCACCTAGCATAATGCCTGGTATATAATACATGCTTGATAAATTTCATCTTTTATTACTGTTAACACTTTGAAATTGGTAGGCAATGTGGTCCATTTTCTATCACACTCTCAAGGATCTTCAGAGGATGGAGAATCCTGAGTTTTCTTGACCTCTCCTTGCCCTTCAATTTGCTTATTTTCTTTGCTTGTTTCCAGGTGAAGGTAAAACTCATGTTGTTATGTACTAGCATTCTCTAGTCAGACTTGCATCACATTAGGATAAGAAATTTCTCTCCAGCCCCAAAACTGGGGAAGGTCCAGTGTTTTCATGGCTGACAGATCTGAGAAGTTGACATTGGGCTCTGTTGCTCATGATGGCCTTTGGAATGTTCAACCAGCAGCTTTATAGCATAGGGTCAGGTTGGACAATGGGGTATTCTGCTGGAATGAGCTCTCACCTGGGATCTAGGAGCCAGAATTTAAAGGCTTCATCTTCCTCTACTGAGTCACTGAAGCCTTCCCTGCATGAATTCTTGCCTCTTCAAAACAACCTGCTTCTGCTTCACTCATGTATAATTATAAAGCTTCACTGCATGAAGCTGAAACACCCCAGTATGTGACCTTATTTGAGGATAGGGTCTTTACAAAAGCAATCAAGTTAAAATGTGGTTATTAGGGTGGGCCCCAATCCGATATGACAGGTGTCCTTTACAAAAAGGGGAAATTTGGACACAGAAACACACATAAAGGGAAGACAGTGTGAAGAGACACAGAAAAAAGATGGCCATCTACAAGCCAAGGAGAGAAATTGGGAACAGATTCTTCCCATACAGCCCTCAGAAGGAACTGATCCTGCAGACACCTTGATCTTGGATTTCTAGCCTTTAGAACTGTGAGAAAATAAATTTCTGTTGTTTAAGGAACTCAATCTGTAGTACTCTGTTATGGCAGCCCTAGCATGAAAGGAAGCAGGAGTATCTTCCTAGCCCACAGAAGCCAGGGTTTCTGGGAACTTAAAACACAGACCCTCTCTTTATTATGACCTGAAGCACAAGCTGCTATATAAGAGCCACATCTGGTGGACAGGCTTCCATGACCAGGTTGAGCACTATTGATGCAGAAGGTTTTAAGACTCCCCCTACTTCCTTCCCCAATATGCACTTTTCTTAGCCAAGAACACAAATGAATAATGACATGTATACTATGGAAAGTTCTGTGGGTTTTACTCTTTCACCATGGATCTGCCATATGTTTATCTGCATACAGATGTTGGAACTTTATTTTCTGATCAATTATGAGCTCCCAAACAAAGCTCCCAGCACAAGAAAACTTAGAGATGCTCTAATCCCACCATTTCATTTTCTAGGTAAGGATACAGGGACCCAGAGAGCAGAAAAAGAGAAAGCAATTCAGCAGGTTGATAGACCCTGGCCAATGTCCTAACTCCAAGTCCAAGGTTACATCCTATACATCACATTGGTTTTCCTTCACAGAAATACTTTTTAGTATGGGAAATCTGATTAAATCCTCCCTCACCCTGTATAGGATTCCCTTTATTTACTCCCTCTTTGGTGGTTAAGGAAAAAGCTAAGGCCTTGCCCTAGAATGAGGGACTCTGAGGTCATCTAACACCTCTACAATATTTTTATCAAGTGGTTTGCTAGTCTCTGATTAAACACTTTCAGAGATGAGAAACTTACTATTTCATTTCAAACAGCTCTAATGATGAGAAATTCCTTAAAAGTGAGCCAAAAACATGCCAAGATCAAGAAGGCAGGGACTTTTTTTTTAAGTTACTTAGATTGAGCTGATGCCCAGGGCTTTTGGTCTGCCAAAGTCTCTGCAATGGTCACAATGGTTCAGATGACACCTCCCTTCTATTGGGAGAACTCCCTTCAGGGTGGTGGTAGGACTTGATGCCCAGCTAGCTCAGAGGACACTAAAAATGTCCAGTCTTTTGGGAAACAAGACAAAAAGAGTAACGAGGAGTAGTGATTTCAATTTCAAAGAATCTACAAAGTGTGTTGAGTTGAAGAGTGGGATTCTGCCATAAGGAGAAGCATTAGCTTATTTGTGAGGAGAAAGTAAGGGGGCACCCAGGGCATAGCTGTGGCCTGCTCAGGTCTGCTCCATCCTACATGCTGAAAGCTGCCCCTGATCCTGGCCACTGGCCCTTGAGGGAGTGCCACTGAAGGAGATGAGGCATGGGGGAAGGGCAACAGATCAGGTGACATTTTATAGCTCTTCCACCCAGAGAATTTCTCATGGGTACCATTCTGCCCCTCCTTTACCAATAGTCACTGATGGTTATGCATGGGTGGAGCTCTAAATACTTTAAGGGTAGCTTGCTGAAGTCAAGAAACCTGGCTTTATAGTCCCAGCCTTGTGAGCTAGGACAAGTCACTGAATTTCCATGGACATTGTGTTTCTTATTGGTCTAATGAGAAGACTGAAGTTAGAAGAGAGCATGGCATTCTATAGGGACGCACGTCTAAATATGTCCACTTCCACCCATTCAGGGGAAATTCCTGATAGATAAGTTAGAGAGAATAAAACAAATCCTGAGTTGGAATAAAACAAAATTCTTCACTAGGAAAAGCTGGCTTGGACTGTCACTTTTAACAGTAAATAACTGCTACCATATATTGAGTGATTACTGAGGTGCCAGGCTCTGCTCATCTCATTTAACCCTCCCAAGTTCCTGTGTCCATCAAGAGATGAATGTATAAAAAAGATGTGGTGTGTATATGTATATATACATTATATGTGTGTGTGTGTGTGTGTGTATATATATATATATATATAATGGAAAATTACTCAGCCCTAAAAAGAATGAAATTCTTCCATTTGCAGCAACATGGATGGACTGAGTGGACCTAGAGAATATTATGCTTAGTGAAATAAGTCAGGCAAAGAAAGATAAATACTGTATGATATCACTATATGTGGAATCTATAAAATAATACACACGAATGTATATAGCAAAGCAGAAACAGTCTCACAGAAAACAAACTAGTGGTTACCAGAGGGGAGATGGGAGGGGGAAGGGGCAAGTTATGGGTATGGGATTAAGAGATACAAATTGGTGTGTATAAAACAGATAAGCAACAGGGATATACTGTATAGCACAGGAAATCATAGCCATTATCTCTTAATAAATGTTAATGGAGTACAATCTGTAAAAATACTGAATCACTATGCTATACACTTGAAACTAATATAATATTGTAAATCAACCATACTTCAATTAAAAAAATAAAATAAAAATAGAGGGTGAAAAAAACAATGTTTCACATTTTGCAAGAATATATACAAATAATACACATTAAACACATGAGGAATGATTGCCTATGGAAATTTGGTGTGCGGGCAGAGAGAGGAATGAATGAATGAAGGTAGGGACATAGCAGGATGTAAAGAAAAATATTGTCAAAGTCCCTTCCAAAAAGTAATAGCGTTTACGTTAAAACCCACAGTATAAGAGAGTGGCCATTTTTCTATACCATTTCCAGTAATGGATGTTACTGAACTTTAGAGTAATTTTTCCAAGCTGATGGTTATTATTAAACCTAAATTTTTTTCCAGTCTGATACTTGAGGTTACATTTTTCCGTGATGAGTGGGGTTGAGCTATTCCTTTGTCTTTTTCTGTAACTCAGGATACTGTCCACACCAGAAATGTCTTTTGATCCTCAGGGGGTTGACAGACCTAACAGGACAGCGTCTTAGATCAACAGGTCTTCTGCTATCCACAAGAATGTCACATGGCCAGTGACCACACAATCCAGAATGAAACTGAGTGTGGGTGCCATGGTCACCTCCAAACCCTCTCTCCAGCTTTTAAGTCACCGGCTAATGACTGGTGACCCCCAAATCTTTCCAAACCAGGAGGCCATCTGTGCTTGGTTGGTAACCTCAGCTGCATGTTCAGAACATTTCCAACACTGTTTCAAATTCATTCACACTTAATGCATCAAAAAGCACTGCTCTCTCTGCACTGAGTTAATGTTGTAGAGCTGTTTCCATGAGCCCTTTTTGTTTAGCTGGGCTTTTTTTAAACCTTCCCTTCCACCTCTCCTCCTCCTCTTTTTTTTTTTTTTTTTTTTTGGCTTTTCTTGGAAGAAGTTGATTCTTTGCCAAAACTAAATGAAACTCTGGCTCCAAGTTCAACTCAGAATTTACTAGCTGATAAATTAGAAGTGGGGTGTGGGTTGTGAAGGTGGAAGGAAAGTGTATGGGGGAGGCAGGCTTTCCTTTGGGAGCAAGTTCAAACTTGGAATCAGAAGCTATTAAAGTGTCTGATTTGTGCTGAATCATATGGGGCGGGAGTCAGGGGATGATGCTGGCTACCTGCCAGCCACACACACTGCCCAGGTTGATGGACGAGCCTCCAAAGGAACTACAACAGGATTATAATTTCACCAACATTTGAAATATATCATGAGAAGCCACGTGCATGACACTGAGGAAGGCCACACCTCCGGGGCCTCTTGTGTTCCTCTATCTAACCGGCACCTGAGTTTTCATCTTTCTTTCTTGGGCCCCAGACTCTCATTCAGTTTCTTACCCAAACTTCACCCACTATGATCCTTCCTCTCACCCTTCCCTCCCTCCTCCAGCTGAGTCTTTCTAGAAACTTCTTATTCAACAAGAGGTGAGGTGGAACCATGGAGAAGACTCTAAGCTTTGAGGAGTTGAGAGGAGACTCTTTCCTAAGAAGAAGATGATGATATTAGCTCATCTAACATTGAAAGCAGTCTTATAAGGTAGATAATGTTATCTCTATTCTTATAAAGAATCAAAGCACAAAGAACTTAAGCAACTTCTCCCAGGTAACAGAGCTAGTGAGTGCAGAGCTGGAATTCGAATCTCGGATGTTTGTGCTCTTAGCCTACAACTTCTGCCCCTCTTTCAAGCGCTCTCATCTCCGCACGGAAGTACTCATCATCTCCCAAAGAATACCTTCTCTCTCATGTTCCTGAGACTTAGCGTTTGCAGTTCTCTCAAAAGGCAGAGAAGTGGAGCAAAGAACAGGTCATTCCAGGTCTCTAGTTCCTTCCATGCCTTTCCTTACTCAAATTCTACTTCAAAGATCATCCAAACATTCAATCACTCCCTTTTCTCTCCCAACACTTTATTATGGAAAATTTCAAGCATGAAACACCCATGTACATACACCCATGTATGTACCCACCATCTAGATTCTACAATGAAGATTTTGCTGTTTTTTTTAATCATATCTATCTCTTCATACCTTTATTCATGTACCTGATCTATCTAGTTTTTTGGTGCACTTCAAAGTAAGTTGTAACAGTTATCACATTACGCCTCTAACACTTCTGTGTTCCCCTCCTTTTTACTTTATGCAAAATAAGAATCACAGTTAACAATTATTGAGTATTTACTCTGTCAGGCACTGTGCCAAGCACCTTCTGTGCATTACATAATTTGATTTTATTGGTAATCATATGAGGCAGGTGCAATTACCACACTCATTTTATAGATGAGAGGAACTGAATTATAGAGAACAATGGCTGCAGCCAACATTTATTTAATGCTTTCTATGGACCATGGGCCATGCCAAGTTCTTGGCATCCATTATCTCATTTAATCCTTACAACAACCATATAAGGTAAATATTATTCCAGATGAGGAAACTGAGAGCTGGAGACTAACGTTCTGCAACCTATTAAGCATTAGAACCTGGGTTTGAGTCATTCTGACTCCACTATGCTCCACTTGCTCCCATCTGCTCACATCCTACTGTCACATCTCTTTTTCCTACTGCATTTTAGTTTTTTGCCTCCATTTATGTTTTGTATCAGACCATGGCCTCTCACAGGAAAGAGTCACATTTTAGTCTTCTTAGTCTCAGGTCCTCAGTCTGATACAAATAGGTACTTTGTAAATGTTTCCTGAATGGATTCATAACAATGAATAGTAGTAACTGAAAGTCCCATGTGTCAGAACCAGTGAAGTATTGCTAAGTTCATGACTAGTCTAGAAAAAGCAATGGAAATCTTGAAAGCTGATTCAGATGCTTCTGCTGGTCCCCTGAAGCTTTCTTTATACCAGTAGAACTTGCAACTCATCAAAGGCTCCCCACTTCATGCAGTCTGGGTGACCTGAAGCTTGGGTTGGTAGCCTAGACCATACGAGTGTTCTTGCTTGCCCAGGCTGGAGCACACATCTGTGCTCTTTGATTCACTGGGCATCTTTTATGTGTCCCATACATGGAGGACACAAGGCTACATGCTGGGGAAGACATAAAGGTAAAACATGCAAAGAATTACTTAAGAGTTCCTACTCTAAGCAGGGCACAGTAAAGACAAGAACACTCACCACTAGAACAAAGGCTATGATTGGGTACTTCCTAAGAAAGAGACAAGTCTAGTTTTAAAGGACTTCCAAGGAAGGACAAATCAGATTCCAGCATGGGGAAGAGACTCGGGGAAGGCCTGGTCAAGAAATTTTGTCATTTGGGATGGGCACAGTTTTCAACAAGCAGAAGCATGGCAGAAACGAGAGAGTACGAGTGGGAAATACAGTCCTGTGATGCTCCAATTGCCAATCAAGTTGAAAACAGACCCAGGAAGGCCAAGTTATCCCTTGCAGGATTGGAAAACAGGCAACACTGAGGCCAAACTCAATCACCATGTATGTTTATTACCAAGTACAGCAGTACCATGGACGTAGTGGTGACCACAAACCTGACTTTCAGGTAGAAGCTCATGCAGCAGGTCGCCCAGGATCCTACCTGCTATTGAGATGCAACAAAAGGCACAGTGTGGGAAGAGAAGATCCTGAAGGACCACCTCAAATGTTATGTCCCAGGCACCAAACACGGGCTGTGCAATGTTCAAAGTTCTTTACTATATATCACTTCATTTGATGCCCATAACAAGATGTGAGAGCTGTTATTAGTCCCAGCTTTTCAAATGAGAAAACTGAAGCTAAGAAAACCTGACGACTCACCCAAGGTCAGATGACCAGGAGAGACAAACCATTGACTCCAAATCCAGTGTTCTAGGTGTTAACTCTCAGGACGGAATAGGAAAGTCATGGTTTTGGAAATGGTTATGGCATGCCAGAGATAACTTCCTTTCTCCAAATCTGAGTACTTCACAGTCAGTCTGTGTTATTAACTGCCACTACTGGGGTTATAGAGTAAAAAAAAATCTGAGAATTTCGAGAAGTTAGTCAAGCCTGACATTGGGCAAAACTAGCCACTCAAATGGAGTTTACTCAAGAACACCTTGTGATAATGCTTTGTGGTTACAAGTGCAGGCTCTGAAAGCAAATTGCCTGGTTTTTAATCCCATCTTACTACCTACTGGCTGTGTGACCTTGCGTAATGACTTCACCTCTCTGCGCTTCAGTTTCCTCATTTGTATAATGAAGATAATAATTGTACCTACACATGCAGCTGTTGTTAGGATTAAATGCTGTTTTACGTATAAAAAAGCCTAGGAGAGGGACTAGGTACATAATAATTGTCCTACAAAAGTAACTTGATGTGTCATTTATATCCCATTTTACAACTTTTGTTAGGCACTTTAAGGTTTTAAAGAATGGAGACCTGTTCAGATGACCTCAGAGGACTGGTGTTTATTATAAAGATATGTGGCATAAACAAAGTCCAGGAAACTCCACAGCTGCATGATCAGGCCTCAGAGATCTGGGAAATCAGTCTTCACCTTTTAGGCTATTGCAGCCATAACAGGTCATATGACCAAACACTGTTTGTCTGCTTGTCGTCAACTTTACTGCATGCTCCTCATTTTTTCTCCTTTCCATTTTTTCCTCCTTTTTTGTCAGTTGAATAGAGTGTGTTCCTCAGGCCATGGTTATTCTCTATATTATTTATTTACTTTATCCCCTTTCCTGCATCTTTGTCTTTTTTTCCCCCACCCCTTAAGCAACCACTCTGATTTGCATTTAGCGTGTATCTTTTGGTTTGTACCTGTTCTTGTAAAACATGCATTTTTTTAATGCATGTACTTTTCATCTTGAAAACTCCTACTTTGTTATATATCTCTTTCCATTTCTTATTTTTTTCACCCTTCACTATTTATAAGTTCATCCATATTATTAGAAGTTCCTCTGGGCTGTTCATCTCACGTTGCTTATCTCTCCGACATATACTGACCATACGTTGCCTATCTAATCTCCGCTGGTGCATTCCCAGATTGCTGCCAACTGCCAATCACTACAAACAACACTGTAATGAACATCTCTGCACACATCCCCTTATGGGCCTATGTGAACTCTTGGGAAATATGAGTAGCATTCATTTTAATTTGACTAAGTTTTGTCAGATTTGCTCTGTTTCTGGCAGCACCCTCAACAGCAGTGCATAAATCCACTCCAAATCATTGGCATCTTGCAGCTTTCTAACTTTGAATAAATGGCTTCTCAGTCATTTTCCAATTTCCACAATTCTGCTTCTTTCAGGTGCTGCTTCTGCTTTAATCCTCCACCTGCCCCAACCCTGCTCCCTTGCACTGCAGCTACCTGCTCTTGTTCTTTCTCTAATCTCCTGCACACTCTGCATGGCTTCTTCTTACTCATGGCTTCTATAGCTTTCAGGAGCAATAGTGTCTCTTGGCCTCCTTGTCTTTCTGTTTTACCT
This sequence comes from Leucopleurus acutus, assembly GCF_964270905.1. Classification (NCBI taxonomy): domain Eukaryota; kingdom Metazoa; phylum Chordata; class Mammalia; order Artiodactyla; family Delphinidae; genus Leucopleurus; species Leucopleurus acutus. Next base: position 98,854,420 of record NC_139149.1, read on the forward strand.
TCAAATACACTGACTGGGTCCCTCAGTCATTATCCAGTCTGGTGCACTTCTGTGTAGCAGAGTTCTGCCCCTGGGCCACCTCTCTGACTATCATTGGCTCAGACATCCACCCCTGGTCCAATCAGATGTCTCCATTGTTCTGAGGGTCACCTGGTATATACCTTATTGACCTCTAGGAAAGGGAATATCCATTGCAGACTCTTTCCATCGATGAGGGCTATGGATATGGCAGGCATTCAGAGTTTCATGGACTGCCCTGTACACATATTGATTTGATATCTTACTAAATTGTTCAAAATTTACCAATTTTGATGTGAGGTAGCTGCAATTATTCAGGTAGATCATAAATCTCGAAGGTTATTTTATATGTAAACACAGTGGGAAATAATCTTCTAGTTGCTCCTTGTTTTTCTTGGGTCTCTCTTTCTCTTCTCCTTACATTCCTTCTTCCAACCCATACACATGTTATTAGAGAAATCCTGTCTTAATCCAAAGGACATATTATTCCCACTGCCTGGAACATTTTTCCCTAACTCTCCTTTTGGCCTGGCTAAAGCAACTCCATTCTTGAGCAGAATTAAATTTCACTTCTCCAAAAAGATCTTTACTGGCCTTCACTCTGGACTAAATTTTTCTGCTGGATGTTCCCATCCCCTTCCATCACACACATCACGTTTTATTATAACTCAGTGTTGTTTTACCCTACAAGATATGAGCAACCTGAGGATATGGATTGTACCTGCCCTGTTCATTGATGCATTTCTTTTGCTTAAAAAAAATACTTTGCATCTAGTATGTGTTCAAAAATATATTTGGGTGATTTTGTTGAATGATAGAGCAACAATATTTCCAGGGACTGGGTTTAAATCCCAGTTCAGTTATCAGGTCTGGGACAAATTGTTGTTCCTGTATTATCTACCACACAAAGCTTTATGTATGAAAAGATTTTTCACATTGTAAAGATCTACAAAAATATGGCAAGGACACTGGATGGGTAAAGATCATTAGATAATGTTATGTTTATTAAGAGGAATGTAAGTGCTAATTACTTGAGTAAGAGAATTAATACTCTGATCCCACTATCATTTCATGAAACAAGGGGACCCTGGAGCTTGTCTTGTCTAGATACTTTGTTTTAGTGGAAAGTAACTTAACCGAGAATCTATGACTTGTCACTTAGCTATATACCAACAGGGCTAAGAAAAGGGGTCTTCTAGAGCTGTCTCTCACATATCCCAAGACATGTGTCTCTCACATATCCCAAGACATGTGCCCTTGTGAGAGGAAGCACCATCCAGCTGCACGTGGTCTCTGAATGCTTACAGCAGTCAGGCAGCTTCCTCTTTGGCTGCTGCCAAGCCGACCTTGGATTCCAGCTTCCCACAAGCCATTATTTCTTAGAATCATAGACTCATCAAATTCTCTAGTGTTTTTTTTTTTTCTTTCCTCTGTGCCTCTTACTGATCCAGTTCTTCCCACTCACCTATGAAGGAGTAGCAAAAAGAGATACACATACTGGGTCAGAGCTTTCATGTGCTATGATACAATAATGTACCCCACTTCCTGCCACCCCACATCAGATGGCTGTGGAAATATCTGGGAGAGTCAAATGCTAGACCTCTCATTTCCAGGCAAAGTGAAGTTGTTCCCCAACATACACATGGCTTCCCAGTAAGAAGAATTATAATATTTATATTTTTTGTAGTGGCTACAGGAATTAGAAGCAGTAACAAAAGCTAATCCTAATAAGGAGTCCTTTGTGCCCAACTGTTATAAAACAGGGTTTTTCACAAGTATTTACTCTCTCTGCAGAATGAAGCATTGAAGTGCAAAAGTTTACCCCAAGCATGCCCACTGCTTTTCTTTAAACCTTCCAAAAGACACACAAGCCTCTTATTTTTCAGGGCCCATCTGGCTATAAATTGCAATCGACATTAATTTATGAAAACAAATGACACCAGCCTACTCCACAACATTTTGAAATGGGAGAATTAGGCAGGGCAATAAAACAGGAATAAAATAAAAACACTCACTCAGACCCCATAGCTGCCCTGGCAATATTCCAAGCCACACAAAGACCCTGAGTATCTCTATTCCAATACATTTTGCTTTTGCAAAGTTACAGTTATTTGATCACAAGACATGAAATTAGCTCTTTGTCACAGAGAGTGGCAGGAAATTAAGCACATCCAAGTCTTTTCTCCTGTGACTGGAATCACCATTCCATCTGCAGAGTATACATCAATGGTGATAACCACAGAGAGAAAAGAAACTGGATCATCAACACTGGCTGATGATGTAGCTAGTGGTTTAATCTATTTTCTCTAGGACCTGCGGAGCTTATTTTGTTCCTGGGACTATTATCCAAGATTTGGGGCATGGAACTCTAAGGAAAGTCAAGAGCGTGGTTTATAAGCATAAAGAAGGAATAGAGGCAATTTTGACCTCTCTATTATGGCATCTTTATTTATTGGCATTAAGGAGACAAAATGGCAGTGCATTGTGCCAACTAAGATACCATAAGAATGATGTGAAGAGAAAGGGCTTCACAATGTGTCTATGACTCTACACAAGGCAGCTGACCTCTCTGGGTCTCCATTTCTTTGGATGCATGAACCTTTTGCTTCTGAGTTTTTCAGTCATGAACACCAAAGGTAGTAAAACACACATATATACACAACAAGAATATTTGGAGCTCTGGGAGACAATCAATTGGCACAACTTTAAAAGTCATTTTCATTTTAAAAGGCTACATTTAACATAAAACATTTAGATGGAGGCTGGAATAGGGGCTACAGACTCTTCCTCTAGACTCCGCCCCATTGAGAGAAAAGATACAAGGTTCATGAGACCCAAATGAGGATCAAAGCACCAGACTGTTTATTGGTGAAGAAGGATGTACCCAATCACTCTCTGAAAGTAGGATTTGTAGACCACTTTGGAGAATAGGACTTAGACCTTAAGCTTAGTGGGGCTTCTTATTCCAGCTACCCAAATCTTGGTCCTAGGAGCCATCTGTTTAAAGAGCTGATCTGTGAGTCTGACCTGAATCCACCTTCCAGCTAGTTTCAAGGACCACAGGCTTGTCTCTACACCCTGGCACAGCTAGAAAACAGAGAAAGGATGGAGAGCCTCTTTTCCCCCACCTTACTGGGGCACTTTGCTCAGGGGAATTTACCACATGGAGTTTACCACAAGGAGAAGACCCAAGACCATGAGCCCTCAATTCCCATGAGAAAACACAGAAACAATACCATGTGTAAACTGTGGGCAACATTTAACACAGTCACTCCACCCACTAGTAAATGTGGTTCAGTAAAGGTCAAGTCCTCACCAGTCAACTTCACTATCCACCCCCATCCCCTTTAGGGAAGAGCAAATAGGCCGTTGGAGGGATAAGACAGAAGTATTATATTCCTTCTCTAAGAGACAAAGAGCAAACGTGGGGAGAGGAATAAAATAATTTCTTCTCTCAGCTATTAGAAGGATTTTCTACTGAAGGAATGGAGAAAACAGAAACAACCAGAAAAAGAAACTTTAGAAAGCACTTTCCTCAGAATATTTAAAGACTAGGAGAGAACCATATCATTCTGCACTTGAGAACAGAGACATATCAAGTGGAACAAAGTTCCTAATTTCCCCTCTTGAAATTCATTCATGGTGAGATTTCTCTGATTGATCCCATCTTACAGTCTTCTTGGTTGGTCCTGAAAGATGGACAAAAATTATGAAAACCGAGTTCTCCCTGATCTTCTTCTGGAAGGTGAAGTGATGGTCTAAGGCACCTGTGATATAGAGCCTGAGAGCAGGGTCCTCACCATTAGGGGAAAAGATAGAATGTTATCTAGACTTTCCCAAGACTGACATGAGAGAAATATACAAAATGTGAATCATTCACTTGAGGACAGCATTGGAAGAACCGATGAAAGCTCAGAGAATGCAGGGGGGAGAAAAACTTACAGGAAAAGATTTCCAGAGATACAGAGAACAATTTCTCAGTGAGCCAGCTTGGAAAAAACAATTTAAAGGAAGCACATCTTCAGTCTGTCTTTAACAGATGTTTACTAACTCACTGTGGTCCTGGAGCCAGCTGTGGCTGAATAGGGAACATTTTCCACCACAGATCCTTTGTGGTGAAAAGAATAAAGTTGAAAATGGATGGCACCAGACTGTCCATGATTTATCATTTTAGTCTTGTCACCAAGAATCAAAGAGCCCCATTCAGGGACACTAGAGCAAAGGAAAAGACAAAGAAATATTTGATTTGATATGAATCAGTTATTTGAGGTCAATCTGGAAAGTTTCTTTAGAGTAAATAAAAACCCAACATTTCAAAGAAATAAAGAATAATAATCTGGTGATCTCTCATGGCAAACTTTCAAGAATAAAGAATTTAATTTATTAAGGATGTACAGCAGCACATTCTAAGGATGGAGCAATATCTCAACAACTTAATAGGGATAGAATTACTGGGAGAGCAAGCTTTCTCCAGAGGTTATTTTGCCCTTTACCCTGACTCTAAGAAGAGCAGTAGTCAAGCCAAATATGGAAGTTCTCAGTCCTTATGGCTATTACATGTTCCTGTACTTTGTAGTATTTGGAAGTAGCATGCTTCAATGATAAAATTTAGGCCAGTTTTTCTTTCATCTCTTGCCTCTCCTCAGATTCTTTTTTCTTCTCTCCTGCTTCACAGCTTTTGTACTTGTTGTCCCTATGCCTACAGTGCTCTTGCTTCAACTTCATTTGGCTGTTACCTTCTTACCCTTCTGGTCTTGGGTGGAATGTCACCTTCTCCAGGAAGTCTCCCCTTATGGCCTCATCTAAAGTAAAGATGATCTCCTATTATTTTCTATCCCATTGCTCTGTTTATTTACATCATAATAATTATAAAATTATCACATTTTTATAATTAACAGATCATTAACTAGGAACTTAAAAGGGAAATTAGAAAGTGTTTTGAACTGCATGAAAATCAAAATTTGTGTTATGTCACTAAAGTAGTTCTTAGGAGGAAATATATAGTGCCAAACATCTGCATTAGAGAAATAAAATAAAATCTCAAATAAATTACTTCAGTTTGCACCATAAGAAATTGTAAAAAGAAGAGCAAATTAAACCCAAAATAAGTAAAAGAGTGGAAATAATAAAGATCAAAGAAGAAATCAATGAAATGGAAAGGAGTAAATTATTAGAAAAATAAATGAACTGATGAAATAATAGGTAGTTCTTTAAAAACATCAATAGAATTGATCATTCTCTAACCAGATCAGGAAAAATCAGAGAGAGAAAGAGAGAGAGAGAGAAGGTATGAATTATCAATATCAGGAATGAGAGATGGCATTATTACAGATTCTACAAAAATGAAAAGAATAATAGGGAAATATTATGTACAACTTTATGTCAATAATTTGACAACCTAAATGACATGGATAAATTTCTTGAAAGACACAAACTATCAATGTTCACTCAAGAAAAAACAGGTCACATTAACAGGTATAGCCCTATATCTAATAAAGAAATTGAATTTGTAGTTAAAAATCTTCCCACAAAGAAAACTCCAGGTTTAGATGCCATCATTGGTGAATTAATTTTAGGAAGAAATAATACAAATTCTAGGGACTTCCCTGGCGGTCCAGTGGTTAAGACTCTGCGCTTCCACTGCAGGGGGAGTAGGTTAGATCTCTGGTTGGGGAACTAAGATCCCACATGCCTCGCACCTCAGCTAAAAAAAAAAGTTACCAATTCTATACAAACAATCCCAGAAACTTAAACAGGAGAGACTGTTTTCCAACTCTTTCTATGAAGCCAGAATTACCCTGATACAAAAACCATACAAAGACATTATAGGAGAAGAAAACTCCAGACTAACAGCCATCATGAACATAGATGCAAAGCTTCTAGACAACATTTTAGTAAACCAAGTCCAACAATATATATAAAGAATATGGCACATGACCAAACAGGGTTTATTCCAGGAATACAAGTTTTGATAAACATTTGATAATAAGTCAATGTAATTCTCTATATTAGAAAGCCAAAAGAAAAAAATGATCATCCTAATAAATACAATAAAGCATTTGACAAAATCCAATATCCGGTTCTGCCCAAAACTTAAAATTAAAACACCCACACACCTTTCGGCAAGCTAAGAATAGAAGGGAACGGCCTCAATCATACTTAATGGTGGAAGAATAAATATTTTCCCCCAAAGATCAGGTACAAGCAAATTGTATCTGCTCTCACCATTTCTATTTAATGTTGTACTGCAGCTTCCAGTCAGGAAAATTTGGCAAAAACAAGAAAAAAAGATCTATATTAAAAAGAAGTAAAACTTACTTCACTTACAGATTCCATGATTGTCTGGGTATAAAATCAGATGAAATCTACAAAAAAATCCATTGTATTTCTATATCCTAGCAAGGAATAATTGGAAATTGATATTAAAAACAATATTACTCACAATTTTGAAAAATCAAATAGTTATGCATAATTCTGACAAAAGCTGTGAAATACCTATGCCCTGAAAACAACAAAACATTGCGGAGAAAAATTAAAGAAGACCTAAAGAAATGGAGAGATATATTTTGTTCATGGATTGGAACATATATTGTTAAGATATCAATTTTCCTCAGACTGATCTATATATTCAATGCAATACTGATCAAAATTTCGGCAGATTTTTTATTTGACAATATGACAAGCTGATTCTAAAATTCATATGAAAATTCAAAAAACCTAGAACAATAAAAGCAAGTTTGAAAAATAAAAGCAAAGTTCGGTGTCTGTCACTACTAGACTTTAAAACTTATTATAAGAACTACAGTAAAAAAGACAACATAATCCTGGCATCAAGATCAATAAACAAATCAAGGGAAAAGAAGAAAGAGTTCAAAAATAGCCCCAGAGAGACATGCACATTTGATTTTCTTTTCTTTACCAAGGCGCAGAGCTGATTTAATATAGAAAGGGTAAGCATCAAAAAAATATGCTGGAATAACAAAAGATATCGATATGCCAAAGGATGACCTTCAATTCATATCTCACACCATATGCAAATATTAACTTAAAATGGACCGTAGAATGTAGAACTTATACCATAAAACCTTTAGAAGACAACATAGGAGAAAATTTCTGTGAACTTGGATTAGGCAAAAATGTCTCTGTTACTACACCTAAATCACAATACATAAAAGAAAAATATTAAAACATTGAACTTCATCAAAAACTGCTCTTCAAACATCACTGTTAAGAGAATGAAAAGACAAACATAGCCTGGGAGGAAATATTTGCAAAAAATATATCTGATAAAGAAGTTGTGTCCAGAATTTATAATGAACTCTCAAAATTCAATAATAAGAAAGCAAAAAAACAAACAAAAAACCCCAACAACAACAATAAAAACAGGCAAAAGGTTTAAACAGACACTCACTACAGAAAATGTATGACTGGCAAATAAGCACATGAAAAGATGCTTACATCATTGTTTATTAGGGCCATGCAAGTTGAATGACAATGAGATACTATTGCACATTTACTGGAATCACTAACATTTAATACATTGACTCATACCAAGTAGTGGATAGGATCTGAGGCAATGTAACTTTCATATATTGTTGGTAGTAATGCAAAATGGTATATCCACTTTGGAAAACAATTTAAGAGTTTCTTAAAAGGTTAAATATACACTTATCATAAAACCCAACAATCTTCACACAAAAAACCTATACATGGCAGCTTGTTTTATAATTGTCCCAAACTGGAAATGATCCAGATGTCCTTCATTGGGTTAATGGTTAAACAAAATGTGATATGTCTTGTACATATAATGGTAATAAAAAAGAATTAATTATCAATATAATCCACGACATAGATGAATCTCAAAATAATTGTTCTGAGTGAAAGAAACCAAACCCCTCAAAAAAGATGCAACAATAAGGTCGAAGAATATCCAGTGTTCTACCCCAACCAGCCAATAGGATTCAGAAATAATTTTTGTTTGTCAGTTATACCTATGGTATGAAACACGTAGAAGATGTCAGAACCCATACCACTTGATTATGCCTGCAGACACTAGCTTATTTTCTGGTGTGCATTTTGAGATCACATCCTTTTATTTGCCATCACTTGGGTAACTGACATTTCTTTGGACACCTCCCACCCCTTCTACCACTGCCATCACAAGGCAATCTCCAGAGTTGTAACTCAGAACTTGGGAGCGGCTAGACCCATGCTCTGGGAAGATTAGACATTCTGTGATACTATCCTTGAGTTGCAACAATGATGTTTCTAGCTGGAAGTGGGAAAAACTTAATCATATAAGATGATCCCCAAGAGAGTACTCATGCCAGAAACCTCGAAGGTCAAATTCTCCAGAAACATAGCCTTGTCCTATATCCTGACTCATTCATCACCCTTACTCTTTCCTGAGAATTTGAATCATGGAGAGCTGCTCTTGCCCAGTGTGGACAAATGGGGTAGGTATATGACAGGTGAAACACATGTTCACCTTATGCTCTACATTATGCTTCTGCCTTACCCCTACAGTTTGGCCTATGGGTTGTTTTCCTCATAGCTTCTAAAACCAGGATTGACTTATAATTATATTTTTTAATCTTCTACTTAATTTTATGACTAATTTTCTGGTTAAAACCCCCAATTAAATCCATCCCAGGGGAATCTATTCTGTGGTCTGCCTTTATGGTCAACATCTCCTGTTCCATCTGTCACATTCTAATGAGGGGATCCAGCCACCCATCAGTGGTCCTGAGTCTTCCATGCTGCTCTGCAACCTCTCTCTCAGGTCTACCTGAGTTGCAGGAGTTGCACACCCATAGGGATTGGAGAATTCTTAGAACCAGCTTACACACAGGAATTCTTTATACTTCTTCCAGTCCAAACAGCTGCATGTAAAGTACATATTCTTAAAAGGGTTATCATTGGCTAGGTCATCTGTCTCCAAACTCCTCTCCTAGCAGTCTCCAGTCCCTATCACCTCCATCTAATTCAACTCACTGGCATCGTTGCCTTAGGGAAAGTGACAGTGGGAATTTCTGGGCCAGGAGCCATAGCCTAAGTGAATGGGAGAAGGATTTGAATGCATCCTGTTGGCATCTCAGAGAGAGTCAATTAACCCCTGAGGAATCAGAAATACTAGATAGTCCTATGACATTTCAGTAATGCCAACATAGCAATTTGTATTAGTGCCACATACTTATTGAAGAAGGAAGTGAGTGAAGAGGAGCAAAGAAAAGAAAACAAAGAAATAAGTGGGGAAGGCAGGATGCTAGCTTCTCTTTTTCTGCCTTCTTGCACTGTTTGGAAACCAAGAGTCCTAAAAAAGTTTAGTCACGACTCTCCAGCTTTGCCCATCGCTGGAATCCTTCTGGGTTACCACTGCCAAATATTTGAAAATTTTTGAAATTATTTTTATGGAAATATAGCCAAAAGTTTCAGGGAAACAGACAAGTTTTTAAGAAGTTGGACTTCAAGAAAGGGTTCAGTGTGAGTAGAAAGGAATATTTTAAACAAATATGGTACTAAGACCTTGGCTATATTCAGGAATGATTAACAGCATTCAAGAATTGGTGAGAAAAATACCAAAGGGTATAAAGTTGTTTATTTAAAAGATGAAACAAAGTTTCTGAAGGGTTGATAAAGAACTACCCCATTTTGATAGAATGATTCTCTTTTTCCTCTTCTTTCTCTTTTTTATTTTCATTTTAATAATGTATATGGCACTGTAATCCACTCCCATTAACTTTCCAGACTGCAGTGGTCAAACATCTCAACTATGGGTTCAGGATTCCATTTGCTTCTTGGCAGCAGTATAGCCCAAATGGAGGTTCACCTCTTAGAGTGATGGCCAAAGGTCCTGAAAAACCATACAGAAACCATACAAACCAGCTATGCTTCCATTTGTATCTCTTTCCTTGATGACTAGAATCTCTGCATTAGCATGCAATGAGCACAGCTATAAAGATGGACTTCACCACTTTTCCTCTACTTATCTCATCTCCAGACACATGGTTTTTCTACTGTGTAAGATTTCATTCTAGTATGCCCTTTGGACCTGACATTCCTAGGTATCAAACATCCTGTGTTTTAGGTTTTTCTATCCCTACTTTATTTCAAAACTAAGAGTATGCCGTAAATAAAACGGAGTAAGATTCCTCAGGTAATGTTTATTTTATCTGCTAATCAGTGGCTTCCTAACTTTGTTAGAACAAGCCCTCTAAAGAGCTTGCTACAGGAGAAAGAACATAAAAGGTAAATTAGAGAAAGCAAGTGAATATTCAGGAACATTCCAGGGGTCTCCATGACCCTCAGACACAGAATATTAGAATTTGGAAAGAACTCGAAATTATGGCTTGACTCCTGCCAGTTTCACTGGTTGTGGAGCTAGCCAGGTAAGCCTGGACACCATTTGCACTCTCTAAGTGAGAGTGACAGAGCCAGATCTGGGACCCAAGTTTTCTGATACCTTTCTTCCATGAAGACTTCCAAATTACATTACTTAGATGCTTGCTCACTCTTGAATGCAAATGGAGAAATACAAGCTTTGTTTCCATCTGGGATGAGCATTGTACCCTTTATTCAAAGTGTTCTCAGTCCTCAAAGCTGCAGCTACGAATGGTCAGGTCACCTTTAGAGGGCCACTGGGAGAGAGGTCCCAAATCAATCATACAACATCCACTAGCAGCTCTGAAACCTCCAAGGAGCAGCAAACCTCTTGGGAGAAATCAGCACTGACCAGTGGTTTCCCTTTTCTACAAACAGGTTTTCTATCTCAAGGTTCTTAGCTCTAAACCCCCATCTCAGCTCTGGAAAAGCAGGTCTTCCTTAAAGAGCCAGCTCTTGACCTTGCTCACTAAGGCCTAGAGAGCTCTTCATTCATCATGGAAAATTTCCTAGGCAAAAGGAATGCAGTTATCTTAATTCTACCCTTATGTTTATATGATTTTTTTCCTGGGGATTTCTACTTTTAATTGAAAATAGAGAAAGAGGAAGAAAAGAAAATCTTTGAAGAACACATTTTATAGCTCCCTGTACCCAGGTATCCACCACCTCAAGCAACCAGGATTGTGCGGTCAGATCATTTCCAGAGAGTATTCTCCTCTCCTGAAGGCTCACCTGTTTCAGCCTGCTAGACCTGCTTTGAAATTCATCTAGTTCTCAGGATGTTAACTGGATTCTGAATAGGCAGGCTGCAGAACTATTGAGGAAAAGACAAGAGAAAACAGGAATTAGCATGACAACAGCAATTTAAGTTATACAATTGGCCAAAGTTTGCCAAGGAATATTTTGAGTGCTAGAATAGAGTTTTAAATCTCCATGAATAGTTTAAGATTTAGGTCAAGCCAGGGATAGAATAAAATAAAAATAAAAATAAATCAAATGACAGAGATACTCATCTAATTCATTTTCCCATCTATGAATAACCTGGCATGCAGGCTAAGGAGAGAGTTTGTGCAAGGCAAATATTCTGAAGGGATGTTTTTTCCCTCTGATTCTCTATGCTGTCCTTCCTTTTGGATTTTGTCTTTCAGTCCGAAGAACCATAATACCCTCATGTCCTAAGCATGTTTTGTAGATTAGTCACTTTCTAACATTTGCTTTCCTTTTCAAGCTCAACTTCTGACCTTTGAAATCTGAGGCTTTCTGTCATCCTTATTTAATACACCCCAGCTTCTCTCTTTTGACCTGTCTGTCCATGTCTCAGACTTGCCTCTCCACCACCTTAGCCCTCAATCACCTAGAACCAGCCCCAACCAGAGAGGATGAGATAAGCCAAGCCTGCTTTCTGAGCCCTCAAATTTCCCCAGCCTTAATCTCCTGTTGTTTTGGGGATTTAATGACCTACCTTATATTAATGTATGAATCCCCAGCATCTTCATGGACAAGACTGCCTTTCCCAGAATGCAGGGTCCAGTTCTGTGGAATTCCCTATGTTTTTCTTCCTCAGAAATCTGTCAATAGGTAAGAATTTGAAAAAAAAATTTAGACCTAGTCATGAGTGCCTGAAAAGTAACCTCATAACTTGACAGAGTTCTAAGAATAACAATGCAGTTTTCAACTCTGTAATCTCATACAATTCTCACAGTCATCCTATGAGGTAGCATAGAGACATATTACAGATAGCTCTGGCCCCAGGTGAGAAAGGAATTGTCTAAGGTGATGTCAATAGCTTTTCATCTCAGAGTAAAAACCAATGTCCTCAGCATGGCCTTCAAGGGCCTATGTGATCTGTCCTATATCTTTCTCTCCAACCTCATTTCCCACCACTCTCTGACTCTTCATTGATTTTTTATACTTTCTGTTAACACATAATTTTCCAAAGTTTAAAAATGTCATTCTAATAAATATATAAAATAAAGATATCAAATATTTTATTCAACTCACTAATTAATGAGAGAATCAGTAAGCTCTTAGGATTGGTTCAAAAGAGAATTTTAAGAACAGAGATATATGTATACATATACTGTCAGAAATATTGAAGTGAATTTGTTAATGGATGCAAAACTGGCTAATATTGTATGAGACAATAAAGTGTAATGTTTGAATCAATAAAGTTGACATGCATTTATCCAGGAGAGTACTCAGATTGCTAAAATCAGGAATGAAAGAAGAGACATCACTACAAATCCTATAGAAATAAAAAGATTTATAAGGAAATACTATGAACAACTGTATACCAACAAACTAGATAACTTACATGGAATGGATAAATCCCTAGAAATACACAAGTTAAAGAAACTTCCTCAAGAGATACAGAAAATATGAATAGATCTATAACAAGAAAAACAATTGAAATAGTAATTTTAAAACTTACCAAATATTCAAAGAATTAATAGCAATCCTTCAGAACCCTTCCAAAAAATACTAAAATAGAGAACATTTCTCAATTCAACATTTGAGTCCATTATTACTAGGTCTTCACACATGAAGACACCATAAGAAAATAAAACAACAGACAAATATCCCTTATGAATATTGACACCAAAAATAACAACAACAGCAACTCAACAAAACACTGGCAAATCAAATCAAGTAACATAAAAAATATTCCCTTATAAATCTTTTTATTTATATAAGATTTGTAGTGATGTCTCTTCTTTCATTCCTGATTTTAGCAATCTGAGTACTCTCCATAAATGCATGTCAACTTTATTGATTCAAACATTATACTTTGTTGTCTCATACAATATTAGCCAGTTTTGCATCTATTAATAAATTTACTTCAATATTTCTGACAGTAACATAAAAAACATACACCAAGACCAAGAGGGACTTATCTCAGAAATGCAAGATTAGTTTAACATCTGAAAATCACTTAATGTAATGCATACCATATTAATAGAATAAAGGACAAAGCCATATGGTCATCTCAGTGGACACAGAAAAAAGTATCTGATGAAAATGTAACACTCTACATGATTAAAAATACTCAGCAAACCATAAAGAAAGGAACTCTCTCAATGTGATAATGACCACCTATGGAAAACCCACAGCTATCATATTTAATATTAAAAGACTGAATGCTTTCACCATAAAATCAGGAACAAGACAAGAAGGTCCAATCCTGCAACTTCTCCAACATCATAATGAAAGTTCTAGCCAGGGAAATTAGACAAGAAAAACAGGGCGGGGCTGGGGGAAGGCACCCAGATTGGAAAGGAAGATGTAAAAGTCTCTCTCCTTGCATATAGCATGATATTGTGTAGAGAAACTCTTAAGAAATCCACTAAAAACTATTAAAACTGATAAATGAGTTCAGTAGGTTGCAGGATACAAGATCAATATACAAAATTCTCTTGTATTTCTATACAGTAACAGTGAAAATTTTGAAAATGAAATTAAGAATTCAATTGTATTTACAATAGTATCAAAAATAATAAAAATACTTAGTAATACATTTAATAAAAACAAGACAGGCTTCCCTGGTGGCGCAGTGGTTGAGAGTCAGCCTGCCGATGCAGGGGACACGGGTTTGTGCCCTGGTCTGGGAAGATCCCACATGCTGCGGAGTGGCCGGGCCCGTGAGCCATGGCCACTGAGCCTGCCTGTCCGGAGCCTGTGCTCTGCAAAGGAAGAGGCCACATCAGTGAGAGGCCCGCATACCACAAAAAACAAAAACAAAAACAAAAGACATACATGGAAAATTACAAAATATCATTGAAAGAGATTGAGGAACATGTAAGTAAGTGGGAAGATATTCCTTGGTCACCCATCAGACAATGTACTATTGTTAAGATGACTTTACTCCCCGGTTTGATTTACATATTTGAAACTATAACTATCAAGATACCAGATGCCTTTTTACAAAAATTGACAAGCTAATCCTCAAATTCATATAGGAATGCAAGGAACCCAAAATGTTAAAACAATCTTGAAAAAGAACGACAAAATTAGATAACTCATTTTCCAATTTCAAAACGTACTCTAAAGCTATAGTAACCAAGAAAGTATGAGAATGGAACAAGAATAGACATATTGATCCATGAAATAGGCCTGAGTTCCATAAATAAACCCATAAATTTATGATCAATTGATGTTCAACAACGATGGAAAAACAATTCTGTGGTGAAAGAACAGTCTTTTTAACAATTGTTGGAGGGCCCACTGAATATCCATAAGCAAAACAATGAATTTGGACCTTTACCACACAACATACACAAAATTAACTCAAAATGGATCTTATATCTAAAGGTAAGAGCTAAAATACTAAAACTCTTAGAAGAAACCATAAGAGTAAACCTTCATGGTCTTGGGTCAGACAATGGTTTCTTTGAAATAACACCAAAAACACAAAGAACAAAAGAAAAAAATAGATAAATTAAACTAAAAATTAAAAAGTTTTATTCTGCAAAAAATACCATCAAGAAAGTGAAAGATAATTCTCATAATGGGAGAACATAGTTGTAAGTCATGTATTTGATAAGGGACTTTTTTTCCAGAATACATACACATACACATACTTTTAAATTGAAGTATAGTTGATGTACAATATTATAAGTTTCAGGTGTACAACATAACGATCCACAATTTTAAAGGCTATATTTCAATTTAAAATGTTGGCTATAGTCTCTACATTGTACAATATATCTTTGTAGCTTATTTATTTTATACATAGTAGATTGTCCATGTTGTTCCAAATGGCAAAATTTTCATTCTTTTTTGTGGCTGAGTATTATTCCATTGTGTATATATATATATACCACATCTTCTTTATCTTGGACACTTAGGTGGCTTCCATATCTTGGCAATTATAAATAATGCTGCTCTGAACATTGGTGTGCATGTAACTTTTTTAATTAGTATTTTTGTTTTTGGGGGGCATATACCCAGGAGTAGAATTTCTGGGTCATATGTTAGTTCTATTTTTAGCTTTTTAGGCAACCTCCATATTGTTTTCCACAGTGGCCACACCAATTTACATTCCCACCAATAGCACAAGGGTTCCCTTTTCTCCATATCCTGGCCAACATTTGTTATTTGATTACAGATGATAGCCATTCTGAGAGGTGTGAGGTGATATCTCATTGTGGTTTTAATTTGCATTTCTCTGATGTTTTAATTTCATTATTTTACATGTAGCTGTCCAGTTATCCCAGCACCATTTATTGGAGAGCATGTCTTTTCTCCATTGTATATTATTGCCTTTTTTGTCATAGATTAATTGATCGTCAGAATATATATTCTTAAAATTCAACAGTAAAAGACAAAATTTTTAATGGGCAAAAGATTTAAACAGACATTGCTCCAAGTAAAAATATTAAAATGGCTAAGTGCATGGAATGATGTTCAACATAATTAATCCTTAGGGAAATACAAATTAAAATCACAATGACATATCACCTCACAGCAGCTAAAATGGCTATATTTAAAATGATGGATGATAATAAGTGTTGACAAGAATGTGGATATATTAGAATCCTCATACACTGAGGAAGCATAAAATGATACAACCATCCTGAAAACAGTTTGATAGTGCCTCAAAATATTAAGCATGGACCTACCATATGACCCAGCAATTCCACTGCTAAGTATACACCCAAAAGAAATTAAAACATACACTCACACAAAAACTTATTTGTGAATGTTTATAGAAATATTACTTATACTATCCAAAAAGTAGAAAAAAACCCAAATACCCATCAACGAATGAAGAGATCAACAAAATGTGTTATATCCATACAATTGAGTATTATTTATCGATAAACAATGAAGTATTAATACACGCTACAACATGAATAAACCTTGAAAACATTATGCTAACGTGTAGTTGCAAAACCCATAAGTTGTATGATTACATTTATATGAAATTTGCAGAATAGGCAAATCTATAAAGACAGAAAGTAGATGAGTCATTGCTTAGGGCTCCTAGGGGGAAAGGGAATGATGGAAGGGAATACAGAATATCTATTAATGGAGTTTCTTTAGAAGGTGGACAAAAATTAGATTGTAGTGATATTTGTACAACCCTGTAAATATACTAAAAAAAAAAATTGAATAGTAAACTTTAAAAGAGTGAGTTGTATGGTATAAAACATTGTATCTCAATAAAGCTGCTTGTTTGGGGCCATTTTTTCTATAGGGTAGAATTCAGTTGTATCTGGACAAAATTCGCTATACTTTGGAAAGAATCACTTGCATCACTCTCAGTTTTCTATAAACTGAATTCTGCCTCTACAGAATTATAAAATAACTTGGGCAATAGGAATTCAGTCAGAGGGGAATATCTCAGTATAATCAGATAGTCTCCAGAAAATACCTTAGACAATTCCCAGGTCTCCGCTGAAAGGATACTCAGTATTATCTTGCCCATTTCCAAATCTTGGACAATTTTTTCCTGACACGCCCTTGAAAACTCCAAGCGTGTTCCTACCACAAGGCCTTTCCAGTTTTATTCCCTCTGCTTCAATCTCTCTTCATACATATTATTACCTGGCTTATTTCCTCTTCTCCTTCTGGTCTCTACTCAATTATTACCTTCCAGAGAGAGCTTCCCTAGAGTACATACATTAGTTATTTACTGCTATTTAACAAATCATCCCCAAAAGCTCTGGCTTCAAGCAACAAATATTTAGTATCTCACAGTTTTTCTCAGTCAGGACTCCAGGAGCAGCTTATCTGGGTGGTCTGGCTTATGGTCTCTCATTCAGTTGCAGTCAGGATGTCGGCAGGGATGGCAGTCATCCAAAGGTTTGACTGAGGCTGGAGAATTGGTTTCCAAGATGGCTCCTTTATATGGCTGTTGGCAGGAGGCCTCAGGTCTTTGCCACATGAGCTTCTTAAGCTGCTTGAGTGTCCTCACAACATGACAACTAACTCCCCGCAGAGCAAATAATCCAAGAAAAACCAGTGGAAGACACAATGACTTTATTATTCAAAGTCATACCCTCTCACTTCAACTTCATTCTACCTTTTAGAAGTGAGTCATTAAGTCCAGTCCCTACTCAAGAGGAGGGAAATTAGGCTTCACCTATAGAAGAGAGTATAAAAGAATTTGTGGACATATCTTAAAGCACCCTAACACACTCTTACACAAATATACCCTCTTGTATGGTACTCTCTATTGCCTTATTCATTTTCGTTTTCTTCATAACATTTGATATGATTACATGTTTATGCGGCAATTACTGACTTACCCACTACAATGTAAGACCTGTGGGAACAGGAAATTTGTACTATCCTACACTGAAAACTCAGCACCTAGAATAGCACTAGGTGTATAGCAGCTCAATGACTATTTTGTTTCCTAAATAAATGAAAGTGTGGATGAGGTTTTAAGTTACAGGAGGAAAATCAGGCTTCGAAACTAGGTGTTATGACTCCTAACCTGGTATGTTTCCCAATATTTTATCTTAGAGGAATTCTACTGATGAAATGTAACTTAAACTGTGGTTTGTGGGAAGAAAAAGAAAAACCCTCCCAGTCCTCTATGAATTCACTCCAACTGAGGCCTCGTCCACTCTTTCTAGATCCAAGACAAACCCTGCTGACCAAAATTGAGGAAAGTCTTTCTCTGCTCCATACACACAAAAACATTCCCATTTTTTAAGCGTCAGTGAGGGGGCTTGGTGGCGGACAGGGACCATGAAAATGTCTCTGTTAGCCCCACATTTCCTCCCCTACTTATAAAGAGAAAGTTGGGGAAGCACTGAAGCAAGCCTAGAGCCTAGGGTTGAACACAAGCATTGCGTCTGGCTTTAGGAGTAAGAGATCTTGAACACTACCTTGCATATTCACTTTGGTTTATTCAGGATTTAACAGCATTTCTGAAGCCAAATGTTGACGCTGCCTGGCTCTGGGGAATAAGGAAATCCACATGCAATTAGGAAGCAGATTGTAATGGAAAGTACACAGGATTGGTACTGCACTGCTAATTTGCTGGAAGTCTTATTTTCCATACCTGTAAAATGGCAGGTGCAATTGGAGAGAGCATAGATAAGTTCAAATTCCTATTCACGTTCTAAAATTCATATAAAGTTCAGAGATGTCTTAATATCCCTTGAATAGTATTTTTCAGCTTCTTACCAGAAATTTCAACAAGGATCAGCACAGGACGCACTTGCATTTCTCTCTCCCTTCCCTAGCAGCCTCTAGACTGTAGGAAGATGGGACCACACACACATGCACACATACACACACACACAAACACGCAGTCTATGAAAGGAAAAAAGTCATTTCATCGTAATTTTTGTAGAACAGAGAAAGGTGATGGGAGATGTTGAAGACAAACTCCATCCATTCATATTGTATGACACTAGGCAATATGAGGCAAATGCCAACATTGGGATGCTGGAGAGTGAAAGTCCTAGATATTCCCTATCACTGCCCAGCCTGAGTGGAGCCAAGAAGAATGCAACTACTCACAGGTTGAGAGGAGGGTGTTATTTCAAAACTGATGGTGAATTCACCAGCTCTCAGCAGGTGTACCATCTCACCATTCCCCTTGGTGTCCCTTTAGTGAAGCTTCTAAATTAAGACAAAAGGAGCCCCGGTCCTTGGGGCAACACCAAGCCTCAGGAGTCACCTCATTGAGCCTGGCATTCTGGTTGAAGAGATGGTGATGAACGTGGGATGAGAACAAGAAATTGATATTCACCATCTAGTTAATCTGCAGCAGGAAAAAAAAAGTGTTTTAAAATCTCCTGTCAATGTTATCTGCCTCTGCTGAGTGGAAGAGTGGCACCCCAAAACAATGTGTCGATAAAATAAAAACAATGGTCACTCTTTGTAAGCCTTGGCTCCAGGCAACTCCCTTCCCTGCTGTGACAGCAGAAGGAAAGGACACGAGACCGTCTCCCTTGGGAATGTCTGGGAAATCATATCCTGGCTAAAGGTTTGAGTCCTAGGGCTGCCACACGGCAATCAAAATCTCCTTTAGCAGGATGGAGGAGGAAGAAGAATAAAAAGGTTATTGGGAGGTGGGGAATGAGTGAAAGGGCAGAAAATTCAGATTTTTACTTTGGGGCCTATGATATTTTCAAGCTGACAAATAAATGAATATCAGCGCTAAGAAAGCTCTCAGAGATGTAATCCAATGCCCTCGTGTTTTAGATGAAGAAATGGCAAAAAGGTTAAAGGATTCATTCATAGTCATGGTAGTGGGAAGATCAGGTAAGGAAGCTATTGTTAGAGTTGCAGACAGGACTGCAAGGGTCTGAAGAATACAAGAAACAAGTGAGAACCAAGTCAAGGTGCTGGCTTCAACTGGTTTCTACAAACAGTGATCAACCATATTTAGTAACTATTAAGGGGGAGTACAGTAAGGTTGGAATCTAGGATGTTGGTAGATTGCTGGCTTGGAGACTGAGTGCATCAGCTGTGTGACTTAATAAGATGGGAGACACAGGAGAGGGAACAGGTCAGGAATATGAGACTCTGTTTCCTATTTGAGAGGGAAATTCAGTTGCAATGTCCATTAGTCAGTTAGGCTTAGAGCTCTGGAGAGGTTCAGATTTGAGGGACAACAGCATGTAATGGAAGTCACAGGAGTGGATGAGTTCTTTGAGAACAAATTTGTGAAAGGGGGAGCAGAACACAGCACTTGAAGAACACTGGTGCTTGGGAGGCAGAGAGAGAAGAAAAGAAATGAGAAAACAGGAGATGCCAGAGGGGTAGGGGAGAACCTGGAGTGGGAGTGGGAGAGCTGAAAGCAGCTCACTCCAGCATCCAAGGATTGTTGGGCCCATGTGTGCATGGCCAGGCTCTGGGAACTTTTGTTCTTTCCTAGTCTGTCTGTCCTTTCCTAGTCAGAATGAGGCAGGAAAATCTTCGATCCATTTGCTGTGTTTTGTCCTCCTAGACTTCCTGGTATGATGAAGTTGTGAGAATCCTGATGCAAAGCCACAGTTCCTAGATGTACCTCAGGGTGGGTGCCTCTAGACTCAGCCTCCACACAGAGGTTTCCCTGAATGCCCCACTGACCCCACTTTAGGTGTCTTACCCTGAGGGCCTGGTGTGCAGATGTGTATCTTCAGGCCAGGTAGATGCTCCATCAATATCTGTGAAATCGCAACCACCTAGACTGTCTCCTGTTTAGCAGACATAGATAGAGATTTGCAGAAAAGATGAGAGGAAAAAGGGAGAAGAGAAAGAGTAGGGAAAATGGATAAAAAGAGCAAGAAAACAACAGTTAAAACCAACATTTAAATAGAAGTCCGTGCTTTCAAAGACTGTTTCTCTCTGAATTCTGCAAAGTGTCATTAACAAATAGGCAATAAGCTTCCACTATGTCCCCTCCACTCAGTTTGAAACAGGAAATACTTATTTCCAAAGAATCTTAAACTAGTAGGTTTCTCAAATCATGAAATATAGACAATGGGATGAATAGATCAGGACTTCAAATGAGCCCTACAAATCGATGACCTAGGAGTCAATGGATGTAGAAGAAAGCACAAGGGTAAGAGTAAAGATACCTAAGTTCTAAATTTGGTCCTGCCACCAATGAGCTGTGGGCCTATGGATATCTCTGTTCAAGAAATATTTCCTGAGCAAATAGATGATCAAAGCTCTATGTCAGATGCCACAACAAGCAATGACACATAAGACATCATCCCTATTGAGATGAAGCTCTTTGATATCAAAGCAAGAACATAATACTATTGGGAATCAAGAAAAGGGAGTAAAGATTTGAATCCCAAGAAAAGAAAATTAGGTTTTGAAAAGTAAATATGATCTTCAGAGTGGGTAGTTAATACAACTATTTTAGGCAACAACAATTTCAGGAGAGAAAGCACAGAGCAGAGAAAGCATAAAGACTTGTGAGGAAACCCTAAGCATCCATTTTCACTAGACAATTTTCATTTGATCAAGATAGGACTGGGGATCCATTGAAGGTCTTCTGTTACTTGTGAGATTTTTACAATTGAAGTTTTGCCTTATGAAAATCAAGTTATCCTAGAAACCGCTAACCCATGAAGTGGGAGATACTGTTAACCCATGAAGTGGGAGACACTGAATCTGAAAGGTCATTCAGGAAGCTGTTTCATCCACTTTTCTATGATCCTCTCTTCTGTCAACTACATGAATCATCTAAGGGAGGATTGTAGCACCTAGTATCCTAGGTCTCCAGTCTGTTCTAACATCCTACATATAAACTTAACTAGATGTAGGCAAATCAAGAACTAACAGGAAATTCTCAGGAGAGGTAAGTGCCGCATTGGATAAAGGTGCTAAGAGGAGATTTTGCCACTAATTGCGTGTGTGTGTTGTTACTTTTTAAGTACTTGAATGTTTCTCAATATTATTCAGCAATTCAGTCTCATTTGATCAGAGACTAAGTTAATATTTTTAGCATTCCTTAAGTGCAGAAGTCATGTCTTATTCGTTTTTGACCTTCCCAGTGTTTGGTGTGAAATAGGAGCATAATGCATGTCCTATGAATGAACAAACTCAAGGGACTTAATGTTAACTCTACTACAAAAACCAAGCATAAATACCCAAGTGTTTGGTATAACAAAGTTGAGACCAAACATCCGGTTCCTTCATGCTTCTCTTGGGAGGCTATTTTCCTTGATTATCCACACCCTCACCTGCACTGGCTGCTTCAAGTTCTGGTTTCTCCAACACATTTTAAGAATGAGTAGCCATTCTTGATGCTAACTGTTCAGTATTTCAAAATGAAAAGTTGTACAAAGTATGCAGGCAAGCGCAGAGGTATGCATTGATCTCAAGAAGTCTGGACTGTCCCAATGTAATTTTCCCCATTACTTTACACTGTGGGTTCCCAGACGGGTTGGATGGGGCTCAATATTCTTCAGTTTATTCCATATTTTGCCCTGCCACCTCCTCAGCAGGTACGGAAAATGAGAACATCCAGCCTGGAACCTCAGGTCTGTGGACTGTGTATTTCCCCCACATCCAATCTTCATCCTTAAAAGGGTCTACTCTGTCAAGGACCCATCCTCTTGATTTCAGCTCAACAATCTTGCCTGCCCTGGCAGGACCTGCTCACATCAAGTTTGGATGCAGTGGTGTGTTAGGGGAAGAGGAAGATTAAATACTTCTCCTTGTTTCTTCTTGCCCTCCCTGAAACATTCAACTGAACTCTAACATTTAGTTTGGGGAAGAATTTTATCCTGAAGCCATCTGGCGAGACAGAGGAAATTTTTTTTTATATTCTGCTTTCCTTGGGAGTACTGGGCCAAGATAGACTCATGCTTGTCCCACAAAGAGGAGATGACAATGGGTTCTGGGGATATCTCATTGTAGGGCAGCGAGGTCAAGGGAAAAAGAGGATGGGAAAGTAGGATGTTGGTCTGTTTCCACTCGTCACCAGATTGGAGACTTCCTTATACACCAGCCTCTAAGGTCTCTCTTTCCACATGGGTAAATTTAGAGTAAGACCCACATATATCACCCCAGTTTAATGAGGTCAGGAGAGGAATAGTGAAAGTTTAAGCAGCACTGATGTGGAAATCATTATCAATAGAGTTCTCTATTAACAGACTCTTGACTGAGTTTTATAGGTTGATTTGTTTATGTAGTTTAGGGCACTCTGATCCATCTAAATGACTCCTAAACTGATTTGATCCAAGGTACACAGCACAATCCTTCTGCCTCTTCTTTCTCTCACATTTCTCACTTCTATAGAACACAACATATTTCAGTATATAACTGCACATCAAATAAAATTTATTTGGGGGTACATGGCATCTAATCAAACTTTGAGTCCTTGGCTAGGCACTTGGAATGTATGAAGCAAGAGTTTGGCTAAATATTTTTATATAACACTACAGAGTGAAATGTAGTAGTACCAATAAGGAATTTGGGTAAGTCTTTGAAGCTTCTTATCCTGAGCTACATTCACCTGTAGTGAAGAGAGAACACCCATTAGTGGATCACTTAGGTGGTGACCAAGAGACTGGGTGCTACTTTGCTTTCATACCTTATGAGTGGCCTTTCTGTGTCTGGGCTGTGGGTAGAAGCTGCCATGACGTCATGGCAAGTCCTGCTACTTTGAAGATGCTACTATATCACCCTTACGTATTCTTTTTATTTTTGTAAATTTATATACATTTATATGATCTCCTCTTCTGTCTTGGTGGGAAGCTCATTTTGTGATAGAGCAAAATGAATCAACTGGAGTGTCCATTAAATTACCAGTAAGATACACGAATAGGCTGGGTTGTTACTTCATGCCTAGGAAAAGGGAAATGGTCCTGAATTAGAGACTAGGTGCAGAAGAAATCAGGTCAGATACCCTGAGACCAGGGAAACACAAACATAACATGGATTTCTACTTTCTGTTTCAGGTATAATTCCAAGAAAATGTGTTTTTTCTACTTTACATCCCAAACTCAGGTAATGAGCTAGGAAAATTTAATGTAACTTAATAAGACAGTTGAAGAGAATAGGGTCTTTCAGTCTAGTTCCCCATTGCTGGACCTTCATCCCAGCTAAGCCACCACAAACCATAAAGGAAAAGTCTTGAGATGTCAAATAATTGGGTCTAGGCATACGTCACTTCTCCTTGTTTTACTTACTCCTGGCTGTATAACACAGAGAAGATTGTTACTCTCTGGAATTTTCTATCTATAAAACTATACTAAATTATATTACAGCCAAGGACTGACCTACTAGAGGGCAAGAGAGTGTATTTCAGCACCTCAACACCCCCATGCTACATTTGGGTTGCTCAACCTAAAGGTCATGACGCATGACTCTGGCCACAGAGCATAGTTTGTGTGGCTACAACGTCCTGTTGTGCCTCCAGCCCAAGGCCAGGAAATCTCCCTTCTGTTCTTTGTTGATTTTTTGTTTGCATGTGTTGTTTGTTTTCTTCTTTGTAGGTTATGAGGAGTTGGGGTAAAAGAGGAAGCCTGGTGATCTAGAGACCTTGAGGGAACTGGATTTCAGTTATGAGTCTGAGCACTTAGTTACACCAGATACAAGTGTGATTTGGGTATTGATGGGTGAGGAAGAGTGTGTCTGGCAAGAAAGGAGGAACAGACAAAGAAGAGAGGGTAACATAGGATGACAGGCAAAAGAATGGACCCTCCTAAGGGTCCTAGGACCCCTGCAGAGGGGTCCAGACCTGCATAGATCCATACAATTAGGAGCTGGCACCAGTAAGGGAATTTACAAGGGGCAGTTGGTCCTTCACTCCAGAGACTTCCCTTTATGGCCTGGCAGCCAAGTTCATGCGGGTTCTCCAGGTGAGGACATTGAGAGCTGCTGTCCAAGTGGCTGTGGAAAGCATGGCTGGCAGACCCCCCAGATTCCCAAGATTTCACCACTGTCCTTGGTATGTTGGCTAGGCCTGCCTCACTCTTTCCCCTCCTTCTGACTCTCAGCAAGGGATGCCAGCTTGTCTGTCCTGTCTGGGAGACTTCCGCTGTGTTTCTGAGAAATGCTGGCTATTGAGAAGCACCTCCAGGCCTCTGGTCCTCCTCTGGTTCAACCTAGCTATAGGAAGGCTGTTTGTTCCCTGTTTGCACCTTGACAGTAGGGAACCCACTCACCTGCTTCTCCAGTCTCCTCTCCCACCCCCTCTCAAAGCTTACTCAGCCTAGGCTGGAGTGCCCACCTAAATTTGCCAGGGCCAGGATCATCCAATTCAGAAACAAGGGGATGGATAACTTTGTAATTTCTGAGACCTTGACCTTTCTGAAAATTTCATTGTGTGTCTTTGCTAGTCATGGCTAACCTTCCTGGTCCCCATTTTTCCTCACTTTCAGTACTTCTGCCCCCTTCGTCAGGCCCTCATTCCATTGAACTCTGACACCACAGTGTCTCCTGGGAACAAATGCACTGAAACACTGCTGTTCCCACCACACCACACACACACACACACACACACACACACACACACACACACACACACACACAAACCCTTATGAAATCTACAGGGAAAAGTCATTGACTTTCAATTACTTCTCAAGACACTAATTTCTTCTTCCTTTTTAAGAAAATTATGTTACTACTATAGAAAAGAATACACAGTCTTTATTTTTAAAATCACACAACACTGAAAAGTACAAAAGAAGTAAAAAAAAAGCCTCCTCAGTATTTCATCATTAAAATAGCCCTTATCAATATTAGGTAAGATCATTCCTCTCAATGTATGGAGATAAGTATAATTTTTTTAAATGAGATCTTATTACTTTTTACTTTTAAAAAATCAAAAGGATTAATTTTGCTTGAATGTAGAAGAAGAAAAAGGCTATTATGAAACTTAAGGAATTGCTGAATAGCAGAAGAATGTTTCTTTTCCACATAAGACATTAATTCCTAAAAGAACCCTCTTTGTTTAGAGGGGTGGGAGAAAGGAGTTGCTAAACTTTATATGAGAATTACTATCTTTTAAAACTTTTATTTATTTTAGACTGTGGCTTTTCAGGCTAGAGCTTGTATTTTACATGTGTCTTTAAGCTACGTTCTTTAAAAATAAAATCCGAACTCACCAAGTGTTTAAACTATTATTTACATTTCTGCTTTGAAGCTTTTGCATTGTGCTTGCTGTATAAGCAGCACTAAAACTCCCCTGGCAGAGAGCTACCCACTAAGAGAAAAGTGTAAGGAAGAGACTAGAAGGATTAGATCTCTGGAGAAAACCCAATGGAAGGAAGGTAGTCTGGCTTTCTGCCTAATTCCCCTTTTCTTTTAGTAATAACAGTCTAATAACTTGCTTTAGCCAGGTTTCTAGAAAATTAGTCTCCTCACAAAAAACCTGCCCTGTACCATTGTATAGGGATGTTAATATTAAAATATTAACCCTTATTTTATTGACATTTATTTATGTATGTATGTTTGTATAAAATTACCTAAAAACTGGAGTAGGTAGGTGTCAGAGTAAGTAAGCTAAAAAGCGTTCAGTGCCAGAGCAGTACTAAGTTCAAAACACCACAGCTACACAGGTCTTCCAACCTTTACTCACATCTCTCTCTCTCTCTTAATATTTCAGGAGGTTTAAGAATATAAAGCAAGATTGTTTTTAAAGTCCTCATCTTCTCCTGTTCTTTACCGTCTCAAACTCCCTGACCCTCGTGCTTTCCAACCTCAGGAGAACTTTCCCTTTCATCCACACCACTTGATCCCGCCATCTTTGTCTCTCAATCCTCTCTCCGCCATTTCTCCCTTACCAGGGGGCTCAGGTGTTGTCATGACCCCTGCTGCACGCAGCCCCTTCTTTCTCAAGAATGTGCTTGCCCTTTCTCTTATCAGAGAGAGAAGGGAGGGGAGAAGAGCAGACAACATCTAAATGTCCTCTCACAAGAGGAGAGAGGCAGAGTCCTAAACCCCGCCATGCTGGTGAGTTGTGTCTAGTCGCACTAGCTTTGTGGCTGGACTCTTGGGAGAGGTGGTAATAAAGGGTGGGAGATGGGCTGTCTGAAACCTTATCATCTCTCTCTTGTTGACTTCTCTACTCCTGGGGGGCAGAAAGAGTGGGAAGTTAAATATGTGGCAATGGGGTAACCTTTTAATTAGTGTCCCCAAATATCAGAAAGAGTAGATTTTCCCCGCATTGACAAGCTTGGAGTAAGAGTCTATTTAGAGATTGTTTTCTGTGTTAGACCAAGGTTTCTTTGTTAATGATTCTGAGTTTGATTCCTCTGTGTGTGTGTGTGTGTGTGTGTGTGTGTGTGTGTGTGTGTGTAGTAGGGCTTTCAGTGGGGGTTGAATGGAATAAGAAAAAGAGGAAAACAATGAAAAGTATGTATCAGGTGCTTTTAAAAAAATCAGTGCGAACAAAAACAGCAAAGGGATGTCTGTGGCCAGTAGGATGCCTGTGAGCAGAGCTGGAGAGAAGGCGCTGCCCGCAGGGACCGCGTAGCAACAGAGCTCTGATTGGCTAGAGCTGTGCAAATAGGCCCTGAGCAAGGGCTGTGAGTCCCCGCTCCTGCAGGCAGCTGAACTGGAGCAGGTCCAAGCAGGCCCTGCGAGGCTGTGCTTCAGAGCGATCCAGAGTACAGGGGCTGGCTGACAGCAGTTGTGAGTCCTCATAGCATTTGGCGTTGTTAGCCCAGCACTTACCACGGCAGCCTACTGCCTCTGCCTGTTGCCCCTGCCTCCCATGGGTTGGACTTTTGTCCTCACAGACCATAAACTATTTGAGACAGGGTTTTACCTACCATGATAACACAGGCAGAGAATGTCTCTGAAAGAAAATAGGCCAGGGTGTCAGGAGGTGCCTGGCTTCTAGTTCTACACCAGGTATTAATTACTGTATACTCTATCATTGACACAAGATTCCCAACAGCTCAAGTAGATAGAAACAATTATCCCATTTTCCAGAAGAGAGAACTGAGTCAGAGAGAGGTCCGGGGATATGCAGTCTATAACTGTGTGGAGCCCATGTGGATGCTCAAATACCTGCTGGCTGACAGTAGCTCGGTGGACAATTAGATAACAAAGTCTTCTGGCCGATTTTGGCCTGAAATGAAAGCATTAGGATGAGCCAGTAGTTCCTATTATTTAAATAAAATACCAGGAGAAAAGATGGATAAAACCTCAATATTTTCAGTGGAAAATTAATAAATAATATGTGATAGATTCACAAATTAAATACTTGCAACTTTAAAAAGAATGAACTGGGCACACATGCATAAAAAGAATAAATTTCAAAAACATTGTTAACTGAAAAAAAATGATTTGTAAAACAATGCACGTGATCTGAATCATTTAGGGAAAATTTTTAAACATATAAAGCAATGCTGTCTATTGTCTGATATGTAAACCTGTAATAAGCTAATACAAACATGGACCAGAATGATACACATCAGATTCCTTTTTTTTATTGGAGTATAGTTGATTTATACACATCAAATTCTTGATGGCGACTGTCTCTGGAGAGAAAGGGAGGGGACTGGGATGGAAAGAAGAATAAAGTCCAGTAGTTTTCAACTTTAACTGTAAGATCATTTATACACACACACATATTTAAAAACTATCTGAAGGCAAAGTGACAGCAAGTAAACATTTCAAATATGAGTGGGTAGATGTATGTGTATATTATATTACCTCTTAACTTTTCTGAATTAAGAAAAAGAAAAAGGAGAGTCTTTCCTGCAGGCATCTTCATTCATGCCACCCTGCACATGTGATGCCTAGAAATTAATCCATGGGGTGATTGATCCTGGGAACCTCCTATAGTACCATGAGGGAGAGTAAGAGATGAAGATTTGTGTGCTATTTTGGAATTAAAAGAAAGTACCAGCAGTCAAGAGTCCTGTATTTCAGAGAGAAAAGAAACTGGAAGAAATCTTAAAGATGTTACTAAATGCTGTCTGATCTCCTCCCCCTTCCCTTCCCTTCTCAGCCAGAAAGCAGCCTTTATTAAGCTCCTTGTCTGTACAGGGATCCAGCCAACCTCAAGGGTCTATATATGTTAATGTAATTGCTACATTTTTCTAAATATTTCAAAAGTAATGTACACTTATCCGTGAAAACAAGTTCTCATTCTTTGCACCGTGTTTGCCTTTATGTCTCAGAAAATAAGAAAGGGCAAAGAACATCTGAGGTGGGAAGAGAGTAGAGGAATGTTCCAAACACACTGTACCCTGCAGACCAGAGTGGAAGGGAAATTACCTGCATGTCCCAAGTGGGAGAAAAGAAAGACAGAAGTAGGGCAAAGAGATCAGACTTACATGTCCTTATTTTCCACTCCTGGGATGAACCCCAAGGCCAGAGGAGACACGGTGGAAACTTTTAGGTAGGTATGGAAGGAACCTGAGAACATTTGGGGTAGGGGACCAGGGCCACCATTCCCCAAGCACAGCCTGGAGGAGCATGTGAGCCTCTTGGCAGAGCTGCTCACAAAACCAGAGTCAGTGTGTCCTGGGCAATAGCTTAGCAGTGCAACAGGGAAGTGCCTAGGTAGGAAAGCCCATAGCATTCTTTTTCTCCCACTACCCAGAACCCTGGTGGTGAGCAGTGTACCCAGAAATTCACAAATGCTCCAGAGAGAGGCCAAGGAGGTGCTGAGAAGGCTAAGAGGGTTGAGAAGGTGCCACATTGGCCCCACAGGCCACTTGAGACCAAGGGTCACCAATCCAGGGACCAGTCCAGACCATCTACACCACAGTGGAGAGTAGTGGGAATCCATGATGTCATTTTGGCTCAGAACACCCTCCTTTTCTTCTCCCATGAAGTCTCCTTAACTTCCCCTTAACCACCAGGTGCCACCCTGGAGAGGCGCAGTGGAAGGAGGGGAATTCCAAACAGCTCTGAGTCTCTCTGGGATAAGTGTTACTTAACTGGAGGAGACTGAGCTATCATTAGGTGGCAAGGTTGCGTTCCCATTAGCCTGTGCCATAGGGACTCATATAAGATCAGTCACAGAAGAATTTGAAAAGCTACATGAGCCACATTTCCTTTGTATATTTGAGCGCAGTGTGCATCAATTGGTAACCATGATACATAGTTCAGTTTTGTCCTCTATCACAGAATAAATATCAGAGATCCTAATCAAGGGAGGCACATAGAAAGGAGACCTGATAGGGCTATTTCGGAATTTAAATTCTCCGTGTTTGTTTCATTACCTCTTTAAATCCTCAATAATTGTGAAAACATTAATTTTGTTTGTTTGTGTTAACTCAATGTTATGGCTCAAAAGGCTGTGGTAGGGCTTCCCTGGTGGCGCAATGGTTGAGAGTCTACCTGCCGATACAGGGGACACGGGTTCGTGCCCTGGTCCGGGAAGATCCCACATGCCGCGGAGCGGCTGGGCCCGTGAGCCATGGCCACTGAGCCTGTGCGTCCGTAGCCTGTGCTCCACAACGGGAGAGGCCACAACAATGAGAGACCCACATACTGCAAAAAAAAAAAAAAAGGCTGTGGTAGAAGATATGGAGTTTAAATTTGGAATAGGGACTATGGTTAATAGATATAAATAGAAATATGTTTTCCACTGTGTACATGTACACACATATCCACATGCAGAATACACAAATGAACCAGACGTATGCTCTGACACTAAGCTGCTGGGAAATTACCTGGACTCTAGGATCAGCAGGAGCCTGAGTCCAAAATTAAGCAGGCAGTTAATGAGCTCAGCATCCGTCATCCCTGGCATCCCTGTAATTCTTTGCTGAAATGAAATGGAAAATAGGGCCTAAAAGAAGCTTGGCTCTAAGCAGGTAAGGTTTCATCATTTGCCTGGTCTCAGGGGCTCTCTTGCAAGGACAGCAAGCCCACCCAGATGGGACAAGCTTTGCAAACTCAAGCAGCCTTGCCCGTGGTGGGTGTGGAGACCATGACCCAATCCCCTGGCTGCAGGGGATGTTCTAGCACACCATCTACCCCCACCCCTTTCACTGACCTGGGCTGTGGGATCTCCAGGCCATCAGATGAGCGCCTTTCTCAGTTCTGACCCATGGGCTGTCCTAAGCTGAACTCTGCTCAGCTCCATCCTTGCTGCTCCCTGCTCCCTGCAGAGTGAGCCCGCCCCTTGCTGGCTCAGCCTTCCCCTGCAATATTTGGTTTAAGTTACTTCTTTGAACTTTGCTCTCATTATTTTTGGACGATCATTTGGTCTGGAAGATTTTCTTGCCACGGGTTCCTTCTGTTCTCCCTCCTTTTCACTCTCTTGGATGTACTTCCCAAGGCCTCTTTTCACAGTTCCTTTGGGGTGGTTTTTATTACTTTCATGCATCTTAATCTAAGTAGGAAGCATTGTCATCCCCCCTGAACCCCCATATTCCTGCTTGTTTAGTTGTTACAGGAGCTGTTCAGTTTAAAGAGCTGGGGGGACTCTGCTTCTCCTGCAGCTCATGACCCAGTTCATGGAATGGCCTTTTCTAGTTTGGTGTGTGAGAAAAGAAGTTCCACTGTCATCCTGTGCTCCCACACCCCACTTCCTACTCTCAGGGGCAGAAACATAGATCTGGGGCTGCCCTTCAATGGTCAAAGATCCAATGGCACAATGTCTTTCTCTCCCCCATGTTAAATAGAAAGACTTTAATATGGTAGTTGAATTGATTTGGGTGCTTTGAGCTGCAAGAATACATCTCAACTGGTTTGAACAATTAAAAAAAACATGTTATCTCCCATAATAAAAGTCCCTGGGCAGAGAAATTCCAAGATTGGCTAAGTCAGAGCTCAGTGACATCAACAAGGTTCTGGTTCTTACCTTCTTTCTGGTCTGCAACCCTCACTGTATGATCTCATCCTTGGGCTAACTAAGCTACTGGATTCTACTGCAGTCTTACCCAGATACCACAATGTCTAACTAGCTGTGAATTTTTGCAGGTTACTTTGTCTCTCTGGACCTTTATTTTCTCATCCAAAATAGCAATAATTAATAACAACCCCCTATATAGTGATTATATGCCAACCAGTCTTCTAAGCCTTCACATATGTCTCTACACTTAATCTACACACAATGCAGTGAGGTAGGTACTATTATTTTTCTCACTTTAAAATGAGGAAACTAAGGCACAGAAAAGTTAAGTGAGCTGCCACAGTCACACAGCTCATAAGGAGCAAAGCTGTGATCTAAGTCTTTAGAGTTCATGACCTAACTACGCATTTTACTGTCTCTTAATGAAACAGTCAATAAAAATATTGTTTACCTGTCCATGGACTGAACATGATTAAATAAGATAATACAAGTCAAGCATTTAACAGAGTGACATGAGCATAACAAGTACTCAGTGAACACTAGGTAAAAAGTCTACAGTCACCTCAAGTGTATGGTTGAGAGAGTTAAATAACCCCTTACTGGTTTTCCCTTAGACCAAACCACTCTCTGTGCTACTTCTTGTTCTAAACTGACCCTTAGATTACTTGTAACTCACTTCTTATACTTTCCTAGCTCTTAACAGACTGAGGCAAAACCTCAGTGAGTACAAAGTTACTTGATCTACAGACTCAGCCCGTATCTACCTGGCTGTGACCTTGGGAATCCTTTGCAAGTCTTTTCTCGGGTGTAAGGAAATTCCCCATTGCCATCAAACCATACTGGTCTTAAACCTGTTTCTGCAGCCATATAGTTCTACATTTCATTTGTTTCTCCTTAAAAATCATGAGATATTGGGACTTCCCTGGCAGTCCAATGGTTAAGACTCTGTGCTTCCACCACAGGGGGCACAGGTTCTATCCCTGGTCAGGGAACTAATATTCCGCATGCCAAGATCCCACATGCCACACAGTGCAGCAAAACAAGCAAACAAAAAAAAAAACCAACTTAAAAAAAAATCATGAGATATTTCATGATAGAGAAAATCATAAAGAATGATAAAACATACACACACTTGTACCATCACATGTACTTTTTAAACCTTAATATCATTGTGTATTTCAGGCCTTTTAAAAAATAAATAAAACATTAAAGGTACAGCTGAAACCCCCTTCCCTCCTTACCTTCTCCTTTTTGGTAACCACTCTCTTAAATATACGTATCCCACCTGCACAGGTTTTTATATTTTTAGTACATTTTTGTAGAAAACATTTATTATTATTTTGTGTGTTTGGTAACTTTAAAGGTAAGTGGTGTCATAATGTATGTAAGATTCTGGAGCTTGCTCTTTTTAAAATCAATGTTTATTTTCACTAATTTTGCATTTGCTCTTTTCATGCTTCTTTTTAAAATCCTCATTTTTTTCTCCTTCCCTGCCTTCAGTTGTATTAATATAGCGGTAGCTATTCTTCCCTCCTCCACCACCTTTTCTCCACTTGGCTTCTGGTTTAGAAGTTAGGTTGTATTTCTGCTGTTCTAATGGTCACTCATACATTTTTAATACACATACTTAATATACACATTTTTTCTAAGACCTAAATTTGCTCATTATCTCTAGCACCCTCTCAAACAAGACAAGGATATCAGTGTGTTCTAACTGCTCAGCATTCCCACCACCAACATTTTTTGGCGCTTATTATCTAGACTTACATCCCCACGTTTTTAATGCAAAATTTATTTTTACACTGTTAGTAATTAATGGACTTACTGAAATACTTTACAACTCTTTCTATCTTGTTTCCAATTCTTCCCTCTAATTTCACTTTTCTCCTTTTTGAACTACATACATGGGTCCATGAGTAGTAAATTTC
The DNA here is from genome assembly GCF_964270905.1 of Leucopleurus acutus. Taxonomy (NCBI): domain Eukaryota; kingdom Metazoa; phylum Chordata; class Mammalia; order Artiodactyla; family Delphinidae; genus Leucopleurus; species Leucopleurus acutus. The sequence goes on from NC_139149.1 coordinate 98,887,918, forward strand.
CTTGTTCTTTATGTAGCTGAATGTGTCCTTGTTTTGCCCTCACAGTTGAATAATAATTTAGGTGGGTATGGAATTCTAGGTTAACTTTTTTTCCATAGTGCTTTGAAGATATTAACTCATTTGTATAGAGGTCTCATGTGGCATGGCTGATGACCATTCTTTCATCAATCTTATTGTTATTCCTTTGTAGGTCAGCTTTTAGTATTTATTTCTTATGTTCTACAGTTTCACTACTGCATAAATAGATGTGATTTCACTTTTATATGTTCTGTTTGCACTTTATGTGAACTTTTAACCTAAGGATTCATGACTTTATTTCTCAAAATTTGTATCATTCTCTGTATTTTTCTTTTCCTGGAACTCCTAATCAGACATATGTTGTAGCTTCTCAATCCATTTTCCATGCCTCTTAACTGTCTGTCATATGTTTGTATATGTATGTATAATTTCTCATTCTATCTATATTTTGTTTATTTCTCTGAGTTTTATTTTTCCATTGTATTAGTCAATTTTCCAGAGAAACAGAATCAATAGCATGTAGATAGATAGATAGATAAACAGAGATTATAAGGATTTGGTTCACACAATTATGGAGACTGGTAAATCCAAATCTGCAGTGTGAGCCAGCAGGCTTGAGACCCAGAAGAGCCAATGGTGCAGAGGAAGTCCAAGGGACAGTCTGTTGGAGAATTCCCTCTTACTTGGGAGAGGGTTGAACTTTTTCTTCTATACAAGCCTTCAAGTGACTAGATAAGGCCCACCCATATTACAGGGGAAAATTTGCTTTCCTCTACTGATTAAAATGTTAATCTCATTCAAAATCACTCTCACAGAAACATACAGAATACTTTCGACTAAATATCTGGACACCTCATGGCCCAGTCAAGTGGACACATAAGATTAACCATCACACCCATTTACATACTCTCTTCTTGACAGTACCTAGCTTACAGTTTATTCCATTTGTTGAGTAATTTTTTTCAATATTATAAAATGCTATACGTTTAGTATCACAGTTTACTATTGTTTAAATATCGTCTTACATGCATCTAATTTTTGCTTCTTTCATCATTCTTTGTTTGATCTTTCCATTTTTTTCTTATTGTTTTTATTATTCCTTTATCTCTTTGACAATCCTAAACACTTACTTTTAAAGCATTTCAGATTGTTCTATTATTTTAATTTAACCTGAGGTTAAGTTATTTTTCTATTTTTTATTTTGTTAGGTACCTATCTTAATATTCCTCATGTATTTCAGAATTTTGGTTTACAGGTTCACCTTGTATGAGCCCATTTCAGAACCAGGTTATATATGGGCAGCTTGGAATTTCCATCTTTGTGTGAAATTAGGGTTATTACAGATTTAATCTTCAATCCAGTAGGTGTCTTGACCCAGGTCTTAACTCAGTTCTGTCTTCTCCTGCTTCCCTAGGCATGTAGTTTTATATAAGCTATAGACTCAGGTTGCTGAATTTTCTCCAGCCTCTTTATGACTTGATAACCAAGGCAGAGATAAGGCTCTTTATACTCATTATCCCACTAGCCGTATTGAATATGCAGCTGTCTCTGCCTGTTTTTTTGACCTGTGGCTTCACCAGGCTGGAGATTCAGCCACATCTACATGTCTGGTATTTTATTGATCACTGTGATGTATCCAAGCAGAGTGAAGGCCTCAAGATGTGAACCAACAATACCATTCTGAATAAAATTCCCCCATTTCTATTGTTTTTCAAGCTCTATTGTTACAGTTTTTCTAGTGTGTTTGCTCCATGTTCTCAGCATTCTCTGGAGCCTTATAATGAAAACAGAACCTTTAATCACCTCCCCACCTTTTCCAGTCAAGTCCCCAACAAGAAACAGATGACATACTCAAATGGGGTAATTCAGGAAAGTTTAATAAAGGGACTACTTTCATGGGTGTGGTCAGAGTTAAGGAAAATCAGAAGGGCTTGGTGAAGCTCCCAAGACTAGCAACAGCAGGAACCCAATACCACCCTAGGCTTGAAGAAGCAAAGAGAAAGGAAGCTGTTAACAGAACTAGTAGAAAGTTAGAGCTGTAGCTACAGGAGAGAGCTGCTTGGCAAGAGTTGTGTCCTTTAATAGAGAATCATGGTGCACTGCCAAACCTTAGCCAGACAAGGACAGGGGCAAAGGAGCAGATACCCCAAACTCCTCCCTGTCTCTGATCTCTTGTTGGTTCTTCCCATTGGCCAAACCCAACTGGAAGCCAGATCACAAGGGGCCCCTTAACATAGTCACAAAAGGTCAGCCTCTCAAGGCACACAGCAGGGTAGAAAAGGGTAAAGAGTGGATCTGGATGTGGTAAACAGAGAATATACAAAATATCGCCTATCCCAAGACTACAGGTTTCTCAAGTCACCTCCATCTTAAAAATGCCTAAATAAGTCTTCTTCCTTTTTCACGTATCCCTCTTTAGCTACTGCCTTTGTGCCCTTTTTCTTTCACAAGTCATTTCTTGAAGGAGTTATCTGAATGCACTGTCTACAATTTATTCACATTCACTCTCAACCTTCTATAGTCCAGTTTATGACTTTATAAACCCTGAAATTTCTCTCAAAGAAATTACTGATTTCCTGCTGAATTATAAACTCAATCCACACTTCTCAACTCTTAATGACTTCATTGAGGCACCTCTTTCCTAAAGTCCCCTCCCCTCTTGGTTTCTGTGTGACTACTTTCTCCCAGCCCTTCTTTTATGGGACTGAAATGGCAGCACGTAGGAGAAGCAGCTACCTGGGCTGAAGAAAAAGCATCTTTGTAAGATCTGAAGGCTCCAAGGCAGTGAGGCCAGCCATGGCTAGAGGTGTGGTGGAGGGGTGAGGGTGAAGAACACGTCCCAGCAGAAGAAACAGCGTGTGTGATGGCCATGACTTCTTTTTTGCCATCAGTAGCTATACAGTTGACCACCCAGCTCGACAATGTCCCTCTTCGGAATGGGAACAGCTAAAGTGATCTGGAAGGAATGTAATTTTCCATAACAAAGACATATAGTATCCAACAGAGGTATCTGTTTTGTTTTGTTTTTTCTTTATTAGACTATCATTGGTTTACAATGTTGTGTTTGTTTCAGGTGTACAGTAAAGTGAATCAGTTATACATATATCCACTCTTTTTCAGATTCTTTTCCCATATAGGCCATTACAGAGTATTGAGTAGAGTTCCCTGTGCTATACAGAGGTGTCTGTTTTTTAAAATACATAAATCCTAGCCTTCCATCGACACTCTGTTCATCTGATGTCACCTCTTCACCCAGACCACTTCTTCTTCCTTTCAGAGCCTCTGAAGCAGTATCAGCTGACAGTACCCTGTCCTGTAGGACATCAAAACTACAGCATCCTAAGCAAAGACAGGGAGGTCAGTAAGTCCTGCAACCCCGTGTTGCCCCTTCATTCCTCTGACACCTGAGAGATGCAAGAAGAGAGAAGTAAGGTAGAAGAAGATATGCTGAAGACTGAGCAAGCAGGTGGAATTCAAAGTCCTCTTTCTTTCCAAATTAAAGAGACATATTCTCTGCCAGGGCTTCTAGGCCCTGATAGAGCAATAAGTCAAACACAAGCATTCATCTCCTTGCAAATGGGACCCACCTCCCCACTTTGGAGCACAGACAGAATACAGTTGAGAGGCCCAATGGAAAAGCTGAGTATGGCTCAGCAGACCCACACAGGCCTTTGCCTCTAGATCCCCTTGCGTTCCCTCCCCAGGAGTGCTTGACAAATCTATGAGGCTGTCCAAGGAATGCAACTGTCTCAGTCATTCGTTACCAAGGCTCAAAACCACCGGGCAGGAAGAGCAGACAGAGAGAGCTGGGTAGGATCTGTCTCCAGTGAGGTTTGGAAACAGGAGATGCCCCTGACTAGGCAGGCTGAATTGATGTGGTCTGGCCTAGGAGCAAGGGAATGGACAGAATGACCTTCACAGCTCGCGGCCCAGCCCGGTGGGTCTATGAAAAGAGACGTTTGATTCATTCTCGGGCTCTACCCAAGTGACGCTGAAATATTCCTAGACAGTTGCCAGGAGAGTCAATGGTTGGTGAAACAAAGATCCAAGAGCCAAGATTCCGGGTTTCAAGCCATTCCCTACAGCCCCCTTATGTGTTTTCCTTTGTCTGCTTGCTGATTCCTCTTCTCATAAACTGTAAGACCCCTGAGGGCAGAGGCTCTTTCCCCTTTCTGCCCCCTCCCGCCAAGCTGTGCTGGGTTGCCTTAAGAAGAAGAGTTACTGTCTGACCCAAGTTCATTTCTCTGAGTCGCAGCTTGTCAGCCACAGGACTATGGAGAGGATGAGCGGATCAGCAGTGGCAAAAATGATGACGAGGAATAAAGCCTGGGATTATGATGATTACTCATTTATGGTCTTCCTATTTATATTCCACTCTGATGTCCACTAAAGAGAAAGGGGATTAGTTAATAAAAAAAAAAAAAGACATCTTGCCATCCCAGACTCAGAAAATCAAATCTCTTACCTAGAAGAAAATTTCATCAAATAAGAAGGTTAAGTGGGGACCCAAAATCTGGTCCCCACCCACATCTGGGCACGTTGGTACCCTGTTGAGGTAGCTCTGTGCAGACAGACAGAGAGGTTGTCTGTTGGAGAGGTCGCTGGAATTAGTCAAGCAGGGAGAGTCAGAGAGAGAGAATCGAGAAAGCTCTCCCACAGGATGAATTTTTGAGTACAGATTTGTGAATGAAGGGGAAAGTCGTAATAAGGAGAGGCCAAGATGCTTCTCTGCAGATTGTTATGATGGGCAGTGAGTGGAATGCATGGAGGCTGAGGCATGCAGACAAGGACCAGGAAGCATTTTAGGAGAGCTGCAAATGGTGAGAGGTGGGTACATGGTGAAATTGGGCTGGGGAAGTAAGGGTGTGGAGAGAGGTAGCTCTTAGAGCTCACACTGAAGAGATTGGGTTTAATACAAGGGGACATGTGCAGCCAAGTTGGAAATCCACCCAGACATCTGTGGAGGCATGCAAGAAGTTATGGTTTCTCAAGGAGAATCATGGGGACTCTGTCTGAGGGTTTATAGTGCAGGCAGATCAAGGGGAGAAGGAGAAATGCTTCCTCAAAAGAGCTCAATCAGGCGGAGGTGGGATTAGCCGCCAGCAAGTGAGAGCATGCACCTCTAATCAAGATTTTAAAAGAGATCTCCCCAATCCTAGAAAAGGAACCAAAAAAAAAAAATAGCACTCTTTGAGTGGGAATGGATATAAAAAGTCTTGCTTTAACATCTGTAAGTTACATCTGATAACTCAAGTGTGTGGAAGAGAACACTGGGAAGGAAGGGGGTTAGAGGAAAGTCACTGCATGATGTCCTTTATTGTACTGGGCACCTAAGACTAAGAGCTGGTGTGAGGGCTGGTCCTTGGTGTTTGATGGCTGCCCTATACCCACAGCACAGGCAACCCATGGTATGGAACAGGCTCATTTCAAAATCCCATTTTCTCCAGTCTGCTTTAGTTCTACAAGCAACTTTTTGATGTCTATGTCAAGCCAGACACAGTTTTGGGTACTGGGAAGCACCAGGATGGATATATCTGCCCTAGAAGAGATGCTTGCATTCTAACAAGAAAAGTGGAAACTAAACAAGTAAACATATAAAAATAAGATCATTTCCACTGGTGCCAATTACTATGAAGGAAATAAAACATCTAGACTGAGCAGGGAAAGAAGTGGCCTTGCTAGGAGTGGCGGGCAGCATGGGGGTTGGGGGCATGGGCAAAGTCCTGCCCAAGTAGGTGCTCTTTGTGCAGAGACTGGAATAGCACTAACTGAACAGCCAAAAGACATAAGGAGAGGCTTCCTGGAAGAAGAAACAGGCTTCTCAAAGCCTTAACCTGAGGCTGGGATTTATAGAAAGCAAATTAATAAGATGATAGTCACTGCTAAGTGTTCAGTGTCCAAAGAGTGAAGGCTGTGTCTAAGATGTTACACATACAGATGGAAATGGAGGAGAGAAAAATAAGATTGAATGCTTAAATGGACTTAACAGTAGTCAAGATTGAGAGAGAGACAAAAAGAACAGGACAGCCGGTGAGCAGCATGTTTCCTGTGTGTGTAACTCTCCTAGTTAATTAGCTTGGGCTCATGGGGCCTGTAAGAGTGTGGTCACCGAGCTCATGCTTGAATGCTGCTCTGGGGTACTGAATTCCAAGACCCTGAGCACCAGCTGAATCTGTCTCCAGGAAAGCAGTTTAGAGGAGCGGAGAGAAAAACACAGTGAGCGAATGCCTGGGGCCTCCCTCTCTCCAAGGTGGTGATCACTGCCCATGCTTTCAAGGTCTGTTTTTCCACAAGATGGTCAGAGCCTCAAGGCACGTGGCTACACTCAGTGTGTGTCCACAATGTAGCATTGTGGCCATAAGGAAGAGAGCAGGGATTCTCTTCACACCCTCAACCACTGTTATTATTTTAAATAAAGGAAATAGAAAGATGGCTGGCACTGAACACAACTCATTCCTAAGATTTCTGAGCTCCAGGCCTGGCTGTCCCACCAACTCTCCATGTTTCTCTCCCCCTGTGCATTTTAGTTTACCGTATGTAAAGCTAGGAGACTGGAAGTTGATTTCTAAGGGCTCTTCCAGCTCTGGCAGTCTCATAAAATATAGAAGGTGTATTATTAGAGGAGATACATGGGAACCCTTAGCAGCTACAGCATAGCAACATCAAAAACCAAAAGAAGCAGGGAGATCAGATACATTGGTTAGGAAAGTATTTGACTGCAAGTAACATAATGTAACAACAATAGCTTAAGTTAAAAGGGGTTTATTTTTTCTCTTATAACAATGAGCTGAATTATTCTAACACAAGGTCTATGCTGAGTAGGAAAGAAGTAAAGTTGGGCCAGAGGGGATTGGTTATCAACTAGTGTACTTGAGAGAACAAAGATATGTGATGCCATCCAAGACTCCACTCAAGTAGTAGAGCAAGAGCAAAGGAAAACTAGTTGTGGTCAATAAGGGGAGTAAGTGGTTTCAATATCAGAAGAAGAGTTCTGGGAGATAAGAACACTCAGAGGGTGGTTTGAGAAGAGGTTGCTGAAGTGCAGTGAGAGGGACAGGGCACTAACGATTACTCTTCTGGGCCTTGATCCTTTCTCAGCACCCCCTGGAGACCCCACCTCCTGACTGGTCCCAGCACACCCCCCTTTCTGCCTTACCCAGAAAATCACATCTACAACAATAAGAAAGAAGAAGTGGGAAGTGGTGAGAACAAAGGAGCAAGGCACCAGTAACAGCCTGCCCTGAATATTGGGTACCCAGCTGGAAGATGTAAAGCTGAGAAGGAAAGCAGGCTGGCAGAATTGAATGTTGGTACCTCTCAGGGGGTGGCAAAATTATAACTGGTCTGGAAGCAAGAGTGAGGATCAGGGAGAATTCACCTCACTGTATGCAGGGACAACAAATAAGCAAACCCAGCTGCTCCCTTCCTGCCGAGGGCTTCTCTGTGCTCCAAGGACCAGTTTCATCCTGGCTATGAGAAGCTCTTCAGAGCCCGTCTGTCATGACTTGTCATGACTGCCATGCCATGATGGGCTTCAATGGCCATTTCTCCTGCTTTTCTCTCTTCGGAGATCTTAACCGCCACTGCCTCTGTCACTCCAACTATTGAATGCCACCAAAATCACAATTTTTTAGAGAGCTCCAAATAGGATAGCTTACTCTCAGCATTAGAGAACCCCTAAAATACGAGGACATAGAATATAAATTCCATGAACCTTCATAAATCATTAGCCCGCTGGAACAGAAGCATCATAAGGGCCAGATTTTGCTCTTTGCTCACTGCTGATTCTCAATAATAAGATCAAGGCCTGGCACATAGTAGGTGCCTAGTTAATATTTCTTGAGTGTTTTCTTTTTATATTGGGGTATAGTTGATTACCAATGTTTTATATTGGGGTATAGTTGATTAACAATGTTTTATATTGGGGTATAGTTGATTAACAATGTTGTGTTAGTTTCAGGTGTACAGCAAAGTGATTCAGTTATGAATATACATGTATCCATTCATTTTCAAATTCTTTTCCCAGTTAGGTTGTTAACATAATATTGAGCAGAGTCCCCTGTGCTATACAGTAGGTCCTTGTTGGTTGAATATGAGCAGCTATGTCAGTATATTTGTGTGTCACTCCAGTGTTACACCCCATAATATCCCTCCCTGTCAATAATCAATCATCCTGCCAAAGGCCAGTTACCTTGACCCTTTCGTGCCTCAGGTGAAGTTTCTATCCATTCAGGGTAAGGGGAGATCTCTTGCTCTTCATGACCCCAATGTCCCAGGAACCTTACCATTTATAGAAGTTGTCCTGATTCTCCCAGAACCCCACAGGTTCTCAGGGGCCCAGTATCTAGCATTCAAGCACAATGCTTCCCTCTGGGGCCTGGAAGACAGCCACACTTGCCCCCTGGAGGTCAGAATGGTTTCAGAGCCTTCCAGAAGCCAGCTCCTGAGTTATTCTCCAGGCTCTTCCCTTCTGCCACTCACTTGTGCTTTGCACAAACACTTTGGTCATGACTTATATTATGAGGCAGGAAGGGATCAAGGGAGTAGGGAGCCAAGGGTCTCAGGTCTCCAGTGACTGGGCAACCCAGAAGAAAGTGAAATCCAGGCAAATAAGAACCATCTCCTCCCAGCACTCCCACTCCCCCTTTTCCTCATGGAAACAAAGTGGATATGAGGTGAAACATCTGCTTTGCTTTGAGTAGACTTCATTCGTCTTTTCTCTCTCTCCTCAGCTTTAACCCTCCCTCTACCATTGAGAAGCTATCGTGTCCTCCACACTTAATCCATCTCCCTGGGGATAACGAAGGTAGTCTCCCTGAGGGGTGTTCCCTTGTTTACAGACTACCTGGGATGACTTGTCCCTCCTCCTCTCTTTGGCTACCGTGTGTCTGAACTGAGCTCAGAGAATTAAACAATGTCTGCCCACTTCATTCATTCAACAGTTGTCTACTGGAAGCAAAGTACATGTCCAGCACTGTGCTAGCTGGAGACACAGTGACAAACAGAATAGACGTAGTCTTTTGGGAGATTATATCCCTGTGCAGGGGACAGGGGAAGGAGTAAACCCATAAATAAATGTCATCACAACCTGTGGTCAGTGCTTAATTAGGCAATAACTAGAGTTTTGTGAAAGATAATAATGGGGTCAAAGTCACAGAAGGTCAAGGGAGGTCATGGAAGTCCAAGAAGGTCACACAAGGCTTTTCTGTAGAGAAGACATTTAAGCTGAGATATCGAAGATGACATGGAGATAGAAATAGTTGGAAAGAAAGAAGTGAAGAGGACTTTGAGAAGAAAACATACAGAGAAACAACTTTAAGGGAACAAAAAGAGTTTGGAGTTTTCTAAGAATTGTATAAAAAATAAAAAATTATGTTGACATAAAACAGAGCATCTGGTTCTTGGTGAGTGAGGCAGTAGACAGTGACACAGTGAGATCAGAAGGCAGGCAGCCTGGAGAGGAGCTTAGGTGCACTGAGAAATCACTGAAGAGCTCTGAGGAAGGTCATGTGTACCTTGAGAGAAATCCCTGTATCATCTTAGAGTGACTCAGTTATCCAACCCAGTGCCAGCCCTCAACCTCCATTCTCAATTCCCACCCTCACTCCCAGTTCCAGCGACCAGAGGGAGTCACTATCATGTTGAATTATTTCACAGATTCTTTACTCCTCTGATAGAGGCAATAAAGAGATACAGTTTAAATCAGTCCATTTGGCAACCTCTGAGAAACTGGAAAACTTGGTCAATGATCAACACTCAGCAAAAATGAGATTTTTGAATTATTGTTAGAAGCTTCAGTGATTCAGCCTCTCCCTGTTCCCCATGACTGTGAATAATCCCAAATTTGTTATAGGACCGTACAGGCCTTCTTAGGCCAGAGGATGTTTGCCAGATATTTCTACTCTGGGTGGTTACAAAATCAACATCTAATAACAACTCAGACCTCTTGGGGTCAAAGGCTCATACTACACCCAGATGTGCAGAGAAAGTGTGGCTTCTTCATGTTTCTATAACCGATATGATCGTCCCCAGATGCCCACGTGTGTTGAGAAAAGAAAAAAGTAAATGTAATCCAATTGGGTCATTTCAGTCAAATGCAATAATTTAAACAATGCTTTTAAGTAAAATGCTCAGGTTCTCAAACTTTGACTTTTTTTATTGAAGTGTAGTTGATTTACAATACTGTGTTATTTTCAGGTGTACAACACAGTGATTCAGTTATACAGATATATGTATATATCTGTATTCTTTTTTCTATTATTTTCCATTATAGTTTATTATAAGATATTGAATATAGCTCCCAGTGCTATATAGTAAATCCTTGTTATTTATCTATTTTACATATGGTAGTGTGCATCTGTTAATCCCATACCCCCAATTTATCCCTCCACCCCCCTTCCTTTTTAGTAACCATAAGTTTGTTTTCTATGTCTACAAGTCTGTTTCTGTTTTATAAATAAGCTCATTTGTACTATAATTTAGATTTCACATATAAGTGATATCTTTGTCTTTCTCTGTCTGACTTATTTCACTTAGTATGATAATCTCTAGGTCCATCTCAGACTTTGACTTTGTCACTCTCCTGTCCTTTCCTTTCCCAGTATGGTTTTTATGCATATGAGCATGGCTTATTATGTCCAAAAATCAGTGGGAAGAGAAGAGGTTCTTGAATCCACATGGTGTCCCCTGAATCCTTGTTGACCATTGCTATAGAAAAGGACCTTTTAGGAAGATTTTCTATCCTGGGAGATCTGCTGACTTTGGCTATTCAGGGCATTAGCTGGTAGAGCTCATGGTTTAATCTTTCAGCCCACAATCCCTCCCTGGTTGGCCTGGCCCTACCTTGGCTCCTGCTGTCTCTATGGATATATTGCTGAGGTCTAGCTGGAACTTCCTCTGGTTTTGACTCAGGTGACGCATTCCATAGCTACAAGTCTCTTTAGCCCTGTTGCATAAATCCACTTCCATTCCCTCAGTAAGCTCCTTTTCAGCCTCTTAGCCAATTTCTCATTCCCACTTGCAAGCCTGAAGGTTCACATCCTGCTCATGTTACACAGGAATCTAAGACACCTTGAGAGAACAAAATCCAGGCTTTCTCTCTCCCAAACTAAGGGGCATCAACAGTTTGATTTTGTTGTGGCCACCCCTGGGTTGGTGCTTTTCAGGTGAGCCTCTCCAAAAGACAGGGGAGATGTTTTGCTGCCTTCAAACTTTATTATATCTAGATACTTGGGATGCCTAAATCCTTGCCCCACCTACCATCCCATCTCCTGCTCAGCATCTCCCTTCTCTTCTCTCTTTTTCTTCATTTCTTTTTCCCAGAGTCCCTTGAAGAGCAAACACAAGTGGTCATTTTCTATTCTATATATTCCTTCAATCCCAGTTACCTATCTTAGAATCTTACAGGATTCTTTACTTGTGTTCCTCCCTTTGTATCATCATTTGTGGCATAAGGTTGAATAACGAGTGCAATCTAAAAACTGTATCTATTGGATCTCGAGCCTTGAAGCATTTTCTTTTAAATGGTGACAGACAACTTCTGTTCTTTCTCTGTAGGTCCAAATACATTATCAAGTCTAGAGGAAATAATATTTTGCAAATCTGGTTTATTGGTTTTCAGTATTCATATAACCATTGAAAAAAAGTTTTTTTTAAGTCGTATGACTACAAAATGGCATGCAAATGCTTAAAATCTGCAAATTTTAGAAGGATGGTGTACTTGACAAATGCTTGAAGGTAGGGAGGGTGGTCAGAGAAAGGTGGAAGGAAGTGACTGCATGCTGAATTCCTTGTACATTTGGGGGATATGAAAATACATCTTAATTTTTTCAATGAAGAAATAGAGGTTTTCATAAATTGTTTAAAGTAATAAATATACCTAATGGAGGCGTTACTAGAAATAAGCTAAATTTCTCATCTATGACAGTATCAGAAGATGCTATTTAAGGCTAAAAAATTAAAAAAAATAGAGGTAAAATCATGTAATTTACATTCATGGAGATAACCAGCAGAAGCTCTAAAAATAGAAAACACTCTAAATGTTTACCTTTGAGGAGTAGGACTGTGGGGAAAATTCGTTTTACTTTTCATTTTTCAATTTCTCTGAATGATTTATTCCCCACTGAGAACATCCTCATGGAGAGGTAATAATTGACACAGGTCTCAAAGATTGAAACCATAGGAGACAGGAAGTGGGTGCTATGGGGGCTGAGGTAGGCTGTCCTCAGACCCAGAGGATTGGTCTTGAGGAGTGTGCACTGCAGTGTTCTAAACGCTCTTGGAAAGTTGTTGCCCAACAACATTACACTTCAATTATTTTTACTATCCTCCACCTCAAGTCTCCTAACCACACAAAGAAACTCACCTAAATCCCCAAGCCACTTACCCAGACTCAACATGCAAACATTTCCATGAGCTGAGACAGAGAGAGGTAAAATAATAAGTGTTTGCTATGTCCTTTCTTTCCAAATGCGTCCAAAGCACTTGTTTTCACTTGCACATTGAGTACCAAAAGGTTGGGCGGCCATTCCTTTCCTCTCTGGAGACTAGGAATTTTACTTTTAGCAAAGGTTTTAATTCCCTTAAAATTCCATTTCAACAAATTATGTAGAAGAACCCTAGTGTGTGTTGTAAATTTTGCATATGCAGCAAATTGTGATTTTTGGTTAACCAGCATCAGGGATAGAGCAGGGTTTTTTAACCCTCTGACCATCTTCACTCATCTTCCCCACCCCAACCCCCTGCCTCTGGCAATCACAAATCTTATATCTAAGAGCAGGGTTTTTTTGTTTGTTTGGGGGGTTCTTTTTAGGTTCCACATATAAGTGAGATCATATGGTATTTGCCTTTCTCTGACTTATTTCACTTAGCATGATGTCCTCAAGGTCCATCCATGTTGTCACAAATGGCAGGATTTCCTTCTTTTTATGACTGAATAGTATTCCATTTTGTATATATATATATACACCACATTTTCATTATCCATTCAACCATTGATGGACACTTAGATTGTTTCCATGGCTATTGTAAATAATGCTGTAACAAACATAGGGGTGTAGACATTTTTTTGAAACAGTGATATCGTTTTCTTCAGATAAATACCCAGAAATGGAATTGCTGGATCATATGGTAGCTTTATTTTTAATTTCTTGAGGAACCTCCATACTGTTTTCCATAGTGGCTGCACCAATTTACATTCCCACCAACAGTGTAGGAGGGTTCCCTTTTCTCCACTCCCTTGCCAACACTTGTTATTTGTTGTCTTTTTGGTAACAGCCATTCTGACAGGTATGAGGTGATATCTCATTGTGGTTTTGATTTGCATTTTGCTGATGATTAGTGAGTACTTTTCATGGCCATTTCTTTGTCTTTGGGAAAATGTCTATTCAGGTCCTCTGTCCATTTTCTAACTGGTTTGATTGTTTTTTCTATTGAGTTGCATGAGTCCTTTATGCACTTTGGCTATTAACCCCTTATCAGATATATATTTGCAAATACAGTTCAGCTCTTTAACCACTACCAGTGATACTCAGTGATGAGCCCACACTAGTGGTCTTATAATGCCTACTGACCTTTGTTGTAGGCTTGGGAGCCATATAAAGGAAGAATAAACCATGGGCCTGACCTCCAACAAATTCATAGACTAGGACTAGAGCAAGGTTCACCTTTATGATTTACTGTCACTGGAGCCCAAAAGCCCAGCAATGAAGACTAATATCCTAAATAATGATATTTCTATGCAGTAAGAAAAATGCAACCAACCATTGTAAGACTGAGATAGCTATAAGTGTGCTGAGAACAAATGATCTCCAATATAAATGGTTAAATAAAAAATAGGCTAAGTGCAAAATGGTAAATATAGTATGCTACCATTTGTGTATAAGAGGACTCATACTCATTCACTTCTCCCAACCTCACTTCCAGACTTATTCTCTGTGTGTACATATGTATATTGTCACAGAATAGACCTGAAAGGATTCACACACACACACACACACACACACACACACACACACACACTCATGTTTATCCTTTTATATCTTTTTTTAAACCATAGACATGAATTTATTCTTCCTATTATTTATTTATTCTTTATTATTTCTATTAATATTGAGATCATTTAAAAATTACCCATGGGTAACACGCATTGAGAGAACCAAGGAGTTTTGTAAGAACTTGAGGACTTCAGACACCTCCACAGGTTGAAACATCAGAAAAGGCCCCACAGAGGAAGCAAAGTATGCCTGGATTTGGCAGGAGTGTCTGTAATAAGAACATGAGATCAGCTGCTCACTAAGGGAAGTCCCTAGGCTCAGACTAAAACTCTGGCACTTGAGGGCTAGTAAATTCAGACCAATCATAGCCTTCAGCATCATTACTGTGAGGGAAAGACCCCAGATTCAAGGCAGGACTAGAAGTGCCTGGTCAGCACCCATGATCCTCTGCCTGGGCGATTGATAAAGGAGAGAGGGTGTGGTTAGGGACTAAACCCCTTAGGAAGCAGTGTAATCAAATCCTACACTTTTCAGAATTACCACTGTTGGTTTGGACTTTTATGAGTTCCAATCCTTTTTATTATTTTCCCAGCCTCTTTTTCATTCTCCTTTTGCTTTTGGTTTCACAACATACTTTGGCCTTCTCCCCATCTCTTTGAGCCAGTTCATTGTTTCTCAGGAGAAACTAAGGATCGATTGCTCTCTGGACATAAATACTGCTCATGGGGTTTCCTCACTTGATTACAAGTTCTATCCTGCTTCTACAGGAAGGGAGAAACACTACTCAGGCCCCCATTTTGAATGGGACCAGAAACAGGTCCAGAACACTGGGGTATTTTAGGGATCTACGTTGTCTCCAGATGGAGGTACATCATCCACCCTCCAGGTCCTCATAGGTCATTTCTGGCCCAGAAGTAGTCAGGAGCATTGAACTTCCATGGCTAGACAGGGAACACTTTGATTCACTTATCTTAGGCTATATCTAAGGAAGAGGAAAACCAGTGACTAAGCCAATGTCCGAGTATCTAGAAGTAGATCAAGACTAAAGCCCTACATTCAGTACAGAGCAGCCATCCCCTGATCCCACTGCAGTGTCTAAGCCACCACTCCCCCCCATTTCCACTGGAGAAAGGCACTGTAGGCAGCTGTTAAATGGTCAGTGAGTCTTACAAAAGGAGGTTACGTGATGTTTAGCCATCATCAGTCATTCGCAGTTAAACTTCTATAAAGCAGGCTCACCCTTGATGCCAGAGCAGATCCATGGGAAAAGAGAGACAAACTAAACTGGAAGAAGCCTTAGGGATTATTTAGCTCAATGTCCTCATTTTACATTTAAGGAAACTGATTCCCAAGGTTACCATTGTAATGCAAAGCTAATTACAAGTGGGAACAGGTAAATTCCCTTCCACATGAGGATGTGTTCCATAGGATCAATTCACCTAAGCAAGCCAGTTTAGCACTGGAACACTCAGGAAGGAGGGTCTTAGGACAGAATCAGGGATTTCAGAAAATATGAAGGTATTTTACCTGTTGGGAAGGATGAGGTGAAGAGGATAGGTGTTCCAGCTACTGATGTGTAACACACCACTCCAAAACTTAGTGGCTTATAATAACAGTAACACTTATTTTGCTCTGAATCTGAAATGTGGACAGGTCTCAGTGAGGACAGCTCATCTCTGCTCCACTGCGCATCAGCTGGGGCAGCTGGAAGGTTAGAATTATCTGAAGACTTGTTCACTCACTTGACTAACAGTTGAGGCTGATTGTCAGCTGGGACATCAGATGGGGCTGTGGTTAGAACCCTACATGTATCCTCCTCCTGTGGCTTACTCAGAGCATGGAGTCTGGGTTCCTAGGGTGAGAGAGACCCAGGCACAAAGCAAATCACTTTATATAGCCCAGGCCTAGAAGTCACACAGCATAACATATGCCATATTCATTGTCACTGCAGTCACAATGTCTGGCCCATCTTCAAGGGAAGGGGAATCGGGCTCCAATATAGAGGAATGAATTGGAATGAGGACAAAGCTGACATGTCAGTCATCAGATGTGAACACTGAAATCTGAAAATGGGGGCAAGCGGGGATAGATGGAGAGAATACAAGACAGAGAGAGAGAGAGAGACAGTGGAGAAGAAGTAGGAAAGAGGACACAGAAAGAAAGAGAGGAGAGAGAGGGAAAGAGTGCGTGTGTGCCTGCACACGCATGCATGAGTGTGTGTGTGTGTAGGTGGATGACATACAGGGAGAGAGAGAGAGATGGAGAGAAAAGAGATAGGGAGAGAGAAAGATGAGAGAAGAGAAAGAAAGAGTGCATGTGTGTGTGTGTGTGTGTGTGTGTGTGTGTGTGTGTGTAAAAGGATGACAAAGAGAGAGAAGAGGAAGAGAAAAAGAAAAAAAAGTTGACACTTGAAAAGCCTTTCTTTATGTTGAGGCCACAGTAAATCAGACAATAATGAAATTCTGTACAGATTAAATGCCTGACAGAAAACTTGGAAGCAAATGAGGAATTATATCACAAAACCTCAGTGTCATGTAAATCGCACTGAACAGGGAAATCAAAATGTTAGCAACAATTACATTCTTCTTATAACAAAATTGGTTCTGAAAATGGAAAAAAGAAGAATGGAAACACTTCTGCAAATGATTAAAGGGAGAGCGGGGATCGTGGTGGGGGGAGGGGGAGCTGGGAAAGGAAGGAGGGGTGTGCTGGCAGCGATAAATATAGAACCATAATTTAAGAGACAGTAGGAAACGCTTTGTGTGTATTAACTGGAAATGCATTCTAGAGGATGCAGTTTGTTCACCATGAATATTGTGACCTTGGGTTCCTTGAGGGAATGTGGGCTCCACCCTGTCCCCATGGTGAAGGGAAGAAGAAAGAAACCATGTCATTCAATGGATGAAAGAGGCTCCAATTTATATGGTGGAAGGAACCATTTGTTTTGTTTTGTTTTTGTTTTCCTGTTTCATTCTTTGGATTAAAGAGAGAAGCACTGTGGGACTGCAGCAAAGCCATCTTGTTTGCCAAGGAAAGAGTCTCAGAGATGGGATGGTTTGAGAACAGCCTCACCCCATGTTAGAGTGACAAGATGGATTCTCTTTTCTGCTCTTGGTGGCCAAAGATCCTGGTTAATCAAATGAGCATTTGGCCCAAGGGAAATGGAAATGTTGGGAACTGGCTTTGGGAAGAAGATTCCTCCTGCTTATCAGGGCCAGTTTCTCTTTCTCCGGGGACCTGGCGTTGGCAGTGACGGCGGTTCCTGGCTCTGTGTCTCAGAACAGAAAAGAATGGGTCAGACTGGCTCTGGTAAACTGCAGAGTGGAGGTCTGTTATGCATCTGGGCTGAAACCCTTGGCTTTTGAATGAGAAAAATGGTAAAGGATAATCCTTCAATAAATTTCCGCCAACTAACTTTCACTTCGTCACTTGGTTTTCAGATCTCCCTGTACTTCCATCCCTTCTCACACATCTTGCAACACAACTAGAGCATTTTAGAGCTTAAGCCTCAAAGATGAGCTGGGGCTGTGATGCCCAAGTGATAGTTGTACCCCAGATGCGAGGGAGGTACATGGAGAGCACAGCATAAAGCTGATAAAAATCCAGGCTCACAAGTCATCCCAGACCCACCTAATCAGAATCTCTGGGAGTGGTGGGACCAGGAAATCTGCATTTGTAACAAGCTTCCAAATAAGCCTCACGTGGTTAGCCCAGCCCCCAGTCTCCACACAAGCACTTGGGGGCCATTGAACACCAAATCCCTTATTATAACCATGGAAACTGAGACTCAGAGAGGGAAGTCACTGACAAAGGCCACATACATCTGGGACTAGAATGCAAGTATATCACTTCTCAGTCCAGAATCTTGATACTACCTGCAAGCTCCTTCAAAGCATGAATAAAACCTGAATCTTGTTCACCACCTATGTCAGGCCTAAGCCTGTCTCTAGGTATGCCACGTTTGTGATAGCCGTAATGATGGTGATGATGATATGATGGCAGCAATCATGTTAGCTAATACTTACACAATATTTACTATGTATTTGACCCTGTAGAATAATCTATTTAATCCTCAAAACAATCCCATGAGGTCAGCACTATAATTTGCCCATTTTACAGCTTGGAGAATTGAGGCACAGAAAGATCAGGGAAGTTTTGCAAGACCACACAGGTAGAAGAAGGTAGGACTGGGATTCAAGCTCAGGACTGGCAGAAGACAGGAAGTACCAACTTCCTCAACACATTCTCACATGCATTTTAGCACCCCTCCTTTTGGTCATACAGTATCATTATAAATTATAAAATATCTCTTGGTCTCAACTACCCCCTTTACTGCCCTCCCTACCTGCTTATAGGTGCCACAGAGGATGGCAGCACTATCCTGGGATGAAGGAGAAACACTCAACAGGAACCCTATGCCAGGAGGGTCTTTTAGGAGTGGGCCTGCGGGCCAGGCATACAGCCAATTATTGTCATGCTTTCTTTCCCCCTCCCCCAGGTGCTACAAAATTGAAAACAGGACTCAGATGAGGATCAAAGTAAGCAATAGCTTTGTTTCCCTGCCCCCAGATAGAGGGGTTCTGGTTTACTATGCTTGATTTACTCTAGTTTACTCTGTTTACTATGTTGGAGGACATGACTCAAACCTTCTTTGATTCTAAAAGTTCTACAGGAAACTTCCTTTCCACCACCATCCCCAGCCCCCATAATCCAGATACAAGGATCTATCTTGCAAAAAGTAAAGAAGGCAGAGCAAACGCTGAGCCAGTTATTATGAGAGAAGAGCCACCAAAACCAATGACCTTGGACATGATCTCACCAATCAGATCAGTCATTCTTCCTCCTTGCTTGTTGGAAGCTGGAGCAGGCAGTAGGTAAGGGTTATAGCGGGAGGAGCCAGCAGTGTTTCTCCAGTTCTATTTCCTCCAGGGTGATGTAACAGAAGTCCCTCCTCCTCTACAGAAGTACACAGAGTCAAATAATGGGTGTTGTCTACTAATCCCAGGCCTTGTCTCTGATCTACTGCCGGACTGTCTATGTACTAATTATCCCACAAGTGAAGAGGGTCTTTGAACTCTATTTCCCTAGTGGAGCTGATTTTTCTTGAGTCATTCATACTCCCTTCCATTCCCTTCTGTGACCAAGGGAACTTTGGATCATAGAATAAACCCAAGCCTATGACCCAGGCATGAAAGCAATGTCTTTGAGCACATATAGATCACTTAACTCAATATTGTTCCATTGCCTCTGACCAAAATGGAGAGTTCAGCAGAAAGCATCAACCCAGTATGATATGACATGATCTTGGTTTTCCTCACTTGTTCAAAATAAGAGCAAATACCCTTGAGTGGAAAGAGAAGCAGGACAGGGAGATTTTAGAAGTGTCTTAGGGAACACTGAGAATCATCACTACCGCTTGAGGCCAGAACTCAGTCCATGGAAGGCGCTGCTTATCTCTAGGGATGCCACATCTGCCTTCCTGCAGCATCTCAGCAGGAAGCTCTTAGCTTATGATCCGCCTCCACAGCCTCCTGGGAAAGCTGGATCATGAGCATTTCGGATCATTTCATATTTCATAAATGGGCTTAGCTCATACTCATGAGGTCAACTGGAAGGCCTACTGGATTTGATTATGCTGGAAAGCGAGGCAGCCAGAAACATCTCACATGGAGCAAGAGAGAAGCAGCCTGGAGAGAGCAAGCAAGCAAAAAGGAGATTTGATGGGATGTGAGTCATGCTACTCAGAATGAGGGGCTAAAACCAGGCAGCACCCCAAGGAAACAAAATAGCAATCCTTGAGCCAAACAGAATCTAAAGGAGATTCTGGTCCCAATCCATCCCCAGGAAGGCTTTGAGAAGCTAGGTGGGTTTATACCACATTGATGAGTGCAAAATAAGCCATGTAAAATGGCACATACTCCTGTGTCCCAATCCTAAAAAAAATTGTGGTAAAGCTACAAAAGAGATCAATAGAGTTGATATCTTTCTCTTATGTTATTTGTTCTGAGTTCTGTGTCTATAGAATGAGGCTCACAGATTTCATCCAAAGTTGACTCAAGGAAGATTTTCTTGGGACAAACAACAAGAATCCATGTGAAAGCATGGAGGAGCGACACTGACAAAAAGTCACAGAGATAAAATAAATGAGGAAGTGATGAGCTTGAATTCTCTATGACAACATAGATTCATGGAACAATGGAAGGAACATGATGACTAAACCAGCACCGGCCAGTGAGACAGGTAAGGATTGGGTTTTTATTAATCCTGTGGCAAAGACTACTCATTATTCTCCAATATCTCTTCTCTTTCTCTTTCTTTCTTAATAAGATTTTTAGCAATATTGCTACTCATAATAAAGATTAATTTTCCAGACTCTTTTGCAATGTGTGGCCAAGGGGCTAACTTCTTGGTGGTGGGATATAAACTCAAGTGTCATGTAGCAGCCCCTGGGAACCTCCCTTAGAAGTCAGGCATGCCCCCTCAATCCCTTCTTTATCCTCCCTTTTTCCGTGTGTTGCCTTAAATATGGAGGGTACCATCTTGGCCATGATGGCAAGAGCCACATCCCAGGGACAGTGAAGTAATGAGCTCAGTGGAGACTTGGTCCTCAAGAATGTTATGGAGCAGAATTATCACACTGGTCCTAAAAGGCCTACCTTCAAACCTTTTGTTTATTCTTCAAGCAAGACAGCCTATACCCTGAAATGGGTGACTGTATAATTAGGACCAGGTTTTGGCTGCAAGTGGCAAAAAACCTAAACTAACTGTCATGTAAACGGTTTATTTCTCTCTCACATAAACCAAAGTCCACCTCCTGTATTTTAAATCATTTTCTTCTTTCTCTAAAAATAAAGATCATTATCAGGTAACATAGTCAAACCTCTTTTCTCAGAAGTAAATTATCCCAATTTAATCACTCCTCTTCAACTGTAGGCTTCCTTTCACCCTTGGGTCTCTGCATTGTCCCCTCAATATCTGCCTTCCCACTCCTTCCCATATCCTTTTTGAGTTTAGGAGTGTAGAAGATTCCAGTCAGAGGCTAAAAGCACCTTAAGTCAAAGCAAAGCTCCAGGAAATCCATAGAATCAGACAGATGACTTGAATGTGGGACCAGCAAGCCAGCAGAGGGGCAGACTGGATTCAACCCAGCTCAGTGCTCAGCATCCTGGACATGACCCTGGAGGCAGGGCAGCCCCAAGGAGAGAGAGAGAGAGGGAGTGGGGCTCCTGCACATGAAAGCCCACACGCTTGAGCAGCCCTGCAGGCTGGAGGCCAAGATGCACGCCACCCTCAGCTGCCTCCCAACCCTGATGACTTGGGATCCCCGAACCCCCTGTGCTTTTTCATTACCCGACCCAAAGACCTTTGAGGCAAATAAAGTTCTCCATGTAGGGTGAAGTTATTGAAGCGAAAAATAATAAACTTTCATGAGTATGTTTCAATTTTCACTTTTGTTTATGGCCAAAGGTGTTTTTTATTTTAATAATCGCTGCTGGAACCAGGGCAAGCCACATGCTGCTAAGTTTTTAAAGAGAAGGGGAGGGAGGAGAGAGAGAGAGTGAGTGTGAGCGTCTGTGCTCAGCTGTAAATTTCCCAACAGCTCAACTCTAATCCTCCTAGTTTTCAATCCCACCCTTAAAACCGTAATGATAGCAAAAGGGGTAAAATATTATCTGGACCACGCTCTGTTGACAGCTTGCCCTGGCCTCACTTTAGTCACGACAAGCAATTTTAATGTGTGTGTCTGTGTGTGTGTGCGCGCGCACGTGCATGTGTGCTTTAGGAGAGAAACATCAGTGTTCTTTGGTCCCATTTCATAATGGAGAGTGTGTAAAAGGGAAGGAATTTGGAGGAACCAGACTCCTTCCAGTTGGACGTCAACTTGACCGTTGTTTTCAGCTCACTTTTATCTGGCAGAGTTTCTGTTTGCTTTTAAATGTCAGAAAAGGTTAAGAAGCCTTTGAAATCTGCAAGAGATTTCCTAGACTTCTGGGGAGGATGCCCACCCTATAATAGCAGAAATTGATTACCCCTCCCCACCTTTGAAATTGCTTTTTAGAAAGAACATATCTGAGGAACCGAATGAAAGACAAAGGATTAAAGTAAATGTTCGTTTGTGGATCTGAGTATTTTACTGCAGAATGAGTGAACCTAGAGATATGCAGATGTTATATTTCTTTCTGTCTTTTTCATTTGTCCTGGCTCACATTTTCCCAAATCATGTAGATTCAAGAGAAAATATTGTGACTAGGAGAGTATTAATATACTTTCTCCTTGGCCGTAACTCTGAAGCCTGCGCCAATAAAAAAGGACTTAGGGCTCCACGGTCACGTGACCGTGGAGCCCCGCCCCCCCCCCCGCCCCAAGTCTAGAAGGAGCTCCTTTTAGCATCATAGCTGCTTAATAAAGACAAGAGAACTGACTGAGTGGCCACCAGCCCTGCAAGTCTTAGTAGGCTTTCGTAGGCATTGTGTGCCAGCTTGCAAACCGCCATCAGGGTACACGGGAAATCGACCCATGTGAGGGGATAATAACAAAATGTATAGTTTGAGGTGCTATGTGATGTGCTTACATTCAATCCTTCCAAGAATCCTGCACCTTCCCCAAAGCAGAGACAAAGTTTAGGGGCTCACAGAGGACCAAAGCCCATCCAGACCTCAGGCCATTTATCCACATGGGTGTCTGCAGACATACCCTTTGAGCACTTGGTCACCCATCAATCCAAGCAGATTTGCTAACATAGGTCCCATTCTGCTGTCTCTGTGCCATGCTGAGGCTCGGAAAAAGCAGGAAGTCACCTTCTGCTGAGACTCACAATATAGACATTCCTAACCTGAGGTCCTGTCTCGGAAGCAAGGCCTCTCTTTCCCGTACGACCAAAGGTAAAATCTCATCATTATCTCATCCATTTTCTTCTCTGCTTCTGCCTGGGGTGGGGGGGTATTTTCTAGTAATGGTTCCCCCAGGCATTTTTACTGTGCTTTGAGTCCTCTCTATTTCCCTGAGATAGTGGGCTTTATAACTATGTATGGTGATGGATAACTAGACTTATCATGGTGATCATTTGTCAGTGTGTACAAATATCAAATCATTATGTGCACACCTGAGACAAATATAATGTTACATGTCAATTATACCTCAAATTTTTTTAAAAAACTGGAGCTACAGATAGTTTGTTTCTGTTCTCTGGCACTACTTAGGCCTTACCTTGCCCCAAGAACATTCTACTAGGTAGAAAAAGGTGTGTGTGTGTGTGTGTGTGTGTGTGTGTGTGTGTGTGTGTGTTCCCACTCACACGAGCACATGTGGCACGTAGGTGCAGGGGGGATGGATGGAGTAAACTATTGGAGGGAAAAAGTCAGTTAATATCCTGACACGTTCCTACTATGTTTATAAATTGTATCCCCAAAAGTTGATAAACTCTAAATACTCTTAGCATTAATAGAATAACTGTAGAAAATTGTCATTTTCAGCTCTTAGAAAACAATTAGATAAACTGAGTGATATAGATGCTTAATTTCTCTGAAATTGCTCCTGCTGAGTACTGACTCATCCATGAGTTTAGTAAACTGGAGTAGAACTGGAGTTGGAAGGACCCTTGACTGTCTCATGCAAGCCCCCAGGAGGGCATTGAAGAGACACGTCCTGAAGTGACCTTCGGAGCGCCGCCCACGGGACTTCCCAGCCCTCTGCTCTGGAGGCCAGGCCACATCACTGTCCCAGGAGTAGGTGGTGGTGTGCACGGGCCAGGTGGTCAACATCAAGAGCAGCGGGAGGAGGGTGTGGTGGTACCGTGACACTCAGCAGTCACCAGTTTTCCAAACACCAAGACCCATCCCAGAGCAATAGAGCTAATCTCGCAACTTGGAATCTGGAAAGGGAAAGGCACAAGTCAGACTAGCCTCACCAAGCCACAAGGTGCCAATTTCCACCTCATCCCTCAGTCATAATCCTCCAGGCCTCAGATCACTCAAGCTAACCCCTACTGCCAGCCCCAGGCCTCCTCCCACCCCCTTAGTCCCAGCACTATCCAAGACTCCTACTAGAACGTGCAGAACAACAGGCCAAAGCTGTGGGGTGAGGGCTGCACTGGGCACCACGTAATTTATATCTCTAGGCAGAGCAAGCCTTTGTAAAGTGCTGAGCCCCCTTAAATCGAAATGTCTCCAGCTCTATTCTACTATTATCCTTGCCCTACTCCACTTCTTGGCATCCCTCCTCCCCATAAGGTCAGAACATTCCTGCTCGCATCACTTCCAGAAGATAGCTGTCGATAAGCAGAAGCTGAACTTGAAGTTTTAAGGCCTCCACTGGAGCCCAGGCCCTGTCAATAGCTGGATGATTCTGGGAAGCTCGGTACTCGGCACATGCAAGACCTCTGATAAATGTCTGTGCGTCTGAATCCATCAGGATCTCAGAAAGATTCTGTTATCAGTAACTCGTACCTCAACCACTTTATTTGTTCTAAAGTGTGGCTCCCAACTTTTTATAAGTGTGAATATCATTTTTTAAAGCCAAGAAATTCCATAAACCATTAATATCTATTGATTGAGAATACCTCAGAACCCAAAGCTATATAAATTCAGCACTCCTCTGAATATGAGTTGCATTGTTAATCACAACTGCAGCTACTCGATTAAAAATCATAGTACACATACGTGCAAAGTTTACCATCCATTCAGTCAATGACAATTTTTTGTTTAAAATGCAGATTCCTGGACCCACTCCCAGAAACTCTAATTCAGTGGTTTTGGAAGTAGAGTCGTGGAATCTGATTTTAACGCTCAGTGGGCTTTTTAAATGGTGGTCGTTCCCTGACCACTCTTGAGAAATACTATACCAGGGGGACTTACCCTTGAATTATCTGTCTACCTACTGTGTAGACAGATAATTTATAATTATCAGCTCTTCCTAATTTAACTAAACAGCTGTTGTTCAATTTGGTATTAGCTTTGCTCATCATCTATCCTTCACGTTTTCTGAAGTCTATGAAGGTAACCATGGGAAATATTGGCTTGATGGCTTGGTCATCAGATCGGGGAGGTGCTAAATGATTGAATTTAGTGCCTTGTGAGTGTCCTCCATTAAAGTATCATGATTTCCAATTGTCTGTCTTTCACAGTAAACACTCAAGGCCTGCGATCTTGATTTCTAGCCCTGCAAAGAGAAATTGAAAGAGGTTTGTGTTACTTCTCATTGGCTCTATACCAACTTTACAAACTCAGTTTTGGCCAGAGTTATTCCCTTAATTGTGTGTCTTCCAAATCATACAACCTAGAGATCCATAGCTGGACAACTCGTGTAGTACTAGAAGTTTAGCTTCCGTTCTACAATAAACGTGGGGATGACCATGGCATCACTGTTCTTGGTCTGGACATGGCATTTGGCTCGTCCATTCAGGAGTCCATAGCGAATACGGATGGTTTCAGAATTCTTTTTGTCTAAAGAGAAACGAGATTTTCTCCTTTCATAATGCCATGGATTTTCCAACATGATTATTAAGAGTTCTGATGAGTCAAATTTAGGCTGGGTTTCTGGCTCCATTCTTTGGGTTTGGGCTTCCTCTAGAATTCATCAAATCTACGTCCCATGCTGACTCCAATTTCTATATTATATTGGAGGTCTGAGGAGCACAGCAAGAATCTGTTTACCTAGCCCAAGTTTCCATTTAACTCAGAAAACAGAGCTCTTAATTTATATTTCCTTTGACAAACAATGGTTTAACTTACAGGGGAAAGGCGTCTCAGGAACTTGGACTAACTTAAGAGGAGAACTAAATTAGAGGTTAGATAAATCTCAGCCTTCCCAATTCAGCCAGGTTCTGCCATCTCCAGTTACTATAAACAACTGTGATTTTGAAAGTGTTGAAAAAAAATACATTGACAACCTCCCCCAAAGGAGAAAGGGATTATGAGAACATTTCAAGCCTCTGTGATGCTCAGTAGTGATGTGGTTATACAGGACAATCTGAGCCCTAGACAAGCAAAGACACCTCAATACTATTTCACTGAGCCCTTGGAATGGGGAGTAAATTGTCCCAATGTTTGTAATTTGTCTGATAAGTCTTATTATGAGATGTATAGTGAATTCATACAATACTAGGCAATGTCTTCTGGAACTAACTCTCTTTATCTCTTCTCCCCACCCCACACTTCCCACACACGGGAAAGGTATATTTTCATCCCACTTTGCAAACATTTGGAGAGTACCTACCTTGTGCTAGGAATTCCATGGGCAAAAATGTTGAAGATAAGGGTCAGAGAAGACGTGTAATATGAGATCTGCTATTCAGCAATAGAAACGCAACAGCATCCTTTTGTATGCTTCTTATGAAAGAGGAAATCACTATTCCTGTTTTTCCAACACAGACAAACCAGAGAGGGGTTCTGATTATCCTTGACTCAGCTTCAGTGGCTGAGGTACATCTCTATGATGTTCTCTTTATTTCTGCAAAAGTGCAGTGACCATCACCTATCCAAATTTTCCAATTTGAGGAAATCACTACCACCCCTAGACAAAAAGCTTCAAGGACTCCTAAAGGTAAACTGGGAAAAGGTGGGAGTGTACTTTTCTCACCTGTGACTTTGGTCAAATCTGTTCCCCCACCCTGGGTCCTTGGTTCCCCAAATGCACAGAGAGGAAGTCAAACTAGACCTCCAAGGCCCCTTCCAAATGGGGTAGTCCTCAGGTCTGCAGACTCCCAGCCCTCACAGCTCCTTCTCTACCCTGTGATAAGACCCTGAGTCCTCTGCACTTCTTCTTGGTTTCCCCACCCAGGCCCCCATACTCTCAGAGGAAAAGAGGCAGAATAAATAATCTGCACTAAAAAATCAGAGTCCAGCCGTTATTTGTGTGACTATCTCCTGGTTGGGAGTGGGGTGGTCTTTGCATTTTAACAAGGTCCCTGGGATTTCAACATCCATACAGCCAATTGAAGAAAGGAAGGGAAATGGGAAGTATAGACTTTTTGGAGACCTTCAGCTCATCCCTTAAGCCCCAATATGCCATTTTTATTAACAAATGGTCCTAGAAAGTCCTATTTCATAGATAAGGGAGACAGTCATGGTCTAGAATCGTTATAAGAGAAAAAAGGAGAAAAAAAAAGACTGGTGGGAATTACAGCAAAAGTAAAGATTAGACCAAAAAGGCTACTGTTTAGGATATGCAAGGAGAAAAAGAACTCAGATGATCAGGGATGGCAAGTGTGTATCCAGCAGGCTGCCAGCCCTGGAAGACTTGGCTAAATGATCAGAGCTTTTCCTGCTGTCTCAAATTGCTTCTCAATGCAGCCTCCAGGAGCTGCCATCATTGATCTGTTGGTGGAGGATGTTGAGCCTCCTTGCCATCCATTAGGTTACACTCGGCAATTTTAGACCCTGGCAGACAGAAGTTAGAAAGAAGCCGTGGAGCTCCTCTGACATCTTGAGGATGATAACAAAGAGCTACCCTGATGCCTACTTACCAGAGCCATTGCCAGAGATAGAAGTGCATGAACCATGGTTCATCTCAAATTCTAAGCAGTCAGAGCAGTGCGGTACTCTTCCTGCCATTCCAGATAGAAACCACCTCTACATCCCACCAGGTTTCCATCTAGTTTCTCCCTGAGAACTTCCAGTAGCTGGGAGCTTGTTAGTTTTGAGACTGCTTCACTGTTAGACAGCTCTATTAGAAAGGTTTCCTTGAGCTGAGAAAAAGTTACCTCTCTAACTTGTACCTACAGAGCCGAGCTCAGCCCTCTGAGGCCACACAGGAAAAATACATAACTCCCTTCCTTGTGCCAGTTTTTAAACCTTGGTGTCATCTCTCATGTCTCCCTCCATCCTGTCCTCCATAGACCAGGCATGCCTGGGTCCTTCAGCTGTTCTCCATCCAGCATGGTTTCTAATCTACCCTGGGATGGTACTTCTTACGACTGTGGAGAATTGATTGTATCATTTCAATCAGAGACAAAGGATAATTTTTCCCCATTTTGATTCTAAAAGATAAAATTTTTGCTATGTCACTAGGCCATGTGACCTTGGGTAGGATGTATCCTCTCTCTGAACTTGGAGGAGTTTGAACTTCATGGACCCTCCCACCCTTTACAAATCTGAGGAAGTAAGAACTGGCATCATCTGCTGAGCCCATACTCTTGAGGGCTATCCACCAGTGAAATGTGAAGAATACTTCAGTCATTGGGGGAGAAGCAGAGGATCCTGCTGGTGGTACTGTAAGCCTCTCCAATGTTTTTCTGTACAGAAGAACTTTACCTTTGTCCCTCCTATCTTCACATACGTCCCCCTAGTGTTCCTCAGCAACTTCTGTTCTCCTTTACATCAGCTTTCCATTATCTATGTTTCATCTGGTTCAGAGAGAAACATGGGGATTTCATCTCTAGAACTTGGCTACAATGCAAGCATTTAAGCTTTGATACCTAGGAAATTGGGATTGCTTCTCAGCCTTTTAGCTAAGATTAACTGTAGTATATGTCCTTACCAGTTTAATAGCAAGGAAATTTGGTAAAAATCCTGGAGATAGTGTTGAGTGATAGGAGTGCTGGGAGAAATATATACTCAGTTTACTAACTGGCCTGGGGCTATTTAAAGTCCTTATTGGAGACCAAGAAGATAAGTTCCAAAACCTGGGATAGGCTTTGGACAGGACAGAGCAGCCAGGAATATGGGAATTACAAGACCCAGACCTAAGCATAGCCAAGGAGTTCTCAACGGCTAAGGATACAAAAAATCAGGGGAAAAAAAGTCACCTATAGAGTCACTGCTATTATCTTCATGTATGATTTGTTCTCAGTCCCTTCCCATTGCCTATAACAGGGCCTGGCCTGTATCAAGTGCTCAATAAATATATGTGGAATGAATGAATCTTCAATAAAAACCTTGTTAATAGCTCTAGTTTTGTATCTTTCAGTCATTTACATAACCAACATTTATTCATCACCTTCAGTGTACTAGGTACTGTGTTAAGACATGGGAGAATTTATAGATAAATTTGACATGAGCTCAGAGATCAAATTCTGGCAGGGTAGGAAGGTATTTTCCCAAGTGGCAGTAGCGCACTAAAAAGTGATCAAGATAAGACACAGTGGACACTAAATATGGGGAGACGTTATAAAGGGAGTTAACAAAACGCCTTCATGCGAAAGGACTCACTTCAACTTGTCTTACTCTGTTAGATTTGAAGTTCGATATCCCCTCCTCAGTTACAAGAACTCAGACTGGTTATTCAAACTAATATTCTTAGACATAAATTTCCAGTTGGATCTGGAGGGAAAACTTTTCCCATGGAGGTCCTTATGCCTGGCTCGCTCTCCATTTCCTGGTGAGGTGTCAACTGGCACTCCTCCGGGCAACCCGCCCTATTGTAAACTTTTCCCTGGCAGCTCACCTTTTCCCTGGACTTGCAGCTGGGAATCTCATACCTGACTACAGACAAAAGATTTCAGGAAATGGTGTTTTGGAAACACACCTTTCAAATGAAAACAGATAAAGCAGCTGGCAGTGGAGCCAAGGAAAACTCTTCTCTTTCTGAGAAGCCTGGAAACCTACCTGCTCTAAGATACCACTACAGCCTTTAATAAATGCACTAGCACACACAGAGACACACATACACACAAACGCTCAGCAACTGGGCTGCAGAGCACGCCCTTGAAAACCTGAGAAATGGTATGGCTGTCATTGCTTTTTGGAGGGCGTCATGGCTGCTAGAGCCTGCAGCCCTTCCACAAGGCCTGAATCACACACTTCCGTCTGGAGAAATCTTTATGGCTTCCTCCTTCACACTGTAGACAATGTAAACCAAGTTGACTGGAATTTTGGTAGGCATTTCTATGTTAGACACACCTTTTAGCAATCTCCAATTATAAGCCCTGAGGGCTTTGTTTCCAATTTAGTAAAAGGAAAAATAAAAGATGTGAGTTGGGACCATTTCCTCTACTAGGGTGGCATTAGTAAGTTGACCCTCAGTTTGTGAAAGGCAGCCGAACCCTACCAAGAAAGGCCACTTAAATAATATTTCCTTGCATGACTGTAATACATTCCAATTTATAAAGTGCTTCTACATGGCTGAGCTCAAGTGAACCTCACAACAGAGCTCTGGGTAAATTGGGCAAGATGATAATCATCACCCAGTGCAGATGAGAAAACTGTGACAAGAAGTCAATGAGTGACTTGCTCAAGCACATGTGGGAAGGAAGCTGCTAACACACCTGTTGCCGGTTGTACCTAGGCTTCTGTCCATCACTGCATACATTCTGTTCCTGTAGGGGTTCAAGGTTAATCATAATTTGAACATCAGGCAATTCAACAAAATTACTGAAATACAGGCCTTCTGTAACCTGAATACAGGTGGGTGTCTTGGAATCCCACCTCCACAAGTCAAAGCTTCCCCAAAGCACAGAATTGAATGACATGGGTTGTTTTCTAAGTTTCTTTAGAGAAACAGCACAAGTGTTTTCCTTAGAAAATCCAGAAACACAGAGACCTTCCTCTGAAAACTCTTAACATATTGCCAGTGCCACTTGTGGCAACTAAAAAGAGTCTCTCTCTCTCTCTCTCTCTCTTTCTCCATCTCCCCCTCCATTTCCCTCCCTCTCCCTATCTCTGTCCCTCTTCCTCCCCTTCTCCCTCTCCTCCTTCTATCTCTCCCTCCCCTCCCCCTCTCCCTCCCCTCCCCCTCTTCTTCCCCTCCCCATCTCCCTCTCCCTCCCCTACTCCTCACCATGCCTTCTGCAGACACCTCACCACACTCTATCCACATTCTCTCACCATCTCGCCCCTTCACTTCTTGCTCCCTGTATCCGACTCTCTAGGAGGGCACAGACTGGAGGTCTGAGTTGAGTGGGAAGTACTGGGGTAGTTCTAGTATCCCTTGACAAGCAGTAATGATAGACACAACACAGGGCCACAATTCTGGGAATGCGTCATTGGCGGGAACACACCAGGGCATGGACACAGTTCTCCAGCACATCACTAGGACCAGCCCTATCTAGGTCTGAAGTGAAGACTCACAAGACAGGGAAGAAATCTCCCAACATTTGCTGAGCTGATGAGACACGAGAGTACAGTCTCTGGCAATTCAAGAGACAAGATGCTGACATTATCCCCTTAATGGAAGATGAGCAGAGAGCCAAGGGAGGAGGGTGAGTATTTCCTGAAAGGTCAATATGGAGATATCCTTAGGGGAAGGTGGGCCTTACGTAAGTAAGAAAGGGATTAACCCCCAAAAGTGTCCAAGTATTGGGGGACACTGAAGCTGATTGAGAGAACCCCAGCGGTCCTGATCTGCCTCTGCAACCCGCCCAAGTGAAAGAAGGAGCGATCTTATTTCTTTAGGATTAGTCTGTGAATCCTGCATTGCCCATGCCCTCTACTTCCCATTCACACTGTCAGCTCTTTGAGGACAAATTCTAAACATCTTTGTAACCTCAGCATCTAGCACAGTGCCTGAAGTCTTGGAAAATAATAAACAAATGAATAAATGAAAGACAAGAAAAGGAAAGAATGTCCCTAGTCATTACCATTTATGGATGGGAAAGTTTCCTTTCTTCAAAATGTGATGGTCCCTGGTTCTTGTAATCAACTTTATGAAGCTATATCAGAATTGTCAGTATCTTGCAATGAGTTTTTGTAACTTAATCCCTCTTCACTGTAGAATGGATTGGGGAGCTAAACTCAAGAGAATTATTTGGGTTTGTAGAGTGAGGCTGGACTGTGGGACTCTAGGAAATCAACAGGACTGGCTATAGCCTTGAATATAGTGGATGTCCCTTCAGGAATATTATTATCAGGAATATGATTAGTTACTAGGATGGTGATTTGCCTAATTGTTATCAGATTCATTGCCAGGCCTTCTCTGTCCTGTTCTGCATCATAGGAGCTGACCCCTGCCAGCTACATTTTCCCAAACTCCTGTTCCAACTGGATTCTGATTAAGTTCAGCCCATGGGAGTATCTCAGCAGAACACTGGAGGAATGAAAAAGCCCAGGTACTCCCCTCACTCCATGTTGTATGAGGCATTCTAGCAGCAACTTAGTCTCTTCTGGGGCTCCACAACCACTGGGAAGCTGCTCCCTCTGCAATTCTAATTCCTAAATTCTGGTAACACCTCCTCTTTTTCACACCAGCCTTAGAGACAGGAAATGGCTTCCTGCTCATCTAGCGCTTGGCTCACCCATTTACCCTTTTAGCTCCATCAAACTTAATATGTAGCTATTTACATACTAACATTTCCCATTTTCCTCCCTTGACTTACCTGGCATAGATAGGTTCTGTTTTCTTGGCTGAACCTTGACCAATACAGCTACCATTTTATATGAGACTTTCTCAGCTCCTACTACTCAGCCTAAATCATGAGGAATTAAAAACTACGTATGTTATAGGTTCATGATGAAGGATCTTTGGTTCAACCAACTTCCTAAACTAGATGATAACCTGCCTGGAGGAGCTTAGACAGTGGTGTGCCAGGAAATGTGTAACAATGGGTTCTCTGAAAGAGAAATCCCAATTTACAGGATTCACCAATTTCCCTGGTTTAAATACTCCCACCGTGGTGGATTTAAGCTACTAATACAATGTCACTGAACACGGAATCAGAAAGAGATGCACGGTAAGGTTGAGCTGGTGCAGCCAAGGTAGAGCTGGTGCAGCCAGTATGCTGGAAGTCTAAGGATCAACAACTGTACGTCCCTGAGGCAGCTTAAGGGAAAGGGTATTTGGGCAAGTGTGAAATTCCTCTAAATCAAATAGAGAACTTTTGGGGGCTGCAGAGAATTCAGAGAAGCCCTGAAGGGAAGAGGAAGCAGCAGAGAGTCAAAAAGGGAATCAGGAAGAAATATCAAATGGGCATTTGGGGAGTGAAGTATTAAGAGTTGGGAGCTGTAGTTTCCTCCAAGGAAACTATGGAATCAACAGTAAAGGCTTTCTTTTTCATTAATGTGTTGGAGAGTTGGGATTATTTGGGATGGGAGAGTGAACTGAAGAGCTGACGGAGCTGACAAAGAAGGACTCAGCCACAGGGGGGTTACAACAGGTCACAGAGTAGCCTTGTAGAAGGGGGTCTCAGAATCAACCATTCTAACAGCATGATTTAAGAGATGAGGAAACCAAGCCTCAGAAAAGTCACAACCACCCGAGTGAATAGTGGTAGCACCCAGACTCAAGCTCAGGTTTCCTCACAAGACCATTCATTCAAATATCAAATATCATTCAACAAATATCACTTGGCAGTGGAAGTCTGTTGCAAGCACTGCAGAATGGTCCTTATCTTCAACAACCTTCCTATCCAGTGGAAGACAGAAGGATTAAATAGCTTATCACAGTTTGTCACTATCTTTTCATGAAGGAAAAGTATAAGATGCTTTTGACAGACCTCCCATGAAGACCCAGTTTAGACAAAGGGATGTGGGGAGGTATCTTTGAGGAAGTCTGACACTGAGCTGAAATAGGAGTGGAGAACAGGGGTCTATCAGGTAACGATGAGGGAAAAGAGGGTTCCAGGTAGAGGGACATAACATGCAGTGACTCTGGCTCAGGGTATGAGTCCCCAGACAAATGCCACTTATATAGCATGTCTTCTCTTTCATCACCAGAGAGCCCTGAAATGTTTCAAAACCTAAAGCCCTGAGTTATAAGCAAGATGATAAAACTTTGTCATAATGTAGTGTGTTGAATTTAGGTGCAAATATACGAGTGACTTTCACCCATATACTTTGGAATGAAAACTGGTGGGTGCCTTGAGCCTGGGCAGTACCACCCGGAATACTTAACTTCTCTCAATCACTGAATCCCACACCAAATTAGAGCCTCTGATTCTCTCTATGAGGAAAATTGAGATACACAAACACATTGTCCAGGCTATGTCTTTGTACTTTTACCTGCTAAAACCCACTGGTGATGTCCCTGTGTCTTTCCTGACTGCTTGGGGTAGATATCACACCCCTGGGAGCCCACAACTTCCTTGGACAATGGCCCACTCCCCACTCCATTGTGGGGGTGAGAACTGTCATGCATGCCTCTCTCCTGAGCTTGGACTCTCCCCGCAGCCACTTGCCTCCCAACTTCATCTTCTGAGGCTGGGGGAGACATTAAAGCTCATTTTTGCTTTTGTGTAGAGCGAGTCCATCATATGCTTCCTAGTCAGTAGTTCCATCACATTATTTTCAAATATCAACTGGAACTAAGTTTATATTCAGAGTTTTTCATGACCCCTCCAGCCCTAAACTTTAGACAAAGCAAACACTACCGCTGCATCTCAGATAGACTTGCTACCAAAATTTGGGTCGATTTCCTTTTCCTTTTCTCTAAAAAGGATGCATACAGGCCAACCCTTGCATGGAATTGGCTGTAAGGAAAAACAAATAACCGACTTGTAAATGCTCTGGATTTCTTCCTGAAGCACCATCTAGAGAGCCTAGTTCTATAATCTCATGGATAAGACTGTGATGTCTTTTGTGAGAAATGCCTTTTTCCAGAAGGCCAGAATTCCAGTCCACTAATATTTCATGACTTTTGGCATGTTGCTTGAATTCTTTCAGACTCAGTTTCCCTCCTTTGCAAAATGGGGTAAATAATACAGTCCAGTCAACTGGTACCATAGGAACAATTCCTAAAACAATTTTGTGCATTGTATAAGGAAAGATGTCAGGGAATCCACATTTTTTTGTGAATTTTTTCAGATTAAATTACTTCAACTAGAGGCAGGGGATTTAAAAAATCCAAATGGGGAAATCAGCGAAGATGTGCACACAAATCACTGTCCTTCTTTTTGGCATACGGTGTCACTAAGCATTGTGACGTCAAAGATAGGCACTTTTCATCAGTAGTTTTTAAATGTGCTGAGTCTCATTTTCCTGAGGCTCCCGGATGCAAGAGGCTGAATAGATAGAAGCTGTGGGTGTCTCTGGAAAAGAGCTTATTTCATTTCCCATGCTCCCCAACCCTACCCAAGATCACTTGTCATTGAGATGAACCTTTGTGGAGAGGCACATAGGAGCAGAACTCTCTGGGAGTATGGGAGCTTTTTCAGGATGTCAGGAACTGGAGAATGTATATGACTTAAGAATGACACCCATCCGTGTTAGAGAAGAAGGCTGAGATTGCAAAACATGCCCTGGAAAGGAAGAGAGCAGATGTTATACCTTCACTACCTCGCTGTTTTGAAACCGGAAGGCATCAATCCAGTCCCTCCCCTCCCTGGATACCTTCTCTGGTTCAGTTAATCAAATGTTCCAGAAACTAGCCCTTCCCCCTTCCCAACCCATAGGACTTACTAGTTTTCATGTGAAAGGTATTGATTCAGAAACTCCCGATGGCTCCCTGCTAAAGCATTGATTTTTATTAAACATCCTGTCCCCTAATGCATTTGACAGATTCCAGAATTCTGTTCTCTTGCGTTCCTTACCATTTTCTTCATTGTAAGGTCCTCCTCCCTCAAATAAACCCTAACTTGGGTTTAAGACCTTCCTGGAAGATGATTCTACAGCCTCCCCTTCTAGACCTTCCCAACCCTCCCTCTCATTCAAATGAGAGAAGCATTAAAGGCCCCCTTGTCCTTGTCCCCCAGCAGACCCTCATAAATCCACAGGGAAGTTTTTTTTTTTTTTTTAATTAAAGCGTCCAAATAATTAATGATCAACTCCATTTGGGCCATTGAAAACCCAAATGTCACACGGTTGAAAAGACCCAACCAAATAATTCAGTGTACCCTATAAAGCTTTAAAAAAGCAGAGCCCAAGATGCCTGCATGACTGGTTTCTGTGCTGTCTGAAAAGCTTGGTTGGGTTTTGGGGCACTTGATTGGATTCCAGGAATAATGTGCCCTGAGCACAAAGGGCTCTTTTGATGTGTCTGTGCCATAGCTCCTCCCCTTCCCTCCTCACTTTACCTGGGATACACATTCTCCTTGTCTCCCAAGTTGGAAAAAATAACCCATGGAAGAGAGGAAAAAACAGCAGAGGGAAAATTGAGGGTGGGGGTCGGGGGTAAACTGCAGTTCTTAGTCTGAGTTTGGTTACTAAAGTCTGGTTATTCCAGAGGAATAGAAGACATGGAGTTTATACAATGTCTGTGACTAGACACTGGAAAAATGCGATGAAAAGATGCCTCTTGCTTGAACTTGGTCCCTTGAGCTATGAGTAACAAGTGAGTCTCCCAGCAACGACCTGCTACTTTCAGAGTCAGAAGAACTACAGATTACCAACCCTGGAAATCAACGTGGAATTACATGCCCAGTTCAGGCAGAGAATCTCATAGACAGTGAGTTCAGCTTGATTTTTCATGGGTACTAGAATATTCAAGAAAGATAGAGAGAAAGAAGGCAGAGTCCCCATTGCTAGAATGCTCTGAGAAAAGTGACAGAGCCAGCTAAAGGTCAGTATGAAGCACTGGCCCTGGGAGAAAAGGAGTGCTGTTCTAGCCCCAACCGTAGAGGTGCCCAGATTGGCAGCAAAGGCCAGCAAGTTGGTGGTAGAAGAGGTCTAATAGAGGTCTTCCTGGGCTAACTTGAATAGGCTGTTTGACCCTTCTAGTCTTATTTTCTTTATCTGCAAAAAGATGAACTTCAACTACATAGCTCTGAGATTCTGTTTCAGAAACCTATTGCTGCCCCCCAAATTAATGTGGGCATAGCAATCTGCTACATAACAATCTGCTTATGTAGGAATTCTTTATTTCAATAATGTTATATATATATATATATATATGTTGTATACATATAGATTCATTCCATTTACTCCAATGATTTGATATTTTTGATGTTATTATAAATGATATATGTTATTTTATTTTAAAATTATTTGTTGCTAGTATATGAAAATACAATTGATTTCTGTATATTGAATTTGAACACAGTAACTTCACCAAATCATCTATTAATTCTAACAATTTACCTATAGATTCTCAGTCAGCTCTCACCTGCTGAGATCACAGAGAAGATATTTGATATATTTGTTAAATTTCTTTGGGCTGCAAGTAGAAAAAGTGACTCTGGCCAACTTAAAGCAGGATTTGTTTACCTTAAAGCTACAGGATAGTTCTGTGAGTCACAGGAAAAAATGAACTACCAAGACTCAGAAAAGGACAGGGCCCAGAGCAGCATTAGGGGACAAATCGACTGTTCCTTCAGGATATGCTCCATCAGGATAAACTCTGAACTTCCTTTGTGTGACTCCTCTTAAGATTCAAATTCCTCAGAATCAAATCTTGTTGCCACTATTGAGATCCAAACATTGACCATGTTGCCAGTAAACTGACAGGCCCACCAAGACTACGTGCAATTCTGGAGGAGTGGTACCCCAAAGGAAATTCACCTTGCTGTTATAAGAAAGGAGAATTGATACGGGAGAAGCAAGACAACACATGGCCACTGTGTACAGTATCTAATTGGATCGTTCTGCCCCTCACCCATTTTATCAGACTATGCAGATTAGCACTTAAATTTTGATGATGACACTGGTGATGGAGAAGATTACCATCTCAGACAGCCCTGTCTTCCTATCTAGGCATCAAGAGCACTTGGAACTGTCAGTGACCCATGTTATTCATTTATACATGAAAGTAGATCTTTTGCCTTCCCTGGGTTTCAGTCAACCTCCTCTCTTGTAATATGTCTTGTGCCACCATTGAAGTAGAATTGATTAATAACCTAATGTATGTATGTTCCTCCTGCTTTCTTGCCTCTATCTTCTGTCTCTTTCTAAGGGAGGTGGAGTGTTTATTTTGCTGCGGTTACTTTGCAATAAGAGACCTAGTATTTATGCTGATACAATCAGTATGTACACTGAAGTCTACCTGCTTGTTGAACTGCTGGCTCTCGGCTTGAGCACACTTAGTGTATAAAAGATGTTTGTGGGACTTCTAGGTGTTTTTAATCCATAAGAAGATGGATCGAGGTCATCATAATCAATTTTCTTAAGGAGAGAAGTAGAGTGAAAATGAAGTGAGGTTAAAAGGCTCTTATCTTTGCCATCACTCATTTCCATCTTTATTTATTTCACTCTTTGGTTTTAATTAGCATACTGACAAACAGAGCTACAGACATTTTCATCCCCACACCAACTACTGCCCTGATTTCAGTTCCAAGTTATAAAACCTAATCTGAACCTTAGACGGGAAGCTACAAACTATAACTTTAAATTTCGGTTTACAGAGTTCCCTAGGATGGAGGGATTGAGTCGGGAGAGGTCCTGGGAATCAGAAAACAAACTACCTTCCTCCCCTAAAAGGACCTGAGGACATTTGAAACAAAACTCATAAAATACCATTTTCACAACATCTCCACTGAGAAGAATTGCAAGAGTACATCTCGTCCATCCCCCTCCCAGCAACTGCTCCTAACTAATCCCAGACTAAAGGAGGTGTCTCTTGTTCTTCAAAATCACTTGAAGGACATTTCACAATTCCCCTTGGTCACCTGTTTCAAAATATAAGAACTGCATGCCAGGAAAATCTTCCTCATATTCAAACACTTGTTCTTTCTTCAACTCAGACCATTTGGATAATTAAAGTATAAAATTTCAGAACTGGAAGTTACTTTAAATACCACTTAGTCTAGAGGTTACAACTGGTGACCCAGGGATTGAGACATATTTTACTAGGGTCACAGAAAGTTTACTTTTTGAATTTTTGTATTAGTTGCCAATGCTTAGATATTTCCTTTTTAAAAATCCATATAGTTGCATCTCTAGAAAAAGATCAGAAGATCTGGAAACACTGTGGCCCTCATTCCTATGGCAACAATCACAACTGGGCACTCCTCTTTACACTGGGGTAATAGGGAGAAAATAAACTCTAGTACATCAAAAAGCCAACCAGGCCTGCTTGTCTCATTTTCCCTAAATGACTAGCCCCTATAGGCATTTAAGTCTGTGATCCCTGCTTTTTTGCTGACAAGAAAACTGAGAGTCGGAAACAGGTTAACTGAGGTCATCAGCTATAGGTGTGGCAAGAACTAGAACCCAGGACTCGTGCCTCTTGGTCCAATTCTCCTCTCCTGTAGGGCACTGCTTTCAGGATGTAGCCATGCTGACCTGGGGCAGCTAAAGAAAAAAATGTTAGGAAATGAGGAGTTGGCATAATAAAAGACAAAAAAATACCATTTTCATATTTCCTGTCACTTTTTATAGTCCTTGGGTCAGCTCAGCAGTTTGCTGATCACTAAGGAAGATAACCAGCTGACACCCAGTGAATAGCAAAGGAAGGGTCCAATGGGAAGGCTCAGAAAACCAGGCTCATTTTTATGTTGAGGAGTGGTGTGTGTGTGTGTGTGTGTGTGTGTGTGTGTGTGTGTGTATGTTTGAGGGGTGGTTCTTAGTGCTTTTAATCTAGGGAAAAAAAAAAAAGCAAGGTGGTATGCCCATTTCCAATTCAAGTATGGTCTGGAGAAGACAAAGACAGGACTTACAGAGAATATGAAGATGGGGGTGTTGTCTATCAAGAAAATAAAAAACAAAGATTCCAATCTAAGTGTATGTTTACAAGAGGCTGTTCAACTTAGAGGTCAATTCAGCAAAAGTAAAGGTTGAATAGTATATTGCTTAAGAGATTTCCCAAACTAGTCTTTTCATACTAAGTATATAGAACCTAAAATGGTCTTTTGAGCCTCTGAAGAGGGAGTGACCCCTGGGCAGAGTAAGAATTTTGTGTTAACCCTCTCTTGCAACATGAAAGAAAAAACTAGGTTAAAAAATAAGCAACATGTAGAGCCCCAAAGTACCTGATCATTGCAGTCAGTTCAGCCTCTGAATAGGTTAGCTATCATGTGGCCAAAACAGCTGAAGGATTAAGTGCATCATCACAGCCACCAAGTATCAACCAATCCTTTGAAATGATTTCTGGCTGTGAATGTGGCTCAACATAGAGAAACATGGCCAAAACAGGCTTTCAGATTTCCTTCTTGTAGCTCTTCAATCATAACCAAGAAGAGATGGAGAAATAGCCCTTCTTCCCAAGAGCAAAGACATGACTTGAGCTTGAGATATTTGAGTTTAGTTGAGGTTTGAGGGCGTTTAAATCCCTCCTTTTCCACTGAGACACAATTGGCATTCATGTGGAGAATAGTTTTTGCTAGTTGGGAAAAGACTTAGCCAAGAGTTCTTTCTCAAGGTCAACTGATTAATAAGCTTAGTGGTCTTTGTGGGTTACAAAACAAACGGATTAATATCTATTCCCTCCCAGAGCTCACCAACTAGAGACACTGTATTTACCAGTTGACCAGGTCCTCTCCTTCCCTTAACTTCTTCCTTAAGAAAATCGGAAATAAATTAAAAGAGCATCCTGGAAGGCCAATTCAGTGCCTGGTGGTCTTAACAAAATCATACACAGTTGATTTGTCCTCCTTTTTGGTATCAATTTGATGCCAGAAACGCTTCTCTTTTTTTGCAGTACGCGGGCCTCTCACTGTTGCGGAGCACAGGCTCCGGATGCGCAGGCTCAGCGGCCATGGCTCACAGGCCCAGCTGCTCTGCGGCATGTGGGATCTTCCCAGACCGGGGCACGAACCTGTGTCCCCTGCATCGGCAGGTGGACTCTCAACCACTGCGCCACCAGGGAAGCCCCAGAAATGCTTCTTGAATGGAGAATTTCTTTCCTGTGATGATGGTGAAGTTTTTTCTAATGAAACAAGAGGAATACTATATTAAGAAACACAGTATAAAATCAGTGGATAAAAGGTGCTGAGATAATTGGCTATTAATATACAAAAAACTTTTAATTGAATCCATATATCTCACCTTAAACAAAATTGTATTTAATATTGATTAAATACAAAGATATGAAAAAGAAAAGTTGAAACCTTTTAGAAAAAAGTATAGCACATTTAAAACCTGTAATAGGAAAGAATTTTTTGAATCCATAATATACACACGAAAAAACATTTTAAGCAACTACTTTAAAGAGACTTGATAAATTCACCTATATTAAAACAAATACAAAACATATATTAAAAAGATACGCAATAGACTGGCAGAAGATATTTGCAAACATATAACAGAAGATTAGCATCCAGGGTGTATAAAGAACTCCAAAAATTACTAGGCAAAAGAAAAATGACCATCAAAATGTCTAACATCCATGTAGAGTCCCAGACGGAAAGGAGACAGAGAGTAGGGCAAAATAAATATTTGAAGAAATAGTCATCAAAAACTTCCCAAATTTGGTGAAAGACAAAGCAGCTCAGCAAACCCCAATCATAAATTTGATAAACTCAAATAAATCCCTGACTATACACATTGCAATCAAACTGCTGAAAGCTATGAATAAAGAACAAATCTTGAAAGCAGTTAGAAAAAATGACACATCACATACCAGAGAACAATGATTCAAATGACAATGGATTTCTCATCAAGAACCACGGAGGTTGAGACCACAGTGGAATAACATTCTTTAAAGTGCTGAAAGAAAAAAAAAGCTACCAACCCAGAATTTTATATCCAGCAAAATATTCTTCAGAAGTAAAGGTAAAATAAAGACATTTTCAAGTAAAGAAAATCTAAAAGAATCACTGCTAACAGTCCTGCACAACAAAAATTGCTGAAGGAAGTTCCTCAGGCTGCAAGAACATGGTACTAGAGTAAAACTGCATCTTCAGGAAAGGATAGAGTATCAGAATGGTAAATGTAAATATCTGG
This sequence comes from Leucopleurus acutus, assembly GCF_964270905.1. Taxonomy (NCBI): domain Eukaryota; kingdom Metazoa; phylum Chordata; class Mammalia; order Artiodactyla; family Delphinidae; genus Leucopleurus; species Leucopleurus acutus. Next base: position 98,929,547 of record NC_139149.1, read on the forward strand.
TATATAACTCGTGGTTCAACCTGAGACGTATATAGATAGAGAGATAGAATAGAGACAGAGACAGAGATAGAGATGAGATGGAGATGGAGATAGACAGGGAGAGAGAGAATAAAAGAAAGAGAGAGAGAAGAGGGAGAGAAAGGGTTATTACAAAGAATTGGCTTATACAATTACGGGGTCTGGTGAGGGCAGGTGATCAAGAAGGGAAGATAATGAGTAAGTTAGAACCTCACAGGTTTGGAGTCTCTGAGCTCAGGGAAAGCCTAAGCCCTGTTTCAAAGGTCTAACCTAGGATAATATTCCTTTTGATTAAAGTCAACTGGTAATAACTGAGGACTTTAGTTGCATCTACAAAATCTCTTCACAGCAGCACCTAGATCAGTGTTTGACTGAATAGCTGGAACTGTAGATCAACCCACCCAAGTTGACACACCAAAAAGCCACTACATCTGGATAAATAGGAAACATTACTTTCTTTCCTCTTAAGCTCTTTAAAATACATGTAGTTGCTTAAACTAAAAATTTTTATATTGGTGGAATTTTCAATGTTTGTAAACATATGACAACTGTAATATAAAGGATGGTGGGTATCTATGTTTTAAATGAGTGGTAATACTCTTAGTAGACTGTGGATTTATATAATTTACAAATATATTAAACAACCACTAAAATAATACAATAATGTATAGTTTTATGCCAACATATAAATTAAAATAGAATACTAAAAATACTCAATCTTAAACAAGGCAGGAATTTGCGACAACATGGATGGACCCAGAGGGCATTCTGCTAAGTGAAATAAGTCAGACAGAGGAAGACAAATACTGTATGGTCTCACTCATATGTGAAAGTTTTAAAAAAACAAAACAAGCTCATAGTACAGAGAACAGATTGGTGGCTGCCAAAGGTGGGGTGTGGGAGATGGGCAAAATGGGTAAAGGAAGTCAAAAAGTACAAACTTCCAGTTATAAAATAAATATGTCATGGAGATGTTAAATAAATAAATAAAAACAAGGCAGGACATGATAACAGAGCAGCAAAAAACAAACAGTAATATAAAGAAATAGTAGACCTAAATTCAACCCGATCACTAATTACATTAAATGTTAGTGGTCTAAGCATTAAAAGGGAGAGATTGCCAGAATAGATCTTAAAAAAGCAAGACTCAGGTGTACTGCCTCCAAGAGATGCACTTTAAATATAAAGATACATGTAGTTTGAAAGTAAATGGTTGGAAAAGTTATACCCTGCAAACAGTAAGCATAAGACTGGAGTGACTATATTAGTATCAAATTTTAAAAATAGACTTCAGGACAAAGAGTATAACCAAAGATAATTTTTAGAAGGGACAACTCACCAGGAAGACAATAATTATAAATGTGTTTGCCCCTAATAGGAGAAGCACGTGAATCAATACTTGACAGAAATAGAGGGAAAAAAAGGACAATTTCACAATTATAGTAGGTTTTAACACCTCTCTGTCATCAATGATAGAACAACCAAAAGATCTAAACATTATTATTAACCCTCCTGACCTAATAGACATTGATAAAATTCTATCCAAATACACATTCTTTTTAAGCACACATAGTACATTCACCAAGATAGAACATATACCATGCTATAAGACGTGTCAATAAGTTCAAAAGAACTGAAATCATGTAGAGTGTGTCCTATAATCACAAGAGAATTCATCAATAATGTATCTAGGAAAATCCAATTATTCAGAAATTAAATGACATACTCTAAATAATTTATGGGTCAAAGACAAAACCACAAAGGAAATTAGAAAATACTTTTGAACTGAATGATAAAGAAAATACAATATGAAAATTTGTAAGATTGGACTAAAGTAGTGCTTAAAGGGAAACACAGCTTTAGGACTCCCCTGGTACTGCAGTGGTTAAGAATCCGCCCGCCAATTCAGGGGACACGGGTTTGATCCCTCGTCTGGAAAAATCCCACATGCAACGGAGCAACTAAGCTCATGTGCCACAACTCCTGAGCCTGCTAGAGCCTGCAAGCCACAACTAAGCCTGCGTGGAACAAGTACTGAAGCCTGCATGCCTAGAGCCCTGCTCCACAACAAGGGAAGCCACCCCAATGAAAAAACTGCACACAGCAACAAGGAGTAGCCCCTGTTCACCGCAACTAGAGAAAGCCCACACGCAGCAACAAAGACCCAACACAGTCAAAATTTTTTTAAATTTTAAAATTAAAAAAAAGAAGGGAAACACAATTTTAAGTGCAAAAGAAGAAAGGTCCAAAAACAATCACCTAATCTACCTTAACAAGCTCTAAAAAGAAAAACGAAGCCCACAGTGAGTAGAAGGAATGAAATAAAGATGAGAACAGAAATCAATGAAATTGGAAAGAGATAGTTTATAGATAAAATTAACAAAGTCAAAGCTGGTTCTTTGGGAAAAGAATTACAAACTCCTAGTTAAACTCATCCAAAAAACAGACAGAAAGGGAGAGAGAGAGAGAGAGAGAGAGAGAGAGAGAATACAATGTCGGGAATAAAACAAGGGTTATCACCACTAATCCTATGACATTAAAAGAATAATAAGTGAATTTTGGAACAACTTTGTATCATCATAGTTTACAACTTAGATGAAAGAAATAATTTCTTGAAAAATATAACTTATTAAAATTGGTACAGAAACAGAACTAATGAATTGCCAGGTTTGAAATAGATTTGATGAACCATCAAAACCACCCCAAAAGGAAAACAATCAACAAGTGGCAAAATACACTAACAGACAATTCACGAAAGAGAAAATCTGAACAATTCCTAATCCTATGATTAGGATGCTTGATCTCTAGGAAATATAAATTAAAATTACATGAGGAAACGTTCCAAATTTATCAAATAGGCAAAAATTAAAAGCCTAACAATAATAAATATTGGTGAGAATACATGAAAAAGAGAAATTCTTATAAACTTCTAGTGGATCTGCAAATTGGTACAAACACTTTAGAGGCAATTTGACAGCATCTAGTAAGGTTGACAAAGCAGATATCCAGTAACTCCACTGGTAGGTATATGTTTAGAGAAACTCACATGTGTTCACAGGAAATGTGTATAAGGATGTTCATGCAAGTTTCATTTGTAACAGAAAATGTTGGAAACAAGCTAAATGTCCATCAAGAGGAGCATGGATAAAAAACATGTTTTGATATATACATATATGGAAATCTAAACAGCTGTTAATAGGACAATACAGGAGATATATGTTCAATACAAATAAATATCAAAAAGTTAAACAAAGAAACCAAGTTGCAGAAGGATACACAAATGATGCCATTTTTTTAACACTTAATATATGAAAACAATGCAACATAACTTTAAGGATACATGGAGAGTGGATATATAAAGGCGGAGATGGGAATGATAAATACCAAAACCAAATACCGTTGTCTCTACTGAGAAACGGGGGGATGGGATCAAGCATATTTGTAACGTTTTCTTTTCAGGTTGATTGGTGCACATAAGGGTATTCACTCTGGTATGCATTGCACCTTTTCGTAAGTCTGAAATATAATGTAATTTTAAAAATTATAAAGGAACCGGAGTCCCAAATATGGCTGCTTGGCAAAAGCTGGAGGCTTCAGTTGTAATGAGGGAACAGACGCCCTTGCTGAATGCCCTCAACTGTTTTGACTTCTGGAGGGGCGGGCCGTGATTACAGCTGCGATTAGGTGACTCACCATAATTATGTTTTGTTGAAATTGAATTTGTTGAAGCATGAATCATTCTGCCCGAGTCCAACCTAATTGCTCCGACACTGTGGATGGGAAGGATGGCGAAGGAGTTTTCCGTGGAGGTCACCGCAGATGACTGTGTGCGCGTACGCGTGGGCATGCGTGTGCATGCCTACACACACGCGTGCCGCGCTCGACTTGCACAGAGCCAGCCGCGCTGCTTCGTTCTCTGTGATGATGGGAGGTTGGCAGGGAAGGTTTACAGGTTCAACTGTGGTTTATTCTGCCTCCCACCCCCTACTCATATTTGTGAGTAATTCACTACTTGGCTATTTGGCGTCCTGGGGGCGGGGGGGAGGGGAGGGTCTCTGGGCTTCAGACCGGCCCCCCTCTGGGTGTTGTCTGGCTCCTCAAAGCTGCTAACCGGTAGATTTTATCCATGTTCTCCCAGCTCAGACCCCCTACTGCTCAGCGGGTATCTGAAGGATGCCCTAGGAGATGTGTGCCAGCTGCAGAGCTGTAATTTAAATCCACAGGGCTTTCTGAGGAGGCAAACTGCAAACCCAGAGTGTGGCAGAACCCCTGGAGTTTCCCTCTCTGCGGCGCACTTACAGGGGGCACTGGGGGATGGGGACTACTTGAGCTCTTACACACTGTGAGTCACCCACAGTCACTCCAGCAAAGAGCTTCGAGCCTTTTTCCTGACTCGGAACTGTGAAGACGTGAGCCCTCAAGTCATCCGGTCATTGTTCATCTCTGTTATACCAATGGAACAAATGAAATGGGCTTTGCCTATAAGAGGTTGAGTGTAGGTTAGACACGAGTGAGAACTAACTGACCAGTGGTTTTTCTGATTGCAGATGAAAACTGCAAAAGGACAGCAATGAGAGCAAACACTTGTCCACCACTCACTAGGAACCAGGCACTGTCCTAACCACATTTTAACTCATATACTCTTGACAGCTTTGTGGGGTGGATGTCTTTACCAGCAGCACTTTGCAGACTAGGAAACTGAGGCATGGGAAAGTTAAGTAACCTGCTCACATTCACTTAGCTAGTAAATGAAGGAGCCCAGATTCACTCAGACTGTCTAGTTCCAGGTTTCATGCTCTTAACCACTCCCCTGCATGCCTTGAACATGGCAGACACTATGCTGGGAGCTTTAAAAAGTCATCTGACTTACTCCTCAAAACAATTCCCATTTGACACAGTTGAGAGCACTAAAGCTGAAAGAGGCAAAGTAACTTGCAAAGATTACACAAATAGTAAGTCATACAATTAAGATCTGAACCTTTTGGTTCAAAATACCTGCCCGGTGCTGAAGCAGAAGAGCGATGCACAAGACAGGATAGGCATGAGCAACAGTCCATGGGCCCCAAAGCTGTAGTCCATCCAACTGCTCATTGGAAGCTTCTCCAGGCATGTTCCTGAGCTCCTTTCTCCTCCTCTGATTCAGACTTGGGTGTGATCATGGCAGTCTCTTTCCAATTACTACATCTCTTGCAACCATCTCTTCTATGCCATTATTAAACACAGTAATGAAAGTACTAGCATTTTAAACTAGCACTTTTTAAATCCATTGGCTTTTTTTTAATCTTTAATTTCTACTTACTAGAGTCAATTATTAAACAGTAAGCACTCCAGGGAGAAGGTAACATTTTAAACCCATGTTGACAAACTTTTGAAACAATTGGTTGAGTGGTCACTGACAACGAGGAATTCTGGGTATAGACTCACAGTGGGCATTTGGAGAATCAAAGAGGCAGTAAGTTTAATTAATAGAGAAATGCAACTCAAACTGTAATGAAGTATCACCTCACACCAGTTGGAATGGCCATTGTCAGAAAGTCTACTAATAATAAATGCTGGAGAGGGTGTGGAGAAAAGGGAATCCTCCTATACTGTTGGTAGGAATGTAAATTGATGCAGCCACTATGGGGACCAGCATGGAGGTTACTTTAAAAAAATGAAAATAGAGTTACCATATGATTCAGCAATCCCACTCCTGGGCATATATCAGAAAAAAACAAAAACTCTAATTTGAAAAGACACATGCACCCCAATGTTCATAGCAGCACTATTTACAATAGCCAAGACATGGAAACAACCTAAATGTCCATCCACAGATGAATGGATAAAGAAGATGTGGTATACATATATACAATGGAATATTACTCAGCCATAAAAAATAATGAAATAAGGTCATTTGCAGCAACATGGATGGACCTAGAGATTATCATACTAAGTGAAGTAAGTCAGATAAAGGCAAACATCTTATGGTATCACTTATATGTGGAATCTAAAAAAATGATACAAATGAACTTATTTACAAAACAGGAATAGACTCACAGACATAGAAAACAAACTTATGGTTACCAAAGGGGAAAGGAGGAGGAGGGATAAATTAGGAGTTTGGGATTAACAGATACACACTACTAGATATAAAGTAGAGAAACAACAAGGACCTACTGTATAGCACAAAGAACTATATTCAATATCTTGTAATAAACTATAAAGGAAAAGAATGTGAAAAAGAATATATTATTTTATATATTCTGAATCACTTTGCTATACACCCAAAATATATAATTGTAATTTATATATTACAATTATATAATTGTAAATCAATTATACTTCATTTTTAAAAAAAGAAAAAAACTTTAAAAAATAAAATAAATTAAAGACAAAAAACAAAGAGCCAGCAAGGAATGGTGATAAGATCAGAGACAGGACCCAATTTACGGCCCAGTTATTCCAGGAAGAAGTCTGTGCTCTTTTCCTTCCCATTCTCTTTTGTTGCCTCTGAAACACCATAGATTCAAAGCTGGTGGATGAGCAGCAAATCCCAAGATCCTTGCAGACATGAATGTCAGAGTGTTCAGGGCTCAATATACCACCCAGTTCTTTCAGTTTAGAAACCAGGAGACTCACACCTCAATGGCTACATGATTGTCTATGGTTGCACAGCTGGACAGTATCAGAACCAGTAATAAAACTCAGAAGTATGGTCCTGAATCAACAGACCTGAACAGCTAAAGGAAGGGACAGACGACCAGTCCTCTGACTTTCTCTGTCCTTTAAAAGACCATTCTTCTCCAGTAGCACCACAGAAATGTCCTTCCCATGAAATAGTGGGAGTGCTGCATGGTAGAGGAACATGAAATGCACACTTGGAACTCTACATTCCAAGTCCAGCTCTGATACTCATGACCTGTGTTATCTTGGGCAAGTCACATCCTTTCAAACCTCAGCTTCCTCAACTGTCAATTGAAAAAAATCATCAAACCTTTCGCATTGACTTGTTTTGAGCATGAGATAAAATACCACTTTTGAAAGCACCTGGCATAGCCTCTGGTCCTAGCACATGTTCACCAAGCTTTGCAGCCTCATGAATGCTTTGTCATTGCACTTTGATTGCAAGAGGAGAAATTAGGGTAACAGGTAACTATTCCTGTTACCTTTGCTTTTTTCCAACCTCTTAGTTTGGTATCATTCTCTGACCTAACAAATTCACTATCAAGTTTACCATCCGGAATGCAGGGATGTTTTAACAATCACTTTTCACCTATGAATTTTCTGGAAGCTCACTTATCACCCCCCAGCTTTGGCCTCTCCCAAGTACACCTCTATTCATTGGAAAGTAAGGTGTGCTGTCAGCTGTGCAGCCATTTGTACACCTACCTAAGACCTGAGTCCTCTTTTTCTTATGCCATTTTTTAGTCAAAATGCCTGCTGTCCTGTTTCTCACTTGAAAGTTATTCCATCCTAACCTCTAATATTACTTTTTCCTATTTCTCTTCTCCTTTCTCTGATATCCTTCAATTTCCCCAGTTTCTCTTCTTAACTTCACCCATTAACCACAGCATTGCTCAGGTTCAGTACATATCCCTCTGCTTTAATTTCTATAACTGGAACAATGGTAACCTCACTCTTTTTTCCCTATTTGGAGAGAGACTCAGGAATAAAATGGCATCTCATCAAGGAAGTCAATCATTTCTTATTCGAGTAGTCATTTTAAAGTGATGACTGAGTCTTTGACTTGTAAAGGAAAACTTAGACCTGAACATTAACAACACAGAAGTATCTTCAAACACTCTGTATATGTAGAAGATTTTATGGAAATCTCTGGATTTGGGGGAGGGGAGCAATGAAGACCTAATATGAATATTTTGTCATTGTTATTAAAATTAAAGAAAGAAGTGTAGTTCCATGTTTCAATTAATGGATAAAGGTATAGGAAATCCCAAGGAACAGAGAGGAATAAGAATACAGGGGAAGTAAGAAGTTAGGAATGGAAGTGACCATAAAATTTTAACTTGCTAGGGTTTTCTCTGTACTAACATAACCATAACAAGGAGGCTGCACTTTTCTTAGAAAGTGGAATAGAGATTTAGGACAACATCATCTATTTATAAGATTTAAATTACAACAGTTTTTAAACTAGCACCAGAGTTCATACAAGTCCAAAATAAATATGCACTGCTGATATTGTCCTCAAGGCACCATCCCTTCAGCAATGACACCTCAGTCTGCCCAATAGCAGGCTTATAACTTGGAAACATCTTCTCGCTCCTTCATCCCCTGCCCTGTATCCATTGTATATCTAAACTGTGCCAACACCACAGTGGGTGACCGGGCATGACCACAGTAGATTCCGATGTGATCAGTGATCAGTGCGTTGTTGCAATACACCAATTTTAACCTAAGACAATCCAATCCATCTGTGAAAAGGAACAATAAATTCCCATCCTTACTTTTCATCATGTAAACTGGCCAAAATAAAGTAGATTGGTGGAACCATTTGTTCCCATCTGGTTGTCACAGGACATGTAGAGTCAGCAGTTTTCTTGGACTTCATCTTCCCTCTAGTTCTTATCCTCTCTCCCATTTCTTTACTACCAGATGCCTGAAGTAGCCTCCAACTTATATCCATCTGTCTCCCTCTTGCTTTAACCTCTGTGATTAAACTGATTTAGATTTAGATTTAGATCCAGGGAAATTGAGCCACGTTTTCACCATTTGTTGGTCTCACCTCAGACCAATAAATAATCATTAGTATACTACCACATGTAAACAGGAGACAAAGTAAATGCATTTGATCTAAATATTTAAGACATTGGTTCTTGGTAAATACAAACTCTTTTCACCTCTGACTACATGTGTTTGAGCAGACATTGGATGACGGGAAATGGATTGGGGAAGTTTTGTATCATAGTTTGGGGAAAAGAATGCTAAAACTCTACCACTAGGCCATCTGGAAATTTTGAGTTATCCGTACCAGAGACTAGAAGATCTAAAACTTGCATTCCAGAGGATTGGGCATTGCTCTCTGTGTACCTATCAGCATGTATATGTAGACAAGCACTCAAGGGAGACAGGGATTGGGCAGCTGGTTGGATTTACTGAGACATCTTGAACTATTTTTTGAATGTTTGGGGCTTGGCAAATAAATGCATTGTGCCCCAAGCACCTTTTTCCCTTCATTTAAAACCCATGTGTATTGGAGAAGAAATTTAATCCTTATGCTCCTGATTCACTTACATTTAACCCATCAAAATCCAGCTTAGTGGGAGCCATTGGATGCCCATGAACCTTCTGAAACTTGTGTAATAAACCACTTGGAGCCGTCTGTTCTTTGAATCTCAGAAACCACAATGAGGAACTATTTTCAGTGGCTTTAGTTGGGAGAGCAAGATGGGATTTCGATTTTGCTCTCAGATTTTGCCACAGCCAACAAATTCTAACTTTGGTCAACACATTGCCACGCCTTGTATTTAGTTTTTGCCAATAACCTGAAATCCAGGGACCACCATTTTTGAAAAGTCAACAAATATGGACTGAGAGCCAACTCCAGCTATGTGCTGAGCACCGTGTGAGTCTCTGGCACTGGGTCCTGATGTCCTCACCAGTGGCCAGCCTCTCCCTGCTCTGGATCTCTGAGTGGTTCTCTTCCCCTCTGTTATAGTCTAAATGTATAGGAGATACTGTTCATTTATAAAGAGTAGTGGAGAATGATGGAAAAGAGAATAATATCAGGAAATAAAATCCTGTAAAGGTAAACAGAGCATGATAACCTATACACTACTATGTATTATGACACTATTATGACACAAATTATGGGGACATTTGCAAAATATGACTGAAGTTCATACAATCCATATGCTCACCCAGAGTTTTATCTTTAGACTACTTCAAATGTAATGTGGAAATTAAGATCACTTTTGACTAACTTAATTATCTACATCAGTTGGTAGTAGATGAAGGAAGAATAGTAACTAATATGCAAGTAATTATTATCCAGCTTTGGCTTTTGATTCCTCTGTAACAATCACAGGTAAATTCAAACACGTAATCTCTTCTTTGCCTGGGCCTGAATCTCACTAACATGTGAGAGACAGAGACAGAGAACAATTTATTTCTAGCTCACCTCTCCCTGTTTTCTTGCCCAACTAGATACATGGTAGGAGAAGAAGCCAGGTGGTCTTGACCTGTTCACAGATACCCTGTTCACAAGTAGTCAGGAGTTAGCTTTCCTCCCTGTACTATAAGCCAGGCCTTAGAATTTCCTGACCTGTGCCTATGACATTCCCAATATGGTGTTTCATTAAAATCAGAGTGCTCATAAACATCGTTCCTGGAGCTCACATTTCCCCCTCATCCCTCAAGGCACACCGTGTCTTTCCCGTGAGTCCCACAACTCACAACATTTGGAGGAGAAAAGAAGGTCATGAAGGTGTTTTTCCACCTTTCCACTGAGACTACTGTATTATTTATGGCCCTTCATTTCATCCAGAACCCTACTCTGGGCTACCAAGTTATTAAACATTCACTAATTTCAAGACTCGTGAAAGTACAATTTCCAGAAGGACAGTAGTTTTTATCGTCCCTCCTTGGTCTCTGAGTAACTTACACCATCAAAAGAGAAAGGGCTGAGGTTTCTCTTGCTAATTCAGTACCAAAATGGAAAAAATAATAATAATAATTTGAACTCCAGAAAGATAAATAAAAATTAGATTAAAGAAGGAAGTTCCTGAGTTGGAAGAGACTACCCATTTGACTAGAATGAAAATGAGATAAAATGACACCAAGTACACAAATTCCCAACACATTGTCCTCACATGAGTTGATTAGTCTGAATTCAGCCAGGAGAGCTGTCATAGGAGGGGTACTAAAGGCTTTGAAATCAGATTGACCTGGGTCCAAATCACACCTCTACCTTTTACTACCTATGTCACTCATCTTTATGAGCAACAAGGTTTATCACCTACAAACTAGGAATAATAATAACTTCCTCAGTGTTATCATGAAGACTGAATGGTCTATTTATTTAAAGTGTCTAGTGTAGAGTTGGTACAGAGTGGAAGGTAGTAGAATGGTAGTTATAAAATATCTAGCTCGCATACCTTGCTGTTTTTCTGGAAGATTTCATTAGTTGTCTTTTCAAGTTAAAAATCGAAAGTTATTATTAAAAATCAAATATGTTACCTAGAAGAAATAATAATCTCTTTCAGTGATTGCCACCTTGACATATATTAGTATGCCAGCCAAGCTTTCTGATGCTATAAGGACATGAGATAGGTAGATTTTAATGGCTAGAAGGAAAGGGGAAAATTTTGCAACATGGTTATGCTGGTGTTAAATGATAAATTGAAGGACATTGCATTTTTAAGAGTTTATTTGAGCAATAACTGATTCAATTTGGGCAACCAGAAGTGATTAGAAATGCTCCAAAAGCAGGAGCTAGGGAAAGACTTTCATAGAGAAGACACAGTGGCAAAGCAAGGAAATTATTTGATTGGCTGTAGCATAAGTGGTTGCATCATTTGGGAAAGCTTAGTTGACTATTTGTGATTGGTTGTCCTTAAGCTTCAATTTCATAATCTTGAGGCATTACAGACTTCAGTTTGCTTACACAGGCTACTAAGGCAATAAAGCCACCTCAGTCCAATGGCCTCCTTGTTTAATTGAACACTATGAAAGCAAATTCAAGTGGGCATTAATTGTTGAAATTCCAGGAAGTCAGGATGCCAAATGAGAGTGGGGAGGCAGAGCAAAGGGAAATGGAAGAAAGGATGAGAAACTCTGCATAAGGAGAAATTTCATAGTTTTGCTTAGGAGCCCAGGATCAAATCCTGCCACAACCTGTGCTTGCATCACTAGTATACCACCTCATCCACGTCATCATTTGCCTTCTTGTGCAACTCTGCCTGGAGCCTAGTTACTTCATAAGATCCCTTACAGCAGCATATATAGTAGGAACAGAACATATGTGGTTGGATGATCCAGGGACTCCAGTAGGAGTTCTAGACACCTGTGGATCAACAGACAGCATTCCCAGCCCTTATCAAACAGGGTCTTTGTATTTCTCTTTTGCGACAAATACAGAGCGATAGAGTCTCCACTCAGGAACCTTTGACAAGTCACAGAATATAAAATAACTGCTTGAGCCTTACTACCTAAATGATGAGCGTTGTCACACGCACCTGCCTCAGGAAGCAGAGAGGAGGCAATGGAATTCTAGCAGCACAGGGAGATTAAAGGGTTTGGATAAGTGGTACCGTAGTGATTATTTTCTGGAAACTGATAAATTTGCAGACCACATCAAAGTTTCCCCTCCTGCTAAGCGGGAAGTTTTCCACCCATGGGCACATTGGTTTTATGAGAAAAGTATTTAATGGGAGACCCACACATTTCATAATGGCCTTCAATTCTGTTAGGAATTGCTTTACATAAGATGATGTCAAGCTATTCTTCAGGCCTGCTGAAGATAAAAGGAGTTTCTAAGATGACTGCAAAATGAACATATTTTAAATGTCCATCTTAAAGCTCTGCAAGAGAGGGAAAATGTGCCTATCACGCAGACTTCCACTGTGTGTTTTTCTTTCGTGTTTCTTTCAAGTTCTGATGATACGAGAGATGGAAGACTAAGAGAAGGAAACTCTTCACCCAGTCTTCCTGAAAAGAATGCTTTTTTGAAAAAAGTTTTCCTTAGAGCATAGTAAGGATATTGGGTTAAACAGTGGGTCCAAAGGCTATAAGAAGATGCTGAAACTAGGGCCATATTATTCTCCCAAAGTCTCAAAGTTTTCTTGGCCAAAATTATTTCTTTATTTCTGTTTGACTTATATGTATCAAAAAAGAAAACTTGATTTCTTCTATTGAGGCCTAGATGGTTTCCCATGGACCACTTCAATACAAGGTACTGTACTGAAGCCTGATTATTCTTCTAGGATGGGCCAATTATTGACCACTCACCCCTGCTCCATTCCATTTTCTGCCATCTATGCCCTGTCCTGCTCTCTGGTCATCTGATCCCCACAGATTTCTTTATCCAGGTTCCCTTGGCAGCTGGTTTTAGATGTTTTGGGTTTAGCCAATGGAAGACACTGACAAGTTATTTAAAAGTAAGGGCAAGAAAAAAAAAAAAAAAGTAAGGGCAAGAGATGATGGCAGCAAAATGGTAGAGTAAGGACTTCCAAAAAATTTCCCCTCCATAACAGCAACCCCCCCAAAATTGCAACTGTCAGAATCAATTTTTCAGAATTCTAGAAATTATTCAAAGACTTGTAGCAATCCAGTAGCTTTCACTCAAGAAAAACAGCTGAATCTCTGTAAAAGCAGCAACTTTGACCCTTGTCCCATCCCCACTCCCCCAGCTTAGAGGTAGCCTTGAAAAATAACATCCTGCATTCCTGGCACCTGACAGAGCAGAATGAAGCTGGAGCTCTTTCAAAGACTCATTCCCAAAGAGCAATCATTTGACCTATCTCATGGTTCTCTAGTAGATCCAATCAGAAAGCTTCATTTTCACTCAAAAGTCTTTATTTCACCTGTCTCAGAACTTGCATAGTGCTGAAAGCCCCTGGGGATAGGGACATTTTTTTTAAATCATGTATCTGGTAGTGCTTTAATATACTGTCCAAGGCAATGTGGGGAAAGCAACAGACAATCAAAAGGATTAAAAAGAAAAGCTGGACAATGAGTTGACTACAGGGGCTTGGAAAGGCTTCAACTTAGTCCTGGAAATCTGGAAGGCCAAGCCTAAGCCTAGGGCTATGCCCATGTTTACAAAAGACCTGAGAAGGCCCTGGCTGACCTTGAGGCTCTGTACAAGCAGAAAATCAGTGAAAACAACCCAAATACTCACCAATTGATGAATGGATAAACAAATGTGGTATACCCATACATTGGAATATTATTCATCCTTAAAAAGGAATGAAGTAGGGCTTCCCTGGTGGCACAGTGGTTGAGAGTCCGCCTGCCGATGCAGGGGACACAGGTTCGTGCCCCAGTCCGGGAAGATCCCATATGCCATGGAGAAGCTAGACCCGTGAGCCATGGTCTCTGAGCCTGCGCATCCGGAACCTGTGCTCCACAACGGGAGAGGCCACAACAGTGAGAGGTCCGTGTACTGCAAAAGGAAAAAAAAAAAAAAAAGGAATGAAGTAGTGATACATACTATAATATGGATGAACTTGAAAACATTATGCTAAGTGAAGGAAAAAAGACACAAAAGGCCATATACTGTATGATTCTATTCCTATGAAAAAATGTCTAGAATTGACAAATCCACAGAGATAGAAAATAGACTAGTACTTGCCAGGGGGTGGAGGAAGAAGACAATGGGCAGTGACTGCCTATGGGTATGGGATTACTTTTTGGGGCGATGAAGACATTCTGGAATTGGGTAATGGTGATGTTGCACAACCTGTGACTATATTATAACCACTGAATTGTACATTTTAAAATGGTGAATTTTATGTTATGTAAAATTTTATGTGAATTATAGCTCAGATTTTTTAAATGTGGAGGTGGGGAGGTTGGCATATTTCTTCTCCCCTTTCTTACTTTTCAGTTAAGCCTTTCTGTAAGCAGACATGTTCTTCTACATCTATATTTCCCACCAAACAGTCCCTTCTTCATAGCTCCACCCCACACTAGGCTCCAGGAACACTTTTTCTTCTCCTTGCCCCTTGGTCTAAAAGTGGTAATGGTGCCCCACTCTTGCTGTTCTCTGGGAGCCTCAACTTCTTTGTTTCCTTAAGTTTTCTGACACCACTGGAAGTAGTCCCTTCATTAAAGGCACAGACCATCTCAGTGACTTCTGTTTCCTGGTGAGAGCTGACTGTGAAGCCATGTTCTCTGAAGCTCTGATTCTCTGGAATGGGCTACCACGGAGAATGGATAGGACAGTAGGATTCTCAAGGAACACTGATGTTTTCCAATATCCTGTTTTCCCATTGTCATCCCATTCTCTACTCCCTTGAGAGATTTCATCGCCCACAATGGCTTTAGCTATCACTTCTTTACATATACTACTCAGTTAGGGATTTCTGTCTCTAACTAGATTCCTGAGTTTTAAACAAACCTTTCCAACGGCACATGAAAGTCTCCCCATGAATGTCTTACAGATATAGCTCAGTATGCGCACTTGGCAGTTTTAGTGAATGGTACCACCATCTGTCCTCTCATTCAAATTAGACACTTCAACACTATCTTCAAGTCTACTCTCTTCCTCATTGTCCAATCGGACCTCAAATCCCACTTATACTTTAGAAATATTTATGAGGGGGAGGTCTTCAATTCCCCTGATTTCCTCATCTTATGTTCCTACTACTAAATAGCCTTTCTACTACCAGTTTCTTCTTTGTAGGACATTTTCGAACGTACCCAAAATACCATGATCAATCTCAAGAAATTTAACACTGATGCCATAATGTTATCTAAATACAATAATAGTCAATTTTCCCAATTATCCTAATAATATCTTTAATGATTAATTTTTCCAACCAAAGTTCAAATCTAGTGTCATAGATTACAGTTATTTGTCATGTCCCTTTATTCTTCATTAACAATTCCTTGCTTTATTTTTTGGTCTTTCATGACAGTGAGATTTTTGCAACACCTAAGAAAGTTCTTCTGTAGCCAGTATCATAAATATGACTCATGTTTAAATTCTGATTAGACATATTTGGCAAGAATATAACATAAATGGCGTTGGGTCTTTCTCAGTGCATCACATCAGGAAGCATATAATGTCAGATTATTTCATTATGGGTAATGATGTTCCATTACTCGTTAAGATAACATCCAACAGATTTTTTCCAAAGTAGAAATAGCTTTTTCTCTTTTGCAGTTAGTAAGTAATTTGTGAGGTTAAACTTTAAGACTATACAAATATCTTGTTACTCAAGAACATTCCCCCAAATTATTTTAGTATCTACTGTTGCTACTTGTCTGAATGAACCATTATGTCAATGGAGACAAAGTGGTTATTTTCTAATTCTACTATTCCTTCCACACTCTACTAGCATCCTTCTGTAAAAAAACTCTTCTTTACCCTCCTACCTCATTTTGTTTTGTTTGTTTTTGAATATTATTATTTTTTTTTTCGGTACACAGGCCTCTCACTGTTGTGGCCTCTCCTGTTGCGGAGCACAGGCTCCGGACGCGCAGGCTCAGCGGCCATGGCTCACGGGCCCAGCCGCTCCGCGGCATGTGGGATCTTCCAGGACCGGGGCACAAACCTGTGCCCCCTGCATCGGCAGGCGGACTCTTAACCACTGTGCCACCAGGGAAGCCCTCATTATTCTTTTAATGCTTAAGTTTTCCCTAATCTGGCCAGTGGGAACATCTTTAAGCGTCTCTTGTGTTCATTTGACATGTTCCCATTTTCTTGCTTTCTGAGACATTAAAATACTCCAGATTCAATTTGAATTATTCTTTCCTCATATCTCATTGAACAGAGCTAATAAACATGTGTTTAAATCATGAGCTCATTCTGATACCTTCAAATCTAATACAGAGAGCTTTTCATCTCCTCCCATTCCTTATTTCTAGCTCCTTTCTCTCATAATAAAAAACACCAAATATTGCCTCATTTGCTCTGTCATACAATTTGCACAAAGTAGTGTGGGAATTGGTACAACAATAACACAACCAACAACAAATCTACCAAGTAAAGTGTACATTTCTTTCCCATTCATTTTTGCCCTTAGACTATATCCCACTGAGCATGTACAGCAGATTTCTGTGTTCAGTTAGTTGGGTTAATTCTTTCTTTTTGTGGGGTTCTGTTATCAACTAGTTGTACAGTAGGGTTCATTTGCTTCTCTTTTTGTTCAAATTAGTGGTGTGCCCTTGTTTATTTAATTTTATTTTTAAATATGCATAACTTTTTCATGATTTAAAAGTCAAAACTATATTAAAAGTTGTCATGGCTTCCTCATCCCCTCTATCCTTTTCTCATTCCTGACCTATACCTGTTATGCAGGCAACCATTTCAGTAGCTTCTGGTTTATTCTCTCCATGTTTCTTTTTACAACAGTAAGTGTGTGTGTGTGTGTGTATTGTGTGTTCTTCTTTCTTATTTACTCCCCTTTCTTACATAAAAGTAGCCTACTATTTGTAAACTTTTTCACTTTGTGTTTTTTACTTGAAACAGATCCTAGAAGTGACTCTGAACAATTAATAGAGATCTCCCCCATTCTTTTTATAGTTTAATAGTTGCTCTGATGTGTGGATATACCATAGCTTATTTAACCAATATTTTATATATTGTATTCAGGTTGTTTCTGTTACTTTACTCCTATAAATCATAGTATGATGAATAACATTGTGCATATGGTTTTTGTTTGTTTGTTTGTTTTTGAGGGTTAGCTTCATGGTCATATTGCTTGGTCAAAGGATAAATGTTGCACAGATAATTTTTAGATACTTAGATTTATTTCCCTCCAAATAGATTATACCATTTAAATATCTACCGACAACATATGTGCCTATGTTATAGGCTGAATTTTATCACTCCAAATTTATATATTGAAGCCCTAACCCACAGTATCCCAGAAAATGTGATTATATTTGGAGATAGGGCTTTTAAAGAGGTGGTTAAGTTAAAATAATGTCATTAAGGTGAATCCTAATCCAATCTGACTGATGTCATAAGAAGAAGAAATTTGGACACACAATGAGATACCAGGGATGTGCCTGCACAGAGGAAAGTCCTCATGAGGGTACAGTGAGAAGGCAGCCATCTGCAAGCAAAGGAGAGAGGCCTCAGAAGAAATACAACCCACCAACAATTTGATCTTGGACCTCCAGCTTCCAGAACTGTGAAAAAATAAATTTCTGTTGTTGAAGCCACCCAGTCGGTGGAATTTTGTTATGGCAGGCTGAGCAAACTAATACAGCTAATTTCTCCACAGCTGCACCAACATTTTTGAGCATTTTTCATGTGTTTAAGGATCATTTCCCTATATTTTTGTAGAGCTTGGTGATTTGGGTTTTCTTCTCAATTTTTAGAAGTACTTTATATATTAAGGAGATAGCCATTTATTTCTGACACATCATGTTGCAAATATTTTCCCCTAGTGAGCCATTTTTCTTTTGATTTTGCTTATTTTTTTGCCATGCAATTCTTTCTTAATTTTATGTACAGAATTTATCAATCTTTTGTTGTTGTTCATATGCATTTTGAGTCACATTGAGTAAACATTTTCCCACACTAAAGTTACAAAAACATTCATCCATGTTTTCTTTTAGTACTTGTATGACTTGTTTATTTTGTATTTTTACATTTAAGTCTCTCACCTTTTTATAGTTTATGGTATATGGTGTAAGGTAGGAGTCAGTTTTATCTTTTTCCAAATGGCTATTCAGCTGTCCCAACACCATTTATTTAAAAAGCCTGCATTTTCTCCAGTGATTTGAAATACCATGTTTATTTAATAATACACTTTTGTGCATACTTGAATCCATTTCTGGACTTTATTCAGTTTCTCTGGTCTCTCCATCCATGGCTAGTACCACACTGTATTCATCACTGAGCACTTAAAGTGTGTTTTCATATCAGGTAAGATCCTTCTCCCTCATTGCTTCCTCCTCCTCCTGCCCAAGATTTCCTAGCTATTTTTGTAAGTTTATTTTTTGACATGACTTTAGAATCAACTCATTTATCTCATGGGGGGCAGGGGAGCTTGTTGGCATTTTTCTTTCAACTGGATTAAATTTATATGCTAACTTGAGAAGAACTGCCATCTGAATAATGTTGAGTAGTTCTCACCAAGAACAGATGTCTTTTTACTTTCTCAAGCCTACTTTCACCTTTTTTTGGGAAGATTTCTAAATTTTCTTTATTTAGATTTTGCATGTTTCTTTTTAAGTTTTATCTTTTTTGTTGCAATCACAAATGAGTTTTTCCCCTTATGTTGTATCTTATAATTGGTTATTTTCTACAGAAATCTACTGATTTTTTTTCTTTTAATTTATTTTATTTATTTATTTATTTTTGGCTGTGTTGGGTCTTTGTTGCTGCGCAGAGTCTTCCTCTAGTTGTGTCGAGCAAGGGCTACTCTTCATTGCGGTGCACGGGCTTCTCATTGCGGTGGCTTCTCTTGTGAAGCACAGGTTCTAGGTGCACAGGCTTCAGTAGTTACGTCATGTGGGCTCAGTAGTTGTGGCTCACAGGCTCTAGAGCACAGACTCAGTAGCTGTGGTGCACGGGCTTAGTTGCCCCGTGGCATGTGGCATCTTCTTGGATCAGGGATCGAGCCCATGTCCCCTGCATTGGCAGACGGATTCTCAACCACTGAGCCACCAGGGAAGCCCCAATCTACTGATTTTTGTAAGTCAATTTTATATCCTACTCTCTGACTGAGTTCCTTACTAATTTACATTAGTTTAATCACTAATTCTTGGGTTTTCAAGCTTCATTATAATTTCATCTATATATAGAGATGGTTTTTCTTCTTCTCAAATGGTAATGATTAACAGCTGCAACACAACGTTACATAGAATGAAAGTAGAGGGTATCTTCACCTTATTTCTAGTCTTGGCAGGAGTGTTTCCCATGCTTCTCAATTAAATAAGATGCTACATTTAGGATATATACACACACACACATAATTAAATCATATATATATACATGCACATATATGTAAATTGTGTAAAGAAATTAACCATCAATTCCTATTTTACTGAGTACATTTTTCAGGAATGGGTGTTAAATATTATTGAAGGTCTTTCAGCATCCATGGAGACAATCATATGATTTTTCTCCTTAAATCTATTAATAAGGTGAATTTTATTAGTAGATTTCTTCATATTGAAACTCCTGCCTTCCTGAAATTTGGTCTTGATGTTTTATTTTATTAAGATAGTTTTGGATTCTTTTTGCTAGAGTTTTATTTAGTTTTTGCAACTATAATTATAAAGAAAATTTGTCTGTAGTTCTCTATAAACTATATTATTATTATAATTATTATTAATAATCTTTATTAGGTTTAGGTATCAACATTACACTTACTTCCTAAAAAGAATTTGGAAGTTTTCCTTCATTTTCTATATTCTAGAACAATTTATGAAACATTGAGATTATCTGATCTTTGAAGGTTTGTAGAATTCCCCTGTGCAACCATCTGTGTCTGGTGTTTCTCTATGGAATAATTTGTTGATTACTTTCTCCATCTTTTTTTCACCCTGGAGAGTGGTCTGTCTGAACTTTTTGTATAAAATGGGGTCTGTTTTGGTAAATTACATTTTCATAGAGAATAATCATCTTCATAGTTTTCAAATGTATTAGCATAGAGTTTTGCAAAGTAGTCTACTTATGATTGATTTTATCTTTATAATAGTTATTTCCCTCTAGTCTTTCCTTAGTTTGCATGTTTGTGTTTTGCCTTTTTTCTTGATTAGGTTAGCTATTGGTATGTATATTTTACTTTTTTTTTTTTCCAAAACAACCAGCATTTTGATTCATTTATTAGTTCTACTCTTTTTACTGTTTTCTATCACATTAATTTATTCTTTTATCTTTATTATTTCCTTCCTTGGGCTTCCTTTTTGTTTGCTTTGTGATTTTTCTATATTTTTGACTTAGGAATTAGATTTGTTTAATTAGTTTTTTATTGATTTAAGTAATTAAGACATGGATTTTCATCAGATCATTGCTTTAATTGTATCTCATAAATTCTGAAGGGCATATTTTTCATTCTAATTATTGTTTTTACAAATTCTGCAATTTCAGTTTTACATCCCCTTTCACCCAATAGTAGTTTAATGGAGAATTGTTGTTGTTGCTTAATTTCCAGATGGAAGGACCTTTTAAAGTTTTCTTATTAATTTCTACTTTATGGCACTTACTAGGACTTTCTTTATGACCCAACATGTGGTCAATTTTTGTGAACATTCTACTTGTGTTTTAAAAAGAAAGCATATACTCTATATTTTCAAGGTTTGAGATTTGACATAAATCCATAATACCTACTTTATTGATTATGTTGATTAGGCCTTTATACCCTTATTTATTTTATTGTTTTCATTCTTCTGTACTATCTTTGTTAATCTCTTTATTCTTAGCCTTTCTGAGCCACTTTGTTACAGGTCTCTTTTGTTATAGGTGTGCCTTTCCATTTATTTTGTGGGATTGAGCCTTGCTGTGAGTCAATTTCAATGTATTTTTAATGAGGGAGTAATGCAATTTATTAATAAATGTTTCAATTAATTGTAATAATATAACAAATATAAGTTATTAATATGACTGCTTGGTCTCAACTCATATTTTGTGTAAAATTGACTGTGTATATATTCTTTTCTCTATGTGGTTGGTTTTCTGTGCCCATTTTATATTTCTTTTGGTATTTAGGAAGTTTAGTATGTTCACTGTAGTGGTTGCCTTTTCACTAATACCATCGTAATGCCCTTAGTCCACTTTTTCTTGCTTGCCCTTCTACATTTTTGTCTGTCTGCTTTAAATGGAATCCTTCACTCTTACCTATTGTCTATGCAACAGTGTATTATTTCATTTTTGTCAGAACATATAGCAGTCATACTGTGCTTCCACTCTTGTCCCCATCCTTGTTTTAGGTACAGATGTACATTGAAATATATTTGACCCTCACGCTCAATCCATTCATCAGAGTTTCCCTGTCCTGGTCCTATCTTGATTGAATCATGTTCACCCTCTGGCAGATTCCTTACAGGGGAACAGCAAGTATTCTGAGTTTTTGCACATAGAAAACTGCTTCGCACAGTCTTAGTCCTAGGCAATGAGCTCATCTAGAAAGAGAATATTCCTGTCACACTTCCTTTCGTTTCCTGAAAGTGCGACTCCATTGTTCTCTTCTTTTGTATGAAAAGTCTGATGCTTACTTGATTTTCTTTTCGATGTAAGTGATTTAGTCTTTTTGCCTGGAAACGTGGCAAACATTTTCTTTACCTTTAAAGTATAATATTTTCCTGGTATATGCCTTGTCTTTCACCATTCCAGGTTTATTTTCCCAAGAACACAATGGGTCCTTTAAAGATGCAGATTCAAGTCTTCTTTCAATTTTAAAAATTTGTCTTAGTTTATAGTTTGAAATACTAGTTATTTTCCATTGTAATATTGTTCTTTTTCAGACTTTTCTGAGCCTATCTTCTATCAATTATTTTCCCTCTGATCTTTTTTCCTTCATTCCTTATTTAATTTTCATCCTCTTTCTATTATGTTCCTCAATGTCTCATCATCTGTCATCCCATGAATACCTTATAATTTAGCCTCTATTTTTTTTAGATGATTTTGTCTTTTCCTTCTATTTCTTTCCTGAGTTTATTCAACTCTTATTTCACATTTTCCCTGTTTTTTTGTCTATTTCTGTTCTAAACTTTAGAACTTCTGATTTAAGATTTCTTAAAGATTTCTTTAGGATTTCTTTCAGATTTCTTTCATACTTTCAAATGCTTGTTTTAGGATATTTAATTCAATTTGGGTGTTATCTTAAAGTTTTCTTCAGCTTCTTGTTTGATTTAGATAGTAACATTTGCATCTGCTAAAATGTTTGGATTCTCGTACTTTGTTTTCTTAGTGGCCTCGTACATATGTTGTCTGCCATTTTCTGTTTATATTTAAGTGTTTACATAAAAAGTTGTATGTAGGCACAATTATGGTGGTTGGGTGCCTGACAGTGTTTCTTAGTTCAAGAGCACCCTCTTCTGTTGGTATAGAAAAGTGTAGTTTCTTTCACTGATGGCACTTTAAGGAGGAGGGATTGGTATCCCTTCTGATTTTTGAGATTCACTTTCCTTTAGCAGAACAATCTCACTTCCTTATTTCCCTTCTCTAACGAGCTTCCAAAAGCACCCCTACCAAGTGGTCCTCTCTCCTCCAGAAGTGATGCCTTTCCCACACTACCAACTCCTGTCTCATGCACTGTCAAGCCCTTCCATTCAATTCCCAGAGAACCTGTACTTCCAGCTACCTGGGCTCAGCACTGTTCTCATTATTTTTCACTCACTTGTGAACTCCTCTTTCTGAGCGTTATTTTGTCAGTGACCAGACCCATCTCCTCTTTTCCCTGTGTCTTCAACCTGGTTCTTTGTTCCAGCATGAGGGGGTCTGTTGTTGACCCTGTTGGACTAGTGTAATTTGAAGTTGGGAGTATTCTCTCTTTCCTAGTTATGTTATATGTATGTGTGTATATATGTATATATATAACACATATATAATTATACATATATAATTTACACATATACATCTAATTATAAATATATAAATATACATACCTATTAGAGAGACAGACAGACAAAGAGAGAGAGACTCTGGAAGTCTTTATTGACTCAGGGAATTCCTAAAGCTATTTTGACCATAAGAAAACTAAGTTTTAGGGTTACTAATGAAGCCTTATTAGAGTCAGGTCCCTTGGCTTCCAGACCAGTTTTCTCACTAACACCACATGTGGCCTTGGACAAGTCACTTAACTTCCCTGGATGCCAGTTTTCTTTCAGTGGAAGAATATCTGTAAGTGTCTTGCCATTGATATTCAACAAGCTTTAGACTCCTCCATCCCTCTTACCGTCTTGGCTCCCTTCCCCGTATGACGCACACAAATGGAATTAACTTGCATCTTACAACTCAGAGGCGTCAGCATCACAAAGAAAACTAGCCCAGTGTTAACTGAGTCTTGGCAAAATGCAAATATCAACTTGCTTCCCCTGCTGGTTTAAAGAGAATTGAGGTCTCTGTTAATTCAATTTGTAGCCCTCCCAGGGCTGAAGGCTCAGTTCGGAGCTGCCACGTGTCTGTGTTGCATTTCTTTTACAAGGTCAGGATGTTCCCTCTCAAACACACAGAGTCCCCAGCAAGTCCAGGGAGAAGCCACTGCCACAAGTGCCTTCCCTTTTCTCCATGCTCTTCTGGGCTTGGGGTCCTGCCCTTAAACAAACTCCCACTCTATGAAATATCTCCACTCCTAAAGGAGACCATAATTTTAAATAAACCAAAATCGGGAAGAAGCAGGGGAATTGCAAGGGTAAATGTGAAAACATACAAGGTCACCATAACCACTCTTGCTCAATAATGAGAATTTATGCAGTGTTCTCAGTTTTCATGTGGCTAAAATAATGATACATACTCCCCACTCATAGTGGCTGAAGAGATAATATCACAGATGATTCATCCCAGTAGTGCCCTCCAGAAGTCATCTTGCCAATGCCCTTGCCTCACTATGAAATGGCCCTCACCCATTATAAACAGATATGAGTATTAAGTGGATAGAGAGAGCCTCCTATTCTTAAAGCTGTCAAGGTCAGGAGATGCGTCTACCCCCTCAGTCACCTGCTCGCGGGTTCCCACCACTTTGACATTCAGGAAGCCAAGCAGAAATAGACTTCCTTTATCAGCATCCAATATCCAGCCCTATTCATTCCAAAACTGTATCCAACTGTCACTCGTAGGCTTTCTATCTCTCTGCATCTGAATCCAGAACACTGGCTGCAATGGTGACAACAATATCAGGCCAGCACGCACACACACACACACAGAGACACACATGAGTGCGCACACTCATATACACACATGCACACATGCAGATATCCACCCACCCATGTGTGCCCGTGTAGTTAGGTACAATGTCAGAGAAAAGAGGAAAATATGTTAAAATGGAACATATCCTTGGAGAAAGGATTGGAAAACCAGAGGGAGAAAGAACAGACCCACACAGCCTCCTGAGCACCCAAATATCTCATCTAATTTTACCATCTCTACTAATCCAGCTTCATTCCAGAGGTCAAGAAGGTTATTCTGATCTCACTCTCTGGCCAGCCTCTTTGCAAAGGAAAACAGAACAACATTCAAACATGAATCTGATCTTAATTCTAGTGCATAGAATCCTTCATTGGCAGGAAAACACTTGAGGCCACATGAAGCTCTCAGAATAGCTGACTGAGGTTAGAGGAGATACATTAACCATACTACTGCCAAAGATGGAATACTTTTTGTTATTTTTATCTTCTTCTAATTCAAAAAAAGCATATTCTATCTAAAAACTATGAATCTCAATGCATCAAACATTACCAGGCTTGTGGTATATGATGACTAATCTGTTTACCAAACCTGGAGACATCAGGCAAAAATCAAGCCCCCAAAAGGTGGCTCAAGGTTAAAAGAGGTTTGACATTCCAGATCCTCCCCGACACGGCCCCAGCCCACCTCTCGGACGACAAATCTTTTCTGCTATCTCCCTACATTCCACTCTGTTACAAACCAATTTAATCACTCACGTTTTCCAGACGTGTTTCTTAGAATATTGTTCTCAAATGTCTTCATATCTCTATGTCTCTTCAGGGCTTGGTAAAATATCACCTTCTCTGTGGAACTTTCCCTGGATCTCTAGCTGGAAGAAATTTCCCCTTTCACTGAGTTCCTTTTCTAACTTCTTATCACACTTGGCACATTCTACTTGGTAAAATAGCTATTTACCAACGTGTCTTAGCTTAGCTGAGCTGAGAAATGAGAAGCCAATGAAGTGTTCTAAACAGGAGAATAAGGGTCAGATTCGTGTTTGAATGACTGGCTCAGTTGAAGATGGAAAAGCTAATATCTATGTGATATTGGAATAGCAGGAAGGTCCCTATGCAAAGAGGAATAATACAGGCAATGTAAACCATTGTAAGCCAGGCTGCAAATGGCCACCTGGTAGAAGCACTTAAGTCCAGTCGTGACCTTAGCACTATTTTGACTAAAGCAACAACTAGTTTGAAATGAGTAGGAGGTATAATAACATAATGGCCAATCATCAACTCAAGTAATAGAGAGAAAATGGCAGAATTTAGATATAAATCCTAGTCTTGCTGTGCAGAAAAAAGGTAGTAGGTCACTTCTCCAAGTCTCTGTGTACTTGTCTGTAAAATAAAGATACAAAGAGTGGCTAGTCCTTAGAGTTAATTTGAGGACTCAATGTGGTAATATACACAGAGTTCTTGGCATCACCCCTGGATTACAAAGGGGACTCAATAAATATTCACTGACTGTTTTTGAGGAAATAAATATTCAATAAATATTAGTAAGTAAAAAGGAAGCCCTTTAAATATAATCAACTGGCCTTTGCCATTGAAGCAAAGACAGTCTAAAACAATTAGAGGAAGAAGAACAAAAACACCCCAAGTTAGAAGAAGGAAAGAAATCATAAAGATAAGATCAGAAAAAAAAGAAAAAAGAATGAAGGAAATGATAGCAAAGATCAATAAAACTAAAAGCTGGTTCTTTGAGAAGATAAACAAAATTGATAAACCATTAGCCAGACTCATCGAGAAAAAAAGGGAGAAGACTCAAATCAATAGAATTAGAAATGAAAAAGGACAAGTAACAACTGACACTGAAGAAATACAAAAGATCACGAGAGATTACTACAAGCAACTCTATGCCAATAAAATGGACAACCTGGAATAAATGGACAGATTCTTAGAAATGCAAAACCTGCCAAGACTGAATCAGGAAGAAATAGAAAATATGAACAGACCAATCACAAGCACTGAAATTGAAACTGTGTTTAAAAATCTTCCAACAAACAAAAGCCCAGGACCAGATGGCTTCAGAGGCGAATTCTATCAAACATTTAGAGAAGAACTAATACCTATCCTTCTCAAACTCTTCCAAAATATAACAGAGGGAGGAACACTCCCAAACTCATTCTACAAGGCCACCATCACCCTGATACCAAAACCAGACAAGGATGTCACAAAGAAAGAAAACTACAGACCAATATCCCTGATGAACATATATGCAAAAATCCTCAACAACATACTAGCAAACAGAATCCAACAGCACATTAAAAGGATCATACACCATGATCAAGTGGGGTTTATTCCAGGAATGCAAGGATTCTTCAGTATACACAAATCAATCAACGTGATACACCATATTAACAAATTGAAGGAGAAAAACCATATGGTCATCTCAATAGATGCAGAGAAAGCTTTTGACAAAATTCAACACCCATTTATGATAAAAACCCTCCAGAAAGTAGGCATAGAAGGAAATTACCTCAACATAATAAAGTCCATATATGACAAACCCACAGCCAACATCGTCCTCAATGGTGAAAAACTGAAAGCATTTCCACTAAGATCAGGAACAAGACAAGGTTGTCCACTCTCACCACTCTTATTCAACATAGTTTTGGAAGTTTTAGCCACAGCAATCAGAGAAGAAAAGGAAATAAAAGGAATCCAAATCAGAAAAGAAGAAGTAAAGCTGTCACTGTTTGCAGTGACATGATACTATACATAGAGAATCCTAAAGATGCTACCAGAAAACTACTAGAGCTAATCAATGAATTTGGTAAAGTAGCAGGGTACAAAATTGAGCACAGAAATCTCTGGCATTCCTATACACTAATGATGAAAAATCTGAAAGTGAAATCAAGAAAACACTCCTATTTACCATTGCAACAAAAAGAATAAAATATCTAGGAATAAACCTACCTAAGGAGACAAAAGACCTGTATGCAGAAAATTGTAAGACACTGGTGAAAGAAATTAAAGATGATACAAATAGATGGAGAGATATACCATGTTCTTGGATTGGAAGATTCAACATTGTGAAAATGACTCTACTACCCAAAGCAATCTACAGATTCAATGCAATCCCTATCAAACTACCAATGGCATTTTTCACAGAACTAGAACAAAAAATTTCACAATTTGTATGGAAACACAAAAGACCCCGAATAGCCAACGCAATCTGAAGAACGAAAAATGGAGTTGGATGAATCAGGCTCCCTGACTTCAGACTATACTACAAAGCTACAGTAATCAAGACAGTATTGTGCTGGCACAAAAACAGAAATATAGATCAGTGAAACAGGATAGAAAGCCCAGAGATAAACCCACGCACATATGGTCACCTTACCTTTGATAAAGGAGGCAGGAATGTACATTGGAGAAAAGACAGCCTCTTCAATAAGTGGTGCTGGGAAAACTGGACAGGTACATGTAAAAGTATGAGATTAGAACACTCCCTAACACCATACACAAAAATAAGCTCAAAATGGATTAAAGACCTAAATGTAAGGCCAGAAACTATCAAACTCTTAAAGGAAAACATAGGCAGAACACTCTATGACATAAATCACAGCAAGATCCTTTTTGACCCACCTCCTAGAGAAAAGGAAATAAAAACAAAAATAAACAAATGGGACCGAATGAAACGTCAAAGTTTTTGCACAGCAAAGGAAACCATAAACAAGACAAAAAGGCAACCCTCAGAATGGGAGCAAATATTTGCAAATGAAGCAACTGACAAAGGATTAATCTCCAAAATTTACAAGCAGCTCATGCAGCTCAATAACAAAAAAAAAAAACAAACAACCCAATCCAAAAATGGGCAGAAGACCTAAATAGACATTTCTCCAAAGAAGATATACAGACTGCCAGCAAACACATGAAAGAATGCTCAACATCATTAATCATTAGAGAAATGCAAATCAAAACTACAATGAGATATCATCTCACACTGGTCAGAATGGCCATCATCAAAAAATCTAGGAACAATAAATGCTGGAGAGGGTGTGGAGAAAAGGTTACACTCTTGCACTGCTGGTGGGAATGTGAATTGGTACAGCCACTATGGAAAACAGTATAGAGGTTCCTTAAAAAACTAAAAATAGAACTACCATATGACCCAGCAATCCCACTACTGGGCATATACCCTGAGAAAACCATAATTCAAAAAGAGTCATGTACCAAAATGTTCATTGCAGCTCTATTTACAATAGCCCAGAGATGGAAACAACCTAAGTGTCCATCATAGGATGAATGGATAAAGAAGATGTGGCACATATATACAATGGAATATTACTCAGCCATAAAAAGAAACGAAATTGAGTTATTTGTAGTGAGGTGGATGGACCTAGAGTCTGTCATACAGAGTGAAGTAAGTCAGAAAGAGAAAAACAAATATCATATGCTAACACATATATATGGAATCTAAGAAGAAAAAAAAATGTCTTGAAGAACCTAGGGGTAAGACAGGAATAAAGACACAGACCTACTAGAGAATGGACTTGAGGATATGGGGAGGGGGAAAGGTAAGCTGTGACAAAGTGAGAGAGTGGCGTGGACATATATACACTACCAAATGTAAAATAGATAGCTAGTGGGAAGCAGCCGCATAGCACAGGGAGGTCAGCTCGGTGCTTTGTGACCACCTACAGGGGTGGGATAGGGAAGGTGGGAGGGAGGGAGATGCAAGAGGGAAGAGATATGGGAACCTATGTATATGTATAACTGATTCACTTTGTTATAAAGCAGAAACTAACACACCATTGTAAAGCAATTATATTCCAATAAAGATGTAAAAAAAAAAAAAAAGACAGTCTCTTCAACAAATGGTGCTGGAACAAATGGGCATATGTACCAAAAAATAAATCTCAACACAGACCTTACACCCTTCACAAAAATTAACTCGAAATGGATCCTAAATCGAAGTGTGAAATTCGAAACCATAAATCCCCTAGAAGATAACAGAAGAGAGAACCTAGATGACCTTGGATTGGTGATATCTTTTTAGATACAACTCCAAAGACACAATCCATGAAAGAAACAATTGATAAGCTAGACTTCCTTAAAATTAAAAACCACTGCTCTGTGAAAGGCAATATCAAGAGAATTAGAAGACAAGCCACAGACTTGGAATAAATATTTGCAAAAGATAAAGGATTTTTATCCAAAGTACACAAAGAACTTTTAAAATTCAACAATAAGAAAACAAACAACCTGAATTTTTAAATGGGCTAAAGACTTTAACAGACAACCCATCAAAGAAGATATATAGACAATAAATAAGCAGATGAAAAGAGACTCCACATCATATGTCATCAAGAAAATGTAGATTAAAACTGCAATGAGATACCACTACACACCTATCAGAATGGACAAAATCCAGAACACCCACAACACCAAATGCTGATGAGGATGTGGGGCAACAGGGACATTCATGCACTGCTGGTGGGAATGCAAATTGGTACAGCCACTTTGAAAGACGGTTTAGCAATGTCTTACAAAACTAAACATACTCTTACTGTATGTTCCAGCAATCATACCCCTTGGTATTTACCCAAGGAGTTAAAAATTTGTGTCTGCACAAAAACGTGCACACAGATGTTTATAGCAGCTTTATTCATAATTTCCAAAACTTTGAAGCAACCAAGATGTCCTTCAGTAGGCGAATGGATAAATGAACTACGGTATGTACATCCAGACAATGAAATATTATTCAATACTAAAAAGAACTGAGC
Organism: Leucopleurus acutus; assembly: GCF_964270905.1. NCBI lineage: Eukaryota > Metazoa > Chordata > Mammalia > Artiodactyla > Delphinidae > Leucopleurus > Leucopleurus acutus. The sequence continues at coordinate 98,959,801 of NC_139149.1, forward strand.
TATTCAGTGCTTTGTGACCACCTAGAGGGGTGGGATAGGGAGGGTGGGAGGGAGATGGAAGAGGGAGGAGATATGGGGATATATGTATATGTTTAGCTGATTCATTTTGTTATACAGCTGAAACTAACACACCACTGTAAAGCAATTATACTCCAATAAAGATGTTAAAAAAAGAACTGAGCTATTAAGCCATGAAAAGATATGGTGGAAACTTAAATTCATATTACTACATGAAAGAAGCCAATCTGAAAAGGCTACATACTGTATGTATGTATGTCTAACACAAATGACATACTTTGGAAACAAAAATATCATTCGTTGCCAGGAGTGACAGGGGAGAGAATAGGCAGTACACAGAGAAATTTTAGGGCAGTACAAATACTCTGTATAATATTATAATTCCATTATGCTTTTGTCCAAACCCATACCCCTAAGGTAGACTACGGACTTTGAGCGATTATGGTGTGTCAATGTAGGTTCATCTTTTGTAAAAAATGTGCCTTTCGGGTGAGTGATGTTGGTAATGGGGAGGGTATGCTTGTGTGAGGCAGGAAGCATGTGAGAAATATCTATATAATTTCGTTGTAAGCCTAAAACTGCTCTAAAAAGTAGAGTCTTAGTTTAAAAAAAAATTAAAAAGTAACATACCAGAAAAATAAAAAAGAAAAAGGAGAACATAAAGATGATACTATTCTGCATGGCCCATTATCCCCATCAAGGCTAAGGATAGCTGTTTAGAAGGGGAAAAAAAAGTGACCCCCACAAAGGCAATTAAACATCCCTAAGCAGACACAGGTTTGGTGGAACTGGAGAGCATGGTGGGATCCTGCTGAAGGGGCTCAGGACTAGGGGGAAAGACTTCTTTATCATGGTCCAGACTCTGATTCTAATTGATGTGCAGATTTAAGCAAGTCACCACATTTTTCCAGTCCTTAGATTTTTTGACTTTAGAACTGCCAAATTGTATACTCCGAATTCCTTTAGCTCTCTTTCTCTGAGGTTGTGAGATGATAGCAGACAGTACCTAAAGACCCTTGAAACCCAATGTAAGTGGCTTTTGAGAAAAAGTCTGGTTACAGTCCAACAGCTGAGGCAGGGGACTGAACTAGAGAATCCAGATGGACATCCTTTCCAGCCAAAGACTTTATGCTTCTGGAAGGATTGAGATCATGTTTGTTTCAAGAGGGTCAAGGGTCCTGTACAGCAAAGACCTTCCATAGAGAGGAGAGACTACCCCTAACTCAGTATCTCCAATAGGTGTGACCATTTTTCACTCTTCCCCTTGCTTCATTGAGACCAAGTCAGATCACAGCAAAGAAGAGATCTTAAAAATGCCACTCTCCTCCTGCTTGTATTTCAGAAGCCTGCCAGAGATGCCCAAAAAGCAGTTTAATGTTTTTTCATGGACTTAGAAAATACAGTCCTTCTCTTCTTCCCTGGGTCCAGGGAAGCCTCCCATCTGGAGCTCTTATCTTCAAAACTTGCAAGGGATGAGCGCTGTTGATTCACAGTAGCGCTCCATGTAATTTAGACTCATAAATCGAGAGATTGTCTAGGAGTAAACTGCACAGAGCCTTAGGCTAGACGCAGCAGCCCTGGGTTTAAACAATCTGGTCTAATCCCCTTGGCTAACAGGCTCTCCTGCTCCAGGGAATGGCAGGCTGGACTGCCTCATGTGCAAGTCTCAACATTATTCATGATTTCAGTCTATTTCTAGTGGGGCTTTGAGAGACCGTCCTCTCAAACCAGAGTCATTTTGAACCAACTTATCTTCTCCCATCCAAGGATAAACAAAAGCCAGCTCTGGCATTTAAGAAAGTGTTCTCAAATATATCAAAATCAACTGAAGTAAACACTAAGTCCCTTGCCCCTTCCAGGGCCTGCCATTACTGGCTGGGGGATCTTTCTGGCACCAGCAAGATGGATTTCCCAGTTGTACTTTGACTCAGAATCTCTCCTCTAACACAAGACAGAAACCTGGGGCCTGTATTTTCCAGGCATGCAATTGACAAGAACAATCGAGCTGTATTAAGTTCAGGTTACATATGTGGGCATATGAGTTGAGCCCAATCTGTGGCTCCCCAAGGAGGATGAGTTTAGAAGTTCCCTAGGAGGGCTATCAGGTGGTTCTCTGACACTAGTGCTCTTTTTTAAACTGCTCAGCAAATACTAGCTGTTCCAAGGGGTCATGTGGCTTCTCGGATCTCCAGGCTAGAGGGTTTGTGTCTCATTTATACTTCCTGGAAAGTGTCAGAAGCTCATGGGCAACTGGTGGAGAAAGAGAGAGACCAAGGGCAGTGTGACCTCAGTCTCCTAGCCTGGCCCCTCACGGGGTACCCAGCACTAGGGTGTCATTGCAGAAATGCATGCTTGTGAGGTTTGGTTTCTATTTAGGTGGTTCATCTTTCAGTTCTTCTGCACACAGTTTCAGGGAGTGTCTGGCCTTTCTGAGGTGACTGTTGAAGCCTGTGGAGTATCAACTCTTCCAGGCAAGGCCTTTTAGGAGTTCCCTCCCTCTATCACAGTGCCAGCCCTAAGTCTCCTTTCTGCTCAGCTTCACATTGACTTAACAATTAATTTCCCCTTGAAATGTGCTGTTGTCTCTGAACTGTCTGAGAAGGAATGAAGGTTTATGGAGCTTGCTCTGCTAAGAAGGAATAAACATGGGATGGCAGCTATCAATGGCTGAACTCAGAGTTGTCACAAGGTCCAAAGATCTGATAGTCTGCATGGCACTTGGGTACAGGAGAATGGCCAAGGAGGGTGTCTTAGTCTGTTCTGGCTACTATAACAAAATACCATAGACTGGATGGCTTATAAACAACAGACATTTATTTTCCCCAATTCTGGGAGACTGGAGGTCCAAGATCAGGGTGCTGGCATGATCAGGTTCTCGTGAGAGTCCTTTATCAGTTTGCAGACTGCCAACTCCTCACCGTGGCCTCAGGTGGTAGGAGGAACAAGGGAGCTCTCTCCAGGACCTCTTTTATAAGAGCATTACTCTCATTCATGAGGGCTCTGCACGCATGACCTAATCACCCCCCAAAGGCCCAACCTAATACCATCAAAAGGGCACTAGGATTTCAACCTATGAATTTTTCGTGGACACAAACATTCACAGTAGCAGGGGAGAAATTAAAGAAGGGGTATTTAGGCCGAATATATGGAATATAGTTATCAGGGACACCAAACATTTTATATACATAGCTATTTAGTTCATGCTATAAATCTGTGAAGCAAGGATCAGGACACATCAGGAAACAGGCAGAAGTGGGTTAGGAGGTTTGCTCAAGTTCACATTTAAAGAGTAGCAGAGACAGGATCTGACCCCAAGGCAGTGTGTCCCAAAACCCATGATCTTCTCGTGATACCAGTGAAACTCCCTCCCAGGAGAACCAAAGTGAGAAGATAAGTTCCCAGGCCCCTGCAGCATTCAGTGGGCATATGGCATAAAATGTGAAAAGGGGTAGATATCACCAGTTCTGTGAAAATCATTTCAATGAATGCCCATTTGGTAAAAGCTAATTCCCTGAAAGGCCAATTTGCTGAAAGAAAATTCCCAGGAAGCCAGTTTTTAAATCAATTTGCCAAATAACTAATTCACTAAATTTACCAAATTCATATGTTGTGATGTTTAATTGTTTTCTTAATTTCTCTTTCTGGTAGTTCATTTTTAATGTATAGAAATGCAACAGATTCCTTTATATTAATTTTGTATCCTGAAACTTTACTGAATTCATTGATGAGTTCTAATAGTTTTTTGGAGGTGTCTTCAGGATTTTCTATGTATAGTATTTTGTCATCTGCAAACAGTGACAGTTTCACTTCTTTCAAATTTGAATTTCTTTTATTTCTTTTTCTTCTCTGATTGCTGTGGCTAGGACTTCCAGTGCTATGCTGAATAAAAGTGGTGAGAATGGACATCTTTGTCTTGTTCTTGATAATAGAGGAAATGCTTTTATCTTTTCACTAAGAATTGTCTTCTAACTAATTCTGATTCCTTTGGGATGGTTTTGAATCTGTAATTAAATTTTAAATTACAAATTAATGTTATAAAATTCTGCTTTATTTTGAGTACTGTTTAAAGTTAAGTTATTTTTGTTTTAATTTAAAGTTAACTAAAAATTTACATCCACTTGGCAGCTGTGTGCAGAAACGTTCAAGGGAAAAAGGTACAGCAAAAGCAGTGGAAGGGATCTGAGGATGACCAGAAGAGACTTCCCACACTTGTCATGTGCCAAGGATCAGGCATATAGTCAAGGAAGAATCAACTTGAAAGTAGCAGGAGTAACCATTTTGCACTTTAAAATGTGGTTACTAATGACTGAAAACCAAGGTAGATTAACATCTGAAAAATACTAAAACTGAAAGAAGATTGGCAAAAACCAAAATTGACATTTAAAAATATATTTCTAGTTGCTTAGCTGATTTACCAAAAAGGGACAATGTCACTTTTGTCACAAGATATGGACTATTTCTCATAATAGCTACAGGATCAATAGATCTCAATTTCTCTTTATTGAATGCTGCAAATTTACACTGTATAGGTAATGGGTTTTTTAGACAATTCCGATTTCTATTGTACTCCAGTGTCATTTTCCATTTTTCTAAACATCAAGCACTTTTCAGTACTGTTCACCAATTCCTCAAACTGCATATCTAACTTAATTTTGTATTCCTAGCAATTCAACATTTAATTTATGTTTAAAAATATTGGAAATGCATAAGAATTTTAAATTAAATTTAAATTAAAACTAAATTTTCAACATGGAGTAAATCAAAAGTGTAATTTTAAATTTGAAAACATACAAAGTAAATCCATTTAAATGAGATTAAATTAAAATTTATATTCTAAAGCATACAAAGAAAATCAAAAGTAGTTATCAGTTAAAACAGTTCCACATAAATATAAGCATAAATTGAAAAATTCCCATGTGAAATGCTGATATAGCATTCCTAATGATAAAATATGTTTCTTTATTTAACACCATTAGTAGCAAAAATGAGACATTATATTAAGTGTAATATATTAAATTCCTGTTAAAGTGGCTAAACACTCTAGTCATATACTGCAAAGTATCCAATTTGGTAATTTTGGCATATTAATCAATAGGTGAATTGATTATTTAGCAAATTTGCTTTCTTATAATTGATTTTTGGGGAACTGACTCAGTCCTAAGAGTATTTGAAAGTGGAAAAGGAAGTAAGTTTCAGTATGAGGGCTTTAGGACAGAGGGGCCGGCTGTTGTTTTTCTTATAACATCTGCTTAGAGACTGTAATCTGCCCTGGGGTAGGGGTGAGGGTAACTGAGTCATCCAGATAGCCAGTACTCCAAGTGAAACCACAGTGCTGATGGTCATGCAGAGATACAGAGGTTCAAGACATATTGCCATCTCTCAAGACAAGCCTCTTCCTTTTGAAGGAAACCAGATGCTTTAATTAATCAAAATTACTAGCCTTCACCAATGTAAGCTATCCTTTCATTTTTACAGGCTACAAACGCAGCAGAAGCTCAGAGGGGGCTGCATATAGGCCAGTAACTATACAGTTAAGCCAGGTCATTGGATCTCCTGGGAAAAGAGAATCAGTTCAAAGCTCATTCCCCTCTAGATTGAATTTAGGGGTGTTTGGTCACCTGGGAACTAGTAAAATATACACCAATTAGTAAATTTATGATGGTGTTTTATTTGGTGCATCCAGATTTGTTGATGAATTGTTCCAACCAGGGAAGGGAATTGTTCCAAATTCATGAAGACTTGAGCTGCAACAATGATGGGAGTTTCCAATACAGAGGCTGGGCTTGCCTCTGCTCTGCCAGCATGTGGTGTGCTCCAAAGCTCCATGGAGGGAAGGAGACAGGAGACAGCCACACACTGAGCCCCTCAGATGTATACTGTGCTCGACCCTTTACAAATCTTGTCTCCTTTGCTCTCCAACAGCTCAATGAGTAGATAACTCATGAATTCCTATCCTTAGTCAAGCCTCTCCTCCCAGCTCCAGACCCACACCTCCAACCTCCAGTTGGCAAATGTGTGTTCATACCCAGGCAATGCCTCTTCCCCAGGGTGGAAATTACAGACACCTGCAGCATCAGGTACCTCTGCTTCACAGTACTCTGTACTTTTTATGATGGTCGATTTAGCTCATAGTAGATCGTATGAAGAGTTTCTGTTTTTACTTGGCATTATATTTCAAGTACCTGGCAGAGTCTGATATGTAAAGAAAGAGCTCAATTAATGTTTGTTGACTGGAAAAATTAATAAATAATTGAACCTTTTATGACAAGTATTATGATCTTCATTTGAAAGATGATAAAACAGAGGCAAATAGAGATTAAAAAACTGGTCAAGTTTACACTGCTGAGTGCTAGATCCAGGATTTGAACCCTAGGTCCACTGACCCTGAGTGGCTCCACTGTGACATTTCAACATAAACTGAGCCACCTACTGTGTCCAGGCACTCTACCGGTCATTTCTTGACCCTTAACCCATTTAGTTCTCTTAACAGTCCTGTGAAAGAGTTACTGTTATTTGCCATTTAGAGGTGAGAAAACTGAGGCTCAAGAGGGCCAAAGATAGAGCTAGAAAGTACTGGAAATGGTGTTTGAACACAGGTTTGCCTGACTCCAGTGCCCTTTTCCTTCCCACCATTCTATGTTATATAATAATAATAATAATAATATTGTCACTATATATCCCACACCTATACAGTCTATATTCTATAACTTACCACCACTCTTACCAATAACCTTATTAAGAAGGAAGAGCTATCCCTCCCTTCTTTTCACTAGTGGAAAAGCTCATGTTCTGAAAGATTAAATGACCTGTCCAAATTCACACAGCTAGTCAGTGGCAGATCATAGAGATTATTTATCCATGTTGTTCAAGATGGTAACCACTGAAGCTTAAATTAATAAAATTTATAAGTCACTTCCTTGGACTCACTAGCCACATTTCAAGCACAAAATAGCCACTGTGACTAGTGGCTGCCACATTGGAGAGCTCAAATACAGGACATTTCTGCCATTGCAGAAAGCTGTATAGGACAACACTGAATCCTTGCCACTGCAGAGCAGCAGCTGAAGCATCACCTGGGAGCTTATTAGAAATGTAGAATCCCAGGCCCCACCCCAGACCTACAGAATCAGAATCTGCATTTTACCAATATTCCCCAGGAGATTTGTGTAAAGTTTGAGAAGCACTGACCTAAACCACCTCACCTTCATTTTGCAGTTGAGACACTGAAGTCTGTAGAGATGAACTGACTTGGCCAAGGTCTCATACAAAGCTGGGGGTGGAGCAGGAGCCAGGATTCAGGCCTCTGCTGCTCAGCCTTTGAGAGGACACAAGGCCATAGAGGTTTTGCTGGTACCTGGCAATGGAATAGAGAGGGTGCTGACAGCTCTCTCCCTGCTGCAGCAGCTAAGAGGGCAGCAGTGTTGGCCTGAAGTGGGCAGGAGGATGCTGGTGTTTGGCAGATCTAAGAGGCTTATGAAGGGAGGGAAGCTGGCTTTGGAACATTGTCCAAGATGGGAGGTGACATCTTAGAGCAGCCAGGCCTAAGAGCAGCGGTGGAGGCCTCCTGACAGGCCAGGACTATAGCCAAAGGAGTGTTGGTTACACAGTTGTCTCTCCTACAGTGAAAGTAGGGAAGCCTCCCTCTTCCGGCAGGGGGCTCAACCCCACTCTGAAGCTAGCCCCCCATAGTGCTGCTAAATAAATTTATCTCTTGGGTCCTCCCTATCCCCAGCAGGCACCCCAGGGCCACCCATTCCTTCTTCCCTCAGCCCAAGCCCTTCAGCATCTTTCACATACCTGGAAATGTCACTTGGTTAATCAGAGAGTCAGCCAGACTAAAATCCACAGACAAAAAGAAGAGGCAGTTTCTGTCCTTTGAGATGTGCTTTGAGTCCCTGAACACAATGTCCCAGTTCACTGAGGCCTCCCTGCAGAAAATTTCAGGGCTTGGTCAACAATGGAGTGTGGTCCAGACTAGGATTCAGCTTTATACTAGACTAGACTGGTTGTGTGACTCTAGAACAATACCATTTAAGAGAACTTTCTGCAATCATAGAAATGCTCTGTATCTGCACTATTCAACACAGTAGCCACCAGCCACATGCAGCTGTAGAGCATCTGAAACGTAACCAAGAAACTAAATTTTAAATTTAGTTCATTTCAATTTAAATAGCCTCATGTGGCTAGTGGCTACCATACTGGACCACACAGCTCTGGTTAAATCTTTCCTCTTCTTTGAGCCTAAGCCTTCTCAGCTGTAAAATGGAAACTTTGACTAAGTGGATTGATTCTGAGTCTGAACTAAAGCCAAGGTGGCAGAGTTTTTTGGTTTCCTTTCAGTTGACATCTCACAGGAGGATGGTGTCCACCTGCTCTTCTCTCCTGGGCTGATACCCTTCCCACTGTATCATCATAGTGTTGGGGAAGAAAATGCCTTCAAGCAAATAGAGACCCAAATTTTCTCCATTAGTTAATTTAAAAAGAAGAAATAAACCAAACAATGTGTTTGTACTTTTTCCTTGGCGTATGTCAGGATGTAAAGTGCCCAATACACTTGCTTACTGACACAAAATTTTAACAGATATAGTGGTTTTAAAACATGGCTACAAGTTTTTTGACAGTCCTCTACTGAGAGGACTCAGTAGCGTCCTGTTATATATGAGCAGGTTTGAGACATCTTGACCAATACTGGATAGAAGAAGTGAGGCTAGGTGATGTTCAAGGCTAGTTATAAAGGGAGGCAGCTCCACCTTCATGGGGGCACTCAGTCTTGGAGCCCTGAGTCCATGTAAGAATTCCCTCTATACTTCAACTATGAAGCTAAGATACCACAAGTCAATGTTACAGATGACTGCCATCCCAACCAAGGTACCAGGTGTGTGAGTGAAGAAGCCATATTGGAAGTGGATCCTCTAGCCCCAGATATGCCAGCCTCCAGCCACTTGAGTCTTCCCAGCTGAGGGCTGAGACACCATGGAGAAAAGAAGAGCCATTCCCACTGTGCCCTCTCTGAATTACTGACCCTCAGAATTTGAAAACATGATAAAACAGTTGTTGTTCTATACTACCATGTTTGGGGGTGGCCTGCTCTGCAATAATAAATAACAGAACAGGATATAGCTAGATGGGAACCCTGTTGTCTGATGGGTGGTTTCTCAAGAGGAAGTTTTCTCCAACACCCAGGTTCAAAGCACAGGTCTTAGAGCTGGGTGCTCAAGTTTGCACCCCAGCTCTTCTCCTCAGTGATTTTCTGGGCATGGGCTTAACCTCCTTAGCTTCTTCCACCAAATAGAATTCTGGTTGTGGTGATTAATGGGATAATGTTAATGAAGGCCCTCCAGTGAATGCATCACAGTGAGAGACAGTGACTCTATATACAGATTTGCAGATCTAGGTACATAGCTGTGGACAAAGAATGCTTATAACAGTGTTTTCTGGTGAGATAACCACTAAACAGTCTAGATTTAGGAAATTAGAAATTATGTAAATTTAAGAGGTTAGGAAAGCATTTGAGCCAGGAGCTCTGCTCAGGAAGTAGCCATATGGTGTATGAATTTGCCTCCATGGTCTGGGAGTTGAAACAGCTTACCTATTTTGATGACAGTGATGACACTGTAATAAAAAAAAAAGGGCACCAAGTCCAGAATGCACTCTGCTCCAGATGATGCCTTCGGGGTTTTGAGTCCTAGCTGTGGTCTTGTGCCTTATCTGATCTCATATTAGGCTACCTGGTCCAGAAGCTGTCTTCTAAGCACATCCTCTTCCTCTGAGCTCTCTCTTGAACTTAGACCTCTATTAAAAATGACACTTTGGGCTTCCCTGGTGGCGCAGTGGTTGAGAATCTGCCTGCCAATGGAGGGGACACGGGTTCGAGCCCTGGTCTGGGAAGATCCCACATGCCGCGGAGCAACTAGGCCCGTGTGCCACAACTACTGAGCCTGCGCGTCTGGAGCCTGTGCTCTGCAACAAGAGAGGCCGCGATAGTGAGAGGCCCGCGCACCGCGATGAAGAGTGGCCCCTGCTCGCCGCAACTAGAGAAAGCCCTCGCACAGAAACGAAGACCCAACACCACCCTAAATAAATAAATAAATTTTAAAAAAAATGACACTTTATATTCCACATAAATGGAAATCAAAAGAAAGCCGGAGTAGCAATACTTATATCAGACAAAATAGACTTTAAAATACAGACTTACAGGAGACAAAGAAGGACACTATGTAATGATCAAAGGATCATTCCAAGAAGACATAACAATTGTAAATTGTAAATGCACCCAACCTAGGAGCCCCTCAATAAATAAAGTAAATGTTAACACACATAGAAGGAGAAATTCACAGTAATACAATAATAGTGGGGGATTTTAACATCCCGCTTACATCGATGAACAGATCATCCAGACAGAAAATCAATAAGGAAACACAGGCCTTAAATGACACATTAGACTAGATGGACTTAACTGATATTATAGAGCATTCCATCCCAAAGTAGCAGAATACACATTCTTTTCAAGTGCACATGAAACATTCTCCATGGTAGATCACATGCTGGGCCACAAAGCAAGCCTCAGTCAATTTAAGGAAACTGAAATCATATCAAGCATCTTTTCTGACCACTGCGCTATGAGGGTAGAAAACAACTACAAGAAAAAAACTGCAAAAAACACAAACATGTGGAGGCTACTGAACAATATGCTACTAAACAACCAATGGATCACTGAAAAAATCAAAGAGGAAATTTAAAAAACTGGGGATGAATGAAAATGAAAACATGACAATCCAAAACCTATGGGATGCAGCAAAAGCAGTTCTAAGAGGGAAGTTTATAGTGATACAAGCTTACCTCAGGAAACAAGAAAAATCTCAAATAAATAACCTAACCTTATGCCTAAAGCAATTAGAAACAGAAGAACAAATGACATGCAAAAGTTAGTGGAAGGAAAGAAATCATAAAGGTCAGAGCAGAAATAAATGAAATAGAGACATACACACACACAAAAAAAATAGAAAAGATCAATGAGACTATAAGTTAGTCCCTATCAAACTACCAATAACATTTTTCACAGAACCAGAGCAAAAAATTTTTTTTAATTTGTGTGGAAACACAAAAGATCCCGAATAGCAAAAACAATCTTGAGAAAGAAGAACAGAGCTGGAGGAATCATGCTCGCTGCCTTCAGACTATACTACAAAGCTACAGTAATCAAAACAGTATGGCACAAAAACAGACATATGAAACAGGATAGAAGACCAGAAATAAACCCATGCACTAATGGTCAATTAATCTATGACAAAGGAGGCAAGAATATACAATGGAGAAAAGACAGTTTCTCCAATAAGTGGTGCTGGGAAAACTGGACAGCTACATGTAAAAGAATGAAATTAGGACATTCTCTAACACCATATATAAAAATAAACTAAAAATGGGTTACAGACCTAAATGTAAGACCGGATACTATAAAACTCCCAGAGGAAAACATAAGCAGAACACTCTGTGGCATAAATTGCAGCAATATTTTTTCTGGATCTGTCTCCTAGAGTAATGGAAATAAAAACAAAAATGAGACCCAATTAAGCTTAAAAGCTTTTGCACAGCAAAGGAAACCATAAGTAAAATGAAGAGACAACCTATGGATTGGGAGAAAATATTTGCAAATGATGTTACTGATAAGGGATTAATTTCCAAATTATACAAACAGCTCATACAGCTTAATATCAAAAAAAAAAACCCAATCAAAAAATGGACAGAAGACCTAAATAGACATTTCTCCAAAGAAGACACACAGATGGCCAACAGGCACATGAAAAGATACTCAATGTTGCTAATTATTAGAGAAATGCAATTCAAAACTACAATGAGGTATCACCTTACACCAGTCAGAATGGCCATCATTAAATAGCCTACAAATCATAAGTGCTGGAGATCGTGCAGAGAAATGGGAACCCTCCTGAACCTTTGGTGGGAATGTAAATTGGTGCGGACGCTATGGAGAACAGTATGCAGGTTCTCTAAAAAAGGAAAAATAGAGTTACCATATGATCCAGCAATCCCACTCCTGGGCATATATCCAGAGAAAACTGTAATTCAAAAATATACACGCACCCCAATGTTCATTGCAGCACTATTTACAATAGCCAGGACATGGATGCAATGTAAATGTCCATTGAGAGATGAATGGTTAGAGAAGATGTAGTATATATACACAGTGGAATACTACTCAGGCATAAAAAGGAATGAAGTAATGCCATTTGCAGCAACATGGATGAATCTAGAGATTATCATATTAAGCAAAGTAAGTCAGAGAAAGACAAATATCATATGATATCACTTATATGTGGAATCAAAAAAAATGATACAAATGAGCTTATTTACAAAACAGAAAAAGACTCACAGACATAGAAAACAAACTTATGGTTATCAAAGGGGATAGCGAGGTAGGGAGAGATAAATTAGGAGTTTGGGATTAACATATACACACTACTCTATATAAAATAGATAAACAACAAGGACCTACTGTATAGCACAAGGAATTTTACTCGATATTCTATGATAACCTATATGGGAAGAGAATCTGAAAAAGAATGGGTATATGTATAACTGAATCACTTTGCTGTACGCCTGAAACTAACACAACATTGTAAATTAACTATACTTCAATTTTTTTAATGGTTAAAAAAAAATGGCCCTCTATTTTTCTTCTATCACTGGCCCTAGCATCTGTCACACCTCTCAAGTTGGAAATTCTCAGTGAACTCTCTCCCTGTCTCTTACACACACACGTACACACAAACACACACACACACACCCCACATCTCTCATCTCAGTTCAACACTCATAAAAGCTGGAACAGGGATCATAAATTTCTTAGAATCAAAGCACTTTCTATTCAGTGCTTAGCTGATCCCTTAGCTACTGTTTCTCTTATCACATTTTAGGTGGGAAAATGGTATGAGTGGCAGAAAAAGAGGGAGAGACAGAGTAAGAGGAGTTCCAGGACTGAGTACCATGAGTGTGGCTCCTGGGCTGCTCTGTGGAGAATGAGCTTGTAGCATCCACTGGACTGCCTCCCTGAAGGTCTCTTTCCATCCCCTTCCAAAGACTAAAATCAGCAAGAAAGAGCCAATGGTGGGGAGAGGAAGGGAACTTTATCTCTGGAATTCCATCTTCTCAGTGGTTCAGAAATCTCAGAAAGGGCAGAGCATTCCATTTATCTTCCCAGATGGGTCTCGGGTACCTGACACTGCCTGGCAGCCCACGCTCCTCCTCTGATTTCTCTGTTGCCAGGAGCTTGGCAACTCTAAGAGCCAGGGAGAGGCTCTGGGTGGGGCAGCAGCAGAGAGAGGGGAGGTGTGTGCTCTGGCCCTGGAGTAGGGAGGTGAGCAGACATCACTCCTAGAAGCAGCTGGAGGGGTGGAGTGTGGAAAAGGGGATGCTGAAATCAGGAATTCAGGGTGTGATTGAAGAAGGTCAGCCCTACCATTTTGCCTTTTCTGATCTGGACATAATTTAAGAGTAGAAAAAAAGAGGAGTGGAGTAACACAGGAGGAAAGTGCACAGATGATGAATCCAGCTTCACTCTCTTCCTGGCTTTGACACAACTGCCCATATTTTTCTACCTAAGAGGAGATCTTGCAGAGTGGAAAGAGCCCAGGCTTTGTGCCCCACTGACACCAGGTTTTTTTCCGTGTGACCTTGAGCATGTCACTTAACTTCTCTGAGCCCCACTTTTCCCCCATTTCTCATCTGTAAAATGAGTTGTACAATCTCAAAGAGTTATGGTGAGGATTAAATAAGAAAACACAGATGAAGTGCCTTGGCGAAGTATTAGACCAGTTCAGATGATCTCTAAATGCTAGTTCCCTTTCCCCATTTTGCCTTCTCACCACCCACCTTCATGAGAGAGAACAACCTCTCAGCCAGAAAGTAACCAGAGAAGAAACTGTGGGCAAAGGGGCAGGTTGCTGCAACACTGGTTCAAGGCATGTAATCATCGTGAAGTCAACTTTCATAGCTTATATTTATTTTGCACCTGTGCTTGAAAAACTCTATCCCTTCAGCCACCAGATGAGCACAGTCATCTTCATGAACAGCTGAGTGAGGTCAAGAGAAAAAGCACATGTCATATGCCTGACTCAGGTTGGAGAGCTCAACTTAGGAAGTTAAATGATTTGCCCAATGCCATTCAGGTAGAACAGAGACAGAACTGAGGTTGGTATATCAAGAGTGATTGTCCAGGGAATTCCCTAGTGGTCTGGTGGCTACAACTCTGTGCTTTCACTGCCAAGGGCCCAGGATTCAATCCCTGATGACTGAGGAACTAAGATTCTGCAAGCCACATGGCTAGGCCAAAAAATTTTTTTTTAAATTTAAAAAGAGTGATTGTCCAATAATAACCAGGGTTCTCGCACTGTTCTTCTGCTTCCCGAGCAAGAACTGGGTTGTGTCCACTCTTTCTCACTCCCTTAGGCCATCCTGCATATGTGGATCCATTATTCTACAGGCCTTGCAGAGAATGTCAAGCTTTCAAAGTTCCATATAGCTGGTGAGTCACGGAGTGTTGGGGAGAATGTGCTCCAAGGGAGAAGCTCTCCAGGGATGCAATTTTCATCCACCCAAGAACCACTTCCCTCCAGCCTAGATATTAGACAACAGCATGCATGTGGAATATGCAAGTGCCTGTAAAAGGATTATTACTAAGTAAGAGCGGATGATGATAATTAATTACCCTCCATTAAAGAGAAAGTCCCTAAAGCAAAAGCATAAAAGGCAATATTTTACTGAGTTGGCAGTTTCTTTGGCTCTGGAACAAGACGACTCCTTTGTCTACATCTTGCGCCTGTTCCTTTCTCTCTCATTCTGACTTGAGGAATATGCATTTTGACTTTGGACAACTTCTTCTAATTCCCACATTTCTCCCCATTCCCGACCCAGTAATCATTATTATTAAATCTTCACACCAGGGCCACAGACATATTTTATAGCAACCCTTTGATGGATTAATTTGTGGTTACTCTCCTTCTTTACTGAAGTCTAAATCAAAGGAAACACACTTAGAATAGAAAACAAAAACCTCCCCGCCTGCCCAAGGGGGAAGACCTTGGAAAATAGACATCCAAAGAGATATATCTATCTCCTCCTCAACAAATACACTAACAGAGCAGAATGTGCAAGTCGAAAGGTGTGATACAGTCCCAGAAAAAGTCAAGAGACTGGGCCAGATTGAATCCTATGTAAGAGACTCTACAAGGTGCATATCCATCCATGTCTCTTAGAAACAAGTACATACTTCATGATTCTTGGGAAACACCTCCTCTCCTATAGATCCAAATCAGCAGACCTGTGACCAGTAAGAAAGATCACTGCTTACTGAGCAAAGTTGACCATGGAGAGGACATCCTCAGAATCTCATGTGACTAATCTGGGAAGGTATATTGGAATGTCCACATGTAGTGAAAAGAGTACAGAGGCTGCAGAATCGGAGCTGAGAAGGCTCTGCGCTTCCTGGCCTTGTGACCTAGAGGCTCTCTGGAAGTCAGGCTCCTTTATCTGTAAGAGAAAGCAGAAGAAGAATTTTTACATAATGAGGTTCTTAAGAAATTGGGAGGAGATCATTGATATGATCAGCTTCTGGGAATGGTACCTTCCATCATGTTACATAACCAAGCATCATGGGAGGATGGGGACAGGGCCATGGAGCAGGCCAAAAGCCATTGCATCCCAGCTCCCAGAAGACTCTCTGGACCTTCGTAGGCACACAGTGAATAGTGCTGAATATATCAGTGCAACCAGATCCACTCATTGGGGTTGGTAGAGCCGTAACGTCCGTAGACTGGCATGAATAAAAGCTCTCTGGACATCTAGGAAGTGTTTTCAAATCATAAAGTCACAGGGATCTCAACAATCCAGAGATGTCCTTTGGGGATTGGTTAATACTCAAGTCTCCCACAAAAGAACCTTGCAAAAAATTGTGGAGTCTTTGTAGGACTAGACAGAGACAGGTCTCCATCAGCCTATTCTGGAGAAGCACTTGAATGCTAGAAGACTTTCCCTGGAAACAACCAGCTCAACATCATCCCATTAGTCAGGTAATTACTGTTAGTGGTTGGTACAGGCAAACTCCTAATCTCGGTGTCTTAGCACAACAAAAGCATAATTCTCACTTGCTGAAAGTCCAGGATGGCTCGTAGGGGTTTTTCTCCAACCAATGACACAGGGGTCTAGCAGTCTAGTTGTCCTTTCATCTCTGTATATTCCTTTCAAGGTTGCCCTGTCAGAGGAGAGAGAGATGGAGGTGGCACCGAGGCTCTTCACTGCATTAGCCCAGACATGGCATAGATTATTTCTGATCACACAGCCATTGGCCAGAACTGCTCATACGGCTCCAATCCAACTGCAAAGGAAATGTATGCCTAATAGTGGGCACTAAATGTCTCCACCCCCCCACACCCCCCAGGGACCCAATGGATAGACATTCTGGTGTCTCGTCGCTCTGACAGCCAGGAAGCTCTGGATCCCCTTTCTCTATGCTTTGCGGCTTTAACTGGAGGAGTTAAAAGGAGGCATTTAGATAAGATACTCAAACTCAGGGCCCCAGTAGTGCTGGCCCTGTGAAGGACTTTCTACTCTGCTGACCACTCATCTTTTCTCCTCTCCCTGATGAGTGGCTTTCAGATGGGATGACTGAGGCAATCTTCACGGTGTCTGTGTGGCTGGTTTCCTCCCGCAAACTCAGCTGAGAGGCAAAAATCACAGGAAACCTGGCAACCCTCTCATCTCACTATCTCCTGGAGAACATAGGCCCTCCCTCTCTGGAATGTATGAAGCCCGCCAGTTACAACATAAGTTCATCTGCCAGCCTCAGTGCTGTCTGCCAGGAGTGGGGCCTGCTCCCAAGAGGCTGACAGCTTAAGAGGCCTTCCTAGCTGTTCAGAGGGGCCAGAGCCTACAGGTGAAAGTCCAGTTCCTCTCGCCAGCCTGTGACTCTCTGAATGAGAGATTAAAGCTGCCTGAGACTTTCAGGGGAAGGAAACATATGTACTTGGAGGCCCTTGGGGCTAAAAACTAGGCCTATATTTTAAGCTGTAGCTTGCCAAGTTTTTTCCATGAGCTTGAGGCTGCAAAAAATTCTGAACTATCACATTGCTGGCTCTGGCCCAAGTCACTCTTCTCTTTACCTTCCCAATGCACACCTATCACTCCAGTTACCTGATTGCCTATGGGAACCGCCCCCCATTTTCCTGCAGCAAACACACTGAGAGTCCTGTAAAAACTAAATCCAAGAAGAAGAAACGGAGAGACCAGGCTTAGTAAACTCCCCTTTGCTGGCTGTGTGGATTCTTCCAAGTCCACTGTTGGGTTTCTTTGAGGTCTCTGTACGTGCTGATTTGCATGGCTGGCTTAGCGGATGGGGACAGGGGGTAAGACAAGCTTTGCACTGGATAAATAAAACCTCTTTGTTAATTAAGGAGCCACTGACAAGGCCATGGCCTATGTCAGGCCACCAACACGGAAGGTCTGATTCTTCTGGAACTGAAAACAAGGAAATAGAGAAACTCTAACCCGCCCTCCCCCACCCTGCACCATCACCACAGTGCATAACTTTGTTCAAGGGCTGCTAAGTTATTCCCTGCTACTACATCAGCTGTGAGAACCCTGTGAAACATGCTGTGCTTAAAATAAAACTCAAGCCCCCGAGCTTAGGAAAAAAGGAATGTGCTATCTCAAACAGTTGATCTCCCATTTTCTCTCTGAAAAAGAACCTAAATCATTAATTTTCTATCCAGCCTTTTTAAGGCTCTCCTGTCCTGTCCAAACAGCCTAATGTGAAAGCAGGATATGAACACTCCAACCAAGTGGGCTTAAGAATGTTGACTGGAAAAGGAAGTCAGGTGATTCATCCAAAGCCCTGGTCCCCACAAGACCATAGAAATGGCTGGCCCTTTGTAAGAGTGATTTCTAGACTGGCTTTGCAAAAGCTCTTTGCGTGCCGAAGGTTATACCAATGACCAAAGCACCTGGCCACACAGCCTCCTCCCTTGCTGTACCGCCTTCACCTGGGCTTCTGAACCAGATAGGCTAGGGTCAGATTTCCTAGTGTGTCTCTATCATGGACAGGTCATATAACCTGTGTTCAATGCAAGGAAACTGTGAGTTAAATGTGATCATATGTAATATGCCTAATATATACTAAGTATTCAACAAATAACATATTAAGGAACAACATCACATAGTTGTTTTAAGTAATACCTCCTTTCACTCTCTCTTCACTCCTCTTGAACAGAGCCAGTCTATCCCAAAGAGACTCTAGCCATTTCCAGGTAACCTAAGGGATAAACCAGGCTAATTAAAATTTCTAAGACATATGAATAGGAGGACAGAAAAGCTGCAACAGCCTGAGGTCACTGCAAGTTCAAACTGATGCCCTGACTTCCTAAGAATTTACCATCCTCCTCCTCTTTACATTTATTGAGCAATTATATATGCCCAGGCCTGTGCTGACTCTGCTTCCAGGGTCTCATCTGAGCATCCCAACAACTCCGCTGTTCACAGGGGCCCTGCGACTCTGGCTGCCACATGGCTTACAGCCTCCTGTCTCTGACGTGGCCACCATCCTGCTGTAAAACCCTCTCCTAGAATCCCCAATCCCCAAACAGATCACAGAGCCTTAACATGGGACAGACACCATGCTTCCCTTCTATAGAATTGCAAAGCCAAGCTCACAGATTTCTGAGAAACAGAAAATTACCAGTATGAAGTCTTCGCTGAGTTCCCTCCCATGGAACTCTGCCATTCTTAGCCCCAAGATTTCTCTCCTGGGCATAAGGGATCCTAGAGGGAGCCTGGCCTGAACCCAAAACTCTTTTCACAAAAACTATGTAGTATTGCTTCCCCTTCCTTTACCTGGTAACTCGCCAGTGGCCAGCCTGACATTAACCTTGCAGTCCTCCTCTCCCCATATCTCACCAGTAGGAGGATGAGACATAGACACCCAAGCAGCTGGCGACTTCTGTGAGGCTGAGAACAGCCAACTTAAAGGTTCCTGGATTTCGAGCAAGCATTCACCCATTAAATGGTATAGCACTTGCGTCAGCTCTTTCTAGTTCAATAAGCTATTCATTTTCCAGGAACCACAGAAAGCCATGCTGAGGAACAAGATGCAAGCCTACCCAGTCTCCTGCTTTGGGCATTTGAACATTTAAAGCAACCAGGACATATTGTCCTATGTCTTCCCATTGGGTATCCTGCAAGACTCCATCTCTCCCCTCAACACCAGCTTGACATTTTCTCCTGACACAGGCCCCAGGAAAACATGGCCATTTCATAAGCCCAATACCAGTGAGAGATTCAAGTTTGCAATTTTTGTTTCCATTCTGAGTGGTGCACCTCTACCAAATTGCTTTTAGGGTTGAGATCCATCAGCCCCTGAAAACTTCAGTCAGAATGATCAAGTACAGCAGGGAGAGAAAGGAAGGGTTAAGTGTGACAAGCCTGGATGACTCCTGATTCAACCACGTACTAGTGATTACTTAACTACACAGTTTCCACAACTAGGAAATGAACACAATAATACCTTCTGCACAAGGATTCTGTGAGTGTTAAAAGCCTATCTAAATACTGCCCAACAGCAGAGAGAAGTAATGACTGAATTTATTCAAGACCTGCTGTGTGTTACACTACAAACCAATTCTCATCTTTGCCTTTTTATGGTCAACATAACACTCTGAAGTGTACTGTTTCCAATTCACTGATGTCATAGTTCAGAGAGATTATCTAACTTGCCCAATCACAGTTAAGTGGCAGGTCTTGGATTTAAACGCAAACTGACCTGACTTCAAAATCTGCTCTTTCTCCAGCTCGTGCCTTTCCTAATGTGTCCTGCTACTCCAGCCGTTCCACCAAATGCTCTTCTTGCCATAATCATGTCCTAAGAAAACACCTTGAACCCTTTGCTTTGAAGATGACATGACCTCTCACCAACGTTCTAAAGACCAATTGTGTTCGGCCTTCTCCAGAAGGCAAGGAACAGAAGCCAAAAGGATGAAACTTAATGGCAATAAATGTAAAGTTCTACATTTTAGTTCACACCAAAAATTATATGGAAAGGTTTTAGAGCAACTTGGGTCAGGTTGGTCAGGGGAAAGGGCTTTAAAGAGGAGAAGAGCACCCCCTAAGACTTCATCTTTGGCTCAGCAAAAGGAGTCTGGCATTTGACTTTACTACGTAACTCCACACAATTCCACATGAGCAGTGAGGTGAAGCTCCTTGAAGAGCAAAAGTCTTAGGGCTGTAGGAATAGATGTAAAATGTACCTTGAAGGAGGTGCTAGTCTTGTCCAATAGCCTGACAGCTCAAGAGAGGTGCTTTCAATCCCCTGCCTGTTTTAAGGAGACTATTGACAAAGAAGAGGACATCTGAGAGGGTGAGGTCAGGATGATGAGAGCAAATCCATCCATCAATTTAAGAAATACTTACTGATCTCTTTCCATGTCAGATACTGCTCTATAAGCTGAGGATATAGCCAAATCCATGCCTGCTAAATACTCCTTCTTCTCGTTCAGGCTTCCAACAGCTTCCTAAGTTTGTATCTTGGTCTACAGGGCCCTAACAGCTTGGACTCTGGCTTTCTTTGACTTTGGCTTCTACCATTTCTCTCTCTCTCTCTCTCTGCAAGTGTTCCTGGAACATTGGCCTTGTTTTTCCATGAATACATCAAGACCTCAGGGCCTTTGCACATGCAGTTGCCTCAGATACCCTCCAAGTATAAGAGTCTGTTATTCCATTCCAAGATTCTTAAACGTTATGCTGTCTACAATTCCTTTATATTTTATTTTTTTTTCTATGTTCTTTGAATGGATTTATATCAGTGTTTCTATCTTGGTTTAAAATTCCTATATGGCAAGGATTGTGATTAACAAGAATTGTTTGAATGAATTTGATATTTACTTTAAGGGGATAATAATTATTATGACTTCTTTCTTGTCATCACTATAACCGTGGTGACAGTGCCTGGGACATCATGGGACTCAATAAATCATTATGAGATGATGGAATATTGGAAGTTACAAGGACAAAAATACAAAAGATGATGACTCTTATGTTTTGACATTTTCTTTTGTTTTCCTCGCCATGATTTCTTTACATCTAAACTTATTTCCCTTTAATTTTAAATTAATTATGTGAAAGTAAGCATAAATGGTGCCAATTTCTTGCCATTGGCTAATAGTTCTAATCACACTGATTAGAATAAAACACTGCCTTGTTAAAACAAGCAAACAAACAAACAAAACAATGGCTGTTCCAGCAGCATGTACTCCTCCATATGAGTTCTGCCTTTGAATTTTATGGTCCTCATGATGCTCTGGTTCCAAGAGAGGTCATCTCCTCTCTGGTAGCTTTCTTCCAGCTTATGGATATTTTATTAAAAGCTGCATCCGGTAGGCCTTCCAAAATGTCCAGCAAAAAATTTCTTCCGCTAAAGGTAAGGAAATGAACAACAATATTCGAGTCTCAGAGGGGTTATTACATGCAGAGTAGAGGCCAGCTGTTCTCCATCTTTTCTGAAGATGTTTCAAGAGGAAAAACTACTGAAATCACAGCAGGCAAGATATAAGTTGCACAGGTAGAAATGCATGTTTAAGATAAAGGATTGTGAAGTAATGAAAGAAGAAAATTGAAGGATTTCTTCCTCTGGAGGATTTGAAGTTGAATGAGGCCGTCCATTGGTCTGGGTTGATTTAGCCCTAGGCCACTTGAAGGAGAGAACTTATACTAGAAAGTGTGACTGAACTCTCCCAAAGTGACTTTGGGTACTGGAGAATTACCATCAAAACATAAGGATCACTTTGCACATGAAGATGAATTTCATCTTTTTTTTTATAATAAATTATACATTTTACTTCATGAAGAGGAGTCAAGGATAGGCAGAGGTTGACACTCAATGGTTATGGCAATTTAGGATATAACATGCAAAAGCTGACTTTTCTTGTACTAATTATACCTACAAGTAAATGACAAAAGAAACACTTGAATGAAGAGTTTTAGACTTCTGCTAAAATTTTATTTTCCAAATATTAAATATATTTTAGAGCTGTCATTATAAATAGGCAAATAGCTTAGCAACCTAAATACACAAAGAAAGAAATGGAGCTTTTGAGAAATAATCTTTTTAGTCAAATTTGTAGCAATAGCAGACAGATCCCATGATGTGGGAAAACAAATATTGGTCTTAGACTCAAGAGACCCATGTTGACTCTCAGCACTGACAAGTCACTTACTTTTCTGTGCCTAAATTTTTTTGTATTGGACAAATACCTCACCCTCTCTCAGTCTCTGTTTCTTCCCCTATAATTGCATAATCTGGAGGTTGCTATCTCCCCCTAAATGTGTTACAAAGATTCGATAGGATAACATAGTCAATGTCCTGATACATAGTAAGTTTTCAATATCAATATTATTTTCCAAAGAAAGCAGTCAAAAAATCATTGTTTTCTTTCTTCTTAACTGTGTAAAACTATCCAGTTGCTCAACATTTCTTCCATTAGTGACTTATACAAAAGACAAAAGAAGGTGACTTTTAGTTTCACCTCCAAACAAAGTCTGAACTATTCAAACAGATTGTTCTAGCTCTCACTGTGAATGAGGCCCATGTGTTGCTTCTTGGTAGCATTATCTGGGAAGAGAGTGCAAAAACTCAGAGAGGGGAGCTTTGTGTGTACCAAAGGGACCTAGTCCATGCCCAGCGGGCACCCAGCCTCCACAAAAGTCCACATGTTCTCAGTGTGACACATATAAACAGAGCCAAGGGACTTGAAGTAACACCACGAAGGGACAACAGGCAGCTCTAACCAGTGTGGATCATTGTCCATGACCAGAAGGGCCGCCCCAAAGTTCTGGTGCTCATAAGGCCCTGGGACTCTGGGATCTGGGGAGCCCCAGGATATCAGACTGAATTTCCCAACAACATGAAGAGCTGTATTTATGACGATTTAAAGAAAATAAATGCAACACTTCTTGCACACCTGAGTTTGAGGATTAAGAACCATGCCTGTAATCAATAACATACCCAGGACCACGTGGTCAGCCCTAACACAAAAGACCTAAGAATTTCCTGAGATGATGTAAAGAAGTAAAGTTATGTCTGGGAAGGCTACAGGGAAACAGAATTCTGAGAGTCGTCTGATCAGAGAGGAAAGAATCCAGAAAAAAACAGAAGGAATGGTACGTAAAATGGGTTTCAGGCAGAAGAAACTAGACAAGGGTCACTGAGCTAGTCTCCACATACTTGACCTCTTTGGATGAAGCCATGAAGCAGAGACTTGTAAGAAGATCTCAAGCAGAGCCTGACACTCTATCTCTCAACTGAGCCCTGGAAATGGGGTCTTTGCCTTTCCCCATTATTCATGGCCTTCACTTTGTGTTTTATGCTGCCTTCATTTCTTCTGTCAAGGATCAGTGCAACTGATAATGTAATTCACATTAAGGTGTTAAGTAATAGTGATATTGGAAAAAATCATGAAATGAATAAATAAATCCACCTGGTAATGATATTTAATACATTAGAATACTAGTAAGAAATAAATTTGGCCACATTGGACCCCAGAAGGAATCGCCTAGACAACCTAGGAGTCTTACCTCTTCCTAGACCACTGTTTGTCAATCTGAAGGGTCTCTCCTTTAGAATAACTTAGGGCATTTGTTAAAACTCAGATCCCTGGTTTCTACCCTAGATGTACTGTATGAGTATCTCTAAGGCAGAAGCACAGCAATCAAAAATTTAAACAAGCTTTCCAAGTAATCCTTATGCACAATAAACTTTGAGGATCTCTACCTACCTGGACAGTGAACACTCTCTTTCCTGACCCTTAGCATCTTGACCATATCTCTATATAGTATGTTTCACTGAGTGATAATTGATTGCCTATCTGTGTCATCCATGTGAAATTCTTTATGGAATAGATGTAAGAAAGGGACCAGGTGGGAGGATTAGAGGGTCTTGAGAAGGTGATATAAAAGGATCAGCAATAATTCATAGGATGTTTGTGAGAATTTAATGAGTTTAATATATTATACAATCACCCAACACAAGTGTTAACTCTCTTCCCCCTTCATTCCTTTACATTTTGTGTGAATACACCAGAATGTGAGTTCTTAAGGGCAGGGACTTTTTCCTTTCTTGTTCATATTTGCCATCCTGGAACTTTGAGTAGAAGCTGGCATATAATTGGTGCATGGTTAAATTCATGAATGAGTTCATGATAGTAACCTTACAGCCACAATAGAGGCTACCCAAAGATGCAAGTTGCCCTGGAAATGGCTTTTGAATGAATAAATGAATGAATTAGGATTATCTGTGCATGATATGTGTTTCTTCTCTGCCTTGTCAATGCCAAAAAATATTTTAAATAAATGTGTGCGTACATAGAAATGTATATATATTTTAAACACTATTAATGGTTGCTTTAATGGGTCACTCATCAGCCCGAACTACCTCTCTGGTGTGAGTCAAAGCAAACTAAGAAATGTGGACACAAAGCTCACATATAAGTCAAAATTTATGAGCCACAATAGGTCAGAATAAAGAATTTGAACCTTACTTGAGATACAGCAAGCTGTCTGGGAGAGATCCAAAGGATATAAACTGTTCAGGTAAATGACTCGGAAATTCTGTTCCACCATATCCAGTTCCACAGTTTACCCAAGATCAATAGAATGGAACAGGAGGGCTCTGGAGGCTGAGGCAGGTGGCTGCCCCAGGAACGGAAGAGGACTTATTTCTTTCGTGTTTGAGTCCAAATGCTGTCATTTGTAGAAAAGGCAGCTGGTGAGGAGAGGATGCTGGACATATTGAAAAACCCAACATATACACGTTTATGAAGGAAGAGATTGTGCCTAAATAAACTTAGACTGGAAATAACCCATGTGGCAGGGGGATGGAAGGCTGAAGTTGCAAAGCCGTGGAGAACTAGGAAGGAAATGGAAAGGGCTTTGGGAATGCTGTGAGGCAGTAGGTAATGCTTCCATGGAATGAATAGAATCATTCAGAAGCCCAGATTGCCCTGCTTGGTCCTCTCCTGCTTCATACACGTACAATTGCTAAAGCTGTCCAGTGAGGTCTGATTGATGCCAAAAGCACTGTTCAATTCAGACAGACTAGCAAAAAAGTCAACCAATTCAATAAAGAACCTCAGACAAAGCAACTATATGAATCCAGGTAGGTAATGCCACCACACGATGGACTTCAGTTTTCACTTTCTCATGGAGTTCCCAGGATCTGGAAGCCTTAGCTAGAGAGAGATGTTCAGGAGCTGGTTAGCTCAGAGCACTTGCTCATTCCACTTAAGAGAAAGTTCAGCCATGAAAATTCTTGATATAAAGTAGCAAGGTAGAAAATGGCTTTTTATGTCAGACTGAATCACCCCTTCTGTTATTTTTTTCTCTACCTGATATTATTTTTTCTCTGGAGAAACACTGAGAATTCTGATCAAAACAAAAACTATCTGTCCACTATTTTCAATTATACATGTGTAGATTAGAGAGCAGTTGATCCATTGTGCTGGTCAGGATAAACTCTCATCTCTTGACTTCAAAGTCTACCCACCTAACCTTCCCAAAAAGCACAATGAAGGCCAGTCAACTTCAGAGCTCTGTCAACATGCAACAAAAACAGGAAGTTGTTGAGATGGGAGCATGAGAGCTGGCCTTAGAAATTTAGAGTAAAAGTAGTAGTAAAAAAGGAAAAAATAAGGTTTATATTCACTTATGTATATAAGTCAAGTTTGGGCAGCCAAATAATTTCCTGAGAATTACTTATTTTCAAGGCCGTTTATCTCACAGCAATTTATTTCAGAAATATATGAAATGTTGAGTGGGCTAGTCACATTGTCTGGTGTATTGGACATGTCCTAAAGAAAGTGTGGGCTCTGTACAGAATGTTGTACAATACTTTCAAAAGTCAACCAGTGGATGGCATATAAAAAGGACATAGGAGTCAACATGAAAAAAGTTTCCAATAGCTAAAGCTGGAATAAAATATCTATTATAACATTGGATTAAAACCTAAAGAATAAAATAAGTATCCATGAGTCCATACTGATATAAGTAAATGACTGAGAAAATAAATAACTGAGGGAGAAGGAACAAATCTTTCTAACAGAAAAATTCCAAATAAATGTAGAAGGAGTGAGAGAAATAGAAAATCACCACTAGGACACCACAGTAATCATTGCTGCAGGCAAGTACATGGATGAATGATAAAATAAGTGGAGAAGCTTTAAAGAGGACCAGAATATTTACATAGCCTCAGGATATCTCCCCCAAAATATTTACTAACTATTATAGTGGTTTTAGCATAGGTCCACAAATTCTTTGATACTCCTCTCTCCAGGAAGTGGAATTTAATTCCTTTCTCCTTGAGTATCTTCCATTAGACTTAGTGACCCTTAATAAATACAGTATGGGAAAAGAAAATTTATAATCTGTCAGATACTACCTTACCCAGTAAACAAGATTAACCTTACCAGTGATAAGTCATGTTGATATCACGTAGACACTAATATGATGTGATGAAGAGGCATTTCACACCTGTGGTATTCTTCCCCAAAATCCATAACTACTAATCATGAGAAAACATCAGACAAACTCAAGTAGAAGGACATTCTATAAAATACCTTGTTACAATGTTACAATGTACAAGAGTAGGATGACCAGTACTCTTCAGTTTTTACCTTAAGAAACTAGAGAAGAACTCAAAGTGAGCAGAAAAAAGGAAATAACAAAGAACATAACCTAACTCAATGAAACAGAAAAATAATACAGAAATATACAGAAAAATAATACAGAAAAACAATGAAACAAAAAGCTTGTTCTTTGAGAAAGACAATAAAACATATGAACCTCTAGCCAGATTGAAGCAGGAAAATAAAAGGTGTAAAATATAATTACCTATATCAGAAATGAGGAAGATGACGTCATTTCAGATTCTATGGATCTTAAGAGTATAATAAAGGAATGGTAGGAACAACTTTGTTCTGAAGATTTTGACAAATTTGATGAAATGGACAAATTCCTTAAAAGAAAAAAATTATCAAAGCTCACTCAAGAAATAGACAACCTGAATAGCTCTATATCTATAAAATAAAATGTATTTGTGGTTAAAAACTAACACCCCCCCCGAAAGAAAAAATAACTCTAAGCATAATATTTTCCCCTGGTGAAATCTACCAAACATTCAAGGAAAAAAATAGTACCAATTCTACTCAATCTCTTGCAGAAACTTGAAGAGGAAGGACTATTTTTTCAAATCATTTCATTAGGCTAGCATTAGCCAGATACCAAAACTAGACTAAGATATTACTTAATGGTGAGTGATTAAAGTTTTATCCCTAAGATCAAGAGCAA
The DNA here is from genome assembly GCF_964270905.1 of Leucopleurus acutus. Lineage (NCBI taxonomy): Eukaryota > Metazoa > Chordata > Mammalia > Artiodactyla > Delphinidae > Leucopleurus > Leucopleurus acutus. The sequence goes on from NC_139149.1 coordinate 98,987,212, forward strand.
TACAATATGTCTACTCTCAACACTTCTATTCAATATTTTACTGGAGGGTCTAGCCAGTACAGTAAGGCAAGAAAAGGAAATTTAAAGCACCTAGATTGCATCTGTATTGTAAAGGAAGAAGTAAGAAGCCATCTTTATTTACAGATAACATGATTGTTTATGCAGAAAATTCCCTAGAACCTACAAAAAAGAGTAGTAGAACTTATAAATGAGTTTAGCAAGATTGCAGAAACAAGATCAATATACAAAATTGTATTCTTATATATCAGCAATATACAATCAAAAGTTAAATTAAGAAATAATACCATCTGCAATAATATCAAAAAATATAAAATACTTAGGAATAAATCTGATGAAACACATTCAATACCTAGACTACAAAACATTGCTCAGAGAAATTAAAGAAAACCTAAATAGATGGAGCTTTATACCTTGTTCATGAGTCAGAAGATTGAATATTGTTAAGATATCTCTCCCAAATTAGGGATATCTCTCCCAAATTCTCTCCCAAATTAGGCGTAGATTCAATGCATTCCAAATCAAAATCCTAGCACACTGCTTTGTAGAAATTGGCAGATTTCTTCTAAAATTCATATAGAAATGCAAAAAAAAAGTAAAGAAAAAGAAAAGAGACTTGGAGATCTAACACTTCCTGAATTCAAGACTTAATATAAAGCTAAAGTAATCAATACAGTGTAGCATTTGCATAAAGACAGACCATGGATCAGTGAAATAGAAGTAGACCTATACATTATTCAGCCATAAAAAGGAACGAAATTGGGTCATTTGGAGAGATGTGGATGAATCTAGAGACTGACATACAGAGTGAAGTCAGAAAGAGAAAACAAATATCGTATATTAACGCATATATGTGGAACCTAGAAAAATGGTACAGATGAACTGGTTTGCAGGACAGAAACTGAAACACAGATGTAGAGAACAAAAGTATGGACACCAAGGAGGGAAAGCGGGGGAGGGGGTGGTGGTGGTGGTGGTAGTGTGATGAACTGGGAGATTGGGATTGACACATATACACTAATATGTATAAAATGAAAAAAAAAGTAGACCTATACATATATGAACAGCTGATTTTTGACAAGGTGCAAAATCAGTTCGGTAGAGAAAATATAATCTTTTCAATAAACGATGCTGAAACAATTGGATATTCATATGCCAAAAAAAGGGGGCTTCAATTCATGCCATATGTCATATACAAAAATTAACTTAAAATGGATCATAGACCTAGATGTAAAAGTGTAGAATAATAAAACTTTTAGAAAAAAATATAGAAAAAACTACCTTGTGACAAAGACTTCTTAGATACAACACCAAAACTGTGACCCATAAAAGAAAAACTTGATATATTAGGCTTTGTCAAAATTTAAAACTTCTGTACTTTGAAAGACGCTGTTAAGAGAAGACAAAGACAAATCATAGACTGGGAGAAAATACTTTCAAATCACATATCTGGCAAAGGAATTGTATCCAGCTATGTAGAGAACTCTCAAACTCATTAATAAGAGACAAATTTTAAATAGGCAAAAGATTTGAAAGACACTTCACTGAAGAAGATATACAGAGGGCAAATAGATGCATGAACAGATGCCCAACATCATTAGTCATTAAGAAACACAAATCAAAACCACAATGAGATACTATTACACACTCATCAGAATGGTTAAATTAAAAACTGATCATATAAGTGTTGATGAGGATGTGGAGCACCTGGAACTCTCATACACTACTAGCAGAAGTGTAAAATGGTGCAATCACCTTGGAAAGAAGTTTGGCAGTTTCTTAAGAAATTAAATATGTGATTCAGTCATTCTAATCTTAGACATTCACCAAAGATAAATTAAATCATATATCTACAAAGACACATATAAACACAAATGTTCATTGCAGCTTTATTTGTAATAACCAAAAACTAGAAACAATTCAAACATCCATCAACAGATGAAAAGATAAACAAATGATGCTATATCCTTACAATGAACTACTATAAACTTGAGATACACATCATCATGAATGAATCTAAAAAAAATGCTAAGTAAAATAAGTCAGACAACAAAGAGTGCATGCTGTAAGATTCCACCTATATAAAATTCTAGAAAGTGAAAACTTCTCTGTAGTGATAGAAGCAGCCCAGTGCTTGCTTGAGGATGAAGTGACAGTGACAAGCAGTGGGTAAAGGTACAAAGATACTGGAGGAAAGTTTTGAGAGTGAAGGATATATTATCTTGATTGTGGTGATGCTTTCATGGACATATACATATGTCAAAACTTATCGATTTGTAATTTTAAACATGAATAATTTGTTGTATGTCAATTATACCTCATTTTTTAAAAGAACAAAAGAATATACAGAATAATCACCATGCCAGTTTTCATAGAGCTAAGGAAGAGTAACTAGCAATGAAAAAAATTATTACTTATAGTTCCAGGTGAGCACTGTAGTATACTTTAAGCATATGATGGTAGCAAAGAGATCTAGAGTTTCTCAGATATTCTGCCTCCTATTGTAGATTGTCCTTTTTGCAGACAGCTGTCATATCTGCTCTTCCATTTACATATCCCAGACCCCTGTTGGTCCCTGCCCTGCCCAGAGTAGGCAGCAGTGTTCAGGGCTCCACCTGGTGCCTGCCCTAATGTTAAGTATCTATAGTGAGGTGGAAAGTACTAAAAGGTATGCTCCTTCGGGCATTATGGATTATTCCAGAGGGATGATGCTTCTAAGATGGCACACCAACTGCTAGCTGTTCACTGTAAGGTAGTAAGAGGATCAACACTATCTTGGAAGTATGACCCTAAGAATGTACTGGAAAACAGCTGCTGGAACCTGTACTCGGACATTGCCATTATAAGACATCAACAAATTCTGGCCAATACACCACAGCAACTGCTGTTGGATAAACTTAGCACGATGGTGGCAGTGCTTACTCATGTTGGTATTCTGGCCCATGAAAACATCCTAAGAATCTGGGCAGAGTTGTCAGTAGATTTAAACCCTGATGGATTGGAATGTAAGAGGAATGAAGGGCCCACAGCCGCTTATGATCTGCAGCCAGGAAGCCTTCCCAATTTACAGTGACCTCTACATCTCTGAACTCCAAGCATTCTTCACCTATTCCACTATTCCACTGGTCAGATAATATATCAGTCATTGCCTGGTGCCCGGCATTGTTGTCTAATGTGATAACTTGGCTCTTGCAGTGAAATTCAACCTTTCGTATTCATTTGTCACATAATAAATATCCATTAAATTCCTACAATGGCAAAGCACTTTGTTATATTACTAGGATGATGAAGAGAAGCACTACCCCTCATGAAGGTGAAGTTCAAGAATGGGAGATAGACACTAAATAACAAGATACGATAAGTGATCTAATCACAATTGTGGCAAGAGCAAAAGGTGCAGTTGGCAATGAGAGTTGATACAGAGGAATCTGAGGGCTCTGAAGGACCAGGGGAAATTCTAGCGAAAAGGACATCAAAGCTGAGATCTTAGGGATGAATAAGAGTTATTGGGGGAAATCAGCACACAGCTGGCCTCCTGTGTTCTCAGGCAATGGGTGTCTCTCTCTCAGCTCTGCCATTTGCAGCTTCCCTAGAAGGAGCACAGATTGCTCTGCACAGAAGTACCCAGAAGGAGATATTGTTTCCTTTTTTTTTAACATCTTTATTGGAGTATAATTGCTTTACAATGGTGTGTTAGTTTCTGCTTTATAACAAAGTGAATCAGCTATACATAGACATATATCCCCATATCTCCTCCCTCTTGCATCTCCCTTCCACCTTCCCTATCCCACCCCTCTAGGTGGTCACAAATCACCGAGCTGATCTCCCTGTGCTATGTGGCTGCCTCCCACTAGCTATCTATTTTACATTTAGTAGAGTATATATGTCAATGTCACTCTCTCACTTTGTCCCAGCTTATCCTTCCCCTTCCCTGTGTCCTCAAGTCCATTCTCTGTGTCTGGGTCTTTATTCCTGTCCCGCCTCTAGGTTTTTCAGAACGTTCTTTTTTTTTTTTTTTTTAGATTCTATATATATTATGTGTTAGCATATGGTATTTGTTTTTCTCTTTCTGACTTACTTCACTCTGTATGACAGACTCTAGGTCCATCCACCTCACTACAAATAACTCAATTTCGTTTCTTTTTATGGCTGAGTAATATTCCATTGTATATATGTGCCACATCTTCTTTATCCATTCATCTGTCGATGGACACTTAGGTTGCTTCCATGTCCTGGCTATTGTAAATAGAGCTGCAATGAACATTGTGGTACATGACTCTTTTTGAGTTATGGTTTTCTCAGGGTATATGCCCAGTAGTGGGATTGCTGGGTCTATTTTAGAATATTACTATTCTATATTATTATCTATACTATTATTATTACTATCTATACTATCTATACTATTCTATATTATTTAGAATAATACTATTTAGAATAGTAGTTCTATTTTTAGTTTTTTTAAGGAACCTCCATACTGTTCTCCATAGTGGCTGTATCAATTGTTTCTTGAGAAGAAAGAGGGAGGGGCAAAGCATGTGTCATTCCCAGAGAGGAGGTGAATCATGACCCCTCTAGTTACTTGGAAGTCTCTCATTTGCTGCCCCTACCCCACCTCCCCACCCTTTCCAAGAAAAAGGGTTCCACTTTTGCTCCTTGAATGGCTCAGAAAGGAACAAAATTCCATTTTCCCCTTTATCCAGAGAATGTTTCTCGGCCTCTGTTCCTTTCATGTATCAGGCAGACAATGTTATTTCATCACTGTTCATTTTCCCAAATGGTTAAAGTGTCCTGGGACCCACACTTGTGGTATGTCACATCAGAAACTTGGCTTTGGAATTAAGCTCCAAACCTGCCACCTTAGTGATCAAGGCAAAGCCTTCCTACTTGAGGCCCTGGATGTCTCCCATTGTCTCCCACTTCAGGGTCCTCAAGGATTGGGATACAGATAGAGTCTGAAAAGACCAAGATAGATGTTTGAGCCAAAAAGCAATGATTAGGGATACATTCCTGAAAACAAGGGAAGAGAGAAGCCATGTGGTATTATAGAAAGAGAACTAGTTGCAGAGTAAGGCATTATGGGAGGTTTTTTGCAACTTTGGCATCTACTATCTGAATGACAGTAGTCAAGACACTTCGCCTTCCATGTATCAGACTCTTCTGTGACATGAGAGTGCCTGGCTCAACCTCTAAAGTAACTTTGCTAATAATATTCTGCTATACCTGTTGTCCTGTGAGCTGGAGAAATGGGAAGGGAAGAGAATGAGGCAGAAGGAGGGAGAGCATAGGGAGGCAGGTGGAGCTTCGGAATAAGCAGACGGTAACAAGAGAAACAAGTTGGATGGACGGCACAAGTAAGAACACCTGGAAAAGACAGGCCAGGAAGACCATCCAAAGAAGAAAATATTTAGGAATCAAAGAAGTAGATTGACAACTAAATAAGATGTTGAACTTGCAACCTCTAAGGAAACCCAATGCTGGCAAAAAAAGAGAGTAGGAAGAGAAGACTGAGGTGCCTTCCTATCTTCCCACCTGCTCTGGGCCCCAAAAATCCCATCTCTCTTCTAGGCAGGCAGAGACACCCAGCTAGTATAGATGAAATATCTGTCTAAGTCTCATGACTCACTAGGAAGACAAGCTTTGATCTATAAATGTTAAGTACTATGATTTGAGTGAGGAAGCATGAGCCTGGCCTGAGGTTTTTGAACCAATGACTAGAAAGAGCTTGCAGTTAATGTAAATTTAGAATGAAAAAGCAGTGTGGAATTGTGGGTGCGGTGGGGAGAAGGAGAGGTAGAGAGAGAATGAATATAAATTATCTCTGGAGGTAATAGTTGACTGCCTTGGGAATGTTGTGACTCAAAGTTCAGAGGGCAGGATGGACGAGGAGACACACACTCCCAAGGGTGCAGAGTGGGTCTACCAATGGCCCTGGACAGGCCCATCATTGACTCCCGCTCTGTCCCAGGCCTGGCAGGGCTGGCCATAACTTGCTACTGGAGGGAGGCTTGGTGGGATTTATGAGATGAGCTAGTGGGATGTTCTTAGCAAACCAAAGCTATAAATGTACAATACTTTATCTCCAGCAGGAATGTTTTAAGAAAAAGAAAGACAGGAAATGTCTACATAGCAGAACCCCAGCCACTGGTTAAGGAGAGTGGCCTCTCTGGAGCTACATCAAAGGCTCAGCTCTGTCTGCTCCCTGTGGCCTCTGTGGGTCCTGACCTGGGAATTCAGCAGTTACTTGCAGCCAAGGAGGGAAGAAAGCATGTCCACTGTCACTGCTCTCCTTGTTAAAAGGAGGATAAACTGGGACTGCTGGGGAAACCACCATCACTCCCTCCCTAGCCTCCTTTCCTCAACTCTTCTTCTCCATTGAAATAAGATACAAGTGCTTCAATGCATCTGACGCCTGATGGAGTTCGTAGTAGGAGCACTGGACTGGGAGTCAGGAAACTGAACTTATAGTCTACAACTGAAGAGCTACTGAGCCTGGAGAAGGTCACTTCCTTCCCTAAGTTCACTCCTTATAAAATGAGCAGGTCAAAGATGAATTAATAGCACTCTTCATCATGCCCTCCAGTGACTATGGAGAAGCAGAATCGGCTTTTAAATTTCAGGAAAAAATGAAATCTCTTTTCTTTTTCAAGAGAATTTCATTTAGAATGAGAGGCAAATCCCATCCCTTCTAGAAAGGGTCACACTGATGAATGAGACCAGCAAGGATGTAAGAGGAAACACAAACTAGATTCCTTAGGCCGATTGAGGAGTTTTGTCTCACCCTCGATGTCATCTTCTTAGAGTCTATAAAAAGAGACAACCTGTCCTTAATTTTCTAGAAGATGTTACAACTTCATCCCAGACATTCTGTTCTTCCTTTCTCTCTCATCCTTGGGAACACTTCATTGAAAATAAAGTATCTAAAGCCTAGGTTGCAAGACCCTATAGAGAAACTTGTAAATTAGAAAAAGGCAACCATGCCAAACAATGTAGGGAGTGTTGTACAGAGTGGATTTCAGCCCTCACTTGACTTGCTTGACTAGGTACTCACGGACTACCTTGTACAACCTGTACATACTATAGCTGAAGTGCAAGGCTGGACTTACAGCAGTTGCTCAAATTCTATTGCATACATGTCAATAATAATGGTATATTGCCATGTGTCGCAGGTTCCCCAGGAACCAGAATCAGAGCTGAAGATCTGCATTCAAGGTTGTACCCTCAGGGTCAACAACTATTGAGAAGGTAAGGAAGCAGTACTGAACAGAAGGAGAAGTTGAAACACAATACAATTGCAACAAAAGCCTCACCCATCCTGTAGGGACCTCTGCAGTAAAGATGGTCCTTCTGAATTGCCTAGAATTTGGGCAAGTTAGCTAGACTTTTACAGATCAATCATAGATATAAGCTGTCCTTGGGCAAGGGATAAAACCTTGGGGAAAAAAAGGTCTAAAATGCAAGGGCAAGTCTTGGAGAGGGACTCAGCCAACAACACTGACATCATCTGGGGGAACACAAGCTTCAGTTGAGGTGGTTCTGGATGGCACAGGACAGAATCCACTACCCTACATCAAGTACTTCATAGTTTAACAAGTATGTTCTGTGCCAGATATCTTCCATTTGCCCTTCCAGATCCACTCTTTCCCTTTCTTTACCCTGCTCTCTGCCCCGGGAGGCTGACTTGTATAGATCACATCAACAGGCTTCCATGCCCTCTGACTCCCCCTTGGGTTCAGCCAATAGAGCCCTGGCAGAAGATGAAAGGGAAGGAGGAGAGTGAGGTCGGGGGGGTTTGTTTGCCTGACTCCTTTTCTAAGGGGTCACCCTTGGGTTGGATTCCTCCTCCAACTGAAGTTCAGTGGCTCCTCTCTGAGGCCCTTGCACAGACCATTAATTTTCTCCTTCCAGGTTCTGCCAACTACCCTCTCCCATCACCCTTCTACCTTGGTGCTGTAATAGGCCTTCCTCACCCCCCACCCCTCCATAGTCCTAATGTTGGGATGGCTCTATCTGTGTGATTTCTCTAAACTCTGCCCACACTTTTGTAAAGAATCCTTTCTTTGGTAAACCCTCCTCGAATTATCCTAAATTGAGTGTCTCTCCTCAAATTATTCTAATCTGGTTTCTCCTAGGTCCTGAACTGATACTTTTAGACATATATACATTATCTCACCTTTTCCTGTCCACCATCCTATGAAACAGATATTCTTATCCCCACTTTAGAGCTAGGAAAGCAGAGATGCAGAGGTGTCTCCTGACTCACCCAAGCTCCAGGGTAGTAAGATGGTCCTGTCTTTTGATTCAGATCCACTGTCTACATCACTACAACACCCTAGTGCTTCCCTCAAAGTATTCTCTTTGCCCAACACAGCTCAGAAAAGAACCAGGGGAAGGAGGAAGAGCCATGGCATTCGAGACCACAGAACATGTTAAAATGTAGCATGAGGATGAAAGAAGGTAGAAGGGGGAGACACAGCAGAGTGTGTCTTTCTCTTCAGTCCTGAGATTGAGGGAGAAGGAAGGAAGAGAGTCCTCTCTATCCAGTCTTCTGGAAAACATAAGTTCCTTTTCTAAATTACCTTTCTCAACTAGAAAATTAAGGTATTTCAGAATCCAGGTCTGCCCTCAGTCAGCTGCTTGACCCTGGTCAGGTCTGTGGTTTCTTCATTTGCATGAAGTAAGCTGGTTAACTATAGAGCCCCAAGTTCCCTTCCATTCTATCTTTCTATGAGCTCCTTGTTCTCTTTGCTTCTCTTACCCTAGAAACAGACATCAGTCACATGGATAAACACTCATACTGACAATTGTCAGTCTCACCCCTGGGAAAAAGAGGAAGGAGCTCAGATGGTGCCATGCACAAAGACTCATTTGTTAGCTCTAAACGTCCCTCCCACAGGCTTTGCCCAGACCCTCGCTTTTAACCAGGAAAGCAGTGAAGCCCAAATGAGAAAGTGAAGATACCATTTCATTTTGCATTGCTCCCAAAGTCCCTGTGTGTGGCAGATTTTTAGACTCTCAGTTCCATTTGGGGTGGTGTCTCTGTTTTCCTGATCAAAACAGATGGATCCTTCCTGTACAAAATATCTTTTGTCCTGTTTTCCCTGCATTGCCCTACATTATCAACAAATCGCCCAGCCCAGGGACCAACTAAGAACAAGAAGTTCCACTCTGTTGTTCCCACCATTGTGGGAGCTTTCATTTACGAAGCATCAACCACAAGGCAGGAAGAAGAAAATGCTTTCTCCTCCTTTTCCGTGCTCCTATTCTGAGATTTTGGGGTAGGAATTAGGGACCCTGGATTCTAGTGCTAGTCCAACCACTAAGTTTGAGCAAGTCACTTTCTTTCTCTAGACCTCATTTCATTATCCATTAAAATGGGTAAATAGATACCATTATTCTTTTTAGTTCTAACTTTCCATGAACCTGTAAGGATGAATAGGATCTGGGTAGATTGATTTGGACAGATGGCAGCTTAACTTGGGTTCCCCCAGAAAATAAGATCCAAAGGGAGAGTTAGATGTTAATAGTTCACTGGAAGGTATAATCCCAAGGAAGCAAGAGTGAGGGAAAAGAGACATGAGACAAGGAAGAATGAGGAACAAAGGTGATGTATTATGACCTTAGTCCATTCAGACTGCTATAACAAAACATCACAGGCTTGGTAGCTTGTAAACAACAGAAAATTATTTCTCACACCTCTGGAAGTCCAAGATCAAGGTGCCAGCATAGTCACCCTCTGAAGAGGGCCCTCTTACTGGTTCATAGCCAGTGCCCTCTCGCTGTGTTCTCACATGGTAGAAGGGGCTAGGGATTTCTCTGGGACCTCTTTATAAGGCACTAATCCCATTCATGAGAGCCTCACCCTCTGACTTAAGCACCTCCCAAAGTCCCCACTTCTTAACAGCATCATCTTTGCAGGTTAGGATTTTAACATATGAAGTGGGGGAAGGGGACACATTTAGACCATAGCAAGCAACAGTCAACCTAGCTACAGTTTTACATGTTTCAGAGAAGCCCAAAGGGTCATTCAATCACACTGGACATCTCTGTACATATTGTACAGAAAAAATAGACCCTTGGAGAGAAGAAACAAGCAGGGATTTATCTGCAAACACCCTTGTATTTCCTCTCTCCCATTGGACAAAGTTCTCCCACTGTGGAGTTATCTCACCTGCTCTTCTGGGTTGCATCATCTGAACCCTTCAAAAGTCGCTGAGGAAGCCAGATCCTTCAACCTGAAGGGTAGGGTTGCACCCAACCTGGATGAGGTGGGAAACCAGGGAGTTCAGGATTCAGTTGATCTGCATCCTACCATGAAATTGTGTAGGATCACCTGGAGCCTGTTGCCCTGGCAGGGGCAGGCAGCTAAGTGGGAAGCTGGGGAGGCACAGAAGCCATGTCTGGCACAGATGGATAGAAATGGATAGGATGGAAGGTGTACTAGGAGAGAGAGCTCAGGTACCTTCATTCAACAAGTGTCTTCCAAGAATCTTGTATAGAGAGATGGAAAACTTTCCCTGCCCTGAAGGACACACTCAACTGGGCAGACGGACTTAGAAACAGGCAATTACAGCAAAGTAATAGATCATCGTGTATGGTTACGCTTACCTCTCCCATTTTACTTACTGGAAAACAAAACCTAGACTTGGGTGTCTATGACAGAATGCGACCTAAAAACCCAGCCTGTTAATTTCCAAGTCAATGCTTAATTTACTGCCCCCTCCAAAAGGCACAGAAGTGGCTTAGGGTGGGCTGTGTTCTGAAACAAGAGTAGATTTAAAAGGTCCAGAGGCATCAGGTCCCGGCTGAGCCATATTGTTCAACTCTGCACAAAGTCGCCTGCAGAATAGAATGACATATCGAGGACTGGGTTTGGGGGTGGCGATGGAGCAGAGAGGCAGTGTCAGAGAACTCTTTGTGAAGACAACCTATTTGCTAAAAGGAGCCAAGAGGGATCAGTTTAATTGAAGTTAAAGATATTTTAAGGAAGGTAAGAGCCTAACTGGAGGTTCAGCCAAGGGGTTTTTTTCTGCTTTTGAAAATGAGAAGAGTTGAACAGAATCTGTATGGATGAGCTGATAAAAAGTCCTTTGAAGTGGACAGGGAACTTTTTATAGCCTCAGAATAACTTAGCCCGGGGTGAGGGAGAGAGCTCTCATTTACAAGCGTGGAAGATGGTGAGCTGTCCCCCTCCAATTGGATTTCTTCTGGCTTGGCCATGAAGAGAGAAAGATTGGCCTGGTGTCTGTGTTTAGCTGAGAGAAGATAAATCTGGCCGTCCTTCACACAAGACAGCACAGATGGATGGCCCAGGGGAAAGCCCTAGAAAGCTCGTTAACAGACATTAGAAAGAAAGGCAGAGAGCACAGAATCACAGCCCCCACATACAACTCCCAAGTCACAACCCACCCACACCACTAGATGGATCATGGGTTAATCCTTAAAAAGAATTAAGAAACCAATAGCAATTCCAAAAAACAATAGCAATAAAAATTATTGTTACGGATGATTTGCTATGTTGTGCATGTCATATCTCATTTGTTCCTCTTAACAACCTAGGAGGTGGGTATTATTTTTATTTCCATTGCATATTCGAGAAAGTTGAGGCTTCTTTACATATGAGCAAGTTTAAGCAATTTGTCCAAGCTTAGTACGTCCCAGGCCAGAACCTAGATAGAAAACATTGTTTGATAAATGTTAAGGTGACATGAGGTTACCCTTGGTTACAAACCTCATGGAGGGCAAATCCACTCCCATACTATCATCATTCAGTTCTCTTCGCTGAACAACTGACCAACTTGGTCTAATCTCCCACTCACCAAATAGTTCAGAATTTTGGCCATGGGAACACTTTACCAAAGACTGAAGATTCAGCTTTCCCCAAACTCTTGAGTCCTGTATTGCCGTACGTTTAAAGAGAAAGAGGAAGCTTGGAGAAAAGGAAACACAGTGATAAGTATGCCCCCAAGAAAGAATTGCCTGGGTTGTAATCTAACTGAAATTTTGCTGATCACCACTCTTCATTCCCATTGAGGATAGAAACAGGGACTGGGGACCCAGATTACAGTAGGATTTAACCTACCTGAAATTCAAATACTTTTCCAAGATCATAGGCTCTGTAACACCCAAACCTGACCCATGTTCCTTACGGTAAAATTTTGATATCTGAAGTTATGAAGTGGGAAACGCAAAGAAATCAGGAGTCTTTGAGTTTTATCTCAGGTCCACCAAAACTCATCTAATCATTTTTCAAAGGTACTGTACCTCTGGACCTCAATTTTCCCATCTGTAAAATAGGAGAATTCATCACAGCTAATCTCTAAGATGTCCTCTCTTACTCTCATCCTGAGTCTTGGATCATGACCCTTTTCTTACATACCTCACAGAAGCTGCAGTGGGAATCAAAGTTGGTAAAGGTAAAAAAAAAGGAAAGAATGGGCTCTTGAAAATCAATAAGGTTTTGTATTTACAAGTACAAAGGACATTGTGTCTTCAGTCAGCCATGTGTCCTTCCTACCATCCTTGAGATTTCATAAAGACAGATGACACACTCCGAATTTCCATGAGTAAGAAACCTTTTCTGTCCTCTTTTTGGATGGATTCTGGACTCTTGAAACCTACACAGGTTTCCTCCTATCTGCAACAGGGGCAGAAGTTCAAAATATACTATACTTCCAAGCTTCTGCCTGCGGGGTCTCCACCTCTGATCCCTGTCACCTAACCCCTTCTCTACTACAGAAACACAAGCAAAGGGCATTCGAAGGACAAGCCCTGGCAATGGACTTCCAGGACACATTGGAGCTAAAAGAGACTAGAGATCTTTTTAAAGTTCTGGGCAAAGGGCATGTGCTAATTGGCCTGGCTCTAGCTAGGAAATCAATGGTTATCATCATTATTTTATTCTCTGAAGGAGACAACCTCAGGTTAGTATTTCAAAGAAGAATGAGTCACTGGAGAGGTTTAAAAGTACCTGCTAATTATTTCTTTAAAGAAAAACCTTAACTCTAGGAGAAAGGAGTTAGACGCAGCATCACCTGCCCATTAAGATGAAAGGGCCGAGTTACCGGGGCTGCTCCAGGAGGCCCGGGAATAACAAGCGTGCCCCTTGTCTTTGCAGAGCAGACTTCCCTGCAGAGGCTCTTCCACAGACATTATCTCACCGACCCTGAATTCCTGGGAGAGGAGCAGCCCCCCTGCTGGCTTCATCATCCCTTTCTTTCTGCTTCACCGTGATGCAAGGAGGCTGAGGGAAGACTGGTCAACGTTAAGAAGGGACAGGCATCTCTCAGTTGTCTGTGGAGTCAGCATATGGACAGCTGCTTCGAACCCTAAGCTGCCCCAGCTGGGAGCTATCTGGCCACCTTCTCCAGTGGCTTCCAAACATGTTTGGATTTTATTTGAATAGAATTCTATGAAGAATCTCAAGAGTTAAAACAGAAGATCAACTCTAGGGTTTCCCTGGTGGCCCAGTGGTTAAGAATCCTCCTGCCAATGCAGGGTACACAGGTCTGAGCCCTGGTCCGGGAAGATCCCACATGCTGCAGAGCAACTAAGCCTGTGCACCACAACTACTGAGCCTGTAATCTAGAGCCGGTGAGCCACAACTACTGAGCCTGCGTGCTGCAGCTACTGAAGCCGGCGTGCCTAGAGCCCATGCTCTGCAACAAGAGAGGCCACCACAATAGGAAACCCGCGCACCGCGGCGAAGAGTGGCCCCCACTGGCCACAACTAGAGAAAGCCCGCACATATCAACAAAGACCCAACGCAGCTAAAAATAAATAAATAAATTTTTTAAAAAAAGAATAGTATCGGTTCTATGTTAAGTTCAGATTTTTAACATTTACTCAGCATCAAGTCCATCAGTGAGAATAATGAAGTTCATTTGATGAATGCAAAAATTCTAAACCAGTCATCTAGAGCTCAGCGGCCACAAAGATGAGTCATATTATGGAAGACACTCAACATCTTTGAAAGAACTGCCAAAGTCCCTTTGAGCCAATGCATCCTAGAACCTTGAGTGGGGAAAATGGAATTCACTGGTTCAAGAATTTAGTTTAGTTGGTGTTATGGTCTAAGTCAACTGAAACATTTCCAAACTGTTTGTCCAAGAGGAGAAAGAGGTGGAGGCTGCCATCCAGGAAAGGAAGACAGTGGCCTAGTTTCAGAGAGGAAACCATTGGATTCTCATAATGGGAGGATAAGGGAGTGACAAGTTCCAGGAGAGCCTGAAGCTGTGCCTTTTCTCAAAGGCTGCATCCCAAACGAACCGCTGACAGGGCTCCCGCATGGCTGGCCAGTGACTAAGCATCAGATATTGGCACTCTGGGAGCTGGGACAAGGTCCTATGGCCAAACTGGCACCCAGAAAATTGAATTTAAATGACTATGCAGGCCTGCCCACTGGGCATCTTCAGAATAAGTCCTGAAAGACTGCTGATCAGAGGTCTGTTTATTATAGACTGGCATAAAATAAAATACAACCTAAAAAAGGGAAGGGAGACCCAAAAATGGATTTTTTACTCACCCTGCAAGCTGGGGCTTAGACACAGATTTTGTCGGACATAACAAGAATTTTATTACAATAGTAAATTTATTATAAGAATAAAGGCAATTTTTGCTATGGCATGAATGTTTACGTCACCCCCAAAATTCACATGTTGAAAACCTAATGCCCAAGGTAGTGATATTCAGAGGTAGGGCCTTTGGGAGGGGATTAGGTCATGAATGAGGTAAGCGCCCTTATAAAAGAGACCCCATAGAGCTCCTCACCTCTTTCACCAGGTGAGAATAAGTGAGAAACCTGTGGCCTGGAAAAGAGTCCTTACCCAGCCATGAGGGTACCCTAATCTCGGACTTCCAGCCTTCAGAACTGGGAAAAAGAAATTTCTGTTGTTGAGAAGCTAATCAGCCTGTGGTATTTTGTTATAGCAGCCTGAACAGCCTCAGACATGATTCCATCCCTCAAGTGGTGTAGAGCCCTTCACACCCTTTGCACCAGCACCAGCTGTTTCTGGCACCCCCTCCACCCCAAGTTCAGTCCCTTTTCCTTTGGCTGAGCCCTCCTCCCACCAGACATCCATCCCTTCTCTTCTAGGTCTTACTTGCTCCCCCAAACGTTTTGCTTCCTGACAAAGCACACCACTGGACGGAGAGGTGCTTCATCAAAGGCAATGGGCAGCATCAGTGCTAATTAGCATCAGAGCAGATAGATTATTTTCAAAGGGAGCTGGTCCCCTAAGGGCTACCTCACCCCCTTAGGGGTACATTTTGAAGACAACTGGCTCCTCAGCTGATTGGAAATGCTGGCTCGGACACTTCAGCCACTGTATTTCTATGGTTCCCATCTCCTCAACAAAATCATGAGTTTTCTTGGAGTGGAGGATGTACCTTCTGTTGATCTGCTACTACAGGAGCTTAGGTAGGTAATGCTGGCTGACCCATACAGGCAATGACCCTGGATAAGTGACCTGAACCCAAGGGAAGAGCTCATTTTCTCCCAGGCTGTCTTCCTTCCAGAAGCTTTTGTATGTAGGTAATGACCACACAGGTACCAGTAAACCCATGAGAGGTCTTGGAACCTCTGGATGGAAACCAGTGGTTTCAATTTTCTGGGAAAGGACTAAAGTGCCAAAAGTTCCATTCCATGTATGGGTGTCTTACATTTACTTCCTATCATTTCATCCTTGTCTCTTTGAGTCCCTGAAAAAAAAAAAAAAAAAAAAAAAACCACCACGCCGGGGTCAGAATGTCCGAGTTCTGCTCTGCTAGTTAATTACACGTCTGTCCCTGAGCAGGCCTCACAAGCCAGAGCTTCCATTCTCTCTCCTGTAAACTGAGGAAACCCAACTCGAATTATTTACACATGGCCCACCTCTTCTGAGTCCCTCAGCCGTGTGCAACCAGGACTCACACAGCATCAGTATTCACGGGCCCTGGAGGATAGGAAAGGAGAAGCCGAAGGAAGCAGCGGGCTGTTTAGCTGAGCTTCAGACAGGAAGATGCTGTCTGTCCACCCAGGCTGAGGATGAAAAGCATTCCAGAGAGCTGAAGCAGTGCCGGGACAGGGTCCCTGCTCCCTGAGGCCTCTGAACACTGGGGGAGAGTCCTGGGGAAGACAGAGAGCCCCCCATTCGGGTCTGGCTCTAAAACCTGGCCCAGTAGGAGCTAGGAACAGATGACAGGATGAAGTGCTTCCCCTTCGGGGAATGTGACCAAGAGAGCAAGCCACACAGGCCTCCTCCTAGCAGAAGAGGGAATGAATATAGAATGGAATGAGGGAACAAGGGGGCTTTTGGAGCGAGTTCTGAGATGCCTGGAAGCTGAGGCCACCACCCACTCCTCTGGTTTTCAAGTCCAGAAAAGCCTAAGAGCGATCAAGGTCCAGGTAGCGATAGTAAGCAACCCTCAGCCCTTTCATTGACTCTCCCTCCCTCCCTCCCTCTCTCTCTCTCTCTCTCTCTCTCTCTCTCTCTCACACACACACACACACACACCACCACCACCACCACCAAAAACAACAACCACAACAACTGTGCAGATCCTTCACCTCTCTCGTGCCTGCACTCTCAGCTGGGGAATCTTGGAGTAGAAAGCAAGAAAGCAGATGAGGCATTCCAGCTGCGTTTCCCATGAGTAAATAGATTCATGAGTAAAGAGAAAGGTAAAGGAGAAAGCAACTTTCATGAGTACAGAAGAGAAGGGAATAGGTGTGGAGAGCTTTCCATCTTATCAGAGGGGACAGTCATTCCAAGATGCAGCATGCTGGGTCTGAAGAGGAGCTCCGTGCCTGGCCCTGGGAGAGTGAAAGTCCCGTGTCATGTCTACAAGCCCACAGCCCTGCACACAGGGCAAGGGGTTGAGTCCTGGTCTTGCCAGGTGGCTGCCACACTGTGGGACTTCAAGCCTGCCCTTTGAATCTGAGTCTCAGCAGTTTTTTTACCTATAAAATGGAAATAAGAATCCTCTGGCCCAGCTCACCTTAGTGGAGATAGGATTCAGGAAATGATAGAACTGGGGGGTTTTTGTGGATCTGGGAAGTGAGGAATTATGTCTGGACAAGGGTCAGAGGTGTGGGAGTCTTTAGCCTGGAGGTGCAAACTCAAGTCATGAGAGCAGACAAGGAGCACGTGACGAGTGAGTCCTGGGAACACCCATGTTTCAGTGGTGGATGGAGGATGATGAGCCAGAAAGGAGGGCCAAGGAGGAAGTACTGAGAAGTTGTGGAGCCATAAAAAGCTGAACAGAGGTGATCTGAGAAAAATCATCATTTGTGTCAAGCAGATTTCTTAAAAATAGGTTTCATTCTTACCTCCTATGTATCCCCAAAAGCGCAGTGGGGGTCAATCAGAGCAGAGAAAATGACCATTAGAGAATATCTGTGATCTGGAAACTTACATAACATTTGTTATAAGCTTGGAGAGAATTGTAGACCTAGTCCATACCTCCCTGGTGGCTTGCTGTGTGACACTGGACATCTCCCACAACTTCTCTGTGCAGGCTATCAGCCAGTATTTATCCAAATCACTTAGGAGCTTCAGTTCAGAGGGTATGGGCCGTGGATCCAGTTACTCCTGGGCAAATGACTCCAAAGGGCAATGTGAACCTGAAGTGGGAGTGGCACACACACCACAATCAAACAGAGTCAGGGGCTCCTTTCTCCAGAGCCTGATCTACCTTAAAATACGACAAGGATCTCAAAGTTCTTTCTCAAAGGAACCAAACATGCCATTTGAAAATATTTCAGTCCAACAACACTCAAAATAAACTCACTTCAACAGCAAATATTTGTGGTGAATCTCCATGTGCAAACCACTGAGCTGGTTTGGAAGAGATAGAAAGAAGATAGGACTCAAAGATGACGAAGGCACTGAGATATCGGGCCCTGCCCTCACCTAGTGAGGAAGACAGACTCTTACAAGGTGACCACTGGCCAGACCGTGCTAAGTGTCATCACAAAAATACAAACAAAATGCAACAGGAACCCAAGTGCTAGTCATTAATTCTACACTGAATGGATCCAAGAAGTCTTTACGGATGAAGTGTCATCTGAACTAGTGTCCTGACACCAATTAGGATTTTAATATTCAGGGAAGGAACACTCAGCGTTAATGAGTGAACATCATGGGCAAAGCCTTGGCAACAGGAAAGTGGTATTTGTTCAGGGAATAAGTTGATGGTTTGGGACTTCAGTCTGTATTCAATGTAGAGTCAAATAAAATGTTTTTGAAAAAGGGTGCTATAGAATTGGTCCTGCTCTTTATTTTTTTTTTAACATCTTTATTGGAGTATAATTGCTTTACAATGTTGTGTTAGTTTCTGCTGTGTAACAAAGTGAATCAGCTATATGTATACATATACCCCCATATCTCCTCCCTCTTGCGTCTCCCTCCCATCCTCCCTATCCCACCCCTCTAGGTGGTCACAAAGCACGGAGTTGATCTCCCTGTGCTATGCTGCTGCTTCCCACTACCTCTGTATTTTACATTTGGTAGTGTATATATGTCCATGACACTCTCTCACTTCATCCCAGCTTACCCTTCCCCCTCCCCATGTCCTCAAGTCCATTCTCTACGTCTGCATCTTTATTCCTGTCCTGCCCCGAGGTTCTTCAGAACCTTTTTTTTTTTTAGATTCCATATATATGTATTAACATACGGTATTTGTTTCTCTCTTTCTGACTTACTTCACTCTGTATGACAGACTCTAGGTCCATCCACCTCACTACAAATAACTCAATTTCATTTCTTTTTATGGCTGCCATTCCAGAACTTTTTGGCCAAGATAAGAAGCAAAGATGGAAGGTGGAGGAGTCTTCTTAGAAAGCTATTAACAGAGTCCAGAGGAGAAATCTCCAGCAACCTAAAGAGTAAAGAAGCCCTGAGATTAAAAAGATCAAAGGTTGTTTCAAGGTTTTCCAGAATGTGCCAATAAAGAGCACAGAAGGTGTAAAACTGGGAGAGTGACATACAGATAAAATTATTTTTAGACAAGTGGAATCTGCACAGTTAGATGTAAGGGTCTAGAGCCCAGGAGAAATTACTCACCAAGAGACAAGTCAGGAATCTGTGTTGGAGAGCAATACAATACCACTTATATAGGGGTCAGGTTCTGAGGGCAGCACTTAAGATCAATGTTGAGCAGAGACAAAACACCCCCTGTAAGTCCCTTAGGGGGAAGGCACATTCACAACTGATACCCACTTGTGCCGTAAGTCCAGTAGGGCCAGTGATTCTCACAGACGTGGAGGAGCCATCTGGGCACCAAAAGAAGCAGCAGGTATGTGTGTTTTAGGGTCTGTTATAAAAGACACACTAGAGGTCCATTTCCCATTACCTGTGCACTGAGTGGAATTGTGGCCAGAACCACCTGCATAAATTATAACTGTGTTTCCTGTTCAACATGCAACTGATGCTATACAGAGCTGGGCACCATGGACCTATCTGTGCAGTGAACTGACTTCAAGCCCTTGGTGTGAAATGCTAATGGAGAGACAAGGGGTCAAGAAGTGCTGAGGGCTGAGAACAGCAGCGTGGAAAGTGCCAGGAGCTGACTGAAGGAATTTGGTCAAAGGAGGAGGAGCCAAAGAAGAATCAAAGAAGGAGAACTAGGGGATATTAAGATATTATGTAGGCCAAGGAATGACAAGGAAAGGGAGAATGTCAGGAAAGAGAGGGCCTTCAACAATGCCAAATTCTATAAAGAGACCTCAAAGTCATCTTTTGAGTCTGAAACTGGAACATTATCAAGTATGTTAAAATATGAAGCTTCTGTGAATGATGAAAATGGAAGAAAAGTTATAAAGGTGAAGATTTGGCGAATAAGAAAGTAGAGACATTAAGCAACACTATTCCACAAATTTGGCCATGGAGGGAAGGAGAAAAATTGAGGGATGGTCTGAGTCAGAAGAAGGGATAAGGAAACACTTTTAAGAGCATGGGCTTGTTTGTAAAGTAAGAAATGGCCCCAGTTATTCAGTAATAGTGATAATAACTTACACTTATTGAGCATTTCCTATGTGCACTATCAGAGTTAAGCTTAGTTAACCCCTTGAGATAAATACAACTGTCATCCATCAGAAGAAACTGAGGCTTAAATAGGTCAAGAAAATACCCCAAATCCCACAGCTGTTAAGTAGCAGAGATAGGATTGGAAAATAATCAATCAGACTCTGGGGCCCACTCACTCTCCTGCTTAGAGTAGAGGAAGTTTCCAGATGTCACATCTCAGAGAAGAGGGAAAGCTTTGGTCTTGGTTCAGAACCTCTCAATAGTCTGCCCCATTCATTTCCAGGATTTCAAACATTGCTTTCACTCATTCCTAGGGTGTCACATTTTGCATCTATGTAGAATTATAGTGATAACCACATGAATTATTCACAAATTAACATCTCCCAGGCCCTTCTGCTCGGACACCACTGAGAATTTTCTAGGATGCCCAAGTTACTATGTCCTGAATTCTCTCTCTACTACACTGAATACTAGGAACTGTGTGGAAACTCAACTCCCAGACATCTGAACCCACAGCAGATAGAAGACCTACAGGCAGAAAGAAGAAGGGGGAGACAACTCCCCTCAAGTATTTCTGAGATGAGCTGGAAGTAAACTGGAAGTATGCTGGATAGTTAGGGTACTTACCTGAAGAGTGTCCATTGTCTATAGCATGGCGTGAAATTACCAGTCAGAACCGAGGAATAGAGGTGACTTTGGATAAAGAACCTGTACCCAAAAGTCTGGAAGAAGAGCCTTATAGCAATGGCATTGCAACCCAGTCAATACATTTTTTATTGAGCAAGTGCTATAGATCTCACACTACTCTGCTGGGCAGCTGGACTATACAGCTTTGCTAGAGAGACAGTGCTAAGACATATGAACGACAGAAAACAACAGCATGGTGTGAAGACTACACTTCAGAGGGAAGAGACTCGTTGAGGGCTGAAATGCTCACAGTATGGTCAAAGTGGGATGTGGGCTCTGAAACAAGTTGTTCTGGGGAAAAACAAAGGGGCAGAGCATTCTGTGGGGTGGGCAGTGGTGCAAGAAAATCTGAATGAAGTTGATAAGAAGACTTCTTCAGAGGGGCATATGAGTGGATTTGAGGGAGAAGTAACTAATAGTGTGAAATTAAGAAGGAAAGGAAGTTAGGGGTGTAGGTTTAGAGAGAGATGTCATTCTAAAGATTGTGGAAGGGGAGGAGTCTGAGAGTGTTTTGTGCCACAGGCAGTGAATAAAGAAGACTACTCAGCAGAATTGCACGGGAGAGAGAAAGATCAGGAGAAAGCACAGAGCGTATTAGAGAAAGTGGATTGATACTATCTACTATCGAATCCAATCTACCTACCTCAGTGACCTCAAGGGTCATTTGCTCATTTAATTTTTGCATCAATCTTTTGAACTCCATTTTTTCAATGAAAGAGAAAATCGAAGACTTTCCCAAGATCTTCGCGCCAAATGAATGGCCAGCCTGTCTTCTGACCCCAAGTTCTCTCCTAAGAGTCCTACAGTGGCTATCTTGACCTTTGACAGGTGAGAACACAAAGGTTTGTCCCCAGCTGCCCTCACACTGTCTCACATCTGTGAAGTGTCAGCTGTTTAGATCACAGTTTTTTCTTTACCTGCCCTACAGTCAAGTACACAAAGTCACATACAAAGGAAGGAAATTTCTTCAATTCATACAAGCAAAAATGAAGTTCTCTTACTTCAGTTTTGGATTGTGCAGGTAAAAGTGATTTGGAGAGGACCTAAAACTACCCAGATGTTTGTGTCTGTCTCTATATGCAGGACCCCTTGGAGAAATGGTTGATTCTGGGACTAAGGAAAGGAAAATACAAGATGAGTCCGGAGCATCTTGTAGCTCCAGAAAGTAAGGGACTGCTCAAAAAGCAAAACAATACAGCCAAAGCTAGAATAGCTTGAGCAACGAAATAAATAACACAATATTGGATGACATAATCCAAAGTATAACATAAGTATTCACGGGGCTTCCCTGGTGGCACAGTGGTTGAGAGTCCGCCTGCCGACGCAGGGGACATGGGTTCGTGCCCCGGTCCGGGAAGATCCCACATGCCGCAGAGTGGCTGGGCCCGTGAGCCATGACCGCTGAGCCTGAGCGTCCGGAGCCTGTTGCTCTGTAACGGGAGAGGCCACAACAGTGAGAGGCCCGCGTACCGCAAAATAATAATAATAATAAGTATTCACGAACCCATCCTGATGCAAATAAATAATTGAATAGGTAAATAAATGGGAGAGAGTACACAAATTTCCCATGCAAAAGAATGCTAAATAATTTATGTAGATACTCCCTCTCAAGGAGTAGAATGAACTCCCTGCCCATTAAGTGTGGGGTATGCTTAGTGACTTGTTTACAAAGGTTACAGTGTAACCTTTGTAACTTTACAGTGGAAAACCTGGTTAACACTACCTAAGCCAGATGGTCAAGGTCAACATCATCAGTGATAAGTCAAGTTGATAGCATGTCCTCTTGATATGATGTGTTGAGAATGGTGCTTCACCTCCATGGTCTTCCTCTCCAAAATCCCTAGCCCCAGGCCAGCCACGACAAGTGTAGAAGCCAAACTCAAACTGAGGGGCATTCTACCAAATTTCTGACCAGTATGCCTCAACTTTATCAAGTTCACCAAAGACAAGGAAAGTCTGAGAAACTGTTACAGCCAAGAGGAGCTGGAGGAGACATAATGACTAATGTCATATCTAGGTATCTAGAGATCTTTCCTTTATTCTGCAGATAAATACTTCTAAGCTCCAGAAAGGGGGTGTCATTTCAAAGTCACTAGCTAGTTTGTGACACGTTAAGACTAAAACCTGGGCCTCTGGAACCTCAATATACTTTTCATTCCACCAAGCCATAATTCTTGCCTCTTTTTCTGAATCACATCACTGCTGGTCAGGAAGGAATTGATCTAGCCTGGTTCCCATCTGTTGTCATTTCAGTTCAGGGGCAGAGATTTATAAAGAAAAAAGAATCATGTCATATCTTGGGACATAGCAGATTATGACCCAGTCGTGTGGTACAGGGCTGTCCAGAGGGCCAAGATCTGGAAACTGAACCCTTCCATGGATAGGGAAAGAGCCAGCCAGAAGTGCATGTTATGTACAGTCTGGCAGGAAGAATTTGGTTTGCAGAGGAAACAGCTCTGAGAGAGGTGGCAGTCCAGGGAGGCATGAGGGTTGAGAGCCAATCGGCAGACTGGGAAAGGGGACCGGGAATTCAGGAGCAGGGCAGACTAAGACCTACAGACCAGCCGGCAGCCTGGCAGGGACCAGTGTCATCTCAGCATCCCTCAAGGCTGGTGTTAGAATCAGGACTCTGGACTGGCACAGAAAAGCACAAGCATAGCCCTACAGGCACTTGGCCACAAAGCAAGTGACTAAAACTGTGACCAGGTGCTGGGAATCTACTTATCAAGAATGGCATACGAAGTGATTACTGGCTTGGACTCGATACAGAGTCTCCGTTATTGGAACCAGGGCACAGAGTCCAAGCGAAGTGAGCAGAGTAAGGGACAGTCTTCCAAATTCCAGGATTCTGGGCCAGATCATCATTTCTTGACATCATTTCTGTTTCAGGCAAGAATTGGTTCAAAAGCCTGGGATAGGACTGATCTCTTGGGTGGAGTTAGTGAGTCCCAGACCCGGTGTGAGACAGAAGCACAGACTGAACTCCAGGCAAAACCTTTCTTCCTGAAAGGATGAATGCTTGTATGATCTGCAGGCACTACTTTGACAGCCATACCAACACACATGACACATTATTGTAAGGAAACAGTTTGTTTTTATCTACCATTGAGTTACAAGCACATCATTGATCCTCAATAAATATGTGTTGAATAAATAAACATCCATTTGTTTAAAATTGGCAGGTAGGCATTTTATTTTCTTAGATGGTTATTTCCATATTCTCTGCTCACATGAAAAATTTCTTAAAAAGCAGGGCTTCCCTGGTGGCACAGTGGTTGAGAGTCCGCCTGAAGATGCAGGGGATGAGGGTTCGTGCCCCGGTCCGGGAGGATCCCACATGCCGCGGAGCGGCTGGGCCCGTGAGCCATGGCCGCTGGTCCTGCGCGTCCGGAGCCTGTGCTCCGCGGCGGGAGAGGCCACAGCGGTGAGAGGCCCGCGTACCGCAAAAAAAAAAAAAAGCAATGAAAAATACAGAGAAATCAAGAAGTTACATACTG
Source organism: Leucopleurus acutus (assembly GCF_964270905.1). Taxonomy (NCBI): domain Eukaryota; kingdom Metazoa; phylum Chordata; class Mammalia; order Artiodactyla; family Delphinidae; genus Leucopleurus; species Leucopleurus acutus. The sequence continues at coordinate 99,011,417 of NC_139149.1, forward strand.
TATGATTCTATTTATATGACTTTTTCAAAAAAACAAAACCGTGGAGATGTAGGACAGATAAGTGGTTTCCAGGGGTTAGGGAAGGCAAGAGAGGGTGTGACTTTCAAGGGATGGGACTAGCATGAGAGAATTCCTTTGTGGTGACAGTAGTTCTTTCTCTTGACTGTGGTGGTGGTTATATGAACCATATATAGGATAAAATGCCATATAATTACACACAAAGACATACAAGAAAACTAAGTGCATGCAAAAACTAGTAAAATCTGACGTCTAGTTAATGATATTGTGTTGACATCAATTTCTTAAGGGGAGGGAGGCAAAGTGACACAGAAGAAACCAGAGTGACCATGAACTGGTAATTGCTGGAGCTATAGGTATATGAAGGCTCTTTGTACTATTCTTTCCACTTTTGTATATGTTTGAAAAATTCTAGAATAAAGAATTTTAAAATAATAAAACTTTAAAGCAAATACAGAGACCCCCACTTGAGAACCCTTACCAGCTACCCCACTTGTTACTAGCAGCTTCCTAACATAGAATTAAATATGCATATAGGTATACATCCTATATCACATTTGGAAAATCCAAGCAGCTTCTCCACAACTGGTCATGAAAAACATAGTCATAAGGACAAAGGCATAAAGCAAATACAAATTTGAAATAAACATTTTTTTCTTGGTCACAGTGTTTGGGGAGCTGTAAAAGCTACAGCTAACTTGCTTCCACTTCCTCCCTAACAGCAATGAATTTGGTGCCTGATTTTGTCTAGTAGATCTTCTTTCATCAGCCTTTCCGGTCATTTTTATTCCCTTTCACTTTAGCCTTGACCTCTAATTCACTGTTTTGAAAAAGAAAAAAAATAGAATTCAGTGCATGTTTATTCCAAGAATCCTGCTTATTTCCTTCCTTATATTTTCCCATGTCTTCCTCCCTAGAAAGGTCCTGACACAGGACCTGGTTACTACATATTTTTTTTTTAATATTTATTTATTTATTTATTTTTGGCTGGTTGGGTCTTCGTTGATGCATGCAGGCTTTCTCTAGTTGCAGCGAGCGGGGGCTACTCTTTGTTGCGATGCGCGGGCTTCTCATTGCAGTGGCTTCTCTTGTTGCGGAGCATGGGCTCTAGGCGTGCAGGCTTCAGTAGTTGTGGCACGTGGGCTCAGTAGTTGTGGCTCACGGGCTCAGTAGTTGTGGCTTGCGGGCTCTAGAGCGCAGGCTCATACCTATTTTTATTTTATAAACTTTGAGTGAGGACCCTCTGTTGCCATTTTCTCATTTATTCCTAATGGTCACCCAGTGTGGTAATAATATTGACCCCATTTTACAGATAAGCAATCTGAAATTTAAAGATTTCCACTGAAAACTGCAAAGCTTATACTGGATAAAGTGAAAGATAAATTTCTTGTTCAAGAATAAACTGACTCAGCACTAATTTTTCTTCATTGGATCACTATAAAATTCATTTTGAGAACCCTAAACCATCATTTAAGAAACCCATGGCTGAATGTGGGATTTCTTTTCTTTTTTCTTTTGTCTCTCTTTTAATGAATGAGAAAACTGTGCTACAACAATTAACTTAACTTAGGCTATATGGAGTGTCTCGCAAAAGATTTTTCTATGTAAAGTAAATTAGTTAATTATATCCCATCTCTCTTTTTTAATTTCTTTTTATTGAAGTATACTTGACTTACTATGTTGTGCCAGTCTCTGCTGTACAGCAGAGTGACTCAGTTATACACATATAGACATGCTTTTTTTTAACATTCTTTTCCATTCTGGTTTATCATGGGATATTGAATATAGTTCCCTGTGCTCTACACTAGGACCATATGGCTTATCCATCCTGTATGTAATAGTTTACCTCTGCTGATCCCACACTCCCAGTCCATCCCTCCCCCACAACCCTCCCCCTTGGCAACCACCATCTGTTCTCTGTACCTGTGAATCAATTTTTGTTTTGTAGACAGGTTCATTTGTGCCATATTTCAGATTCCACATGTAAGTGGTATCATATGGTATTTGTCTTTCTCTTTCTGACTTACTTCATTTAGTATGATAATCTCTAGTTGCATCCATGTTGCTGCAAATTACATTATTTCGTTCTTTTTTATGGCTGAGTAATATTCCATTGTATATATGTACCACATCTTCTTTATCCATTCATCTTTCAATGGACATTAGGCTGTTTCCATGTTTTGGCTATTGTGAACAGTGTTGCTATGTACATGGGGGTGCATTTATCTTTTTGAGTTATAGATATATCCAGGTATATGCCCAGGAATGGGATTGCTGGATCATACAGTAATTCTAATTTTAGTTTTCTGAAGAGCCTCTTCACTGTTTTCCATAGTGGCTGCACCAACTTACATTCTGAATGTGAGATTTCTTATAGAGGGACCAAAAACATCTTATGTCCATGTGCATCTGTTCCCTCTTGAAGTAAGCTGGAAGAATAAATGAAGATGAAATCTTTCTACTCACTCTTAACACACCCACTAGCCAACTCACCAAATCCCAGCATAGACTTTCTGTTCTGGAATATCCTAAAGCATTCCCATAAGATCATTGCGAAGCGAGGTTTTCCAAATGTAGCTAACATTGAAAGGGTTAAACAAAAAAAGGTTTTTCCATTTTCTAAGTGTTTACAAATTAAAAGAGGGATAGTTGTCTCCATGTGTATTATTTCATTGAGTGCCAAACTTCCTACACAGGACCCAAATTTCTCTATGAGCTATCCATGATCGCCGTCATCCACTTTCCCTTACCAGAAGGCTACCCTTTGCTTGTTTTCTTGAGGTAGGAGAAGTCTTGGAGAGAGCTCCATCCCATCTTTGCTTTTACTGCCCTCTCTCCTTTCCTATTGTCAGTTCAGTCCTTTCCCTAAAACCAAACAGTGCAAGCCTGATGAGCCACTGGGACTCCCTTCCCTCCACAACTACTCCAGCCTGCACCAGACCAAGAGGAAGGGAAGAATGCTTGAGGTCTGCAGAATATGCTGGCACTCCCAGGGTGAGCCCTGGAGTCAAAGGGCCCCCAGAGACCTGCCAGAGTGACTCTCCAGACAGACCGAGAGCCAGCTGCCAAGGAAGTCTCTCCTTAATCTACAGCACTACCTTTTTTTTTTTTTTAACATCTTTATTGGAGTATAATTGCTTTACAATGGTGTGTTAGTTTCTGCTTTATAACAGTGAATCAGTTATACATATACATGTGTTCCAATATCTCTTCCCTCTTGCGTCTCCCTCCCTCCCACCCTCACTATCCCACCCCTCTAGGTGGTCACAAAGCACCGAGCTGATCTCCCTGTGCTATGCGGCTGCTTCCCACTAGCTATCTATTTTACGTTTGGTAGTGTATATATATGTCCATGCCACTCTCTCTCTTTGTCACAGCTTACCCCTTTTGAGGAGAGGTTGTATTTGGAGAGAGTGTCAGGCAAGATCTTGATTGGGAATTGGAGCCACTAGCTCTCTGAGTAGATGGGGACTTCTACACGGCATCCCTCTCGTGCTTCTGGCTTGGAGCAGAACTGCCTATTATCTCTCAATTCTCATTCATTTTAAAAGCTCCTATCCTCATGATCAAGCTTGTCTAAATTTGACAATAAATCCAAAGCTATCTCTTCAACTGAAAGGAATGATATTCTTCTCAAAGAGCTTTGTGCAGGAAAGCAACCTGGGCAGAAGAAAAACTATGTCTAATTCTTAAGTGAGATAATAATAATTGAAGGAAGATTAAAAATGGCATACCAGAACTTAATGTACAACTCAGTGTACAGAGCCAACTGGAACAGGAACCAGGTTCTAGAGACCATACAAATGGTCACCTCACCGTTATGAAAGAGGTCAATCATCCTCCCCTGCAGAGACCTCTTGCCCAGATTTTTCATGGAAACACAAAAGGGGACTTGCTTTCAGCTGCATCATTTGGTTTGGCCGTTTCACTCAATGTCTCTGAGCTAACAGTTATTTGTTCTTTTTCTTTTACCAAGTAGCCATTCTTCCTCTTGTTCTCAATGCTAGACAGTCTCTGTGCCACCTCCCACCCCGAGCTGTTCTCTGCCCTTCTGCCCTGCTCTGTGCCCTCAGAGGCTGGGCCTTGAAGACAGCATTTACAGTTGGCATGTGGTTGGGTTCAGCCAGTGGAAGGCACTGGTAGGACATCTGAGGGCCGGGGGAAGAAAGATCGGGAATATTCTTCCCCACCACCTCCGTGCTTCAGCCTGGTTCTGAGGACCTGACTGTGCCCCTACCCTCCCACAGATCCCACCAAGAAGCCCTCCTTCCTGACCCACCTCCCACAGGGCTCCGTGCCCCACGCCTTGTTTTCAGACCTGGGGATGGCAGCAGCTTTCCCGCAGATGCTTCTCTCTGGGGGCTCAATATTCCTTGTTCTCCCCTTTAACACCCTGTGCTCACTTTCTGAAGCAGCGCCATCAGTAGAGTCTCTGTATTTGCACCGTCCAAGACAAGTTCTGTTTCCTGTCTGGTCTCTGCCTGCTCCAGGCATGCTCAGCTCCTCGCTGTGACTCAAATACTCCAGGCAGGACACTGCCTCAGGGTCCTTCCACATCCTTTTCCATTTCCCTGGAATACTCATACCCCAGATTTCTTCTCAGCTCACTCCCTTGCCTCCTTCAGGTCTCTGTTTTAATGTCCCCTAAAACATGATACAATTGAACTTATTTACAAAACAGAAACAGACCTACAGAATGAGAGAATGAATTTATGGTTACTAGGAGGGAAGGTCGGGGCGGGGGGACAGTTAGGGAGTTTGGGATTGACATGTACTCACTTCTATATTTAAAATGGGTAACCAACAAGGACCTACTGTATAGCACAGGGAATTCTGGTCAATATAATGTAACAACCTAAATGGGAAAAGAATTTGAAAAAGAATAGATACATGTATATGCATAACTGAGTCACTTTGCTGTACACCTGAAACTAACACAACATTGTTAATCAACTATACTCCAATATAAAATAAAATGTTTTTTAAATGTTAAAAAAAATAAATGTCACCTAATCAGAGATGCACTTCCGGACCACCCTCTGTAAAAAGGCAGCCTCTCCCCATCTCCTTGCACCTGTCACTCTCCGTCTCTCTTCCCCTGCCCTGATTGTCTTCATAATGCTTTTTATCATTTGACATACCATATTTTATAGGGTTTTTTTTTTTGCCTCTCTTCCCCAGCCAGAATGGAACCTCCTTTATAGTTCATTGCTAAACTTAAACAGTACCAGGAACACGATAGGTATTTCATAAACATTTCTTGAATGAATAAATGCATTGTGTGAGCACTGCTTGACTCTTTCCTTTATAACTTCAGGCTATGAACTCTGCATGCAGCTTTTACCCAGGACTCCCTATACACCATCTTAGGGAATCATTACCGAATATTTCAAAAGTGCTTACACTTGTACTCAGAGATACTGGATGCAGCATAAAGAGAAATCAAGGCATAAAAGGAAAATAATTCTCAAATTCCAACAGCCACCAGGATTTGGAATCTAGAGATAAGCTTCCAAAACTGGGAGTAAGGTACATGAGTGGTCTATACAGCCAAACTAGGAATGGATGCCTTTAAGAGGCAGATCAGGAATGGGTGGGACTGGGCCAGAAAGGAAAGAAGGAGGAAAGGGTAAGTGCTTAGGGAAAGGAGCCATGCGGTGTGGCCAAAGTTTTTGTCCTTGGAGAAGTGCGAAGAAAACTCAAAACCCCACTTATTTTCATATTGAGCATCCTCTTTATGAGAACTTCCAACCTCCCTCATGTTGCTTAGGCAACACCTTACAGCAAGCCCTTCATCTTCTGAATAAGGAGCCTTGAGAGCTTGCACCTCCTCCTTCACAAGAGCCTAGGGAACATCTAAGAGAAGAAAGTGAGCATCTCAAAATGAAGCTCTGTTGGTCCTGAGGGAAATGTAAGATTTCATTTCATTCATTCATTCTGGCCCACCTCTGGCCCTAGCAAACACTAAGGAATAACTTAGAGATTGTAAGACCTGGACTCTTGGGCTCACCATGATCTGACCACACCTGCACCGTATCCCCCTACACACTCCCTGCTCCTTCCCACCCAGAGCCATGCTGGACCTCTGACTGTTCCTGGTCTTTACAAATTTTAGCCATCCTAATAGGAGTGTAGTGATATCTCATTATGGTTTTTCATTTCCCTAACAACTAATAGTGTTGAGTGTATTTTCATGTGCTTATGTTCCATCTGTACATCTTTTTTGGTGAAGTGCTTGAATTATTTGCCCATGTTTAATTTTATTATTATTAAGTTTTGAGAGTTGTTTATATATTCTGTATACAAGTCTTTTTATCAGAGAAGTGATCTGCAAATATTTTCTCCCAGTCTGTAGCTTAATTTTTTATTCTTTGAATAGTGTCTCTCAAAGAACTAACGTTTTAAATTTTGATGAAATATAACTTATCAGTTTGTTCTTTTATGGACCGTGCTTTGCTATCGTATCTAAGAGCTCTTCACCTAACCCAAAGTTATGAAGGTTTTCCCTTTTCCTCCTATGTTTTGGAAATTTTTCTGTTATCTTGTTAATTCTATTATGGTCAGAGGACATACTTTGTACGACTTCAATTCTTTTAAATCTGTTAAGATTTGTTTTATGACCCAGGATATGGCCTATCTTGATGAATGTTCCATGTGTTCTTGAAAAGAATGTGTATTCTGCTGTTACTAGGTGGAGTGTGTTTAAATGGTAATTATATCCATTCGGTTGATGGTGTCATTCTGTTCTTCTATATCCTTGCTGATTTTCTGTCTGCTAGCTCCATCAATTACTGAGAGAGGACTTCTGAAGTCTCCACCTATAATTGTGAAGTTGTCTATTTCTCTTTTTAGTTCTGTCAGTTGGTTCCTTCATACATTTTGGAGCTCTGTTATTAGAGGCAAAACACTTAGGATTAGGATATCTTCTTCATGAATTGATTCTTTTTTCATTATGTGATGTTTAAGGTGCCCCTTTATCCCTGGCAATTCATTTTTCTGTGAGATCTACTTTGTCTCATTCTAATATAACCCCTCTCCTTCTTTCCATTGGTTGGCATTTGAGAAATCATCTTCCATCCTTTTGCTTTTAACCTACACATTTAAAAAAAGTTTTTTATAATGTAATTATTAATATGCTTGGATTTAGGCTTACCATTTAATTATTTCTTTTCTACTTGTTCCCTCTGTTTTTTGTTCCTCTCTTTCTCCTTTCCTGCTTTCTTTAGGATTATTTGAACATTTTTCAGTATTCCATTTTAATCTATCTATTGCACTTTTTACTATACCTCTTTGTATACGTTTTTCAGTGGTTGCTATTGGAATTACAATATACATAATTAACTTTTCCAATCTAATTTAATTCAATATTTTACCTCTTCAAGTGGAATGTAGAAACCTTACCCCCCCCCATATGGGCCCCCTTACTCTCCCCGTTTAATGTTTTAGTTGTCCTATGTTATAACTACATTTGTTGAAAACTCTTATCAGACAATGTTATATTTTTTTTGTTTTTAACCATCAAACGTATTTTAAATAACTCAATAAAAGGAGAAGAGTCTATGAAATTTACCAAGATATTTATTATCTCTGTTACCTTTCCTTCACTCTTGATGTTCCAATTTTCCTTCTAGTATAATTTCTTTTCTGTCTGAAGACTTCCTTTAGCAATTCTTTTTAGAGCAATTCTGCTAGTAACAAACTTTTTTCTATTTCCTTCATCTGAGAATTTTTTATTTTGCCTTCATTCCTGGAGAACATTCTCACTGGATCTAGAATTCTAGATGGACAGTTTTCTTCTTTCAGCACTTGAAAAATGTCATTTCTTCTGGCTCCATGATTTCTGACGAGTAATCAGAGAAATTCAGTTATTAGAATCATTATCCTCCTACAGATAAGCACCATTTCTCTCTTGCTACTCTCAATTTTTCTGTCTTTAATATTCAGCAGTTTAATTATGATTTGGGTGTGGCTTGCTTTGAATTTACCTGGTTTGAGGTTCACTGAATTTGTTGAATCTGTAGGTTTCTGACTTCCACCAAATTTGGAAAGTTTTCAGACAATTTTTTCTTAGCCTCAAACTTTTCTTTCCTTCTGGTGCCCTGATGATATGAATATCTGACCTTTTGTTATTGTCTTACAGATCCCTGAGATCTATTCTCTTTTTTTCTCTCTGCTGTTCTGATTAGATAATTTCTATTGATATATCTTCATGTTTTGACTCACTTCTGTCATCTCTACTCTGCTATTGAGTCCATCTAGTGAAGTTTTGTTTTTGGTTTGGGGTTAACAAATTTTCTTTTCCCAAGTTCCCTTTTTTTACATTTTCTATTTCTTTGCTGAGAATTTCAATTTTTTCATTCATTTCAAGAGTGTTCTCCCTTACTTGTTGGAGCATTTTTATAATAACTGCTTTAAAATTTTGTCAGCATTAGCTAGACATTGACTTCTGTTGATTGTCTTTTTCCATACAGGTTGAGGTGTTTTTGGTTCTTTGTACACCAAATAATTTTGAATTGTATCCTGGACATATTGAGTATTACTTTCTGAGATTTTTGGTTGCATTTAAATACTACAAAGAATGCATTTTTTTTCATGTTAGCAAACAAGTGACTCAGTTTGTTTTAGGCCACAAGTTTTTATTAGCCTTATAAAGGTTATCATTCCAATAGCAGTTCATTTTACAAAGCCTGTGTAGTGCTGTTTGCATCTATTTCACATGTATACCACCTAATGGCCAGTCTGCGACTTGGGTAGTGATATATCCCGTAGTTCAGTTCTCAAAATCTATATATATTACTCTGGGTCAAGTCCACACCACACACAGCTCAGGGAGGTAGCCCTGGAGTTCATAAACCACCTTAAGGGGTTTCCCTGGAGTTTTAGGTTCCTGCAGTCTCCCACTGCTGCTGCTACCGCCATGGGATTACTTGGGCTAGGACAAAAGGAAATGAAGAAAAGACTAAAAATGGAAAAAAAGAAAAATGAGAGATTTCTGTACTCTTTATAAATATTAGGTGTTTTTTTTCCCACTCAAGTCAGAACTAGAGGAATTCTCCTGGACATCTCTCTGTCCACATCCCACTGCCCACTTCCAGGTCTGGTGTTGACTTAATTCAGGGAAATACTAGAAAGGGTGGAAATGATAAACTCACCTCCAATTCAGTGTTAAAATAAATTCTAACTTTTTCCCCCAATCCACCTGAGACCGTCTACTTTTCAGAGTCCTCAAATAGCTGCCCCATGCATTTTGTCCAGGCTTTGCGTTCAGTGAGAGACACAGACTAGAGTGTGCTTACTCTCTCTTACCCCAAACCAGAACATTTTTCTGTAATGTTTTTAAATGGGAAAAAACTTATAATTTTAATTTTTTCCGTATTTTTCTAATTAAAAATAACAATAAGACAAAGTGGCCAAAACAGTTGCCTAACGTGGATTTGCCCTTCAGAAGGACGGGTAGCTTTTCCGGCTATCTTCATGTGACATGACTCAAGATTATTTGATAAGGAGTCTAAATAAGTTCTAAGGAGAACTTCATGGAACTAACAAGCAATGCAGTCACTTCTGGGCTGTGTGAGTTTTTATTGGTTGAATAAAGCATGGCGATTATTCACCTGGGTTCCAATCTTCAAGAGTCAAGAACACCCTGTGCTTGGAACAGCAAAACCAACCTTAACTGGATATTAATGGAGCCACTGCACTTAAGTGATTGGATAGGAGTTATGTTCCCTCTTCCAGAAGAGAATTGTAACAATGGTTGAGTACTTCTATGTGCAGGCACTGTACCAGGTATTTTTCATACATTATTTAATCTAATCCTCATCACAACCAGAGAGGTAGGTAATATTTGCATTATTTACAGTTGTAAAATCTGAGTAAGATTAAGGCACTTCCCAGGTTCCCAGAGCTACTAAGTGGTGAAACACAATTTGAATCTGGTTCCAGTGTCTTTAATTTTCTCACACATTATGTTGCCCCTTGAGGGAAGTATTTATGTTTGATTACTCTTTGTATAGCCAAGACTTTCCACCCAGTAGAACTCCTTATATGGATTCGTTACTTTAATAACCAACACTAGCCTATATCTCGTTGGGTTTTTTCCTCCTTTTCTTCCTGTTGTTTTCCTTGCTACCCACTGTGTCCTCCAAAGAGACCCTGAACTTCTCAAAAATCTGACATCAAACATCTGGTCATTTAGAAACATTGGAATGATTGACTAGATTTCTCAGTTTCCGTCCAGATGCTGAGCATGGTAGAGACACTGCAAGCCTTATCTATTCCTTCCTCTGTGCCTTCCCACCACAGCCATTGCTGGGATCTGCATACAACGAGCATCTCATAAATCCTGCCAGCTAGTCCAGTGCTTGGCCAATCCTTGCTTCCTGTCTCCCTATTCCTGGGCACCTGCTCTTTTATCCCACCTTCCCCATGCCTCTGGAGAATCTGCAGCACACTTCTAAGTTTCCATAAAAGGGATTCTTGTATCTGGAGATATTGGATGTGACCTTTGAGGCTGTTTCAAATGCTAACATTCTGTGCCCCTGTGATTCTAGGAAAGTAGCACCAGCTGATGGCCAGCTCCTGGGAGGAGCAAAGAGACAAGTGGCAAAACTCCAGCTCTGTGAACCAGGGGACACCAAGTGATGTGCCTTCTTTGACCTACAAGCCATCAGACCTTATTAACATACCCTAAGAAGTAGCTCTCAAAGGTGCTAAGAATTACGTGGGTGCTTGACCAAATGCTGATTCCCTGGCCTAGCTAACAGATTCTGAATCAATATGTGTGCTAGGGCACAGGATTCTGCAGTTTTAACAAGTACCTACAGGTAATTCTGATACAGGTGGACCACAGCACACCTTAAGAAATCCTGGACTAAAGGAAAAGTATTAGTAGGTTGCCTTGTTTTGCACAACACTTAGATCAGCAAGCACTTAGCACAAGTGAGCTGTTGGCAATTAATTCTGGGCATAAATGTTTTTGCCTAAATTAAGAAACAGAATATCTGTAATAATAATAACAACAATAGCTATGAGTTGCTTGGGGCTTATTCTGAGCTACCTAACAATGCTAGGTATGAGTACACATTACCCATGTAATCCTAAAACCTTGTCGGACAGGTTCTACTGTCTGAATTTCAAAGAGGAAAAATTTAAAACTTAAGTGTTAATTCAAGTCACAGAGTTGGTACTTGGCTAAGCCTGGATTTGAATACAGGCTTGTGTGACTCCAAAGACAGTGCTCACTCCACACCACACTTCCTCCCCTCCTAGTGATTACTTTGGGGAAAAGGAAGAGTCGTTATTATGTATAAGCTCTGCCTGGTATTAGCCTATCTCCCATAAAACTAGAAAGAAATATGTTTGGTCATAAAGAAAAACCCCTGACAATGAGCCGAGGGGAAGTTGGATTCTTCCATTAATTGTCTTTAAGGTCTTACCCCTAGGTTCCTCAGGACTTTTTTTTTTTCCTTAGATTCCATATATATGTGTTAGCATACAGTATTTGTTTCTCTCTTTCTGACTTACTTCACTCTTTATGACAGACTCTAGGTCCATCCACCTCACTACAAATAACTCAATTTCATTTCTTTTTATGGCTGAGTAATATTCCATTGTATATATGTGCCACATCTTCTTTATCCATTCATCTGTTGATGGACACTTAGGTTGCTTCCATCTCCTGGCTATTGTAAATAGAGCTGCAATGAACATTTTGGTACATGACTCTTTTTGAATTATGGTTTGCTCAGGGTATATGCCCAGTAGAGGGAATGCTGGGTCATATGGTAGTTCTATTTTTAGTTTTTTAAGGAACCTCCATACTGTTCTCCATAGTAGCTGTATCAATTTACATTCCTACCAACAGTGCAAGAGTGTTCCCTTTTCTCCACACCTTCTCCAGCAGTTATTGTTTCCAGATTTTTTGATGATGGCCATTCTGACCAGTGTGAGATGATATCTCATTGTAGTTTTGATTTGCATTTCTCTAATGATTAGTGATGTTGAGCATTCTTTCATGTGTTTGTTGGCAATCTGTATATCTTCTTTGGAGAAATGTCTATTTAGGTCTTCTGCCCATTTTTGGATTGGGTTGTTTGTTTTTTTGATATTGAGCTGCATGAGTTGCTTGAATGTTTTGGAAATTAATCCTTTGTCAGTTGCTTCATTTGCAAATATTTTCTCTCATTCTGAGGGTTGTCTTTTGGTCTTGTTTCTGGTTTCCTTTGCTGTACAGAAGCTTTTAAGTCTCATTAGGTCCCATTTGTTTATTTTTGTTTTTATTTCCATTTCTCTAGGAGGTGGGTCAAAAAGGATCTTGCTCTGATTTATGTCATAGAGTGTTCTGCCTATGTTTTCCTCTAAGAGTCTGATAGTGTCTGGCCTTACATTTAGGGCTTTAATCCATTTTGAGTTTATTTTTGTGTATGGTGTTAGGGAGTGTTCTAATCTCATATTTTACATGTACCTGTCCACTTTTCCCAGCACCACTTATTAAAGAGGCTATCTTTTCTCCACTGTATATTCTTGCCTCCTTTATCAAAGATAAGGTGACCACATGGGCGTGGGTTTATTTCTGGGCTTTCTATCCTGTTCTATTGATCTATCTTTCTGTTTTTGTGCCAGTACCATACTGTCTTGAGTACTGTAGCTTTGTAGTATAGTCTGAAGTCAGGGAGCCTGATTCCTCCAGCTCCATCTTTTGTTCTCAAGATTGCTTTGGCTATTCGGGGTGTTTTGTGTTTCCATACAAATTGGACTTGAGGATATAAGGAGGGGGAAGGGTAAGCTGTGACAAAGTGAGAGAGTGGCATGGACATATATACACTACCAAACGTAAAATAGGTAGCTAGTGGGAAGCAGCCGCATAGCACACAGAGATCAGCTTGGTGGTTTGTGACCACCTAGAGGGGTGGGATAGGGAGGGTGGGAGGGAGGGAGATGCAAGAGATATAGTAACCTATATATATGTATAACTGATTCACTTTGTTATAAAACAGAAACTAACACATCACTGTAAAGCAATTATACTCCAATAAAGATGTTTTTTTTAAAAAAATGTCTTTAACGTATAAAGGACTCAATTAAGCTTCATTCTTCCTGTAGGCAGAGAAACCAAAAAGATGATCCCTCCAAGTCTTTTTCAGGCCAAGAATTCCATTAAATGTTGCCCTCTACCAAATATCTGTCTCCATGCTAAGGGACTTTCTGCAGTCAGCTTTGCTGGCCTGTAGGTGCAAACATCTGGAAGGCAGGTGTTTGATTTTGTAGGTGCCAGAGGACACGCAGCTGAGCTGCACAGCTGAGGGGTCAGGGGAGGAAATGTCTTACACTGATATAGCACCTTCCAACTCTCCCCAAACCCCCTTCAACGGAGAAGTGATGGGGGGCAGGAGGTGACTGGAGGGCCACCAGCTGTGGAACAGCTGCACAGGGGAGCATTTAAGACCAGGACAGGAAGTGAAACACAGAAGGGCAGTCAGTCTCAGGGAGGGGTCGGAGGGAAGTGGAGGAGAATGGGACTAAATCTTCCTGCCTGTTCCTGCTCTGGGGAAGTCCTGGTTAAACTCAGAGAGAGGGGAGTCTCTGCTTCTTGCTCTCCTAGGAGAGATGAAAGGAGTAAGGGAAAGAGCATTTCCTTTCATTAAAAACCAAAAGAGTCATACAGGCAATATTTGTTTGCTCTTCCGTTTCATACCCTGACTTGGAGGCTATGGGGTTTGAAGAGCCCATCAACTCTCACATGGGCAAGAAGTGGCCTCAGTTTTCTTCTTCTTTTTTTTTAAATCCATTTGTATCATATTCCTAGTCTCTAATCCACCAGGAGGGGGGAAAACTCTCATAAGAGTTTTCTCCCCAGAATTGTGCCAACATTGAAGAGGCCTGTCTGATCGTGGGTAATGGATTCAGCTGGCACCTGCTAGGATGTCCCTTGTGCCAGCCTGAACAAGCTCTGCATGTCCAAAGTCCACCGTGCCCCGACTCCAGCCTCCCTAGATCCCCAGACCACCATTACCTCCAAGACAAGCCTCCTCTCCAGGACACCACCAGGACCCCTCCCAAATCACCCTGGGGATGTCTATACTCTGCCTGCCACTATCTAAGACATTTGTCTCCCTCCTTTTTCCCTCCCACTCCCACCAAGAAAATCTTCGGGTGGCTTTAGTCATTTACAAAAGACAGAGAGAGACTTTGATTTCAATGTGTCTTCTATGTTCCATTCTGCAAGGAAAGGAATTAATCAAATGTAAAACTTATATAGCCTTTTTATGTGCTAAGCACTGTTCTAAGCACATTATACATGTTAGCTCATTTAATTCTCACAAAAACATTATGAGGTAGGTCCTATTGTCATCCCATTTTACAGACAAGGAAAGTGAGGCAAAAAGAGGCTAAGTAACTTTACCCAGGGACACACAGCTGGGCAGTGGCAGAACTGGGGTTTGAAGCCAGTCTGTCTCTATAGTCTGTGATCTATGATATAAACTCTACTTCTCAAAAATTACCTCTTTGAAACTAGAAAAGGGAGAAACACAGATTAAAACACACACAATGTAACATTTCAAAATTATTTTTCCTCACTAGGAGATAAGTGAATAACTTTCCTAGGCATCTCCAGATACTTGCCCAGTACCTCTGTGATACTATATAAGTTTACTTGTGCTCAAATGCCACTAGCAAAGAAAAGGACAAGAAAAGATTAAAAAAAAAAAAAGAAAGAAGGAAAAACAAGTTCTGCCTAAAAAAGATTAACCTGGAATAGACCAAATATGAAACCAGAAGTAACTAATTTACTTTGAGGAGCAGGGTTAAAAGTTTCAACAAATGGTGATTGAGTTCAATTTCAAAAAAAATAAAGTTTCCTTTCTAAAAATCTGAGTTGAGTGATGTTTTTACCTGATACACATGTTCTCTATCACTTGTAAAGTAGAAATGTGTTTTATTTTGTTTTGTTTAAAGAATTTCTACAGTTGGAGGTAGGGAGAGGGTCCACAAAAATTTCAAATAGAGCCATCAGATAGCAACATGTTTACCACAATAAAAAGTAAATCTTCTTTCTATATCATGACCCCTGATCTCCCTCCTGTTCCCTACTCAAACTTCTTGGCCCTTTGAAAGAAACATGGCACGATCTGAATCCTTTATTCTTCTCTCAAAACTACCCCCACTCTTATATTCTCCACCTTAATGTCAGCATTACCATCTTTTCAGTCTCCCAAGCCTGAAACCCAAGAGTCAGCCCGTAGTTTTCTCTCCATCAGCCCCTAAGATCAAATCAATCTTTGAGAACTACTGACCCTTCTTCCCAAATATCTTTCAATTTCATTTCTTCTTCATCCCCACTTCTACTGTAATGAGTTCAGGTCCCCATTATTCTTACCTAGGTGTTTGCCTACCACCTAAAACTAGTCTCTTGGACTCCTTTCTCTTCTTCTTCTAATCCCAACTCTTTCCCACTGTTACCATCATCTTATGACTATGCCGTCTCTCCCGTGGTTCCCAAAAACCTGCAGTAGAAGATTGTGTCCTCATTGGTTCTCAAGGTTGGCAAAATTTGGTCCCAAACCCACCTTATCAATTTCACTTCCTTCCTCCTGAACACCACAGTCCCTCTATTACAACCCACCAGACAGCCACTGTTCATGCAAAATACCCCATTCTTTTTCCTGTTCTGTATTTTTGCATGTGTAGTTTCCTCCGCCTGGAATTCACTTCTCCCTTTTCTCTGCCCAAAGCACTCCTACATGTCTTTCAAGAATCAGTTGCAATTTCACCTCTGTGATGACACCTCCCCCACTCGCCTAAGCAACTTTAGCAACCTGTATAGAATCCCAAAATCTGCCTTTATACATAAAGAAATAAATATAATCAAGTTGGATGTCTTCTGACCCCAGACTATGAGATCCTGTACATCTGTACATCTGTAGTAACTATAAAAGGGCCTAGCACACAGAGGCAACTCCAGTTTTCTTCAATGAATAACTGGTGTAACATTATACAAATATTATAAAATATTTTTATCAAACACAGTATCATTTTATCACATTAGAAGTCAGCAGAGAGGATGTTCAGGAAAGCAGAATGCCTGGCATTGAATCCTGGTACTACTTGCCTGCTTTCATAACTTGAGCAATCTACAATACTTAAACTCTCTATGCCTCAGTTTTCTCATCTGCAAAGTGGGTTACTATTAGTACAGATTTCTAGGGATTGTACAGAGCATTAAATGAGTTTTACGCATGGAAGGAACTTATAATAATGTCCAGCAAATAGGACTCAATAAACTATGGTTACTATTATCAGTAACTATGGTTACTTTTACTTTATAAAGATTACTTTACAAGATTTCATTACTAAACCTCTCTCACATACACCCCTTTCTTTTAAATGGCCTGGAATCTAAAATCGAGCAATTCCAAGCCACCTTTCTAATTTATATTATAGTTCATCTATCAGTGTTTTATTTATTTTTTTTAAGTTCTCATTTAAAATTTTATTTCAGTGAGCTGCTTTCAGGATAATGCAGTTGATCATTTTATTATACATAACCCTTTTTTTAACATCTTTATTAGAGTATAATTACTTTACAATGGTGTGTTAGTTTCTGCTTTATAACAAACTGAATCAGTTATACATATGTTCCTATATCTCTTCCCTCTTGCATCTCCCTCTGACCCACCTGCCCTATCCCCCCACTCTAGGTGGTCACAAAGCACCGAGCTGATCTCCCTGTGCTATGCGGCTGCTTCCCACTAGCTATCTATTTTACGTTTGGTAGTGTATATATGTCCATGCCACTCTCTCACTTTGTCCCAGTTTACACTTCTCCCTCCCCATACCCTCAGGTCCATTCTCTAGTGGGTCTGCGTCTTTATTCCCGTCTTGCCCCTAGGTTCTTCTGACGTTTTTTTTTTTTTTTTCCTTTTTTAGATTCCATATATATGTGTTAGCATACAGTAGTTGTTTTTCTCTTTCTGACCTACTTCACTCTATATGACAGTCACTAGGTCCATCCACCTCACTACAAATAACTCAGTTTTGTTCCCTTTTCTGACTGAGTAATATTCCATTGTACATATGCGCCACATCTTCTTTATCCATTCATTTGTTGATGGACACTTTGGTTGCTTCCATGTCCTGGCTATTTTAAATAGAGCTGCAATGAACATTTTGGTACATGACTCTTTTTGAATTATGGTTTGCTCAGGGTATATGCCCAGTAGAGGGAATGCTGGGTCATATGGTAGTTCTATTTTTAGTTTTTAAGGAACCTCCATACTGTTCTCCATAGTAGCTGTATCAATTTACATTCCTACCAACAGTGCAAGAGTGTTCCCTTTTCTCCACACCCTCTCCAGCATTTATTGTTTCCAGATTTTTTGATGATGGCTATTCTGACCAGTGTGAGATGATATCTCATTGTAGTTTTGATTTGCATTTCTCTAATGATTAGTGATGTTGAGCATTCTTTCATGTGTTTGTTGGCAATCTGTATATCTTCTTTGGAGAAATGTCTATTTAGGTCTTCTGCCCATTTTTGGATTGGGTTGCTTGTTTTTTTGATATTGAGCTGCATGAGTTGCTTGAATGTTTTGGAAATTAATCCTTTGTCAGTTGCTTCATTTGCAAATATTTTCTCCCATTCTGAGGGTTGCCTTTTGTCTTGTTTCTGGTTTCCTCTGCTGTGCAAAAGCTTTTAAGTTTCATTAGGTCCTATTTGTTTATTTTTGTTTTTATTTCCATTTCTCTAGGAGGTGGGTCAAAAAGGATCTTGCTCTGATTTATGTCATAGAGTGTTCTGCCTATGTTTTCCTCTAAGAGTCTGATAGTGTCTGGCCTTATATTTAGGTCTTTAATCCATTTTGAGTTTATTTTTGTGTATGGTGTTAGGGAGTGTTCTAATTTCATTCTTTTACATGTACCTATCCACTTTTCCCAGAACCACTTTTTGAAGAGGCTGTCTTTTCTCCACTGTATATTCTTGCCTCCTTTATCAAAGATAAGGTGACCATATGGGCGTGGGTTTATTTCTGGGCTTTCTATCCTGTTCTATTGATCTATCTTTCTGTTTTTGTGCCAGTACCATACTGTCTTGATGACTGTAGCTTTGTAGTTATACTCTAAAGTCAGGAAGCCTGATTCCCCCAGCTCCATTTTTCTTTCTCAAGATTGCTTTGGCTATTCAGGTTCTTTTGTGTTTCCATACAAATTGTGAAATTTTTTGTTCTAGTTCTGTGAAAAATGCCAGTGGTAATTTGATAGGGATTGCAATGAATCTGTAGATTGCTTTGGGTAGTAGAGTCATTTTCACAATGTTGAGTCTTCCAATCCAAGAACATGGTATATCTCTCCATCTATTTGTATCATATTTAATTTCTTTCATCAATGTCTTAAAATTTTCTGCACACAGGTCTTTTGTCTCCTTAGGTAGGTTTATTCCTAGATATTTTATTCTTTATGTTGCGGTGGTAAATGGGAGTGTTTTCTTAAATTCACTTTCAGATTTTTCATCATTAGTGTATAAGAATGCAAGAGAATTCTGTGCAGTAATTTTGTATCCTGCTACCTTACCAAATTCATTGATTAGCTCTAGTAGTTTTCTGGTAGCATCTTTAGGATTCTCTATGTATAGTATCATGTCATCTGCAAACAGTGACAGTTTTACTTCTTCTTTTCTGATTTGGATTCCTTTTATTTCTTTTTCTTCTCTGATTGCTGTGGCTAAACCTTACAAAACTATGTTGAATAAGAGTGGTGAGAGTGGGCAACCTTGTCTTATTCCTGATCTTAGTGGAAATGGTTTCAGTGGTTCACCATTAAGAATGATGTTGGCTGTGGGTTTGTCATATATGGCCTGTATTATGTTTAGGCAAGTTCCCTCTATGCCTACTTTCTGGATGGTTTTTATCATAAATGGTGTTGAATTTTGTTGAAAGCTTTCTCTGCATCTATTGAGATGATCATATGGTTTTGCTCCTTTAATTTTTTTAATGTGGTGTATCACGTTGATTGATTTGCATATATTGAAGAATCCTTGCATTCCTGGGATAAACCCCACTTGATCATAGTGTGTGATCCTTTTAATGTGCTGTTGGATTCTGTTTGCTAGTATTTTGTTGAGGATTTTTGCATCTATGTTTATCAGTGATATCAGCCTGTAGTTTTCTTTCTTTGTGACATCTTTGTCTGGTTTTGTTATCAGAGTGATGGTGACCTCATAGAATGAGTTTGGGAGTGTTCCTCCCTCTCCTATATTTTGGAAGAGTTTGAGAAGGATAGGTGTTAGCTCTTCTCTAAATGTTTCATAGAATTCGCCTGTGAAGCCATCTAGTCCTGGGCTTTGGTTTGTTGGAAGATTTTCAATCACAGTTTCAATTTCAGTGCTTGTGATTGGTCTGTTCATATTTTCTATTTCTTCTTGGTTCAGTCTCGGTAGGTTGTGCATTTCTAAGAATTTGTCCATTTCTTCCAGGTTGTCCATTTTGTTGGCATATAGTTGCTTGTAGTAATCTCTCATGATCTTTGTATTTCTGTCGTGTCAGTTATTACTTCTCCTTTTTCATTTCTAATTCTATTGATTTGAGTCTTCTCCCTTTTTTTCTTGATAAGTCTGGCTAATGGTTTATCAATTTTGTTTATCCTCTCAAAGAACCAGCTTTTAGTTTTATTGATCTTTGCTATTGTTTCCTTCATTTCTTTTTCATTTATTTCTGATCTGATCTTTATGATTTCTTTCCTTCTGCTAACTTCGGGGGTTTTTTGTTCTTATTTCTCTAATTGCTTTAGGTGGAAGGTTAGGTTGTTTATTTGAGATGTTTCTTGTTTCTTAAGGTGAGCTTGTATTGCTATAAACTCCCCTCTTAGAACTGGTTTTTCTGCATCCCATAGGTTTTGGGTCATTGTGTTTTCATTGCCATTTGTTTCTAGGTATTTTTTGATTTCCTATTTGATTTCTTCAGTGATCTCTTGGTTGTTAAGTAGTGTGTTGTTTAGCGTCCATGCGTTTGTATTTCTTACAAATTTTTTCCTGTAATTGATATCTAGCCTCATAGCTTTGTGGTCGGGAAAGATACTTGATACGATTTCAATTTTCTTAGATTTACCAAGGCTTGATTTGTGACCCAAGATATGATCTATCCTGGAGAATGTCCCATGAGAACTTGAGAAGAATATGTGTTCTGTTGTTTTAGGATGGAATGTCCTATAAATATCAGTTAAGTCCATCTTGTTTAATGTATCATTTAAAGCTTGTGTTTCCTTATTTATTTTCATTTTGGATGATCTGTCCATTGGTGAAAGTGGGGTGTTAAAGTCACCTACTATGATTGTGTTACTGTCGAATTCCCCTTTTATGTCTGTTAGTATTTGCCTTATGTATTGAAGTGCTCCTGTGTTGGGTGTATAAATATTTACAATTATTATATCGTCTTCTTGGATTGATCCCTTGATCATTATGTAGTGTCCTTCTTTGTCTCTTGTAATACTCTTCGTTTTAAAGTCTATTTTATCTGATACGAGAATTTCTACTCCAGCTTTCTTTTGATTCCCATTTGCATGGAATATCTTTTTCCATCCCCTCACTTTCAGTCCTAGGTCTGAAGTGGGTCTCTTGTAGACAGCATATATACAGGTCTTGTTTTTGTATCCATTCAACCAGTCTATGTCTTTTGTTTGGAGCATTTAATCCATTTACATTTAAGATAATTATCGATATATATGTTCCTATTACCATTTTCTTAATTGTTTTGCATTTATTATTGTAGGTCTTTTCCTTCTCTTGTATTTCCTGCCTAAAGAAGTTCCTTTAGCATTTGTTGTAAAGCTGGTTTGGTGGTGCTGAATTCTGTTAGCTTTTACTTGTCTGTAAAGCTTTTAATTTCTCCATCAAATCTGAATGAGATCCTTGCTGGATAGAGTAATTTTGGTTGTAGGTTGTAGAGTAATCTTGGTTGTAGGATTTTCTCCTTCATCACTTTAAATATGTCCTGCCACTCTCTTCTGGCTTGCAGAGTTTCTGCTGAAAGATCAGCTGTTAACCTATGGGGATTCCCTTATGTCTCATTTGTTGTTTTTCCCTTGTTGCTTTTAATATTTGTTCTTTGTATTTAATTTTTGATTGTTTGATTGATATGTGTCTTGGCGTGTTTCTCCTTGGATTTATCCTGTATGGGACTTTCTGTGCTTCCTGGACTTGATTAACTCTTTCCTTTCCCATATTAGGGAAGTTTTCAACTATAATCTCTTCGAATATTTTCTCAGTCCCTTTCTTTTTCTCTTCTTCTTCTGGGACCCCTATAATTCGAACGTTGGTGTGTTTAATGTTGTCCCAGAGGTCTCTGTGGCTGTCCTCAATTCTTTTCATTCTGTTTTCTTTATTCTTCTCTGCAGTAATTATTTCCACTCTTTTATCTTCCGGGTCACTTATCCATTCTTCTACCTCAGGTATTCTGCTATTGATCCCTTCTAGAGAATTTTTAATTTGATTTACTAAATGAAATGTTGCTCATTTCATGATGAAGTGTTGTTCATCTCTGTTTGTTTGCTCTTTATTTATTCTAGGTCCTGTTGAACGTTTCTTGTATTTTCTCCATTCTATTTCCAAGATTTTGGATCATCTTTACTACCATTCTTCTGAATTCTTTTTCAGGTAGACTGCCTATTTCCTCTTCATTTGTTAGGTCTGGTGGGTTTTTGCCTTGCTCCTTCATCTGCTGTGTGTTTCTCTGTCTTCTCATTTTACTTAACTTACTGTGTTTGCGGTCTTCTTTTTGCAGGCTGCAGGTTCATAGTTTCCATTGTTTTTGGTGTCTGTCCCCAGTGGCTAAGGTTGGTTCAGTGGGTTGTGTAGGCTTCCTGGTGGAGGGGACTGGTGCCTGTGTTCTGGTGGATGAGACTGGATCTTGTCTTTCTGGTGGGCAGGTCCACGTCTGGTGGTGTGTTTTGGAGTGTCTGTGGCCTTATGATTTTAGGCAGCCTCTGTGCTAATGGATGGGGTTGTGTTCCTGTCTTGCTAATTGTTTGGCGTGAGGCGTCCTGCACTGTAGCTTGCTGGTTGTTGAGTGGAGCTGGGTTTCGGCATTGAGATGGAGATCTCTGGGAGATTTTCGCCATTTGATATTACGTGGAGCTGGGAGGTCTCTTGTGGACCAGTGTCCTGAACTTGGCTCTCCCTCCTCAGTGGCACAGCCCTGAAGCCTGGCTGGAGTACCAAGAGCCTGTCCTCCACATGGCTCAGAATAAAAGGGAGAAAAAAAGAAAGAAAGAAGAAGATAAAATAAAATAAAGTAAAATAAAATAAATTTATTAAAATAAAAAATAATTATTAAGAAAAAAAATTTTAAGTAAAAAAAAAAAAAAAAACAGACAGCACCCTAGGTCAAATGGTAAAAGCAAAGCTATACAGACAAAATCACACACAGAAGCAGACACATACACACTCACAAAAAGAGAAAAAGGGGAAAAAGTATATATATCGCTGCTCCCAAAGTCCACCTCCTCAATTTGGTACGATTCGTTGTCTATTCAGGTATTCCACCAATGCAGGGTACATCAAGTTGATTGTGGAGATTTAATCCGCTGCTTCTGAGGCTGCTGGGAGAAATTTCCCTTTCTCTTCTTTGTTCGCACAGCTCCCGGGGTTCAGCTTTGGATTTGGACCCGCCTCTGCATGTAGGTCGCCTGAGGGCGTCTGTTCTTCGCTCAGACAGCACAGGCTTAAAGGAGCCGCTGATTCGGGGGCTCTGGCTCTATCAGGCCGGGGGTAGGGAGGGGCACGGAGTGCGGGGCGAGCCTGCAGCAGCAGAGGCCAGCATGACGTTGCAACAGCCTGCGGCGTGCCATGCGTTCTCCTGGGGAAGTTGTCCCTGGATCAGGGGACCCTGGCAGCGCCGGGCTGCACAGGCTCCCGGGAGGGGCGGTGTGGAGAGGGACCTGTGCTCGCACACAGTCTTCTTGGTGGCTGCAGCAGCAGCCTTAGCGTCTCATGGCCGTCTCTGGGGTCCGCGCTTTTAGCCACGGCTCACGCCCGTCTCTGGAGCTCCTTTAAGCAGCGCGCTTAATCCCCTCTCCTCACGCACCAGGAAACAAAGAGGGAAGAAAAAGTCTCTTGCCTCTTCGGCAGCTCCAGACTTTTCCCCAGACTCCCTCCCGGCTAGCCGTGATGCACTAACCCCTTCAGGCTATGTTCAAGCCGCCAACCCCAGTCCTCTTCCTGCGCTCCGACCAAAGCCCGAGCCTCAGCTCGAAGCCCCGCCCGCCCCGACGAGTGAGCAGACAAGCGTCTCGGGCTGGTGAGTGCCAGTTGGCGCCGATCCTCTGTGCGGGAATCTTTCCGCTTTGCCCTCCACACCCCTGTTGTTGTTCTCTCCTCCGCGGCTCTGAAGCCTTCCCCCTCCGCCACCCCCCCGTTGCAGCCCGCGAAGGGGCTTCCTAGTGTGTGCAAACCTTTCCTCTTTCACAGCTCCCTCCCACTGGTGCGGGTCCCGTCCCTATCCTTTTGTCTCTGTTTATTTTTTTCTTTTGCCCTACCCAGGTACGTGGGGAGTTTCTTGCCTTTTGGGAGGTCTGAGGTCTTCTGCCAGCGTTCCGTAGGTGTTCTGTAGTAGGTGTTCCACATGTAGATGTATTTCTGATGTATTTGTGGGGAGGAAGGTGATCTCCGCGTCTTACTCTTCCGCCATCTTGAAGCTCCTCCCATATCAGTGTTTTAAAACAAAGGTAGACAGCATTTCTTCACAAGACCTTTCTGGCTAGCTTCTCTCTGTGACTTGCCTGTCAGGTCCAGGAGGCAGATACCATGCTTATACCCTGCCTGTTTCCTCTTCTTTCTTTTCCAGTCAGTGGATTTCCCAGAGCAAGATTTCTCCTTGGACCTGAGAACCTCCTGGGGAACGTGTTAAACGACAGAGCCCCAAGGCACCTCAGATTCTGACTCAGTAGATCTGGAGTAGAGTCCCAACATCTATTTTTACAGCTCCCAAACTGATTGTATTGTAAGTGGCGCAGACTCTTTCCCTTGGGAAATACTGCCCTGTTAACTCCTATCCAAACCAAACAGTGGAAGGAGAAGTCTTTCAGAATCTTCCAGAACAAAAGGAGGAGGTGGTGACAGTCCCAACAGCTGTAAGGCACGTATTGCAGTGTCTCTGTATCTGCCGTGTTGCCAAGCTCTGTCAGCACTCCATAAATAATCATCACCACAGTAAAAATAACTGGAATAAATGGACTGAAATTAAACACAGGAAGAGTGGAGCCACAGCTGGAATGTGCAGTGGTATAATGACGTGAGGGAGGGAAGTCCTGGGTCTCATTTAGGAGAGCCCCACAGAAGCCCCTTCACCCTACTAACCATGGGACCAAGAGCAAACAGTCCTCTTGATGGTGATGCCGATGAAACAAGTGCCGTATAGCACCACCCCTACGTGATATTTGTGACTCCTTGGGTGACCTCACTGGGCACAGACAGGACTGGTTCTCCCAGGACTACTTCAAACCACACTCCCTCATTCAGGCATTGAAGACCACTGCCCACCCAGAAGTCACTCACTTCTCTCCAACAGCCCTCGGCACCCCTTACTCCCATTCAATCAGGTAATATTTGGTTTTCCAATATGTGCAAGGTACTAGGCTAGAAACAGGAAGATCACAGAATGAGACAAAGCTGTATCCTCCTCAGACATAACAATCTCTTTGTGGAGATGCGTGTAAAGACATGATTACTGAAACCAGGCAAGAGAGAAGAAAGGGAATCTATATTGGGTCTTTTCTTGCTCCCCCAGATCCAATCTCCACCCACATCCTGCTCTGTGTCCTAGCGGATGATATCTCGGGATTGCAGGAACCCCGTTCCCTCTGGCTTCTTTGAGTTCAATTATTGGGAGTTGACAGTAGGAGACTGGGGAGCAGGCAGTCCAAATCTAGATATTTGCCCCCCAGTCCTCCCTTCCTGTCCAGGGGGTTTGGCCGTGGTTGCATTTCGCTACCCAAAAACAGAGCTACGCTTTGGAGGCCTTCTCCTACAACCACCGTCTCACCAGGTCCCAGCAATTATACTCTCCTCCAGTACAGGCAAACCTCATTGTATTATGCTTTGCTTTCATCCTCTTTGCAGATAATTGCAGTTTTTACAAACTGAAAGTTTGTGGCAACCCTGCGTGAGCAAACCTAGTAGGGCCATTTTTCCAACGGCATTTTCTCACTTCCTGTGCCACATATTGATAATTCTCTCAATATTTCAAACTTTTTTGTTATTATTATATTTGCTATGGTGATTCAGTGCTCTTTGATGTAAGTATTGTAATTGTTTTGTAACCGTAATTACATGACTGAGCCCATCTAAAACAGCAAACTTAACTGATAAACGCTGTGTGTCCCGATTGCTCCAGCAACCAGTGTTCTCCCTCCCTATTCCTTGAGACCAAACAACATTGAAATGTGGTCAGTTAGTAACCCTACCACAGACTCTAAGTGTTCAAGTGAAAGGAAGAGTCGAACATCTTTCACTTTAAACCAAAAGCTAGAAACGATTAAGCTTAGTGAGGAAGGCATGTCAAAAGCCAAGATAGACCAAAAGCTAGGCCTCTTGCACCAAAGAGTTAGCCAAGCTGTGAATGCAAAGAAAAAGTTCCTGAAAGAAATTAAAAGTGCTACTCCAGTGAACACACGAATAATAAAGTGAAATAACCAGATTGATAATATGGGGAAAATTTTAGTGGTTTGGATAGAAGAGCAAACCAGCCACAACATTCCCTTAAGCCAAAGCCTAATCCAGAGTAAGCTTCTAACTCTCTTCAAATCTACGAAGGCTGAAAGAGGTGAGGAAGATGCAAAAGAAAAGTTTAAGCCAGCAGAGGTTGGTTCATGAGGTTTAAGGAAAGAAGCCGTCTCCATAACATAAAAGTACAAGGTGAAGCAGCAAGTGCTGATGTAGAAGCTGCAGCAAGTTATCCAGAAAAACCTAGCTAAGATCATTAATGAAAGTGGCTACACTAAGCAACAGATTTCATTGTAGATGAAACAGCCTTATATTGCTGGAAGAAGATGCCACCTAGGACTTTCATAGCTAGAGAGGAGAAATCAGTGCCTAGTTTCAAAGCTTCAAAGGACAGACTGACTCTCTTGTTAGGGGTTAATGCAGCTGGTGATTTTAAGTTGAATCCAATGCTTATTTACCATTCCCAAAATCCTAGGGCCCTTAAGAATTATGCTAAATCTACTCTATCAGTGGAAAAACAAAGCCTGGATGACACCACATCTGTTTACAACATGGTTTACTGAATATTTTAAGCCCACTGTTGAGAGCTACTACTCAGAGAAAAAGATTCCTTTCAAAATATTACTGTTCATTGACAATGCACCTGGTCACCCAAGAGCTTTGATGGAGATGTACAATGAGATTCATCTAGTTTTCATTCCTACTAACACAATATACTTATGCAGCCCATGGATCAAGGAATAATATTGACTTTCAAGTCTTATTCTTTAAGATATACATTTCGGGGAATTCCCTAGTGGTCTAGTGGTTAGGACTCAGTGCTTTCACTGCCGGGGCCCAGTTCCTGGACTAGGGCCTTGATCCCTAGTCAATGAACAAAGATCCTGCAAGCCATGTGGCTCAGCCAAAACAAAAAACAAAGAAGAAGAAGAAATACATAAGGCTATAGCTGCCATAGACACTGATTCCTCTGATGGAGCTGAGCAAGGAAAATTGAAAGGAAAGGATTCACCACTCTAAATGCCATTAAGAACATTCAAGATTCATGGGAAGGGGTCAAAATATCAATATTAACAGGAGTTTGGAAGAAGTTGACTTCAACCCTCATTGATGACTTTGAGAGGTTCAAGACTTCAGTGGAGGAAGTAACTATAGACATGGTATAAACAGTAAGAAAACTAGAATTAGAAGTGGAGCCTGGATATTTGGCTGAATTGCTGCAATCTCATGATAAAACTTTCACAGTTGAGAATTCACTTCTTATGGATGAGCAGAGAAAGTAGTTTCTTGAGATGGAATCTACTCTTGGTGAAGATGCTGTGAAGATTGTTGAAATGACAACAAAGTATTTAGAATATTACATAAACTTAGTTGATAAAGCAGCGGTAGGTTTTTCGAGGATTAACTCCAATTTCTAAAGAAGTTCTGCTGTGGATAAAACAGTATCAAACAGTATTGCATGCTACAGAGAAATTGTTCATGAAAGGAAGAGTCAATAGATGCAGCAAACTTCACTGTCGTCTTATTTTAAGAAATTGCCACAGCCAGCCCAACTTTTAGCAACCACCAGCCTGATCAGTCAGCAGCCATCAACACCAAGGCAAGAGCCCCCGGACCACCAAAAAGATTACAACTCATTGAAGGCTCAAATAATGGTTAGCATTTTTTAGCAGTAAAGTATTTTTAAATTAAAGTATGTACATTTTTTTTACTGCACACTAAATAGACTACCATATAGTGTACACATAACTTTTATATATATTAGGAAGTCAAAAGTTCATGTGATTCTCTTTATTGTGATATTTGCTTTATTACGGTGGTCTGGAAATGAACCCACAATATCTCCAAGGTATGCCTTACCTTATGGACTAGCCACTTCTTACACTGTAGCCTCAGTGCCTCAACATTCCTTACTGGTTTCCCTTAATCTATCCACAGCAATGTAAATTGACTCTTCATTAAACTCACTTGGGCTGTCCTTTTGAATATGTCATCTGTAGCAGATGCTGCTGGTGCTCTGCTCACATACCCTAGGCACACATGATTACCACTGGTGTCTTCTTACAGCAAGCCCTATATGCTCTCTCTGCCATAAGGCTATGCTTGGTCTGCACAACAGTTCACACCCGCAAGAGCAGTCCTCAACAAATGATAAATGGAAGTTGGTTAATAAGTAAATAGCCCAGCTTCTTAGGCCTTCAGAACAACTCTGAAATGTGTTCTACACCATGCCCCAGAGGTCCCCAGTAGGGTTCCACTTGCCCATAGATAAACCACTGGCCCACAGATAAACTGCTCATCAACACACTCTATGTTGGCTTCCTTCCCTTTCCTGTCTCACTTCCCCCACCTCCCCCAACCTGGGATCACCTCCCAAAAAAATTACTTGCACTCAAAACCTGGTCTCCGGGCCAGCCTCTGGAAGGCCCCAACCTAAGACACCATATTTTTCTTTCTGGGAGTGTGACTGATACAAGATTGAAATTTATTAGGTAACTACTACATGATAGAACTCTGCTGGGAACTCTACATATGTTTTCTTACTAATCCTAATGAAAATCATGTTTGAAAGGTACCTTTGGTAACTGTATCTTGCAAGTAATAAAACAATCTCCAAGAGGTTAAGTTGCCAGTCACTCAACTAGTAAGTAGGTGGCAGAGGTGGGATAAGAAGCCAACATTAGCATTAAGTGCATTAAAATATGCCTGACATGCTTGTTGTATCATACTTTAAATGAACAGTTAAAAGAAGGGTTGAATGCAAAGCCAAATAAGCTCTGGGAGCCAGTGTGGTCAGAGACGCTTACAGGAAGGGATGTAAAATCCCAGTAGTCCTCAGCAAACCTTTTTGATCCTGACTTACTTCCATCATGCTACCTTGC
The DNA here is from genome assembly GCF_964270905.1 of Leucopleurus acutus. Lineage (NCBI taxonomy): Eukaryota > Metazoa > Chordata > Mammalia > Artiodactyla > Delphinidae > Leucopleurus > Leucopleurus acutus. The sequence continues at coordinate 99,040,025 of NC_139149.1, forward strand.
TCAGACAATGATGGTCTTTCCCACAAAGTCCTTGGCACAATTCTGTACCCAGAGACTCATTTGACTACTGTGTACATCACCTTCTTTCTCCACAGGTAGGTGCTAAACTTCCGGGTGTCTGGAAATATCCTTGTAGGGGATAGAATGAATGTGATGGGGGAAGGGCAGGCAGAAGAATGAAGAGAATGTCCCACTTCGCTCAGATCCTCTTAACTCCCTCTGCCTCTCTCTTCTTTTGCTGCCATTGCTGCTTGTCAGCCTTCTGGGACCACAGGCTAGCCACCCATGTGGAAGCAGTTGGAAATGCTAGTGGGGACAGGGACTCTGGCAGGCTTTGCCCTCCAGTAAGAACAGATGTGTCTCCATGGAGCACAGCTGTGTGAGAACAGGAAGGGAGTGCCTCCTCCTTCTCTCATCCTTTCAGCCATCAAATAAATTAACATGAGAAGCAACAGTCTGGAAACTGACAAGCCAGATCAGGAAAGGAATGGTGAACACATGATCTCAAAGGACCAAAGGTTCTGAAGGCTGAGAGGCTCTGGAGATCATCTTGTGCATCCCCCTGCCTCCATGCTGCATCTAAGTTACTGCTGCTAAGCAGCTTCCCTTTTCATTAAGGAGACATTACAACCTCAAGCTTTTCTGAGTCTCTGATGGTGAGTCACTCCATGTATCTAACATAGCTTTTCCCCACAGAACTTAGAAAGATGAAGGATGAGGGAGTCTGTGAAACTTTGTGGGTAGGGGAGGCATCTCTAAGTCCACTGAAAAGAGGCAATGAAGCAACAACTCTGGGTCCATATAGCGCCTTCAGGAAGATAACTACTCTTTTGCCGTGGAAGAGTTGAACCTTTCCTTAGGGGTCCTCTGATGTCTAATTCCAGTGGTGATCATCCAGTGAACCTTCCATTGTTCAGATTGTGCCTAGCAGGGAGTCTCCCGTGTTACCTGGCACATAATATATATTCAGTAAAATAGTGATTTTAATTAAATTGAATTTAAATCCTCTGATCGTATGAGTTGTCCATCTCTGTAGGGGGGATAGAAATGCACTTCCAACACAGAGACATACCCTAAGAACAAACCTCAGGGAAACTGGTTGCCAATGCCCCTCATTGTAGGGAGGCAGAAGTGAAGGCCTCCTTGGTCACTGGGATGAAATCTGGAGAAGCTCACTTTTCTTCCCCTATTGTCTTCTTTGCACTATGTCAAATAGCAGAACAAAATTTATGGACTTCCCAGGTGGAGCAAAATATCTCTGGAGATCCCTGCCTCCCCCATGGAGAAGCATGGATTCAATCAGAAGAGAAGATTGGGCTGTAAAGACAGGGTGTGGGAAACCCGTGACTCTTGCAGCAGAGATCAATTTTATTCCACAAGCTGAGTGCAAAATATTGCCACATTCCACATGTTATTTAGTCTCCATCATGTTTGGAGGAGCTGCCTAGATGATGCTGAGGAAACAGGCTAAGAATGCAGTCTCAGCTAAGATGCTCGCAATCCAAGCCCAGATGCTTCATTCAAAGGCAGGGATGCATCTATCCGTGCTTAACAGGGACACATGGGTCTTTCCCTGAGGCTCACAAGGCTCAGCTTCAGTGCTCAGACCCTGGTGTCTCGTGCTGCTCAGCAGAGGACCTCAACTCTTAGTCCCTGCCTTGAAATAGGACACAGCTCTCCAATCCTGCTAGCAGGCTCACCCCACACATGATCCCTGGGCCAGTCTTGGCCCCACTGGCCCTCAGATCCATTCCCCACAATTCCCTGTTTGAGTGGGTCACACAGGTTGACATTTGCAGACTATTTCCAGGGTCCTATGTTCACTGGTTTCCAGCCAGCTTATCGCAGTATGAAGCACTGCGAGACTAGACAGGAGGTAGAAGAGAGATTCCGGGTCTTGCTCCTTCTCTCTCATAGGGAAGCATCTCCAGCAGCTGCTGCACCTCCTCCATAACCAGTCTCCCTCATATGGGCATATGCTCATAGTCTCTGCCTCACAGGGTAATTGTAAAGACCATGTGAGTTAATGCATATAAAGCACTTTGAACAGTACCCACCACATAGCAAGTGCTCAATAATATCAATCAAGTCACCACTAGAATGAACACTCTAGGAGGACAGGAATCTTTGTTTTGTTTTCCATCAAACGTCCAGTAAATAGAACAGTCCCTGGAACACATTGGGCACCTGATTAATATTTGTTGAATGAATAAATGGAATGTTTATCATGTGGGAGTCATAGTATATCAGTCCAGTTCCCAATGGGAAACAAAAGGCACCACCAAATCTGGATCATTGGAGGTGGGTTTAATAAAAAGACTATTGACGAAGATGTGGGAGGAGTGTAAGAACATAACAAATAGTGGAGCAATACCCCAAGGCTAGTAACAATGGAGCACCATTATTACCCCCGAACTTGAAGGGTCAAGGCAAGTTAGCAGTTATCAGACCCCACAGAGAATGTGTGGAGAGAACCGTCTGACAGGAGTTGTGACCTTCAGTCTAGAGTAAGAGTTAACCACTCGTGGACCCTCAGAGAGAAAGCTGGGGGAATAAATACCCCAGTTCACTTTCCTTCCACTCTCTGATCTTCTGCTGGGACTCCCTGGCCTTCTGCCGGGCCAATGGGAAACCAGAAGAAATAAGAACTCATTGATATGGTCATTAGCCTCCAGGCATAGAGTGGCAAAGGGTAGATTATGAATCTGGAGGGGCAAAGAGATGTTATCCAGCCCAACTTTACATGAATTGTCTCATTTAATCCTCACAATAATTTTATGAAGTTGAAATTTTCATTATTCCTATTTTAGATGAAGAAACAAGGGCTCAGAGAAATTAGGTAACTTGCCTAAGAATGCACAGCTACTGCATGAGTGGGGCAGGGTTTGAGCCCAGGAAGTCTTACTCCAAAGCTTATATCTTTAACCACTACCCCATCTCTATTGTCCTTTGCTTGAAGAGATCCCAGAAAGTGGCGGCAGTTGACACCTTTGAACCCCCAACAGTGAACCTCTACCCTCATTATCTTATCTGTACCCAAATAACTACTTTTATAAGTCATATGAGTTGATTTCTCATCTACCAAAAACCAATATTCAATGACCTCTCACCAATATGTTTTCTCTCTTAATCATGCTAAGTTTCTTCATATTTCCTCAATCATCCATGAAGGGGGAAAATAAGTCCCCATAATTAGATTTTCAGTAGGGAAATTTAGAGGCTGAGGTCATCTGATCCATTCTCCTTTCCAGTGTTTACACACCTGGAGATGGTCTCCCAATCTCTGTTGCTGTGCCTGTGGTGAAGAACTCCCCACTCAATCTGGGCAACTCTGATAATGAAAACATTCTCTCTTACAACCTTAATGTCATACATTTTTACTTTCACCTCCTGATTCTCTGTCTGCCCTCTGTAACTATGTAAAGCAAATCCCACTTCTCTTCAGATGGATCCTGCAGATGGGTCCCCAGAGAGCATTCACATCTCTGGTCCCCTCTCCAGTTGACTCTGCTATTTGGTTATTATCCCTCTTAAAGTGTATCTCTCAGAACTGAACGCACTTCTTCTGGAATCATGTCCCTCCCTTTTTACAGATCTGGAAGGTTAGGTCCAAAGAAGTTAAGCAAGACTTCCTGAAAGTCCCATGTACAGGCACGCAATCCATGTCATCTGCTTAGGCCCAGAGCTTGGGCTGAAGGCAGCCATGGAGTCCCCCAGGGCCCCACCTTCTCTCCTCTACCCCACCAGCAGCTTCTACACCTCATCTGCCTCCTTTTTGCATATGGTATTGGGGGTCAGGCAGGAGAGTTCTGTGGGCTCCCATAAGGGGTGGCCATGGTGGGAGCCAGAAGAATTCTATTTACAGCCATCTCATTTGCACAAGCTGAGGATCTGGACAGCCAGCTGGACTTGTCCAGGATGTGAAGCTCTGGGAGATGCCAGATTGTTATCATTGTCAGATACAATTTCCTCCCATTGCCTCTGCCCCTCCACCAGGCCCGTGGTGTCCATCTGTTTATGGAAACGGTAAGGTCCTGGCCGGGTATTTTTACACAGAGCCTTTGTTGGGCAGGAGGAACTTCCCACCAGAGCCCTGCTTGTCAGCACCATCCAGCTTCTCTTCTTCATGTTTTTATTGTAAAATCTCTAACAATATATAAAACCCTAGAGCAGGGGACTGAAGATTCCTAGGAATGTGGTGGGTGCTGACCTTTGTCCCCACCTCCTCCAGAAAGGGTGGATTTTCCTGTTTTTGATTTGCTTCTGTTTTTGTTTGTTTTTGTTTTTGTTTTGAGGGTTCTTTTTCTTCTCCTGTCATTATTTTGAAAAAAAAGAATAATGTACAGCTCCTCCCACCCTCATTGAAAAATAACCTTTATTTGAGGACTTCCTGGGGAATGAGAAATTGCACTGCACGTTTGTGACAGCTGAGTCAGGGGAGGAGAGGAAACAAAATGAGGGGCAAGAGGAAAATGACTTTTCAGTGTTAACACTATCGGGTCAATAATAGGCTATTAGTGGCCATCAAATACAATCGCCATTTTACAGATGAAGAAACTGAGGCACAACAAAGGGAAGGGAGATCAAGGCTCAGAAAGCAGTTCCAGAGCATAAAGCACCCAAAAAATAAAGAAAGTAACTAAGGTATTATTAATCCCAGCTCTGCCACTTAGGGCGGAGGATGAGGCTGTAAGAATATTGGAGGTCCTGATGTGAATTTGAGACGGAAAGTCTTGAGGAAAAGGAGATGACTTCAGAATAAAATAAACGGTAAGTGGCAGCCTGGCAGCCTGTGCTTCAGAGTGTGAATGCTGGGCCCGGGAGGGAAGAGAGGACAGGGGCAAATGGGAGCAGCCTGTTTGGGGAGAAGAGCCTTAGGATGGAGATGTGATGGGCGGGAGAAGAAAGGGCTGGTAATACTTAACACAATGCTTTAGAAATCAGCTGTGATGGGACTGAGTCATTTTCATGGTGGTTTAAATGGAATCCCATCAGATGCCTGTGTTATTAGCCGAACAGCTTTGGGAAATTGATTTTAAATTTTCTCATGAAAACAAGCCAGGTGTACGCCTGGCTCCAAACTTAAACTATTTGTGTAAAGTTTAAACGACTTAAATTATGAAAGACTTGACTTCCACCAAATCCACATAAAAAAGCATTCAGAAGAAAAGCAATGGACATGGAACTGCCATCAGGAGAAATGGATCCCAGCTTCAGTTTGGCCACTAACTTACAGCAGCATCACATGGGACAGTGATTTTGGCTCTTGTGGCCTCAGTTCCCTCATCTGGAAAGTACAGGACCTGCTTTGCAAATTTTTGTCAAGCTCTTCATCTTTTAAAAAATTTCCTTGCCTTATCTAAAATCCAACAGCAAGTTGGGGTTGGAGTCCGTATCTCCCAACTAGCATTCAACTTGGATTTATCATTTTCTAATAGATAATGAAATACAAATAGCACTGGAGCATTAGAACCGCAGATAAGTGTGCAGGCTCTGGACTCAGAGAGCCTGGATTGGAAACCTGCCTCCACCACACACCTGCTCCACAGCCTTGGGAAACTTTTAATCTCTCTGGGCCTTGGTTTTTCTCATTATAAATAAAGACAAGGGGAGTATTTACCTCATGAGGCAGTTGTGAGAATTTAATGTTAATGCATCCAGAGTCCTTAGGGCCTGTCGTATAGTAAGCAATACATGTTAACTATTAAAATATTTGCTACCATCTAAAATCATCTCATACGCCACCAAACTTCTGAAAACAATAACCTTGAGGGTGAGTTTGAATCCATTAACAGAAGGAGGGAAGGGAGGAAACAGTGGCAAGTGTGGGGAGAGAGGGGATGGGACTAGCTTTTTCTTAGGATGTACCAATGGGCATTACCCCAGCTGCACATTGAGGATTCGGGAACTGGGGGTGTAAACTCACACAGTTCTTCACTACTCAGGCTCACCATGCCCCCCTGCATGTCTTCAGAGAGACTTGGACACTGGGCATGAGGGCAACACACATCTATGGGCTTCAGGAGAAGTAAGGAGTGAGGACTGACTTGGGAATCAGGAGACCAGGCTCCACAGCTGACCCTGGAACTATTAGTCATGGGACCACAGACTATCACTTCCACTCTCAAGCACCAGTTGTCCATATGCCAACAAGGAGAATGGGATGAAAAAATCTCTGTGGTTTCTACCACCTAACACAGTACACGTCTGGGGACAGGGCCAAATTCTCGGCAAGTTCACTTACCTTTATCCGAGGGAATGCAGGGGCATTTCTGAACAGGCTGCAGAAACTTGACCACATAAAGGAAGTGCATGAGCCCCACCCCCACCCCCCACCCCAGATCTCCAAATTTCCTTCTGATTTGATCCAGGTTCTTGCTCTAAGACTGGAGCTAGGGAGAGGTCACTGGGCATTTTCCAGGAATCAATAGAGCCACCTGCTCCTTGGCCATCTTCCAGAGGACAGACAGTACCCATTTCCCCTAGGAATGCCACCAAATGGACCATTACCGAACCTAATGGTTGCCTACTCTTGCCGTATGTTTTTGCAAAGTAATGGTGCTTATTCAAATGCAGACTCTTAGGCCTACTTTGAACCTACCAAATCAGAATTTCCAATGGCAAGACCTGGGGATCTGTATTTTAACAACTTCCCTTAGATAATTCTGATAAAGACTCTTATTTCAGAACTCTAGCTCCAAAGTACACGAAGGTATATGGCCATCCCTCTCTCAACCGGAAGGTACAGACAGATGGTTGAGTGGGGCTCAGCCATCCACTATCCAGCTTAAGAGTCTCTTGCAGCAGGGCCCCTTATACATGCTATGGGCCAATATGGCCCACCTGTCCTCTCAGGGCAGTGCACTATGTGGATAAGAGATGAAGGAGTGGGGGAGATAGGCCCTCAGACAAGTAGATAAAATACAACTAAATGTTAGAAATATAAGGAGGAATGGCTAAATATCATGGACCATTAGGGAAAGCAGTGCAGTAACGAGCAGGAGGAAAGAGCATGGCCTTTGGAAACACACAGACCTAGGTTTTAATCCCCAATCCACCACTCACCAACTGTGGATTCCTGTGGGCCTCAGTTTCCTATTTTTTTAAGTGGACTGAAAGCTCAAAGACTCGTGAAAATCAAATAAATAACAGCACCCGGCACAGAGCCTGGCACAGAATAGAGCCTTAGTGACCTCAACCCCTTCCTTCTTGCCCTGGGACTTACTAATGACACTCTGTCTGCCAGGATGCCACCGAGACAAAAATGATATCTTATCAGGAGTTATTGTTAACTGCAGTTGTCAGGGATAATAACATATTCATCTAGTTGTCTGAGAAAAGAGGATTTTGTTTTATTTCCCATTGTTAGGCTGAAAATAAGATTCCATCCTCTGGAGATCTTGTTTTGACCCTTCAGAGAGCTCTGGACTCCTGGGAGTGGCATGTCCTGGAAACAGAATACCCTGCTTTCCCAGTGGGAGTGTGGTCCTCCAGCCTAATCCTCCCCAACAGAGGGATGGTCTGGAACAGAAGCCAGCATCTTCTCTCTAGGGAACATGTCAATCCAAGATGCCAGGACAAATGGCCTTGTTGTTTGTTTGTTTTCTGTCAGCTGAGTCTATACCGCTTACAAAGTGCTTTCCCATGCCTGACCGGCAGCATGATGATATCAACATGAGGGTGGCGCTGGCATCTGAACGACTCTCCCCCCACCTCCCCCAAATGTTTGCTCAAATATCACCTTCTCAGTGAGGCCTGCCCTGACCTCCCTGTGAAAACTGTAATCTGTCCACATCCCAGCGTTCCTCATCTTCCCTACACAGTTCCATTTTTCACATGATCTTTTCTCCTACGTAGCAGACATGAGAGCACCCTGCAGACCTCTGATGCCAGGCATCATAGCTGGCCAAGGGCCTCGGCTGCTCTGACTTGAAATCCATCGCTGCATTAGCACTGAGGCCACACCCTTCAAGTGTGGTTCCCAGTCAATGGCCGAGTACGTCAAGAAGACATTGGCTACAATGAGACATACCTCACAACCGTCAGAATGGCTGTCATTAAAAAGTCTATGGGAGATTGGGATTGACATATATATATACACTAATATGTATAAAATAGATAACTAATAAGAACCTGCTCTATAAAAAAATAAATAAAATTAAATTAAAAAAAAAAGTCTACGAACCATAAATGCTAGAGAGGGTGTGGAGAAAAGGGAACCCTCCTGCACTGCTGGTGAGAATGTAAATACAGCCACTATGGAAAACAATATGGTGGTTCCCTAAAAATCTAAAAGTAGATCTACCATGTGATCCAATAATCCCACACCTTGGCATATATCTGGAGAAAACCATAATTCGAAAAGATACATGCACGCCAATGTTCATTGCAGCACTGTTTACAATACCCAAGACATGGAAGCAACTTAAATGCCCATCAACAGATGAATGGATAAAGAATATGTGGCACATACATACAATGGAATGTTACTCATCCATTAAAAAAATGAAATTATGCTATTTGCAGCAACGTGGATGGACCTAGAGATTATCATGCTAAGTGTAGTAAGTCAGACAGAGAAAGACAAATATCATACGATATCACGTATATGTGGAATCTCAAATGATACAAATGAACTTATTTACAATACAGAAACAGACTCACAGACTTAAAAACACATTTATGGTTACCAAAGGGGAAAGGTGGGGGAAAAGATAAATTAGGAGTTTGGGATTAACATATACACGCTGCTATATTTAAAATAGATAACCAACAAGGACCTGCTGTATAGCACAGGGAACTCTGCTCAATACTCTGTAATAACCTACATGGGAAAAGGATCTGAAAAAGAATAGATATATGTATATGTATAACTAAATTATACTTTGCTGTACACTCGAAACTAACACAACATTGTAAATCAACTATACTTTTATATTTTATAAAATAAATTTTTTTAAAAAAATGAGTTTTCAGTCCTAGAAAAAAAAATAGTCATTGGTCCTCCTGAAGTCCAGCTTTGGCTTGAGAACGCCCTGATGACCTTTGCCAAACCAGGACGCTTCCACCCAACCTTCTCTCTCTCCTCACTCAGGGTCAGACTGGCAAAGCGCTCCAGTGGCTCTGCCAGGCCTTCTCCAGCAGCCTCCCTACCTTCCCTCACATGGGCACTTCCTCTAAGGAACTCCTCACATGTTCAATCCTGAATTTGGTGTTTGCCTCTGAGAAGACCCAGACTAACACCCTATAAACATTTATCTACTAATATGCTAAATCCTTTGCTTGTTATATTTATTTTATTTTCCATCCCCATCCACAAGAAGGCAGAGTTGTTTTTTTTTTAACTATTCTATTCATTGATGTATCTCAGGCACCTAGAAGGTGGCATTTAATGAACATTAAATAAATAAACAATAACCATTTTACAGAAAGGAAATTGAGGCTCAGAGAGGTTAAGTGACTTCCCCAAGTGCCTCAGCCAGGAAGTGGTGAAGCTAGATTTAGAATTCCAGCCTTCTGACTCCAGAGCTCTGATCTTTCTTTGCTCTTCCATCATTACCCCCATCTTCTTTTCCTCTTCTCTCACCCATCTCTCTTCTGATCTCTATTTTTCTTTCTTCCTCTCCTACTGGGTCTTTCTCCTTGTCCATCTCTTCCTCATGATGTTGATTAGCTCTCCAGTGCTCAGTCTGTGGTATGTTTGTGGTGTACGTGTATGGTGGGTGTATGTGGTATGGTGTGTGTGTGTGGTGTGTGGTTGGTGTGTGTATGTGTGGTGTGTGTTTGTGGTGTGTGTGGTGTGTGGTGGGTGTATGTGGTGTGGTGTGGGTAGGTGTGTGGTGTGGGTGTGGTGTGGGTGTGTGTACGTGTGGTGTGTGGTTGGTGTGTGCCTGTGTGGTGGGTGTGTGTGGTGTGTGGGTGTGTGTGTGGTGGGTGTATGTGGTGTGGTGTGTGTGGGGGGGGGTATGTGGTGTGGTGTGGTGTGGGTGCATGTGGGTGTGTGTGTGGGTGTGTGGGTGCATGTGGGTGTGTGTGGGTGTGTGTGCTGGGTGTATGTGGTGTGGAGTGTGTGGGTGTGTGTGTGTGTGGTGGGTGTATGTGGTGTGGAGTGTGTGTGTGTGTGTGTGGTGTGTGCGGTGGGTGTATGTGGTGTGGTGTGGTGTGGGTGTGTATGTGGGTGTGTGGGGGTGTGGGGGGGTGTGTGTGTGTGGTATGTATGGGGGGTGTGCATGTGTGTCCACACTGTGGCTGAGGTGGACTGGTGTGTTAGTGTTACACTGAGATGTGGAACTCAGGAAAGGGAGGGAGTTGGAACACGGGTGGAAACTAAAGGCAGCGACGATGGTGCAGGACTGGAAAAGACCCGAGGAAAAGTTGAAAGGCTGCACAGGGAAGTGAGAAATGGGAGACTCAAGAACAAGTGTCACCAAAGGGGGGTTAAAGGCCCAGGACCCGACCCTGCTACTCACTGGCTTTGGGACCTTGGCTCTCATCTCAGTCTCCTAACCTCTGTGAGCATCAGTTCCTTCCACTTTAGGAATTGCAGCTCGGTGTCAGTGTTCCTCACAGCAATAAAGACCAGATGAAACAGTGGGTGGGGAAGCGCTTTGTTAAGTGGAAACAACTGTGAGCACCCTGCAGGAAGGACGAGAAGACCGGGGTGACATGAGAAGCAGCGCCAGGTCTGGGGTCTCTCCCGCTCTCCTTTGCCCCCGGATGCTGCTGCCCATGTGAGTGGTTAGAAAGAGGAAATACCTTCAGCCTGTGGGACTTGAGCAACAGCGAAGAATTTCCGGGCACTGAGCGTGGGAGAGGTGATGGAACAGGTGTCCAGGGAGAGCCGGGGAACCACCTTCCTGGAGTGTGGGATCCATTTCCACGTGTCCGGGGTGATTTATGCAAGGTCTTGAGTGCACACCTGGGAAGGGGATGCATTAGGCTTTTGCAGAAAGCAGATGATGAATGGTGCTCAGGAGAGAGGGACAACAGCCCCGAATCACCTGCAGGAGGAGGCCGGGCACCAACACATGGCACTGTGAGAGCCACAACTATGCCAGACACCGTGCCAGGGCCATGGGCAAGAGAGGAGTTGGCACCGCCCCTGCCCAGAACCCTTCCCAGCCCTGAGACTCTAAATCTCCGCGGCGGGAGAATGTGGAGACCTGGTGTCCCGGTCGTCCTTTTACAATCACATAGGGTGGTAAACTGCCAAGTATGGCAACAGTGTCACCTTGTGCACTCCAACCTGCCCGGCCCGACACCTGTCAAAGGTCACAGCACACATTCTAAGTGGCCTACAGCCACCTGACAGCAGAAACCTCCTGACTCGGCAGAAAATGTCCATTCTGGGCTTGTCGAGAGCCCCAGGAATTCTCCGTTGGTCTATGTCACTCAGGGTCTCCCATCCATTCCAAGGCTGGGAAGCCAGTAGTCAGGGAGATGGATAGACAACTCTGCCCGTGACTTGCCGAGTGACACAGAGGATGAACCAATGACCACATTCTCTCCAAGAGGATGCAAAAAAGGGGCACCAGGATGGCGTTAACACCCAGGCTACCGTGGAGGTGCTCGTCCTGCTCACCAGGTGTACAAACACACCACCCAGCGGGCCTCACCTGTCCTCCGAGGATGGGGTGGGGAAAGAGGGGTCCTTTAAGAACAGAACCCCATACTGCCTGCTGCGGTGAGCCTTTGCTCGCCCAGAGGGCTGCGGGGAGGATGGAATGAGACCAAGCTTGTGAAAATACTTTGAAAAACCAAAAGGAACCATGCAGGGTTAGTTGTTTTTAACATTACATGAATCTGCTCTTCCAAGCTTGTAGAAGGGAGACAACCCAGGGGTGGGCCAGGTGACCCTAACATGCCTTTGACGCTGTACTGTGTGGGGTGAGTCACTTCCTCTTTCTGAGCATCTTAGGAGCATTTGATTTCTCCAAGTCTCACTTTCCTTACCTTGACAATAGGGGGAGGGACAGATGATTCAGGGTGTCTCTTGCAACTCAGACATGTTGTATCCTGTTCACACTGCCCAGGTAAGAGCAGGGGCACCTTGCCAGCTTGTCACAGCAGAAGGAGCACAAGATTGCAGGGAACTCGGAGGCCTGCCCAGGCACTACCACCAGCATCTGTGGGTCTCTCCAGGCCTCAGTGCTTTTCTCTAACCAGCTAGATCACGAGGCTCATGGCTCTCCAGGTTCACCACTGGCCCCAACAGTCTAGCATCCAATGGCACCAGCCCCTCCTAGAGTGGGAGGCCAGCACAGCCCAGGTACAGCCCTAAGGAGCTCAATTGCACACTCTCTGTCTTATCTAGCGGCCTTGTATCTTTGTCCATTCTTGGCTCCACTCTAGATGGGGATGAGATATCCACACACAAGCAAGCCAAGAGTCTGCCTGCCCCCTCCGCACTCACCCTCATGTTCTCCCTGTCAGGGTTTACTCCGACGGGCGGAGACAACAGAAAATAGATGAAAAACTCCATTCTCTTTCTCCGGCTTTACCACTCTCAAGCATGCTCCCTTCAGGGCCGCCACAAGAATGTCAAAGCGTCCCTCTCCTCATCGATGTCTCCTCTGTGGGTAAAAATAAAATAAATAGCCCTGTGGATTCGGGGGGACGGGCGGTGGGGAAGTGGCACAGAAGGGCACTGGTGCCCATCCCCCTGGAGATTAATCCAGGCAGTTGTCGATGAGCACCCGGGAGGAAGTCCCTGCAGGTTCACGCACTCTGCAAGGCACCGCCTGGCCTGGCCTGGTGCCTGCACTTCCTGGACGTCAGCCCGGGGATCCGAGCCAGGGCAGAACCAGAGAAACGACAGCAATGGAGCCCACAATGTTTCTGGGGGAATCTCATTCTGCTGAGTCATAGACGTTTAGAATTCCATAAGCCTTTAAAGCTCCCTCTCCCCCAGGAACCTCTTCCTCCACGATTTCCCTCTCTGCAGGTCCTTTGACTCTGCTTTTCAACCTCCGTTGGCAGGGCACTCATGATCCCACAAGACAGCTCGTTTCATGGTGGGACAGGTCTGGATGATAAACATCCCTCCATGGACTGAACCAAAACTGCCTCCAAGGAGCCTGACAAGTGCTCCTTGCAAGAAGTTTTATAGAATAAAATGTCTGCATGACTGTTACCTCCGTCCTCTTTCAGCTCCATGGCCGTGGCACAACTGGTGACCTGGGATACCCCTTCTCAGTGACTCCACTCAGCAGCTCTGCGGGAGAAAGTACGAAGAGCAATGACAACCAGGGGAACCTAAGGTGCCCTGGGGCTCTGGCCTTCTAACTCTACGACGATACAGAATCACCAAGACATAAACAAATGTAGCCTAAAAACTGGGTGGAGTCTCCAGCCCCACGCTCTTCTTGCCTCCTGTCCTGGTCCTGTTTTCGCCCTGTCACCTCACTGAGGGAAAGTCATCAAGGAGGTGGAGTAATAGAGGAAAACAATGACCAAGATAGAATCAAGCTCTGCGTTCTGGTCACCTCATCCTGCCAAACAACAAATGAACTCAATAACCGTGTGATCTTCATAAAGTTAATGTGCCCCTTGGCACTGTGACTCATACTCAGTGACCATCATGTGTTTTGACTCAGGATAATGGTGTCTGATAAATCCTCTTACCCTCTCATTGGGAAGAGGTAAGAGTCACTGAGTTCCTCCCCAGAAATTAAGGGCCGTCCCGTCTCCGCCATCCCATCTAGATGAGGTCTGGGGGCCAGGGTGGTCTCAGATCTCTCTGAGAAGATCTCCACGTGTCCACAGAGCAAATCTGGGTCTTGGGTGACATCCCAGGGTCCCTGAACTGTGAAACGAGTGCAGGGACAGGCGGCAAGCTACTAGGAGGGCTCGGAAGGAGGACAGACGCTATAGGTATCTTGGAGACCCGCTGGGGCGCGTTATCAGCCTGTGTGTGTCAACATATGCTATGGTAAAGCGGACAGCAGGGACTGGCAAATCCGGAGCACCGTAGTGACCTGGAGGCCAGCATGACCACAACACCACACTCTCGCATCAAGATGCCACGAAGGCGTGTTTCACCGTATGGCGGCTTTATTTGCAGATCCTGGCTCCTGCTGGGCCCTCCTCCACCTTCCTGAGCTGTAAGTGCAAAAATGACTCAGACCGAGGCAGTGTTTTTGTCTAAGCCGCCTAAACTAAATTCAGCACAGATATCACCATCCCAGCTGAATTCCGCAGGCCTTCCAGCCACTCCTAACCTACCTCACATGTACGCTGAGAGACCTTCGCCTTTTCTGGGATCCCTTCTTAGAAGGGGGAGCAGCAGGCTGGTCTCACATGAGCACATAGCTACCTTTCTGTGATTACGTCACAAGTTCTGAAAGACCTTCCTGGTAGGAATTGTCCTCACTGGCTGTCACAGTGGGATAAATTGTCCTCTCTCAATTTGTAAATGCCACGCCTCCCCACACGCTCAGTCCCGTGTTTGGGTCCTGCGCCCGATTCCACTGTCTTCCCTACCGCCATGCCTCTGGCCTCTAGCCAATCAAAGTCCTGGTGATGGTACATGACCCAAAACACAACAAAGAGACTCAGGATAGGAGCTTCTGGGTGAAACTGTTGCAAAAAGACACTTGCCACTGGGGATGCTCAGCTGCCGTTACCTAAGCTGAGAACTTCATCCATTCTGTCACTGTCAAGAGGAACGTCCCTGAGGATGAAGCCAGTGCAGAACAGAGCAAAGTGATAGAGAGAGACAGATTCACAATGCTATCGTTTGAGCGGCTGCATCTAACCAGAGCTTAAGTGGTGTTTCCTCTGAGCTTTAGATCTCTGGACTGGAAGGAAAAGGGCTGATACTGTTCCCAACATCCTTCCCAGCTCCTCTGTGTGAGAACAGTGAGCCCTCCACTCTTCCTTCCCGACAGGCGATCACTAAATAAACTGAGTCAGCAACCCCAGCCCCCAGCAGACTAGAGAAAAATCCTCCTATGAAGCAGAAACTGTGGGAGGACATAATGAATGGATTTAGAGAATAAAACAGCATAAGTTTTGGAGTCTGGCAAATCTCTCTTGCTGTGAAACCATTGACAAGTTATGCGTATGGGGGAGGAAGAGTTTTTATTTAATAATACAAGTAATTCATAAATACACCATTGTAAAAATTTTTAACAATGCAAAAAACAAAAAACAGAATAAATCCTGAAAAACCCCTTTAGTCATACCTTATCTTACTGTCTCAACCCCACTTCCTTCCCTGAAGGTAACTTTAGTGCATATCCTTGCAGACATTTTTCTTTGTATTTATATAAATGCATCTACACACACACACTTAAGTAGTTTTATTTTCATTCTTATATAAATGATGCAGCAGAAATCGTATCATACTGTGTATTCACCATATCATTACTTAATCCTGGACGTACAGTGAGAAAATAGTTCCCAGCTTCCCTTGCAAATAGGTTGGGAACATGTGACTGAGTTACAGCCAATGGGAGTATGAGCAGAAGTCACATGTCACTTCTGGTCCAAGGCAGTTATGTTTGGGAATGGTTTCTTCACATTGCCTGTTTTTCATCCCCATGGCTAGAAGAAAAGGCTTCTGAGATTATGGGATTACAAAATGGAGGCAACTTGGGTGCCAGGTCCCTGCTTGGAAGAAAGGCACACCAGAGAGTCAACTGGCCCACACTGGACTGTGACATGAGCAAGAAATAAACCTTGGTAGTGTTAAGTCTCAGAAATCTGATGTTTCTATGTTACCAAAGAATAACCTAGACCATCCTAATACAAATAAAATCATACTCTAGCTATTGTTCTGCATTTTTTTCTTCTTAACAGCATGTGTATGCAAATCATTTATCTTCTCTTCATCACGATAGCACAGAGCCATTGTGTGAGGGAGAATTAATAGACATCACTAAATGTAAATTCTCTGGAACTCAAGTAATCCTTTCCTCTTCCTATCCTGCGTGCCCTTCTTATAGCACCAGCTAATATTCTGAAGGAAGCCTGAAACTTTCAGGTTTTGTTACCCCTCTTGGGAAACAAAATAGGTTCAATGCTTGCTTTGAGATGCTCTAAGAAGACTATCTTGTCCTTATAATAGCTCTTATGCTGGACCATCATAGGACGGCAAATGCTACCATTAGCTATATATTCCTTTGGGTCTGGAGGCTTTAAGATTTCCTACAAATACTCCAGGGACCGTAACACTCTAAACCTCATCTAGTTAAGTGAAGATTGGTGGTCCATGCTGAGAATTTGATAACAACAAGGTGTGGGGTGGGTAATAAGAGCACCAAGATAAGAAGGGAATTGAAAGAACACAAATTTCTTTGATTTTTCACAGTTTTATTTCATCAAAAAAAAAAAAAAAGGACATTTTTTTTCCAGTAGAGCTCTAGTGTTTGTTACAGTCTGTTGTTTTCTAATTCTTGGAAAAGTGGTCACCCACATAGGGAATCCCTGACAACACTCCATTAGCCAGAGTGTCCAAGTAACCAGAAGGCCCCAGAGATGTCAGTAGGGAAGCATAATGATGATGAATCCTGTCCATATTGCTTATGATTTAACAACTGGTTTATTATGTAGGATGCTCTGGGACACTCCTGGGAAACTATTTAAACAAATAATCTGCAGTTAAATGATCTAATAGAACAAGTATTTTCAGGTTTTTGGAAGAGAAGCATGACCTAAAGCTATTCATAGATTCTTAGAATTGGAGGGTACTTTAAATGTCATCTAATAAGATCCCTTTATCATAGTAGCGAATAAAGCAAGGCCTAGAGAAGTTAAGGAACTTGCTCAAGCTCAAAATTTGCGTTGTTCACACATACCCTTGCTACCAAAGTGTTGATGTCATTTCTAGCACAATGACATCTCCCTGGTATTATGGAAAGAGCACTGGAATATGAGCCACAAGATCTGTTTCTAATGCAGGCTCTGACACTCAGCAATGTATGACCCCAGCCAAGGGACTTTTAACCTTTCTGATCTACGTCCACCAGTAAGCTTTTAGGAGCCTACCAATTATATGGCTCCCTTTGGAGGAAAATGGTTCCATGCAGTCATTTCCTGCAAAAATTTCTATAGCTTATGCCTCAAGTGTCGAGCAAAATCAACCCTGCCACATTGTCACAACTTTTCTGGCCAGGGAGAGGAGAGTAGTCAAAGGCAACCACATATCAGCTCAGTGTGGGAAACACCCATGACCTCAGAGATGGAAGAGTATGAAATCTACCCAGTAAGCCCATAGGTATTGGAAGTTCTCTTTGGGATGCTTAAATGGTAGGTATAGTGAACTTGTTTGAGTATCTATCCAACATCTCTCACTCTTTCCTCGTTCCTAGGAGACTCCAGTTTTGTTCAAGCAACCATCCTCCCTCACTTGTCCTACACGCCTTCAGATGTGGGTTCTGAGTACACGAACCCAATCATAGCAGTCTCAGTGTTTGATTCAAGAACTCAGGTTTAAGCCAGTCAGCACACAGCATCCCCCTAACAACTATTATCTGTTCAGAAATGGGCACATGACTTAAGTTGGGCAATCAGGTAGAAGGGAAGAAATTTTATTCCATGCTGGGGTAGAATTTTTGTCCCACACTTTCCCTATCTGCCTGTATGTGAAATAAGAAAACGTATCATCCCTGGCAGCCATCTTGAAACTGTGAGGCAAGTTGGTCTGAGCCAAGACCAACACTTAGAGGGGAAAGGAGCTGAGCAAATCACATAGAAATGGATCAGATGAGCATATCTTGTCTACAGTCCCTCTTACCTCTAGACTTCCTTTATGTGAAATTTCAAATGTCTTTACCTCTTAAACAAGTATGAGACTTTCTGTTTCTTGCAGTTGGAAACATCTTAACCAATGGATGTGGTCATTTAAAATGCATATAGAAGACAAGTCCTTGGAAATCATGGTATTTCCTAAATGAGGTTGAGAGATTGCTCCAGTGCCATTCCAGAGTCCTGGAAGCACAGGGTCCCATGCACCATGCTGCTGCAGAGACCACATTCCATGCTACTCCACATTCTTTTATATTTCTGAAACAAACCGCAGGAACTGAAATTTGACCTAGTGTATCACTTATTATAACCTTTGAAGAGCCTGGTCATTGACCAGGTCATAGTCTCTCAGTTTCCATCTATAAAACAAGGTTGAAGATACTCATCCACCTGATAAGTAGTCCACCTGATAAGTCATTGGCCATTTCCAAAACTTCACCCATTTCTCTTCTAATCATCCTCTCTCTGTTCCCCTGGCTGTCTCAACCAAGAGCAAGGTCATATGTGGAGGAAAGGGTTGGAGTGAAAAGCTGTGGTGCTAGAGCCACAACCTGAACAGGTAGGGTTTTGCTCTATAGATGGCCAGAGTCTCTGAGACACAAGAAAATTTATTAAGATGGAAGTGCATCACCCTTCTGCCTCGCCCCACTGCCTGACGACACCTTGCGGAATGGGGCTAGGGCTCCATTTCTTACTGTGTGTCCTCTGCCAGTCCTTTTGGCCTTTGGAATTCCATGCATTCCATCCCAGGGCCCAAGATGGCTCTGGAATGCAGCAAGTCACTTCTGCTCCTTCCCTGAGAAGTTCTACCAGGTACAGACTAGGCCAGATTCTGAGAACAGGATCCCCCTAAGTGGAAGGGGCACATCAAATTGGACTGTATGCAACTCTCAATTCCATCCCCCAACTCTAAACATCTCAGCCAGGGACCGCTGGGTAAGAATGAACACAGAAGGCAACTTTCTAGGGAATAAGAGAGCCAACAAAATCGCATGATGGAGACTGAGAGGCTTATACAAGCCTCCTCCTCTTCACCAAAGATGCGTAAGACAATCACTTTTCTTCGACCAACCCCCCAGGCAAGACCTCCATCCCCAAAATATCCTTCCATTCCCTTGGGACAAGATATGACGGCACTGAGATGCTTTATCTGAAAAACAAGGAGGTTGGAATAGAGAGTCACCGAAGTCACATATTCTTGGTTATAACGTCTCCTAGAAAGGAATTCATGAGGCTCCTGGAATTTCAAATCTGAGCCAAGTAGCTTCTCTCTGGCTTCAGTGTCCTCTGCTGTTCTGTGGAGCTCTACCTGTCTCCCAGGGTCTACCCAGAATCAGAGGAGATGAGTAAATGTGAGAAATGAAGTATAATCATTTCTGAGTCATCATTTTCATATTTGAATACTATGGAAATACTTCCTGGTGTTCCTCTCTCTCTCTGCCTCCAAGGAGCATGGAAAGGGGTTGACTTCCCACCCGGCTCTTCCCTCCATGTTTTCTCTCTAATCTCAGCATTCTCGGGGACATTGGGACCTCTTTCCACAAGTCTCTGCAGTTGGGAAACACAACCCAGCCCTTCAGAAATTATCCCTCCTGCAAAGAACAGCCTCCACCAGCACTCTGGGGTTGGTCTTTCACACGGGGCTTGCCTCCCCCAGGTCTCCTGCCCCTGGAGCAGCTGTGCGGGTATTAAGATGGGACGTGGCAGTTCAGCTGTGGGCCACAGCAGGCCCTGCACACATCCCATGGGCTGCGTAGGCTCTTGGGCAGGCCTTTCTGCCCCCATCAGGGATCAGGGTGCACGTCAGCCAGCTCCGCCTGGCTCCTGATCTGCCTTGGAATGCGTGGGCCAGAGGGCAGCAAAGGCCCATGGGGCTAAGAAAACATATGCACCTCTTCCCATTCTACACTTTTCTCTCTTTTCAGCAGACTAAAGTTCAAGTCAGGGTCAGGGACAGGGGGTTGCTAATGGGGCTCAGATTTCAGACACAGAAGGAGTTGGGAGGCTATTTCTGAGCCTCTGTTTAAAGGCATCCTATAGGACATTTTCTCACTTTCCCAGTAATTACGTGCTGAGAACCTGCTACGTGCCAGGCTCTGGGTCAAGGGCCAGGGGATACCAAGGTGGGTCCCACAAACCTCAGAGCAAGGGGAAAGACCTATTCACGGTGACAAAACTGCTAACAGTGATACGTGGTAGGTGCAAAGGGCTGTGAGAGCTCTGAGAGGTGACAGCAGCTACGTAACATCTCAGAGGCTGTGGAGACTTGCAGTCAGGCTAGTAAAATTGACGTAGTAGGCAGGAGTTGTCTCTGATTTTCTTCTAACCATACAATAGTCAAGCAGAAATCCAGACACATGGTGGACATGGATAGGGAGAATGAAAAAGAATACTTTTCATTATTCGTACGGCAGGTACTCTTGATTTAATCCTCATGGCTGACTAAATAGGTAATGTTACTCCTCCCATTTTACAGATGGAAGAAACTGAGGCATAGGGAAGCTAAGTAAATTGCCCAAGCTTGCATCCCTTTCAAGTGGTGAAACTAGGATTTAAATTCAGATCACCTGAGCTGCCATATCATATTGCATATTGACTATTGTTTAAGGCTGTGTTTCTCAAACTGTGTTCCATGAAATGCTGGTCTTACAAATGCTAGCTCTCTCACCCCGCCAAAAAAATGTATTGGTCAAGTGAGTTTAAGAAACTCTCTATACTGTACTGTACACCCTCTGGGATAATGCACAATTATATATTAAAAGCTCTGATAACTCCTATCATAAAGAAACTTGTTTAACTTTGTGTCACCCAGTGCTTTCCAAATTCATTTAACCAGAAAATTCTGCATTCATGTAACACTTATTGACAACATAAGGCATAGTCACCAGGTGAAAATTCTTGGGAAATACTGCCTTGGGACATTATTCCTCTCACTCCTTTGTTGTCGATGTAATTTCTAGGAGGAATAACTATAGCTTCTATTCATTTACCTCTAGGGTTTTTCCAAGTGTTTTAACAAATACATTCTCACCTCATAATATTTGAAGCTTTCAAACTATCTTTCACATTCCTTCTTTTTCCTTCTTTGAAGCAGACTTCCAAGAGATTTCAGTTTTGTAGGTATATCTCAGAAAGTTAACACCAATGTCTATCTTTTTTTTCAGCTCCAAAGGGTGAAATATTCTACTACTTAAAAAAAGAGTGAGAAATCCTTTTCTCCAAATAGATTTTATCAGTTTCTAGGAATTACTTTAAATATGCTTATAATAGTAAATGTCAAAGATTAACGCTTTTAACTCCCTTAAGAGATCTCCTCCCAGACATTTATTCTGATACAAACTACTTTCTGCTAAGGATTACTTTACAAGGAACACAATTAATTTAAAAGTAAAACATTTTAAAAGAAAATGAGGGCTTCCCTGGTGGCGCAGTGGTTGACAGTCCACCTGCCGATGAAGGGGACACGGGTTCGTGTCCCGGTCCAGGAGGATCCCACATGCCACAGAGCGGTTGGGCCCGTGAGCCATGGCCGCTGAGCCTGCGCGTCCGGAGCCTGTGCTCCGCAATGGGAGAGGCCACAACAGTGAGAGGCCCGCGTAACACAAAAAAATAATAATAATAAAGAAAGAAAGAAAAGGAGAGTTTTATTTTTTTTAATAGAGCATTTTAATGGCTAAATGACTTCCCCTCCCAGAAATACTTCCATTCAAAAACAGAGTTTTGCTTAGCACAAAGGAATGGCTCTGTAACGTAGGCTTTCAGGCTGTAAGGGGAATATTTGGGGAGGTGAGGGATGTTAATTGTATCCCTCAAACCACCTCACATAGGCAATCGCCATCTCTGTCTCTCAGGTCTGTTCTGATCATTCCTACCCAATCTCCTTCTGAATTCTTGGAATGCATGGACATTGAAATTTAAGCGGGTGTGAATCCTGGCTCCATCACTATCACTGGATAGTGTTTCTTAAACTACCTTTATCTCAGTTTCTTTATCGCTCATTATAAAATAACACTGTTTAATAACACTGTGGTTTTGCAAGGATAAAACTGGAACAGATGCAAAGCATCTAGCACCCCGCCTGACACACAGCAGGCGCCCAGTAAGGATGTGGATAGACATTTGCTTTGGCAAACTGCAGGCGAGAGAGGCAACCAGGGGCCAAATGTTACTGCAGGGTCTCCAGGAGCGTGGCCTCTGAGATTTTTACCTAACGTGGAAATGTAGGTAAAGGCTTGTCTTCTCTCCCCATGGAAATCCAAGAGAGGACTCAATGAAGACCACTGGCTCACCACCCACCCCCATCTCTCTAGCACTGAATCCCATCATTCCACAATGACAGCTGTTCTGGGTCACATTCTAGGGGGCTTGGCCCTTGGAAAGGGAGGTTCAGGGAGTTCTTTGCAGCTGTGGCCGCAAAACCACACAGCAGAGTGGGGCACTGAGAGAGTAGACCGGGATAGGCCAGGGGGGCCAGGAAGCCCGCGTGTTCTCAGCCAAAATGCCAAGTTCAGGAGCCCGAATAAAAGCCATCCTAACCCCCAAGGCCCAGAGGTCAACAACCGGAAATGGAAAACTACCACCAATAAGTTGCTGTGGGCCGCAGTACCGCGGGATTTCAAAAGAAGCTGGGCTGCATGAGTTCAGACTTGATTTCTCCCTTTAGCTGCCCCCTTCTCTACTCCTTATAAGGAAAAAAAGGCTTTTGGTCTCAAATCGTGACTGTGAACGCCCTGGAAAGGGGATGGGTTGCTGTCATGAGCATGGAGTTAACCCAACAGCCCTTCCCTCTGCAATAGCCTCGCCCTGCAGCCAGGGTCTGAAACCCACCATAGCTATTTTGTTCCCCTTGATGCCCCAGAGGCTGGCAGCTCTGGTTCCAGCCAGAGAGCCTGCATCCACCGTGGACTCCTTCCTCCCCACCAACCTCCACCCTGCATCCCCCAGCCTAAGAGAGCAGCCCTCCTCCTCTCTCCGTGCTCCTCCGGGAATCTTCCACAGGTAGTCGCAGGTGTCACCTGCAACCAGAGCTCCTGTCTGGCCTGCAGGACTTTGCACGGTCCCTGAGCCGGGGCACCCCAGGCCCCAGCCAGAAAGGCGAAAGGCCTGGTGTTGCAGACATGAGGACAATGGGGCTGCCGGGCTGAAAGCATTCCAGTCTTCCACATTCTGTAGGAAGGGGTGTGTGGTGGAGAGGAAAGGTCTTTAATGCCCATGGTTTATGTTTTCCCAACCCAGCATTCCTCACAAACAGCTGTGTTTATACAAAACTAGAGGAGAGGGAGCAAGGGAGAGAAAGGACAGTATCCTAGGGATGACATCATTCTGTCTTGTCTGCTTCAACTCCCACCACTGTCAGCAGGAGAGGGGGGCCAGTGAGCGTTGCAGCGGGCTGGTGGATGAGCTTGATGTAAGGACGTGCAGAGTGTTTATACGTGCATGTGTTTATTAGAGATCTAATTTTCCTATTCTCCACTCCGCTCCCTCCCCACTCCCTCCCAGAGCATCCTAATACATTTTGCAGAATACTGTTTTCCCAAGAACAGCACCTTCTGAGGAAAGCTAGATTTGGGAGCTCGTGTTCACTTCTTCTAATCTCTTTAACAAACCCCCCCTCACTGAAGAAAAGTCTGACAGGAGGCAGAGTCATTAAAGTGAATTAAAATACATCCAAGGAGTGATTAGCACCCAAAGCCATTCCCATATCAGACAAAGGCCCCTTTTCTGCAGGCTCCAGCCGCTGGGAGTCCTGTAAGCAGAGATTAGGGAAGAATTCTCAGAACCTAGAAGCACTGGCTCTTCGGGAGCCAGGCCAACACAACCTACTCTGGCGAGACCTTAAGAACTCAGCTTCTGCTTAAACTACGTTTGGCTTCTCAAGACTCAGACTGTAAGGGGGGGGGGGGCTCCACAGGCACAAATATATTCCCCCACTTCACTGAGCCAGGTCTGTACCTAACACAATTCAGTGCACAAGGCCCTCACCTGTTCTTAAACTTTGCCAGGAGACATAATGTGATCATTCCCCAGCCTCCTGCCTCTGTGCCTCAGGTAGGAAACCCTTCCACCAGCAGTCTAAGCATAGTCCCTTCTGAGCTCCATCATCTCATCTGCCGCCATCTAACTGAGCATCTACTTTGGGCCAGGCTGAGCATTACAAGGTGTGGATGCAAAGAGATGGCCAGAATAGGATCCCTGCTGTCAAGGCACTTACTGTTTGAGAAAGACAGATATGTTAATTGCAAGTGTAATTAAGTATTATATGGACCTAGTGAAGGATGTCTGTAAAGATGTGGGAAGGGTATCAAAGATGGTCAATTCTACATCTGGAAGGCTCAGGAAAATTTCATAGTAAAGGTGACGCATGAGCCAAGTTTTGAAAGAGAAGAACATGCTCACTAGGTAAACTTGGGCTGGGGATGAAGACCTAAGGAGGAGGGAGAACATTCCAGGCAGAGAGTGCAGCCTAACTAAAGGCATCAGAGCATGACAGAGCATGTTGCCCTGAGTAGCCTCCAAGGGTTCTTCCCTAGAGGAGCAGAGCATCCAAGCAGCAATGTTGCAAGAGATGAAATGAGAGGTCGATGGAGGTCGGATTATAAAGGGCTTTGTGTGCCTATCTGAGGAGTTGGAAGAAATGTAGTCTTCAAACCTCAGAGCTGTGGAGGAATATTAAGCAAGGAACATTCCACAGTCAGGCATGCATTTTAGAGAGATCCCTTTGGGAGGTATCCAAGGCTGGAGGCAAAGAGACCAGCTGGAAAATCATTTCAAAGAACTCAGAGAAGAGTTGGTGAGGATTTAATGGGTGGGGTTGGAGAGGAGGAATACATATAAGAAGCATATTAAAAAGAGGAAAAAAATGGAAGAACCGTTCTTAATCAGATGACTGGTGAGGGAAATGGAGGAATCTGAATGACTCCAAGGCTTGGCAGCTAGATGATATAATGTCAGTTACCAAAACAGGGGTGTCAGGGGAAGAAGGCTATTGGGGAAAAAGCAACTGTCACCTCTTGAGCACCATTTCAGCCTCATCTCTGACGGCAGCCAAGGCTTCAGCCGCCAGTTCTGGGTAGCTTCCACCAGTTCTGAGTAGATACAGCGTGGAGGCACCCCACCTGCAGCCTGTGTCTCTTCCCTGGGGCTCTTTGCCCTGGGCTTCTCTAGCCTGCTGTGGCTTCCATGCCTAAGGGAACCACTGGAGGCTCACGTGCAGTGCAGGAGAATTAACACCCAGTGGGCACCCAATAGAGGATGGGAGCTGATGGAAGAATACTTCATCTTTGCAGAAGGTCCCAGGGGCTGGATCACCCAGTGGCCAGATCTTTATATCAGATCTCCCTCCTTCCTGTTTCATTCTCCTTTTCCCTCACTCATCTTTGGGAACATTTTCCCACATAAACTATTCACACATGGGATGGCTAAACTTACATGTCAACTTAGTTGGCCTACAATGCCCAGATATATGGTCAAACATTTTTCTGGATGTTTCTGTAAGGATGCTTTTGGATGAGATTATCATTATTGTATAAGGCTTATTACCTCCGTAACGTGGGTGGGCCTCATGCAATCAGTTGAAGGGCAAAATAGAATAAAATAACAGACTGCCCTCTCCCAAGCAAGAGGGAATTCTGCCAGGAGATGGTCTTCAGATGTGAACAGCAACATCAGCCCTTCCTGGGTCTCCAGCTTGATGGCCCACCCTGCAGATTTTGGACTTTCCAGCCTCCATAATGGCATGAGCTCATTCCTTAAAATAAATCTCTTTCTAAATACACATCCTATGTGTTCTGTTTCTCTGAAGAACCTAACACAACACATAAGTCTCTGTTTCAGGCTCAGCCTTCTACAGAGCCCAGCCTAAGATAGGGGAACAATGTTGACCTTGAGATTATTATGAGACAAGGAGATGAAGATGGATACCCAACTGGGGATACCAACAAGAGGAATGTGGATTTAGGAACCACCCAGGTGAAAATGGTACTTGAGGCCAGGAGGATGGATAGAGGGAAAAGAGAGATGACATAGATCCTGCAGAGCCTCTAGATACCATGTTATATTCCTTGTCTTCACCCAAAATGAATTAACTCAGCTGCTTTGTACAAACTTACTCAAATATTTTGAGAGAAGGAAATATTTTAATGAGGAAATCTCATTTAAATAAATAAAAGTATCATTGTACCCATAAAATATGAACACATATACGATTCTTACAAGGGTCACAATTTCCACTTGAAATGTTTAAAAACAATTGCACTCTTTCACCCAGTCAGTCACTTGCTATCAGTCTATCTGCAGCCACGAGGCTACAGCAGTCGCACTGGGCTACATCTTAGTCTCTATCCCTCTTCTGTATTAGCCATATCTTTCTGGCCCCCAAAGCAGTGGAAAGTATGACTTTGTCTTTTGGAATAGGATTTTTTTTATCTTAAACTCACCCCTACTCCAAGACTCCTCAACGGCAGTCTCCCTCACGCTGGCCCAATGATATCCTGGCACGGACTGGTGTGGGAATGGCTACACGGACTGGAGTCCTAACCTGGCTCCAATCACTGACTCATCCTGCGACTCTAAGCATGTTGCTGCCCTTCTCTGGCCTCAGTCTTCTTACGTAAGAAATGGGAGAGTGAACCAGATGCTCTTTACATCCCTTTTATATCTAGAATCCTGGCATTCTATCACATGCTTACCCCCTGCCTATCACTCCCTTCTGGAGAAGCTTGGGGTAACACCCATTATGCTCTCCTCCTCGCCATTGGTGTCAGGTCCTTTGATCCACTGATCACCATGTGCTCAACCCAGTACACATCCCCTACACACACCTCACACACACACACCACTCATACATCTATATTCACTACTCCATGGTCTGTATCCACTTCAGTCCCACCCCTACATGGCCTTGGCTCCTCTGTCTTCATTTTCACCTACATAGGAAGGCTCTGGAGCAGGTTGCAGATGTGAAAACTCAGAGAGAAGGAAGAGGCAACAAGTATGCCAATGAATAGTTACTAAAGGTTTCCCCCAACCTACCCCTTTAAAAAATGGAAAAGCTATTTGTCTTTTATAGTTTACTTAGCTACTTCATCAGCCATCAGAGAAACCCCTTTTCTTATTTAGTTCTTGGAGGAATCTTGACTCGCTTTCATCGTTAATTATTTGTACTTATTTTAACATCTGTGCACATTCTGCAGCCTTTGACCAAGAACCTACATTCTCCCAGGCCAAGAATCTTACTGGTAATGTTCAGAAGGGAAGGAAGCCATTCCTTCCAGAATCCTGGCTCACTGACATGGCCAACCTCCGAATGTTTCCAGGATCAGGCCAAGGAGCCCATTGGTCCCTGATCACCTCATCTGAAAAAGCTCACTCTCCCAGTTTCTATCTCAGTCTGTTGTTTCCCTCCCTTATAGCACCAATTTGGATATATATACATGTACACTTTTGTTCCATTATGTATCCTGCTAGACTGCAAGACTGCTATGGAAAAGTATCTGTTGAACCACTGCATCCTCAGCTCACAGCACAATGTGTGGCATATAATAGATGTTCAATAAATGCTTCTTGAATGTTGATTCATGAAGCAGCTGGACCAAAAAATGCAAGCATTAAATCTTAACAACAGAATTAACAGCCCTCAAGTTTCAGCTGTTCTCTCACTTGCGGACGAAGAAAATGAAAATGGGCCGAAAAACATCTAAGGTATGAGGGTCTCGAGGCCCTGGAGCAAGTTTAAATAGAAGAAAAGGTCCTGGACTAAGAGCCAGGAAGTCTGAGTTCAAACACCAGCTGTTTCTTGATCAATGCATGACCTTGGGCAAGTATCCTCTTCTCCCTGGGTCTCTATTTCCTGTAGAACGAGAAAATTTCACCTGATGAGTACTTTTTTCAAGGTTTTTTAGCAGTAGAACCTCATATTTTATAGAGCAGATCAAAGTAGCATTTCATTAACATACAATATTTCCTAAATTCAAATGCATAATATTTACTTGTTATTTATACAAACCGTGAACCTGATGAGGCTATTTTGATGAATACAAAAACATCATATCCAGATGTATGAATAAAAATTGACACCTATGTTCAATTTAATTACAGAGTCCCAAAATTCAGATTCACAGATAGATAGTTTAAAAGTGGTTACTCTTCAGATAAACTTCTGATTTCCAGTATGCACCTCAAAGCATAACCTGGTAAGGCAGAGACTGGTAAGCTGATAGACTACATTTCCCAGAGTCCCTCACAGTTAGAAACAGCCACGTGACAGATTTCTAGCCAATACCATGTGTGCGCTCAGACCCCCAAAATCTCTGACACACTACGTTTCAGTTCTTGGCCCCTCTGCTGGCTCAACGCAGAGGAACACAGAAAACTTGGAAGTCCTGGGTGAGAGATGGTGGAACCATGAGACCGAAGGAGCCTGGGTCCTCACAACTCTGCTGGAAAGACAGCTGACCAGCACTCAGAAATACCAATTTTAGGCTTTATTCTTCTAATGTACTTGATCTATTGAATAATTTTTTATAGCAACTAGCATTACTCTAGCAACCTGGCAACACAAGTTAGTTTTCTGGAGTTCTCAAATGCATTAAAATGGGGTGTTTTTATTAGAGCTTTCAAAACAGTTTTTTCTTTCCAGAATGAAATGGGAATAAAATAAATGCTTGTGGTATCCCTGAAACTCCCTCATGACGCCCCAAATCTTCATGAAACATAGCTGAAAATCACTGAACAAGATCTCCAGACTAGAGTCAGTGCTTAGGGAGAGAGTCTACCCCCCATTGCATGGATGTGGCCTCTGCCAAAATGCCAGATGTGGACGGTTGATAGCTTGGCTTTCTGACTGCTAGACTGTCTTGTCCATCCTGTGTCATCATGCCTGGGTCCCAAGGTCTGAGGCTGGGAAAAAAAGCCAACATTTTATTGTTGAATATTTTTCTAATTTTCCAAAGGGAAAAATTATATTTGTCTTTGTAAAAGAGGAAATAAAGCCCTTCTGCCTCTGAAATAAAACAGCATCTAAGAAAAGCCAGGGGACACACATGATACTTCTAGCTTAATTTTTGCATATTTAAGGTGGTAAGGGCCTTCTTTAAAGAACTTTGGCTCTAAGATCTTATTTCTTTTAAATGTAGTAACAGTCATGCTAAAAGTGGCCTGAATTGTCTGTCAAGCAATGATACTTTAAGTTGTTTGAAAGGTCCTTCAAAGCAAAGTCAAAATTAATGCAGTTTTTTTTTCGTGTGTTCTACTTATTTCCAAATACATTAATGAAGGGCACTTTGATGAATCTCACAATTACTAACCAGAACAAAAACAAGCAAGACCGTTTTCTTCTGCCATGGTCTTCCTTCAGGAACCATCATGTTCAGAAGCTGGGACATGGCCACTGTGATCTCTGCAGTGCACAGTCACTGGTAAATGGATGCCACACCCATGCACAGATCAGAAGCTCCCAGCCCTAATCTAAAAGCAGAACTAGCCCAGGAACTTTTTCTAGGCTCCTAAGAAGGCCAGTCTCTGTGGTGGACAAGGAGAAGATAGCAATAGGGAAAACCTTGACATTTCCCAGATTCTAAATGTATGTTAACTTAATAATGTTCACCTCTAGAAACAGTACATGCTATGAGTCTGCAGGGAATTTAAGACCTCAAAGAGCCTCCTCTCTTTGAGCTTAAGAGCCTTGAAGAGAGGAATTAGCCTATAGGATAAAGAAGAGATTCAAAGAGACTTTGGATTTGGGCAACCCTAAGTTTGAATCCAATGCTTTGCATGTTGCTGTGTGACTTTAGGCCAGTTACATAACCACCCTGAGCCAGCCAGCAGCTTACAATGTGAAAATGGCAACTGGAGAGGAGCTCAGGGTCTAATTCGGTGCAACACTGAGACTTCATGCCCACCCACAGGTCCTCTGATCCCCACTAAGTCCCACTTTCTCCCATGGTTTTAAAGTACTCCACTAAGTACTGAACCTTCTAGAAGGAGAGGATGCTCTGTCCCTGCCGGCCAGAGACTCAGAGCTACTGACTTCTTGCCTATTTCTGCGGTAGAAGGGGAGGGGTTGTTTTCCTTTCTCTCTTTTGTTTTTCTTTTGCAGAACACTTGAGAAGCATGGGGAAAACAATCTTTGTGAGCTCCTGTGAAGATGTAACTCTAGATGGCCTCCCAGCTGGTCCAGGCCTGCCGAGTGTCAGACAGGAGACCACAAAGAGAGGGGGGTTTCCTCACAAAGGAGGCATGGGTCTCTGGGAGTAGACAACCCAAGGTTGAACCAAAATAAACTTGTCATAGTCTGAATGCTGGGACAGGCAAAAATGACTCTTAGTACATAAGACCACCCCTCTCCCGGGCCAGACTAGAGATCAGTGCTTGGAAAGAGGGTCTAAAATGGCTCATGTCTTCCCTCCATTGTATGGATGTGGCCTCTACCAAAATGCGGGATGTGGATGGCTGACATGTTGGCTTTCTGACCACTAGACTGTCTTGTCCATCCTGTATCATCATGCCTGGGTCCCAAGGTCTGACACTGCAGAAAAAAGTAATTTATTGCATCCTCCTTCTGGAGGGATTATATCCATTTCTATTTCTCCAGATAGTCCTCATACCAGACTCAGTTCTCTTTCTCTCCAGATCTGCTTGACCCCACCTGCCCTGGACCTGGGTTGCTTGCTCAGTGGAGAGTCTTGGCTACATCACCTCATCTTCTAAAACAGCCAGATGACTCAGCCTCCCCAAAGGGCAGGAGCTGGGTTTCAGTGAGGCCTCCAGCACGTCTGTTCTGGGGTGAGTGTTCTGGTGGTCATGGAGCCTTGGCAACTCCAGCACTCAGGTCTGACCCAGCTGGATTCATGGAGGGGTAAACTCTGAATAATGAGAGGCAAATGATGGAAAGGGTCTAGCCAATAAGTCTTCTTCTCTACTCTCCAGAGTAGAGTCTCCAAAAGACTGTTCCAAGACAGTCCAAGATTATTCCTTACATTCTCTCCAAAGACTTCGCATGTGCCTAGACGCCTCGCTGCTTGTCTTCTTGTAAGGCTGTGGCCAACTCCTTATGCACCACTTTGTATTTTCTTTCCCTCCTTCCCTGCCTCATCTTTATCCCTTACTCTTGCTGGCCTCAGAGTGTACTCTCCAAAACAATGTTAGCATGCTTGCCTCAGGCTCTGTGTTTAAAGAATGTAGCCTGAAACAGCCCTCATTATAGCTTCCCTCTCCCTAGCTGGAGGAAGTAATTTAGGCAGACTGCCTCCCCCCACTTGGCTGTACTATTTCCTCCTTCTTCAAATTGTGTGCCTCCCAAATGGAAGTAGTGTAGTATATCTCTCCCGCTGTTACACCAATGAATTATATTACTTTTTTTTTCACTTCATTTATTTTTGGTTTTATACCTTGAACTTGGAGTTTTAGTATGCCCTTGGTGGATTTATCAAAAATAAGACATAAATCCATGTAGTTGCCTTTCCCAGGATCTAGAAAGAAGTAAAATCCCATTCCCATAGACCCTGAACAAGGTCTGCATCTGTGCAGCAAAGAAAACCCAGACCAATAGCTTCCAATGGCAGGGTTCACCCTGGGGTAGCATTTCCCAAAGTCTGATCCACAGAACACTGGTTGTGTGGGATATTAAAAATTAAATGGTTCTATTCTCAAATACACTTGGGTGCTTAAAGCTTAAACCAAATTAAGTAGTTCCCCTTACCCTGTAGGATTTTTGAATTTTACTACAGTGGTGAATAATATTACCCTCTAAGAGAGGAGTTTGAACCTTTTTCAGAATTTACTGGGACACACGTTTTTTTTTTTCCTGAGCATCTCATAGGATTGATGCTAAACAAAATACTCAGTTCTTATGCTTACTGATGTGGTAGAAATTCTAGACATATCAGCTTTGGGGAAGAATTCTCTCTACTCTTCAGACTTTAAATTACAGAATCTTTGTGTCCCTGTTAAAAATACCATGGCTGTATATAATCGATCATACTCTACTGCTCCTTGGGAAAGTATTAGAAGTCTACTATCTAGAGACCTATAGAAATAAGAAAGGCTGAGGTTAACCATCAAGAACTAACCCTAGGCAAAGCCTACTTCCTTCTTCCTATTCTCTCCCATCCACAGAATGATTTTTATTCATGATCCGCCCACTTCCTTTCCAAATAGTGATACAGCTACTCCCACAACAGCAGCCCCAATAATAACCACTGTCAACCTGACTAAGCAAATCCCAGCAGGAAGAAGAAGCTGAAGCACGGCTCACCTTCCCAGCCTGCATATTTCCCACACATGTCCCCCCTTACCCAACCCAACTGAGATCAGCAGTCAGTAAAGGTTCAAGGCATTCTGTTCTCCTCCCCACCCATCAGTGCTCCCTAAAATCACTTTTCAGTTCTAGGATTAGTAAAGTGCAACCGGAAATTTTGCTGCTGTTAGTCCTGGGGGTTAAACATGCCATCCCTACATGAAATCTTGGGAGAGAAAGCTCAGTAAGCAAAGCAAGGCTAATGACTCCCTCCCCTCTGGTAATAAGCAGCGGAAATGAGCGGGTGGGGAAAGCCAGTGCCCCACATAAATCCACGCGTTAGCAGGCCTGCGCGAAGGGAGAAGGCTGAAGTGCGGGACCAGGACAGAGCATGAAGCTGGAGATTCACAAGAAGGAGGGTCAATAGAGATCACCTAAACCGGCTCCTACATTTTACACGGAAGAGACAGAGGTGCAGAGAGGCACCCTTGCTCGCCCAAGGCCACAGCACGCACTAGTGGTTGAGCTGGGAGAAGAACCCCAGGCTAATCTTCACAGAGCAAAATCCAGGGCAGCTCGGCCAAGCTATTTTGAACAAAAGTGTATCTTTTGGTCCCTTAGACATTAAAGGGCTTCACCTAAGTTTGGGGAACCGGTGACATCAGCAATGGAATAAAGAGTGCAGATGCTTTTTAATCTCCCTTTGGGTCCCCCTTCTCTAGAGGCAGGGGAGGTATGCAGTACTAAGATGGAAACATGATGCTAACATTCTTAGGAGGAAATTTGAAAGACAATCTGCATTCTAGATTCTCCCATCACAGTCAGATAACTAAGCCTGATTTAACAGTTTAATTACAGGGAATAACTGTTGGAATATAGAACAAAGAGGAGCGGAGGAGAAATAAGAGGAACTTTGAGCTAAATTCCTCTCCGGTCTAACTAAGCAGAATACCCCTCCTTTCAACACTCGGGGATCTGTACTTTCCCTTGGAAACTAGGCCAAATCCTACTCCTGGGCACCTCAGAATCTAACCCAAAGAGAGGGAAGGACATCTATTTTATGGCTTTTTTTTTTTGCGGTACGCGGGCCTCTCACTGTCGTGGCCTCTCCCGTTGCGGAGCACAGGCCCCGGACGCACAGGCTCAGCGGCCATGGCTTACGGGCCCAGCTGCTCCGCAGCATGTGGGATCATCCCGGACCGGGACACGAACCCGCGTCCCCTGCATCGGCAGGCAGACTCTCAGCCACTGTGCCACCAGGGAAGCCCTGTGGCCTTTATATTTTAATATAAATTCTTGCTTAGTCATGCCGGGCACGGGGAAGACAGGCAGCACTGTAGGGATAACCCACATCCCCGCTAGTGGGAAAGTTGTGTGGGGTCCCAAGCAGTCCCTCCGATTCCAGCCATCTGGAAACCCTGCCCTGTCTTCTGACAGCTTCCCAAGCCCTGATGCACAGACTCAGCACAGCACTCATGCTCTGTGATTGAGCGGAGAGTGGAGGGAGCTCCGGAGCCAGGGTAAGCGACAGCTCGCGCAGCCAAGGAGTGTTCCCAGAGGTCCATTCCCAAAGTCAGTTCTTATTTCCTGTCCTCCTGCAGGACTGGCATTCAGATGATCCTCTCATCTCTGGCTTTTGGAAAAATACAGCCAGGAAAAAAAAAAAGTTTCCTGCCAAGGCAGCATGCTGCCTGCACAGTCCCCAACCTAGTGTGGAAACTGAGCCTCACACAATGTTCCCCCGAGGAAGCCCAAGGGCTGGGGACCTCACACACTCCACGTGTTTTACCAAGGGAAGCCAAGATCATGTCTATCTAATGTGCCTTCTGTTTCTATGACTCAGGGACTCCATGATCTATGGTTTGATGGCAAACAAGACGAGAGTGACCAACATCTCCCAGAGTATTTCATAAACCAAAACCTAGATACGCTCAAACACATCAAATGGTACCTCTGCATGTATGTTTTTTTTTAACCTGGCAGATGTGGTTCTGCAAAGCTAATGGACACATTCCCATGATGAAGGGCCACCAATCATCATAGGACACTTTGCTCACCCTTCCCACCATGTCCTGGGTCCAGGAAAAGTCAAAAAGAGTGTCTCCCCTTCACCACTCCAACCCTCTGGCAAATGCTTGTTTGTCAATATTGTCCAAGAAAGAGGAGGATTAGGCAAGTGGGACAAATTGGGGGGATGCTAGAAGGGGCACAGACTCTGCTGCCTCATCTTTTTCTGGTGAGCAGGAACAGGTGACTCCAACCTTCATCTCTCTTCTCTAGTGCCCCCCTAACTTCCCCTTGGTCCATCTGAGCTCTTTCGGGCTCCAGTCTGCCCCCAAACCAACAGACCATCCTCTCTCAACCAAACCCTGTCCAGCAACACCTGGGCCCTATTTGTTCTGTGGGGAAGGGAAGCTGGCCAGAGCTAGAGGAATGATGAGGTCCTTTTCTCATCTGTATGACATGAAGTTCAGGGCCCCAGCCCGCCCCAGGCCAGGACACTAAGAAAAGCAAGCCGTGGATGTGGGGCTATGATCCAAGTTCCCAGGATCAAGATGCCTCTTCTTCAGGGAGCACCCCTCTCCACTTGCACCAGGCACACAGTGGTGATCCGGGGAGAGAAAATTCACGACTGTACAACAGTTTCTCAGCATACTTCCTGGAAGCTTTTTAGAACATATTGTGAATGCCTCCTGGGTAACGTCATAAAGGCACAGAGGTTGCACATCTGAGCCAAGTTGTCATGTACTGCACACACTTCAGGTGCAGTTCATCATTCCTTGCCCCCAAGTCTTCAGGGGACAGATCATTAATACTCTCGGAAGGCCTGGAGACTTCCGGCTGATTCCAAAAGAGACACCCAGCCCCAGAGCCTCTCCCAGGATGGAACGGGCTGACTCCTGAATCACCATCGATTCCGACATGCCTCCCACAAGTCACAAACCAGAGTTTCTTAGGGCTGGAGACAACTCAGAAATGACATAGATTCTTTCCTAGGGCCCCCAAC
Organism: Leucopleurus acutus; assembly: GCF_964270905.1. NCBI lineage: Eukaryota > Metazoa > Chordata > Mammalia > Artiodactyla > Delphinidae > Leucopleurus > Leucopleurus acutus. Next base: position 99,075,013 of record NC_139149.1, read on the forward strand.
GAGGGCCATGTCTAAAAGATCCCCAGAAAGGTGACATGGTTATTTTGAAATGCCTAAAAGATTGGTAATTCAGGCTCACTAGAGTGTAGGGAAAACACTACATAATGTCTACACTAAATGCCTACAACTTTTACTGCCACCAAAACCCACTTTCTCGTATCCTCCAAAGCCTTCTTTGGCTCCCTGTTGCCCAAAGAATTAATTCCAAACCTGACACTTCATTGAAAGCCTGCCTTGATCAGCACCCAATCTACAAACCTAAGCTGAATTCCCATTAAGCAGCTCCACGCACTCTGTGCCCCAGCCACGCCAGTCTGGTCATTCGTCCCCAAGCGCACTCTGAACTTGGGCCCACGCTCTTCTCCTTGCCTGCTATACAACCACCATGACCACCACCACCGCTAGCCATCTGCTCTACTCCTTTCTAAGGAACCAGCTTAATTGTCACGTGTTCCATAAAGGATTCCCCTCTAAGTGACTATTAACAACTCCTACCTTTGTATTTCCATGAAAGTAAACACCAACTTAGAGAGCAAGACAGAACAAAGGCTTATTCATTCATAAACATCTACTGAGCAGCTAGAGTATGCCAGGCCCCCAGCACTTTGCTAAGAAAGGTCAGTCTACAAAATTGAATAAGACACGGACGTTTGGGCCACTCACAGTGCAACAGGACAGTCCGATAAAATAACACAAACCACAGTATAACATGACAATTGCTCTAGTGGACATGCAAATACTGTGCTGGGGCAGAGGGGGCACTGGGACAGATGATGCACGTGCTTGACAAATAAATTAATTCAAACCACAAGTGCCACTGAAGAAATATCACCAACCACAGAAAGGGTCTTGGGAATTACATGACTGATGTGTGTAGAAGGAACTAGGCTAGTTAGAGATAAACTCAACAGCAATGCTGACTCTGCTCCCCCCCAGAGAGGTCTTGGGGTTCTCATGACATCTTCATGAACAAAGTCTTCCCAGATGAAATCAGACTGGGGCTTACTCAAGGTGTACAGAAAAATTCTAATGTAAATTAAAAGCCTACTTCCCCAAGTTCAATGTAACTCAGTTCAACAAATATTCCAGGGCCCTATTGAGTGGCCCTATGAAGTCATTCTTCTGCATGAAACCAAGCCCAGGCCTTAAAGATGCGGGTCCAATTCCAGAAATCCATAGTTATTCCCAGGCAGGCTAGGAATTTTGTTCCTAAAGGACTTCCTCTGTAGCCCACAGCAAGTGCCTTTCTGCATTCTCAATTTCTCCCATGATACTCTCAACTCCAAGAAGGCAGGGACTGAATTGGCTTGGTTCATTGGATTTCATATTTTCAGCCCTAGAACTCCTTACTTGCAGTAAGGAGTTTTACAAATGAGTAAAACACAGCAAAACAGTGCTTGTTTTGCGAGGGCAGAGACTGTGCTATTGTTCTAAATTGCTGCTGTAACAAATCACCACAAAATTAGTAGCTTAAAATGACACAAATGTATTATCTTACAGCTCCAGAGGTTAGAAGTCCAACACAGACCTCCTGGGCTGAAATCGAGGTGTCAACAGGACTGCGTTGCTTTCTGGAGGCTCTAGGGGAGAATCCTTTTTCTTGCCTTTTCAAGCTTCTAGAAACTATCCACGTGGCTCCTTTTCTCCACCTTCGAAGCTAACAGCATTGCATCTCTTAAAACTTTTCTTCCATAGGCATATCTTCTTCTCTGACTCTCTTCCACTTTTAAGGACTCGTGTGATTACATTGGGCCCACTTGGATAATCAAAATTAATCACCCTATTTCATGGTCATCTGATTAATAACCTCAATTCCATCTGCAGCCTTAATTCCCCTTTGCCATGTTACACAAATCTGGGGGCACGTTTTTCTCCCTACCACAGAGCCCAGTGTACCAGGGTCCATGGGAGAAGACACATTCCAGGAGGAGTTCTTCACCTCTGAGATTCCCTTACACCAGGCTGCTTGAAGGCAGGGTATGTATTGCATCCATTTCCGGGTTTCTTTCCTTTTCTTCCTCTGGGCATAGGAGCATGCTTGTCTCCAGGCAGGCAGGCCAGAGACATCACAGAATTAACACCTTAGGGAGCAGCCTTCAACCAACAATGGACAGGAGCTGGTGGATAAACACCCCAGCTTCTTTGCCCCTCAGTGGGACAGTTCTAAGGCAAGGTCCACACACAGTCACCCAGGTGATCCCTGTGGAATTGATTGAGCCCAGTTGTCCACAGCAGTGACCTACTTACTAATACAACTTGGGCAACCCACTTGTTCCAGTTGCCCTGGGACTTTCCCAGTTTAGCACTGGAAGTCCCACATCCAAGTGATGTCCAGCAAACTGGACGGCTGGTCATCCTTAACCAACCTACTCACTACCACATCTTTCCTTCCTTCCTTCCCCATCTCATTTCCCCACTCCCCACTGGTACATCCTGGTATCACCTCCCAAATCAACAACTTATCTTGGCATCTGCTTCTAGGAACAGCCGAGCTAAGACAAGCCCATGGTCCAGTTTGTGTCTAGCTGGCAGGGCTAATGCTTTACGGCCACACATGTTGTGCACCTCAAAACTCCAGGGGGCACCATTTCCATAGACTATGATGTGAACCATCTCCCAAGTGGAGTGCGCTAGAGGCCCTTATAACAGCTGGTATCTTTGACCGGGCCATCTGTCAGGTTGTCCTGGAACGAAATTCTCTTTTCCCCACCTCCCACCACATGGGAAAGAAGCAGCACACATTACCAGAGAAAATCTTACCATAAAGAAGGAGCAGGTTTAATCCTCCCCCAAACTTCTCCCCGTGGCCCCAGCCCTGCCCTGCCCTTTTCCAGATGTTCCCACTTAGTCATGCTGGGAGACTAGCAGACAAATGGCATGACTGTGCCTGGACACCCTTCACAATCGATTGAGCTGTGGCAGCTGGGCTTGCCCCCAGATGGGGAGAGCTCTGTGCAGACAGCAATTATGCATGGGAAACCAGAGAGCCTTGGGGACCGGACAGCCACAGCCTGTGACTCTGCGATTCCCACTCAACTTCAATTAGCAGCTCTGAAAATGAGGACGGGCTCTCTAAGTTCCGACATGCTTCCCACAAACAGAAGTTTGGCCTCACCTGGGGAGACAGCCCATCCCCAGGGATGGAAGGCAGCTCCAGCAGTGGACATCTGGACACCCCTAATGAGGCCGGCCCAGGATGGGAGCTCAGCTAATTGCTCAAATCGGCCGTGATGTCTGGATTCCAGCTGCCACGTCTGGCAGCCTCATTTGGATGTCTTGAGTTTACTGTGAGGTTGGGACTGAGAGACCCTTAGGAATAGGGAATGTCAGCTGGGGTTCATGCTGAAGCAATTAAGGGGACATTTGTTGTAGGTGAAGAATGGCGGGATAGTAAAATAAAAATATCACAGCTTGCTGACATCTTACCAGGAAATCCACAGTCCCCAGCCAAAATGGGCCATTCCAGGAACACGGAGCATGTGGTGTGTGATTGCAGAGGAAGGGCGGGAAGATCAGAAAATGTGCCGGACCCTGAATTGGGAGCCTGGGTTCTCAAGATGCAAATTGACCAGATCACTGCCCTTCCTCACATTCCTCATCTCACCCACCCTGAGAAACAGAAGGGCCCTACTTATCCACCCTACGGCCAGACCATATTTACCCTGAAGCTAATGAAGTTTAAGCTTCAGGGCCCCCCACTTGTACATGCCAGTTTCAAGGCCCTGGAAAGAGTCCTAGAGATGTTTCACATGGTGGACTATTTTTTTGCAAAATTTGCAAAGGAAAGATATTTTAACCATAATCAGTTATGACCACTGTCTCTTTCCATTCTGACTTTCCCTCAGTCACATATCCTCTAATATCAGGTAGTGTTGGTATTTGGAGGATTTAGCTAAAAGAGAATTGAATTGAAGGTACTTTTAGTCTTGGTTTAGTGGGATAATTTTATGCGGTTCACAGTTCCTCCTGCTTTCAATTCCAGCTGCCCCATGGCAGGAATGGCTCCCAGAAATATTCCACTCTACTGACCCACCCAGTGTCATGACATAAAGGTGCCAGGCCAGAGGTGCTATCGTGACAAAGGTATCCTATGGCACTAGAATTGGAAGTATCTGTATAATGTAGAAGAATTAAGGTTTGAAATATAAGGAACCAGAAGCTAGGCCGTGGAAAATTATACGATCATTGGAAGCATAGAATCGTACATGGAAGGTTCAGTTCTCATTGGTCCCTAGGCAAAAAGGAAGTATTCTCTTACCAGGAGTGCACTTGACAACTCTATGTATACAGTTACAAACACAGTATACATTTAAATTTGTTTTCATAGATTTCTACATGAAATCAGAAGAGATAACTTTGACATCAACACATGATTATAACAAAAAAGTTTTTGATCATTCCAAAAGCAGTAATTCACTAACAGAGATGCATTTTAAATAAGAGAAATGAATAGACTCTTGGATGGTTAGGTAGTTCAACTTTAAAAGAGAAGAAAATTATATAAACACATTGGAAAATAAGTTTAATTTCTTGCTGATTGTGGTGGCACTAAAAAATAACAAAACTCACAATATACTACTACAACACCATGAAAGGCAAATTGGTTAATGAGTGCAATCAATTCAGGGGGCATTTAAAATTAGTCACTGCTCAAGAAAGATTATCAATGACAAATAACAACAACAACAAAATTCGATTGAAAAATGGGAAAAGGACTTGAATAGACATTTCTCCAAAAAAGATAATACAGATGGCCAATAAGCAAATGAAAAGATGGTCAATGTCACTAAGCAGTAGGGAAATACAGATCAAAATCACAATGAGCTACCACCTCACACACTATAAGATGGCTATGATAAAAAAAAAAAAAACAGAAAATAACTGTACTGTTGGTAGAAATGCAAAATGGTATAGCCACTTTGAAAAACAGTATGGTGGTTCCTCAAAAAAATGTAAAATAGAATTAACATATTATCTAGCAATTCCACTTCTGGGCATATACTCAAAAGAATTGAAAGCATGGTCTCAAATAGATATTTGTACACCTATGTTCATAGCAGCATTTTACACAATAGCCAAGGGGTGGAGGCAACCCAGCTGTCCATCAATGGATGAACAGGTAAGCAAAATGTGGTTGATATATACAATAGAATATTATTCAGCCTTTGACAGGAAAGAAATTGTAACACATGCTACAACGTAAATGAACCTTAAGGACATTAAGTGAAATAAGGCAGTCACCAAAAGACAAATACTGTGTGATTTCACTTAAATGAGGTACCTAGGGTCATCAAATTCATAGACACTGAAAGTAGAATGGTGGTTACCAGGGGATAGGGAGAGGGGTGAAGGGGGAATTTTCGTTTAATGGATATAGTGTTTAGTGTACTAAACTGTACACTTAAAAAATGGTTAAGATGGTAAATTTTATGTTATGCATATTTTACCATAATTAAATGTTTTAATTTTAAAAAAGAAAAATTTGAAATGCCTTAAATCTTCCAGCTCATATATGACAGAAAAGTGATTGAGATGTTCCCAAATTTAGTATTCAAAACCCAAAAAGTTACATGACATTGTCAATAAAAAGTCATAAAACTGACAAAAAAGTTTACTAAGTGATCAATCATTTAAAAAGTGCATATAATCAAGGTAGAAAAAAGCTAAATAATCTTTCTGTAATTATTCTTGCTGTCAAAAATGTTACCAAATTGTTGACATATAAAAAAGCAATAAAACAATATGCAGCCACAATATAGAAAAAGCATCATGAGATGGTCTGTTAATCAATAAAACTATAAGTGTTATTTTTAGATTCTGTTATGTTCGTGGTATTTTGTCTGCATTTTTTAATTTGCAATTTGTTGTGATTTCTTTTCTCGTTCTAATTGAATGTTCACTTTTGTACAGAATTTTGTATTCATTTTCTTAAAGAGGGACCCCAAATTATACACACATAAGGCCCCATAGAACCTGCATATCCCCTTCCTTATGCCCATTGCTCAACACAGCAGTGCTCTAGGGGAAACTTGAATTATGGTCTATAACTCTACCTGCCAGAGACAGGGCCAGAGGAACCACATGGCTATCACTCTGCCTTGAGTTTGTCCAGCCACAGTCTGAGTCTCAGTTCTCTATCTTAAAATGAGGGGAAATTCCTTGGAATTTCCTACTTCCCACAGGCAAGGCTGGGGATTCACAGGAAATCAACATGAAACCAAAAGCAACCTAGAGACAAAGTCATAAAAGGAAAAAAAAGAATAAACCAGTATTTCCTGAAGCCTGTACCTCACTTATTTGAATTTTCCCAAGGTGCCTTGTCCCATTTAAACTCCCATCTGTGTTTGGGAGTGGAGGTGGCAGTGGAATGGCAAAGGCCATGGAACAATGACTGAGTATAAGGGAAATGGGAAGGGATCCCAGGCTAACTTGGACCCCTTGAACAAGGAGAAGCCCATTCAGGATCTATTGGGCAAGAAGGACACTTTGGAGAACTTGGTGGTCTACTAGTTTGGGGAAAAGTCAAAAGGAAATCTAAGAGTAATTAAGTTGAAATCCCTCTTCTAGATTTTTCTCTTTGGTAAGTCAAAACAGAAGAATATGGACCCGGCAGACTGTTTCAGAGCTTGAGTGTAATAGAAGATAATAACCCTCAAGATAAAAGGGGGAAATAGAGTAAAATTCATTCATTCAAGACTGATAGATTGGATATGGAAGATAAGAAAAAAAGTTGAATCAAGAATGATTCCTAGATTTGGGGCTCAGGCAACTAGATTGAAGGAAATGCTATGAGATAAGGGAGGCTGAGGGAGAAACAGGGCGGATGGTACATCAAGTTCTTTTCTGCACAAGTTAAAGTTGAGAAACTTGTAAGACATCCAGGTAGAGATACTAAGTTGACTGTTGGTTATAGAAATGTGAGGCTCAGAGAAGAGGTATGATTTCAAATTATATTTTTGGGAGTCATCAGAATAATGGTGGTATTTAAACCCATGAGAATGGATTTGATCATCTAGGAAGAGGAGAAAGGAGGGGAGGGGAGGAGAAACTAGAGCTAAAGGACCCAAGGATTTAGATCGCAAGCGAAGAAGCCAACACCATGTTCAGTGATTTCATGCTGGCAGCTTGAAATCAGTCATGATGGGAGTATTTACACCATGGAAACCAGCAAACACTACTAATGGGGACTTTTACCTCCTTCTGGAGAGGCAGTTGTTAAATATTTCCAGCACACCACTAAATAGTGTCGTGTAAGATGTGACACATTATGTATGCCAAAGGGGAAAAAAGTTAAGGTCAAATAAACTTTGGGGAAACACAACTCACCTCTCTTGGAAATTCCCAATGCACATTAGCATATTAAAGACTCAGAGAAATCCTTCTATAAAGAAATCTATTTAACTTTTTTTTTAATAAACAAAGAGTTTTTCAAGCAATAGAATCCTTTTTTGTAGAATCTCTGTCACTGTCACATGAAGTTCATGCTGCTTTGGACTTTTCTTTTTACATAAAACTAAGTTGTTAGCATTGACATAGAGATAGAATTGGCCATAATAGTTCTGCTGTGCATTCCCATGGCTATTTCGAGAGGTGTGTAGATGATGAATGTTTGCAGCCATTCTTGTGACTGCTGAAAGACACTTATTATTTACGGCCAGAGTTCTGGGTGGTGATTGCTGTCATTAATAATGATAGTTTAGCCCCAAGGCTGGGGAGACGGCAGATCTGGAGTCTCTCTGCTTAGCCTGACATTCCTGTGATACAGGAGTAGGGCCTGTAAGGCTCAAAGCACTTAGTACCAGCATGGGGAGTGCTAGATTTCAAATTCCTTCCTCAGTCAAGAGCAGGCGCTCGGGGGCCCAGGGCAGGGGTCTCATTCTAAATGTGGAAACCACCACTGGCTAACAGATTGAAGCAAGGAGCTCCTGGGGACCCGATGGGACCGAACAACTATGTTCATTAAGGGATCCAGGAAGTGGCCATGGGGGTCTTGTCCATCGACAACTTGGCAGGACACAAAGTATTTTACCAAAAGGAATCTCACAGCTGGAAGGAGCAGGTGCGGGCAGAGCAGAGCCAGTGCAAACGCTGGAGAGAGATTAAGGCAGGAAGGAAATTGGATTTTCCCAAGTTCCAAAGGGGAGGAGGAGAAAAGTGGTGAGAGAAAGAGAGAGAGGGGCTGAAATTGATTTAGGACTCGAAATAAATATTCTTAACCAGCAAAGGGGGTTGTCATTTTGCATTTTAACAATTTAACAGGCCCAAAGCCCCAGCGTTAACTGAATCCATGCCTTCAACAGAGGGGGAGGTTACCAGTTGCTGAACAGGAACAACTAAAACTAAACAGAAAATTTTCACATCCTCATTCCCCCAGGAGAAGGACCTGGTGCCAGGAAAATTGCCTCTCCCAGCTGACCCTCCACCCACCCAGTGTTCCCTGTCTCTGGACAAAGAGACTCGCTCCCAGCCCTGGCCTTGGTGGCAGCCCCATCCTGTGGCTCTGGATGGATATCAGCAAGTGGCAGGTTCTCCCCGGGGCGGAGAAGAAGAAGGCCAGTACCAGAAACCAACAAGCTGCAAGGCTTTCCTTCTACACAAGGATAAAGTGGAAGGTGGCCGCGTTTCCAGAAATCTATGGAGTTCTGTCTCTAATCTCCTTAGGTTCAACTTGGGGCCATGTTTCCTCCCCCTCTTCCTCTAACTCCAATCATTTGGAAGTAATGTTTTATTTTCTAGATTTGATTCACAAAACAAAACAAAGCAAAACACACACACACACACACACACACACACACCAAACAAACAAAAAACATGAGAAGGTCAGCTAGATATAATGGCACAATAAATCATATTTTAAAAACCAATAGAAGGTCATGAAATGTGAAAATAAAGACCTGTGCAAGTTCCAAAAAAGGCAGGGTGCTTCATCCATACACTCATGAGTCACCTTATGGCTGAGAACACAGCCTTTACTTATAAATACTGAGGGTCCCAAATGGTCTTTTCCCTCCTGGATGTTTGCCCCCCAGATGTTAGCACCACAGAAGATTTTGGAAGGGGGTTAACGTGCTTGCATTTTAAGACAACAGCAATTACATTGGAAACTTCTTGTTATTATTCATATTTAATCTTTAAATTGTGATTGACATTCTAAAAAGTCATTCTCACATACATTATTGTGTTTAGTCCTCGAAAGAATCCCATGAGTCAGGTGATATTATGATCCTCATTTTCCAGTTGAAGAAACTGAGGCTCAGAGAGCTTGAGGCAAGCAGGGCCCAGGTCACACAGCTGGTAAGCAGATCTGTGTGACTCTAAATCTCTTGCTCCTTCCCCTTCCCCTTGCCGTAATCCTTTGGAAGGCAAGCATCCTGACAATGTACTCTGCAGGGCCCCCAACACAGAGGCTTGTGCAGGCAACTGTTTAGTTAAAGATGGAAGAGGAGGGCCCCTTTTCCCACTGCCCCTAACGTTACCCTTGGTTTTTGTTCACCAACAAACCCCTATTTGCTCTGTCTGCTGTCTCTTCATATACAAGGTACCCTCCTCAACTCCCAAACCCATTCCATATGCCAGATTGCTGAATTTGCTGGAGTGGCCAGAAATGTGCAAAATATACAGCCCCAAGACCCAGACCCAGTCTTTCCTTCCCTAATAGTCCTGCCAGAAAGCACAGGGCCCTTTGGGCTGGAGGGTGGAAGAAAATGACAGGGAAAATTGAGAGTACCCAGCAAATATTTGTTGAACTGATTATTTTCCAGACAAGTCCACTGAACACATCACATCATATATCTCGTTCTCTCAGGCTTCCAGCCAATTTTTACATCCTTCTCTTTTTTTTTTTTTTTTTTTTTTTGCTGTACTCGGGCCTTTCACTGTTGTGGCCACTCCCCCTTTGCGGAGCACAGGCTCCGGACGCGCAGACTCAGTGGCCATGGCTCACAGGCCCTGCCGCTCCGCGGCACATGGGATCTTCCCGGACGGGGGCACGAACCCGTGTCCCCTGCATCGGCAGGCGGACTCTCAAGCACTGCGCCACCAGGGAAGCCCCATCTTTCTCATTTTTGTCTGACCCCTTTTCAGTCAAGACCAGAACCTGGCTCCAGACCTCAACCAGAAAAGAGATGAATTCAAACTCACCTGTGAGACCTGTGAAAGGACCACATCTAGCCTTTGCCCCTTAGATCTCTCTTTATGCTGCCTCACTCTCCTTGAATCCCTTCCCACATCTAGCCACTCCCTCATCCAGGAATCTGCAGTGGCTCCTCACTGACTCTAAGCTTAACTCCAAATTTCTCAGCAAGGCACTTAACAACTCCATACCATTCAAACACTATTCATGCCGTGCATGCATGAATATATTGGATGTATGTATAGATGCATGGATAGATGGACAAATGAATGGATGGATGAAAGGACAAGTGGATCTAATACTCAATTTCCTGTTAGAACATTTCCTCTGTGCCCATGAGGGAGCAGCATCTTCTGCCTCTGGGAAAAATGAAGAACCTTATCCCCCTTTCCTGCATATCCCCTTCCCACACGCACACACATTTACCACTATTGACATCTTGGTCTCTATAGTTTTTATGGCTTGTAATCTATCCTATCAGCCAGGGGAAGAACCACCCCCTAAAAGGTGAACTATCCTGGAGCCTTAGGACCTAAGACTTCTAAGAGTAATAAACAATGTTGACTCAAGTAACTTACTCTCAAGCCTCCACTGCCTGGTTTATAAAATTGAGGTCTTCAGGGCTTCCCTGGTGGCGCAGTGGTTGAGAGTCCGCCTGCCGATGCAGGAGACATGGGTTCGTGCCCCGGTCTGGGAAGATCCCACATGCCGTGGAGTAGCTGGGCCTATGAGCCATGGCCGCTGAGCCTGCGCATCCGGAGCCTGTGCTCTGCAACGGGAGAGGCCCCAACGGTGAGAGGACTGTGTATCACAAAAAAAAAAAAATTGAGGTCTTCATACGGAGCAGAGTTGGGATCTCAAAAGCCCCTCTTTGCTTGGAAATAAGCAGTATTCCTCAATTTCTTAGACATTAGCCATCATTAGACATTAGAAAATACAGCTGCTGAAAGATATTTGGAAAAATCCCCCAAAGTATCGTATTTGCAAACGCAGTACCCTTGAGTGTAGCTAATGGATCATGACCTCTGCCTAAGGCTGGGAGCGTCCAAACGGAGCAGCTCCTGAAAGGGGCCCCGAGGTGTACCGGTAGATGAGCAAGGTCAAGCTCACCCCGCGGCTGCCCCTGAAGCTGGGGCCATGCAGGGAGGTGGTCTGAGCAACCTGAGAGAGGCATAGTCTTTCTTCAACCCCTCTGCATTCCCTGAACTTTGGTATCTTTGGACCATAGTACACATTCTCTTCCATGGTCAAATTAACCTAATGTCTCTCTTTTATCATTCTTAATCTTTTTAGTCATTCTAATGAAGAGCTTTGGGGCCTCTTTACTGCTCCCCACTGAGCAGGAGTTGGATTTTTATTCTTGTGAATTGTGAACAAGAGCTCTATTTGTTATTGCTTTTTATGAGTACACACTCCTTCCCTGATGAGAGTTGCTTAATAGGCCAAGGTGAAGAAGTAAGTGATTCTACAGATGCTCCCTTGTTTCCTTCTCAGACTTCTCACCCAACCACTACTCTATGATGTTTCCATCTGTGAAACAGGAGAGACCCTTACATGACCCCTCAACTACCCCGAGCTCGAAGAAAGCCTGTTCCCAAGCTGGTCCACCACTGTTCTCTAAGTGGCCAAGCACAGAGCATGAGGGTTAAGAATCAGAGGCCTGTGCTCCACCAGAGCCTGCTGCCAGATAAGTCCTTTCCCTCCCCGGGCCTGTTTCCCTTCTGTAGAGGAGGGAGACTCGACTTACTTCCGATATCAATGACAATTATAAAGCAGCTCTGAGAGACCTACTACCAGGAAATGTGAAAGCACATTATGAAGAAAGGTGCAGAGAAGATCTGGTTAAATGGAAAAATACTGTGTTCATGTGAAGATGTCAAGGGCCCCAGATTAATCTGTACATTTAACACAATCACAATCTTCAGGAAACTTGATGATTCTAAAATCGATATGGAACAATTGCATAAGAGTAATCAATACAATATTGGGTAAAAGGAAGACAAAGAAGAACGCAAAAGGAAATTCACCTCACCAAGTAAAATAATTATAACACCCTAGAAATATTTAAAATGTGGTATTGGTTCAGGAATAAATGAATAGGTCAATGCAACAGAACAACTACAAATCAACTAATGTGTGCCCTCCCAAAGAAGCCCCTACCCATGTCTTAATCCCTGGAGCCTGTGAATATGTTATATTAGGTAGTATATTAGTTTGCTAGGGCTGCCATAACAAAACACCCTAGACTGGGTGGCTTAAACAACAGAAATTTACCTTCTCACAGTTCTGGAGGCTGAAAGATCAAGGTGCCAGCAGAGTTGGTTTTCTCTGAGGCCTTTCTCCTTGGTTTGCAGGTGACCGACCTATTACTGCCTCTTCACTTTGTCTTTTCCTCTGTACTCATGCATCCCTGGTGTCTCCTTGTATGTCCAAATTTCCTCTTCTTAAAAAGACACCAGTCAGATTGTATTAGGGTCCACTCATACGACTTCACTTAATCTTAATTACCTCTGTAAAGTCACTTTCTCCAGATACAGTCACATTCTGAGATACTGGGGGTTAGTGCTCCAACATATAAATTATGGGGAGACAGGAATTAGCTCATAACACACGGCAGCGGCAGCGGGGAATTAAAGCTGAAGATGGAATTAATTATCTGACCTTGAATGAGGTGAGGAGATTATCCTGGATTATCTAGTTAGGCCCAGTGGAATCACAAGGGTCCTTCTAAGTGAAAGAGGGGATCATGAGAGTCAACTTCAAAGTGATGCAGCATGAGAAAGACCCTACTGGCCATTGCTGACTCTAAAATAGAAGGGGGCCACGAACCAAGGAATGTGGGCAGCTAGAAAGAGCAAGGAAACAGCTTTTCCAGTAGACCCTCCCCAGAAATGCAGCCCTGCCCACACCTTGATTTTAGCCCCATGAAACCACTGCAGACTCTGATCTCTAGAACTGTAAGATAATAAATTTGTGTTGCTTTAAGCCACTAAATCTGTGTAATTTGTTACAACAGCAATAGGAAACTAATGCATCATGTATATAAAGGAATTAAGATATGATAAAAGCATCATGTCAAATAACTGGAAAAGGATAGGCAATTAGCTAGTCATCTGGTTAAAAATAAATCAATGGAATCAGATTTCTATACCATGTCATTCACAAAAATGAAGTCCAGATGGATTTAAAAACCTTAACAATCTGCACATGAAAGTATTGGAAGAAAATATGGGAGAATGTGTTTATGACTTTGGAGTAGGGAAGAGGAAATACATAACAAAAATTAATAAACTTTACAATATTAAAATATAAAACATTTGTTGCAAAAGACACCATCAACCAAGTCAAAAGACAAGCAAAAATGGGAGAAACACATTAGCAACATACATACCCTTTGAATTTTGTTGTTGTTTTTCCTTCTTGAAAACAAAACCTCCGTGGGAACACAAGGCTTTGTTTGACTGAAGTGAAAAACAAATTATGATTTCTTAGGGCATTTCTTCCCTCTATCTTTCCCACCTTCTCTGGCTCGATTTCCTTGCACACACCTGTGGAGTCAGCTAAGTTCGCCAGTGTTCACAGGAAAGGACTGCGGAAAGGCTAACCTATCTAGGACCTGCTGAACGTGTGGCTGAAATTGGCTCTTTATTTCCTCTTTTCCTCTTCTTCCTGGGCACAGAACTGGACTGCATTCCCCAGGCTTGCTTGCAGTTAGATGTGTCCACCTGAGACCTAGACAATGGAATGTGGGCACATGGGATTTCTTCTGCTGCTGACTTGATACAGATGAGGGTGCAAACTTGGAAGCCAGTGCTGAAGTTACAGAACCAGATGGAAGGAACTTGCATCCCTGACTCACTGCCTGGAAGAAAGTCACCCAGTTATCAGAAACACCCATATTGGACTTATGAGAGCTAGAAGGAATTATATTTAAGCGACAAGACATTTTTTAGTTTGTGTTTGTTTCAATCGCTGAATTACGTTAATTCAGAAGCCAACCTGACGTCGTTTGGCAACTTTCTTGGTCTGACATCTCCTCAATAGCCCAATTGAGCCTAACAATTCTTTGGGTTAAATTACCTCTTTGAGAAACCACAGTGGTGTTTTGTCTCATGACTGGGCCCTGGAGCTGCCTGCAATTCCTCAGTCACTTCAATGGTCCCGATAAATCCACAGAATGAGCAAAAGAGATGATCTCTGTCTCCCTCCACCCAGCAGCCTTGCCCTCCCTACCTCTTGCTGCACCCAGACAAGAAGCAAACCATAAAACATGTCCCTGCCTCCTGCTGGCATTCAGTGGACCTCACCCAGGGCTGCAAACTGGAGATATGAGGACCCAGCAGAGTGTGTTTTGTCCCCTGTGTCCATGATGTCATTGCTTAGACAGCCACATATCAGACATCACCTCCACCCCAAGAAAGGACAGGTGAGCCATAGAGACATATTCCCTAACACTACCCTCTGACACCTCTTCCAAGTGGTCACCGTATTCACCTACTCCCTCTGATCCAGCTTATACACCAGAATCAGGGACACACATCCTGGAAAAGGGGGCTGTTGGAAGACTGGAAACTCCTCAAAGACCAGGCTTTGTTCATCTGTGTATCCTCCATCCCAAGGCACACAACTCCAACGGCACAAAGACGAACTTTCATCTGTATAGCTCTTTAGAGAATGCCTCTTTGTGGCCAATCTCTTTGCCTTACACGTGGCAGACATTGAGTAAGTCTACCTGGACTGGATTGGAATGGAATTGGATTGGGACCAAGCTGTCAGCTGAAAAGGTACTTCTTTCCCTATTCTCCCAGGGAGAGCTGCTTCTTATTCCCTCCTCTGTGCATCGACAGCTCTTTCTTAATGCCTTTGTTTGGCCCTCGCCGTGCAAAATTGCAATCAATCTGTTTCCATGTCTGCATTCCCAATATACAATGAACTCCCCAAATACAGAGTCGCCGTGTCTTTTTCATTTTTATATCTCCAGGCCTGGTACCTAGGCATTCCAAGGACAAGTAAATAAATTAAAGAACAGACCCTGGCCTGATGGAACCATCTTTCCACCAAAAAGGAATTATAGCGCTAAGTCCATTGACTTTTAGAGACAGATAGAAGAATAAGAAACAGAGTATCTGAGCACTTAAGGGAACCTGAAAGGGCATTGATTCCATCCTACCAATGCAGGAAATCCCTCCAAAGGATTCCAGATTTGAACCTTTGATTTAAATACCCCCCAAAATCAGAAGTTTACTGCCTTAATAAAACAGTCCCTTCCACAGTTAGACAGCTTTGGTTGTTAAAATGTTCTTCCTCCTAGTCGGCGAAAGCCTTCCCCCTGCTCACCAATCTGTGGGATCAAGTTGTGCCCTCTGGAGAAAACATCTCTGAAACACTCCTAACTCATCACAGAGATTCTAGAAGCTGCCACGGTCCTGCTCCCTGGGCCATCTCAGATCTGTCACTTCTGGTAAGTGTCACGCACAGCCAGGGGGCTCCTTTCCCTGCCTCCAGCTAGGATTCTCAAATATATATCCTATTCCTTTCGGAAGA
Source organism: Leucopleurus acutus (assembly GCF_964270905.1). NCBI lineage: Eukaryota > Metazoa > Chordata > Mammalia > Artiodactyla > Delphinidae > Leucopleurus > Leucopleurus acutus. The sequence goes on from NC_139149.1 coordinate 99,090,689, forward strand.
ATACCCAGAGGAAAGAAATCCAGCCTGTTCCTCTTTGTTTGTTCCTGGTGCTGAAACATCCTAGCGCGCACTTCTAACTTAAATTCTTTTTATTGCCGTCTCTGTTGCTTCTTTCAGTAAAGGAAGAGAACTTTTGGCCCCAGTCCACTACATAAAGCCTAACCAATCCCTCTCTTTTCTTCCTCCCCCAGCACATGTCCTTGGCAGCACAGCCTTCCCTTTTATGAGCTGATTCATAGGTTTTGGGTAAACAAAGCCCTCCCTTAAGCACCCTCCGTGACCACGTGTGGCTGAGCCTGTAGCATCCCAGTGACCAATGCAACCAGGAGGTCGCGGCTCCGTGCACGGTGCCAGCAGGCCCCAGGACACATCCCGAGGCCCCTGTGCCCACAGCGTCACCACTTGGACAGTCACGTGTGGGAGCGCCACTTCCACTAGGGGATGGAAGGACGTGAGAACCAGCAGGTCCCTCTGGGAAGACCTATTGTGGACTCCAACTCTCCCCTGCTGACCAGCCCCGAGGAGCACTGGCCCCCATGCCATGAGCTTAATTACTTTGCAAGAGGACATTTGTAACTGGACTTCCTCTTTGTTCTCAGAGGAAGCTAGGAGTGGGCACCAGAACAAAGGCGGGTCTCTGCAGAACACGGGTGAAGGAATTCACCCATGCTGTGAATCTGGGTCTGGGCCCACGTGTGCAGAGGACCAGAAACATGGGGGCTGCAGGAGCGTGAGGATGGGGCTCGGAGGGGACTAAATCCCCACCTGAGTGGTCCAGCAGCCCGCTCCCTGGGTTCCCACTACACCCAGCCCTGTCTGAACTGATTTGTGGAGCCCTAAAGGAAAAAATGCCTTGAGGGCTTCTTTCCTCCGTCCCCCTCATCCTGGTAGGCCATTCTCTTAAAAAGGAGTCTCTTTTCGGTTTTTGGAAAATGCATTGGGTTGGAGGGAGTGTGAGATTGTGTTGCTTAGCTGATCTAGGACTTTTACTCCCATTATTAGAATAATCTTCTTGGTGTCTGGCCTCCATCCCTCCAGCTACTTGATGATGTGAGTCTATAGAGATTCATAAAAGGCTATCGGGGCATCCTTCAATGTACAGAATGCGATTGGTGGGCCCCTCACTCCCTTGACTCTCCCTCCTGACCTGTCTGGGAAGAGATTCCTTTGGTATAATAATTCTCGGCAGCAGTATTAGTGAGGGAGAGGTCTGGGTGTGATCAGTGCTCTACTCTGAGGGACCCGAACAAGAAAAGCCCGCTTCTACTGAGGACTGAAGGGCTCCAAGCGGCCAAGAGGGGTGAGGAAAGAGGCAGAGAGAAGACCTAGATGTGGGGAAGAGAAGCGAGAAAGAGACAAGTGTGAGAAGGAATGCCAAGATGCCCACCCAGCACTGCCAATCTACCAGCTGAAAGACAACACCTCAGAAATGGTCATCTTTGCCACCAGCCTCCCATTCCCTGGGCTCTATGTGTTTGTGGTTACCCAAAATCATTTTCTTTCTGTGATGGACCTGCTCTCTTTTCTGAAGGGCACAGTCTGCACACCTGTGAGTCATCTTCCTGTGTATGTCACAGCCATTTCCAACTCATGCGTTGGCTCACTTTTCTCCAGAATGGCTCTCTCTCCTCTCACTTTCTTGCCAGAGATTTAAAAGGAAATTTAAAAGGAAAGGAAACTCATGAACTGAATGTTTAACTTAAGCTAGGACATGAGAGAAACGCTTTACATAAATGTTTTCATGTCCACCTGCTAGCTACCCCCAAAAGTGTGCATAATTTTATTATCTAAGGGGGATACACATATCTCAGATGAGGAAACTGAGGCTAGGGAAATGAAATGAGTAGCCCTGGGTCACAGAGGTTGGGCCCTGGATCTGTGAGACTCCGAGAACAGGCCTTCATGGTCCCTCTCTCAGCTCTGAGTCTCTGCTACCAACCTTGCTTGACCCACCCTCACATCTCCCATATTCCTTTAGCCCCGATACTGATCTGAGCACTTGACCTGGATCTGAACAGAAGGGAAAACAGCATCTTGTGGCCAACTTGAAAGGCTAGAGCTAGAAACCCTAGCTCTGGGTCAGACCCGGGCCTGAGACTATGGGCGTGGAAGCTGCCAGGAGGAGATGAGGTGTCTGGATAGAAACGTTAGCCACAGCACACAAGGCTTAAGGGCCAGGGAAGGGCCCCAACTCACTAACAGTTGAGCTTCTCTAAAAATCGTAGTGTGCAGTGGCCTGGACTCGGCCTCTGTAATAACCAAAGTGATGTCAGGAAGATGTATTTCCCAAACGTGGTAGATTCTCAATTCTCTGTTTTCCTCTTCAAAGCACAAATGTGAACCCCATCTCTGAATACGAGAAACATACAGAGACTATAGAATCACAGACTGCCAAGGCCAGACGGGATCTCCAAGTTCATCTAGCCAGACACCCCCGGGAAGTTAGCAGCTCAGGGAGGGAAAGTCTCCCCCAGGTTAGACTGTAGCAGAAAATGGACTGAACCCCAGGTTCCCTGAACTGCCGTCCAATGGTCCCACCATCAAAAGACACATTTAGGTTCCCTCCAGTTCCGGGATCCCTGAACTGCTGTCCAGTTGTCCCACGATCAGATGACACATTTAGGTTTCCTCCGACTCCGGGATGCCATGGGGGTAGTAGAAGTGGCTGTCACAGGAAACCCCGAGAAAGGCCCAGCACTCACCCCTATCTGGGAGCGAAGTCTGTCCCTGCCTCCCCCTCATGCTGCCCAGCTTCCTCCCAACCCAGCATCTCCTCTTCCACAGGACCCAGCCAAAGAGGACCTCTGTTCCCTTCCACATACACCGGGCTCTTAAATACACAACAGAAGCTTGTCTGCTTCCCAGCTCTTTCTGTGTCACCTGAGTCAAAGGAGACAGAACAAAGATTCTGTGTGTTGGGTTCAAACTGGGCAAGGGGTGAACTCGAGGATAGAGTTAGGGTTCATGGAGTATGATGGGGGAGGCCAAGGTCTCTACCCAGAGCGATAAGAAAATGAAGAACCGGGCTTCCCTGGTGGCGCAGTGGTTGAGAATCCACCTGCCAATGCAGGGGACACGGGTTCGAGCCCTGGTCTGGGAAGATCCCACATGCTGCGGAGCAACTAGGCCCATGAGCCACAACTACTGAGCCTGCGCGTCTGGAGCCTGTGCTCTGCAACAAGAGAGGCCGCGATAGTGAGAGGCCCGCGCACTGTGATGAAGAGTGGCCCCCACTTGCATCAGCTGGAGAAAGCCCTCGCACAGAAACGAAGGCCCAACACAGGCAAAAATAAATAAATAATCATATTTTAAAAAAAAAAAAAGTAAATGAAGAACCATGGAGGGGAATCCATCATACCGCAGGGAGCCCATTTCTCGGTCTCCCGCCAGAGCTTTCTGTTCCTAATCCATAAACGGCCCCTTTTTCAAGGCTCAGGAGCCCTTGACAGACTCTGGCTTCAGTTTCTTTTGTTTTGTTTTTATCTCAAGAAGAAAAGGGACTAGAAAAGGACTAGCTGAGAAGAGACTCTTTTAATCCACCTGGGGAGGGACTAGACCACTTCACCAGGCCACTCTGCCCAGGAGGCCTTCCTGGAGTCTGACGCCCGAAAGCCCCCTCCCTGCCCCCAGAGAAGCCCAGTCCTCCTTTTCCAGAGGGCATGAGAGCCTCCAAGCTTGTCTGCCACCCACCCGCTGCCATGTCAGGGTATAAAGCTGCCAGCCAGCACAGTTTCCCTAAACATGCTCCCACGGAGGGGTTATCTAACAGAGATCTTGCTGCGTGGCTCAGGAAAGTATCCTGACAGCCACAGAAAGGTAAATTGAGACACAAACTCAGGCCAGCCAGGGCCAGTAGCAACATGGCCCTTGGCCTGGCAGTCCTCGCCTGTAAACAGTTCTCCTCTTCCTCTTGTTTTCCCCTCTCTCTGTTTTCTTTCCTGAGGATTGAGTCGTCATCTTCATTGTTCCATAGATGGAAAGGGAGCTCTATCTGAGCCGACGCCAAGCACTGTGTGTTCCCTACAGTTTGGTTTGGAAATAACTTGAAACTCTCTGCCCGCCCCCCTCCCCGCCCGCCAGGCATCCCCCGCAGTCCCCCCAGCTCCTGTGATCTCTCCTATCAGAGCCCCATGAAGGCTGCTGCAGCAGCAGCGAGGTTTTTTCTATCCACCCCGACCCTATGCAAGCCGGAGCCGGCCAGTGGAAATATTGCCATCCTGTCTGAGATCGGGGGAGAGAGTTTGCTGGGAAGGGGAGCGCTGGGAGGGAGACACAGCTCTGCTTACAGCCTCTCTGAGAGTCCTGAGGTCCCTGTGCACAGTTGAGGTAGAGTCCAGAGTCCCAATTTACTGAGTGAGGGCTGAGGATAACTACAGGCATGATGCCATCCCTCTGCTCTCTTGGGTCAGCTGGCTCCTAGTAAGCTCCTGGAAGAACCAAAGGTGGAAGAGATGGGGCATCATGAGGGAGAGGGGCGGGGTCTCACCTGGTGTGTTGGTCATTCTCCATTCGCCCTCCACCCACCCCAGGTCCACCCTCTGCTCTGTTCCATGCCCTGGGACCCCTGCAAATGACTTCAACCACTGCTTTCTGGCACCCAGCAGGATTCAGCCACTGGGACACTCCAGGAGGCAGCTGGAGAGTAGAGAAGCAGAGGTCTCTTCTCATGCTGCATTTCTGGCATATGCCACCACCCTCACCCCACCCTCCGGCCCCGGCTCCCCCAGACGGTCCTCACCCAGCCCTGGAAACACTGTCCCCTCCCTTGTTTCTGCAGCCCTAAGGTGGTCACCGCTCCTGCTGCTGTGGGTCTCCAGGTGCCTCAACTTCCCTTGCGCACCCCTTTAATATCCTGCCCACACTCCTGTAAGCAGCCCCTCAGTAGAGTCATGTTTGAACCATCCAAGGTGGTTCTTGCCAGGACCCCTGACTGAGGCACCTGGTATGTTCAAGGCAAGTGTGGAGGTTAAAGAAAGAGAGAAAGGGGCTGTTCAGCCTGAGAGATCATGTGTGGTCCCGGAAACAGCAACATCAGCACCGCCTGAGGACTGGGTAGAAATGCAAACGTGTGAGCCCTGCTCGAGACCTAGTAATTCTTCCTGAGCCCTACTGATTCCGAAACTCTGAGAGCGGGTCCCACAGCCTCAGTTTTAACAAGATTGAATTTTAACAATCTCATTTAACATCTCAGGTTTAACAGTCACTTCTGGGTGATTTTGACACACAGGAAAGTTAGAGAAATACTGGTCCAGAACCTCAGAAGCTGTGGGTCCCAATGAGAAACACCTCTCTCTCTCTCTCTCTCTCTCTGTCTCTCTCTCTCTCTCTCTCTGTCTCTCTCTCTCCTTTCCCTGCCTATTCCTATCCCATCCTGAAGGGAAGAAGATAAGGGAACAGAGCATCCAGATTTTCCAAACTCATGGAAATTGGGTTTCTCTCCCCCAGGTCATCCAAAGATGACCCTGCAGGTGGCATTTACCACCTGGATGGTAGCTTAGGCTAAAGAGGTCATTATGAGTAGACGGTCCCTTGCTGTACTGTACAAAAGGGATAGATGCTTTTTGATGCAGTCAGTAGCTGGTACTTGCGTGCCTGCTACTCTCTCAGATTCTTGGCACATAAACGCTGAAGATCAGCCCAGACTCTTTGTTCTCAAATGCATGAATCAACAGCACATTGGCCACAGAGACTGCCTAAATGCTATCTTCCAGCTGTGCCTGGCTGTGTCACATGGACTGAAATGCTGTGCTTTTTCATGGTGAGGAAAGTTTTCTTAGGCTCTTTCTGCTGGCATGTGGCTCATTTTCACTCTGCTTATACCAGCCGCTTGAGATCTAGTTCACATTTGCAATGGAAACACGTGGATTCCGGGAGAAAAACAGACTTCAGTTGAAATCTGACTACCCATTGTACCAGCTGTGTGCCCACACCAGCTACTTCATTTTGCATCCATCTCCTTCTTTTGTAATAATCTGTCTTTCAGAGTGGGGTAAGGATTAATTGAGGCGACACATGTACAGTGCCTTAGCACAAGGAATGACATATACTAGGTGTCAATAAAAACTCCCTTTCTTTCCATTCCTTCTCCTGGAACACTCTAACCCTGTATTTTCTAGAATGAAGAAGTGGTATATGATAAATAGGGCAGAACCTGGAGTCAGATGGCCTGGGCTTGTCCCAGTGCTGTCACTTACTATCTGTATGTCTTTGGGCAATTTACTTAACCTTTATGCACCTCAATTTTCTCATCTATAAAATGCGGATGATAATAGTACCTACCTTATTGATGATTGTCATGTTTAACTCACGGCACATATAAAACCTGGCGTATCTATTTCACTCTGGATGTCAGCTGCTATTATCCGTTATTAATAATATTATTATTGTGTATTCTAAGTGAAAAACTGAGATGCAAATGCTATCGGGGGAGATCAGCAAATAGGGACAGTGGAGCAGAATATTTGCAATTGGGACAGGGTTAATGTGCCTCTTTGTATCTTGCCCATCTCCAATGTTTGGGAAGAAATTAATATGTATCTTGAGTAAGAGTTTAGGACATTAGAGGCAAGAAGACCAGCAAAGAAAGGGTGAAGAATCTGGAAATTAGAGGAAGAGAGCCTGGATTGGGCTGGTGGTAAGAGAAATGGCAGAACTGGGCCAGATCCAAGGACGGGGTCTTTGAAAGGTCTTTGTCACAGGACACTTCCCATTGGTGAGTTTTTCCATTGCCTAGGGAAGAACCAGTCTGTTTTCCTTCTCTGGGTCCCTGCAGAGTTGCTGTCACCACCAGCCACTTTGTTCATGCCCCTCCTTACCTTGTAAAGTCGTTCCTTCCTTCTTCCCCTTCCACACCCTTCTGGACCCAGCTCCATTCCCACTTCCTCTGGGACACTCCTTAGTGGATTCATTCTCCTCTTACCTCCTCCTTGTCCATAGACCCCTATGTGGGCTGTGGTCAGCTCCAGGCCACTTAGCACAAATTTGTCTTCATTCCTAGCCAGTTTGCTGTGGTTTCACACATGCAAGTCTTCTTGCCCAAACCATCATATGATTCTTCCTGAGGGCAAGGACCGCATCTTCCATTGCTTCTGGACCAAGACTCTGAAAGAGGTTAGACTGAGCCCCCAAGGAAACATAAGAGGTCCATGTGAAAGCTTTGAATAACAATAGGATCCTTTGCACAAGGTCTTTCCATTCGGATCTCCATCCCTGGAGGCTTCCTTGTTCTCAGATTCCTGGGACAAGGGAAAATGGAAAAGGAAAATACAACACAGCGTTATTTTTCCAGTGTAGGGACTCGCTGTCAGCATATTTGCCTGGACCCTAACCTCACTGTGACCCCCACTCCCCCGGAAGCTCCGATGCCCTGAAGTTCTTCCTCCAGCCTCAGAACAGCAATGGACAGAGGTGCCAACTAAGAGGACTTTCTCTTCAGTGCCCCTCCATTTTCTCCCCTAGCCACAAATCAGCAGCAAGATGTAGGTGGCAGAATCAGGTTGAAATATGGGTTATATAACAAAGATATACGTTAATAAGAATTAATATAAAATTCTAAATTTCAAATCCAAAAACCAAGTGCAGAAATATAACATGGTAAGACCTAATGTATGTTGACTTCAGTCTCAATATAAAATAATAAATGTTGTTACAAAAGTTAATGCGATCTAGATACACTGATACACACCTAATGTCCAAACAATGGAAGTGATACTTCCACTCTACTAAATGCATTCATCAGAGCAGAACTAGGACACTTGGGATTTTTTTAAGAAGGGCATCCACCATAGACAGGGGAAGACAAAGCCAACAAAGGGTCTATAAGCTGAATCACAAAAAGAATGCTAGAAGGAACTGGAAGCATTTAGCCTGGAGAAGAAATGTCTCATGGGATATTATCCCTGTTTGCAAATATTTGAAAAGTGTTCATGTAAGAAAGAGGTTATTCGTTCTGTTACTCCAGAATAAGAGAAAGCAGATTTCAATTCAAGCAGAAATTTCCTTTTATGTTCTTAAAAGGATAATGGATTACTTGGTGAGGTGGTGAGTTTCCCACCACTGGAAATATTAAAGAAACACGGTTCCTTTCAGAAACCTGTTACTTTCTCCAGGAGTCCACTGTCTTCTTGCTGCTCTTGGACTGTTCAGGATACCGCCACGGGGACACCCAGGGAGAGGAGAGCAAGGTTGCTTCAGCAGAAGTGACTTATCCAGCTCTCCATCCCTTGGCCCATGAGGATGCAGAGTTGCTAGATAAATCAGACAGAATTAGGCTTGCTGATTGACAAGCTGATGGAAGACACACACACTTCTGCCCCCAGGAAACAAAGAAGCATAGACAAGGAAAAATGTTTCATGGTGACCTGAAAAAGATTTCACATTTGGGAAGAACTCCAGGCAACGAGCAAGGTGATGGTAGAGACTTTCAGAGGTCTGAGATGTCCACTTTGGTCTGATGAATCAACGAGGAGTAGTTACCTAGTCTCCCTTCCATGAGAGAGATAGTAAGGTCAAAGCTTAAGCGAGTCAAGCAGTGGCTACATCAGCTCAGACTCCTGCTCTGCAAACTACTGCTGTGTGACGTTGTGCACAAGACTTCACCCATCCATGCCTCCCTGCCTCTTCTACAAAATGAGGATGCTGACGCTCTTGGTACTTGTGATGGTTAACTCTACGTGTCAGCTTCGCTGGGCTACAGGGTGCCCAGGTATTTGGGCAAACTTTATTCTGGGTGTTTGTGTGAGGACGTTTTTAGAGGAGATTAACATGTAAACCAGTAGACTGAGGAAAGCGGAATGCCCTTCATTATGTAGATGGGCCTCATCCAATCAGTGGAAGGCCCGAGTAGGACAAAAGCCTGACCCTCCTGCAAATAAGAGAGAAGTTTCCTGCCTGATGGTCTTTGAACTGGGACTTCAACTCTTTCTGATTCTATAGCAGCCTGCTGGCCTTGGGACTTGAACTGGGGCACCAGCTTTGCAGATGTTAGACTTGCCAGCCTCCATAATTGCATAAGCTAATTCCTTATAATAAATCTTTATTGTTACATGATAGATAGACAGATAGATGAGAGAGACCTTATTGGTTCTCTTTCTCTAGAGAACCCTGGCTAATACGGTATCTGTCTCAAGAGGTTATATTAAGATTAAATAAGATAATGTAACTGAAGCTATTTTGATATATATCTGGTATATAAATGCTCAATAAATGCAAGCTTTTTTCTATAAGCCCACTCTTCAAGAGCAAAATCATCCAATCTGGTTTTTTGTTGGTTTGTTCTTCTTTTTTTTTTTTTTTTTTTTTGAGGGAAAGAGAAAGGCTTGTAGACAGGGCTGTAAAGACTGTGAACACTTGTGATCACTCCCCTAGGAAGGGAAAGGCTGCAGTCTGGACATCAGCAGTGTCCTCCAGAGCTCCTAAACTCTCCTGTCCAAGGACTTTCCTCAATGGCAAATGTACCCACCAGGTCTCTGGGGAGTTGCAGCCACATGCCCTGGTCTGGAGAAGGTCCCTCTTTGAGAAAGATAACAACACAGCCCTGAGACAAGGAGGAGATGAGAGGTTCCCCAGCAATGCCTGGCATCCGTCTACTACATTTCCCAAAAGACTGACAGCTGTGCCCATCCTCCCTGACTCCAACACCAAAGCCTTGGTCCAAACTCTGGATACATCACACCTTTACCCCATAACCTCCTCCTCCTTTGGTTGAGTCCCTCCCCACTGAAATCATACCCATCATTCCAGAAGGGCTCACATCTACCTCACCCCTCCCCTGACAGGTTCTGACCATCCCAACCACTATAATCACTTATTTGCCACTTACAAGACCCTCGTGTATGACTTCCACAGTCAATTCTCTTTGAATTTGCACCCACCGCCTTTTATGAACCCCTTTACAAGCCCCTTAAGGATAGAGACCCCTGTGTCTTACACCTTTCCCAACGCCTAGTGTAGTTCCAAATCTAGTCAATTTCTTTGACTGAATGATCAGTATCCTTGCTACTCCACAGCCATCAGCACCTCCTCAGTTTTTTCTAATCTGGGACATTGATACCTAAACCTGGATGAGTATCAGAATCACTGGGGAACTCTTGTGAACTGAAGATTCTTGGACCTTACCCCAAACCTATAGAATCAGAACCTCCAGGGATGGGGCCTTGGAATCTGAATATTTTAAGGGGCTCAGATGATTGTGATGGTGGCTATGTTTGGGAACCACTGCTCTTAGAGATATAGAAACATTTTCCTATAGCTATGGACCTCCTCTCCAAATGACTCAACTCATCCAAGACTGTGTTGTTAAGCCAGCCTCCTTGTGGCACCCACACACCATTCTCCTGTCCCTTGCCTTTTTCAATTCACCAAACAACCTTTTTTTTTTACCCTCCTTCCTTCTACTTCCCTTCCTTGCCATGAACTTGCACATCCCTCCCCTCCCCAGCACCCCAGCTCCAGCTCCTCCTGAATGGACCCTCATGTGAGTACTGTCTCTGCTTTAGCCTTCTAACTAGCATGCTTCAGAGGAGCTACAGAAAATTCCTTAGTTTATATGCTGACTATTTAAGGATGGTTCATCCATGTGTTTGTTCCAAGATAAACACTCAAGAATATGGCTGATTAGGTAGAATATGCCTAAAATTCTACTTGTAGTCTGTCTCTTATCTTGCAATAAATCCTCAAATGGGATTTTTAAAATCCTCATTTAAAGAACTTTAGTTCCTTTGAGAGCATGAGAAGAGTTTCATAAAGATGTAATCTTCCTAAATTAGGTCTCCCATCCAAAGAGCCAGCAGCCTTAATCCTTGCCTTTCAAGAAATATTTACTGGGCACTAAGTTCTAGAATACCAGATTTGGAAGGAAACTGCAATGCCATCTTCTCTGAGGGCTGACAGAGTCACAAAAAGTTCTTAGAACACAAACCAAGTGTTTGCAACTTTCTTTCAAATGTCTGTTGTCAAAGGCCACACCCCTTGTCTGTCCACTCAGACGTGGAAACATTTAATGCTCTTCCCAGACTGCATTAACCCTTCACACATTTGCATCAGCTGTTGGAGGAATTTGACCACAGGTTATTGACCCTCTATGGCAGGTCCCTCAACAGTGGTACTATTGATATTTGGGGCCCAAAAAGTATTTATTGTCCTGGGTATTGTAGGATATTTAGCAACATCTCTGAAATCTTCCTACTAGAGGCCACTAGCGCTCCACCTCTCCCCCTCAGGGGGTAGGGGACAAAATGGTCCCCAGTGAGAGTCATTGCCCTTTAGTATTCTATACAGTCCCCATCCTCCAGGAGCTCACAGTCTAGCTGGGACATCAAATCCCTACACCATTACCCACCAAAACCCAGGACAAGCTCTCTAACAGGCCCAGGAACAGAAAAGAGGGAGAACCAGCCCTGCCAAGGAGAGCCAGAAAAAGCTTCACAGTGGGGGTGACTTTGGGGGCAAGTCTCAGAAACATAAGGCATTTCCAGAGGAAGGGTGTTTCAGGCTAAACGAACAGCTTGCACCAAAGGCATGGAAGAGCGTGGTGTATTCAAAGAACAGAAAAAGGTTCGGAGGACCTGGAGTTCAGAGCCCCTGGTGAAAACTGACAAAGCTTGAAAGGCTTAACCGGATTGCTGCCAAGCCCTCTGACCCTTATGTTATCCTCCCACACCTGATTTTTAAAGTGAATTTGTTTTGGAGCAAATGGAGCATGAGTACTAACGACAGTAAGTGGAGATCAGCGGGGCTGCATCACACGCTATTAAGTCAAGCCTTAGAGTTTCCATCCCTCAGCCTCCTCCAAACCAAAGAGGTTGGAACCACTATACTGGGTGTTAGAATGCTGACCTTAAACAACATCACAGTGAACACCAGCTCCATTCAAATACCTTTCCAGGTATTTCTGTCAATTCTCGGGGGTTGGGAGTGAAGTCTGGGACAGACAGGCATTGCTGCTGCTTGACACGGATGGGGAGGTTAAGGAGGCAGCAGCGGCACAGCAGGAAAGATGGGCATGAACAAAGGAGGCTGGGCTGAGAGCCAGGCTACCAAATCTAAGCCTGGCTCTGCTGCTGGCTGTCTGAGTCACTAGAATTCCCCAGGCCTGTTTCATTGTCCGTAAATGGAAAGAATTACAATAACTCTCTACAAGGTCTTAGTTAAGCCACATCACCTTGCTGGTCCTCAGTCCCTCCAGATGGTCAATCTAGGGGCTGAACTGGACCAGTGGTTTGAGAATATCTGGATCAGAGTCTCCTTCAGGAGTGATGAAGGCTATACCTTTTCCCCACACCCCAGAAAAAATGAACACTGATGTCATTTCTTTCATTTAAGGGCATTCTCAGAACTCTCAGAAACTCCAGCTTAAGACCCCAGAACTAGATCATCTTTTCTAAGATCCCAGCGAACTCTGGAATTCCAAAGAGCTTGCATCCAGGTGTGCTTGCATGGGGCAGTTACCTGCTGATAAAAGGATGGAGCTACCCTGATGGAAGGTACTAAAGGTTTTTCCAAAAAAGAGAAGCTCCCTGTGAGTAGCCATTGCCACTGCCCTTCCCAGCATCCCTGTGCTCCTTGCTATCAAACCATCCCTGCCCTCTTCACAGCCCCTTCTACCAGCCTAGCGGGCCGGCCTCTTTGCCCCTTCCTCTCATCACCCACTCACTCTGTGTCCCCCTGCGCAGGACAGATCACAGTGAAATAACTGCATATCTGTATCTGTACATTTTCTCCATGTGTTTAACTCTCCTTTTCTTTGTCTCCTCCCTAACCCCTCACTCAGTCCCTACGCAGCTCGGGCCCATTGGCCATGTGTCCAGGGCAGAGAGCGGTGACCTCTGGAAGACACCATCCAACTGACACATCTGATTCTATGTCACTGAGGAAACCTAAGACAGGAAAATGTTTATTAAAATCAGTGCAATCTAACAAGGGGGTGGGGACAAGCGAGAATGCCTAAATTCCAGCACTCTCCCCATGGACAGAGGATGGAAAAACCCAGGCCTTCCTGCCTGGACGTCCTCAGATCCCACCCTCCCCAGAGCCAGAAATCAGTGGAAATGTATATATATTTTAATACACCCTCATTACAAATAAAAATAGTGTTACATCAATTCAGGGGTTGGTTGAAATGCATTCCAACTTTGCTAAGCAGGGAATGCATCAAAACGCCTATAATAATAACAAGCAAGGCAGTCGCTCTGCCAAACTCGGACGGAAGGGAATTCACACAGCCAGGGAAAATCTGTTCTTCATCAATGTTTCAATATTTGAGGAAGCCGGGGACATTTTTCTGCGATTGAAGCAGATTGCCAGCTGCCAATACTATGATTTAATTCCTTCTTTTCTTCCCTCTCACTTGAAAAAATTGCCGCAAGCATTTGGTGGGCCATCGAGGACCTTGTGTAGCACAGATCGTACCTAGATGGGGGGATGGGATGTGGGGGGAATAAGGAAGAGAAAGAGAGGAGAAGCAAGATAAAGCAATGGGGGGCATTGAGAGAGTGGGGAGGAGAGGGAACGAGAGCGAACGTGGAGGAAGAATGAGGAGGGGGAGGGGAAATTACCAGCAAAGTAGACAAATGAGAGAGGGAAGGACTGAGGGAAATAAGAAGGATGTGGGCTGAGGGAAGGCGAACAGAGGAAAAGGCACGTACAGAGAAGGGAGAACAAAGTCTTAAAGATCATAGAAGTCAACTTCCTCTTAGGTGGCAGGTAGGATGTGCAGGGGTGAAGTTATTTGCCCTGTTGAAGTACCAGGCCCTCCTGACTCCAGCCTGATTCTCTCCACTCTTCAGCAGGTAGAAAGCAGAGTGAAGAGAGGGGAGACTAAGAAGACCAAGATGAGAACTTGCATGTATGTACACCTGCATGGGGTGTTTGGCTTCTTCAAACACCCACATTATCTAATATAATCTAATACTCTAAAATCTAACAGGATCTGATATTCATAGAGCCCTGATTCTTAGACCCTGGGAGCTTCTCATGAAACGTACCTCAGACCTAGAGGACACTGCCTGCTCCCTCATCAGATCATAAATTGTAGAATCAGAGAGCTGAAGTTTATCAGGTTGTCACCGAGCTAAGGCCTGGCCTCTGGGTGAACCTCCAAGCCTCACATCCAAGCCTCTGGTTGCCCAGGATGGTAAATACGCTGACAAGATGCACCCCTTGGGTGCCTGGAAATCCCAAACTCCAGGGTGCCAGTTCTAGCTTTGGAAGACGCAGTCACCCCCTCAGAGATGAGGGACTTTCTAGCTTAGGCATTAATTACCAGTTTTCAGTCTGTCATTTAGTTAATAGTATTGCCCAATGTTGATTTATTTTGTTAATGGTATTGCAGTTGTGTAAGACATTAATATTCAGGACCACTGAGTCAAAGATATACAAGATCTCTCTGTACAATTTTTGTAAGTCTTGTAAAATTCTCTCAAAATTTAAAAAAAAAAAAACCTTCATAATGATCTCAAAAGCCAGGTTTGAATTGAGAAGTGTCTATCAGTATCTGGGCCCTCAGCCTCTGGACGCTGGTCAGTGGCTCACCTCTCTCCTCTTCCCTCCCCAGTTCCTTCCCATACAACAAGGAGACCTACACAGACACATGTGGACGCTCAGGGCTTCTCTTTCAAGCTCAGGCCACAGCCCCCTGACCCTACATATAGCCTCTCCTTGGCCACCCTGGGGTCAAGGGATGTGCACAATGGCTGTGCCACCCCTGGGAGAACAGAAAGTCTCAGGGTCGTTTGGGCAGGGAATTTCAGAGTCTTGGGTGCCAGAAACAGAAGCAGGTGTGACTCACAGGCTCCACGGAGGCACATTTTTAACATCAGTCCCCGAGAAGGGGCACAGGAAAAGACCCTGGAGGTTAAGGATGGCTTACCGGCTTTCTCTGTCTCCATAAAGACAGAGTCTCCGCATGAGGTGTGAGGGGGTAAGTCCTGTACCCTTCAGACCCTGCCCAGACACTCCCCCTCCACCCCATCTGCTTTTAGGAAGCATCCCCGGTTTCACTCCATCCCCAAACACAGAGGTCCATGCCCTTCCGATTCCACATCAACTCCTTGAACTCCTATTGATGCCCTGATTAGAATTATTTGTGTTCCAGTCTGTGTCTCATTCACTAAACTGAGAACTTCTCAAAGGCAGGGACTCTATCTCATTCATTCCCGTGCTACCAGCCCCACATTTAGCACATAGGTAACCAATGGTTAAATTGTTATATCCTCAGAGAGTCAGGAGAGCGCAGCAAAGAGATCAGATTACATTGTCTGGAATCAGGCAATCCTGAGTTCAAATTCTGACCCACACACTTAATCGCAATGTGACTGTGAAGAGTTATTTAATCTCTCCGAGGCTTATCTTCCTCCTCGGGGTCATCATCAGAATTGAATGAAATATTGCTGTTGAAGCACTTGTCAGAACATTCAGTAAGTACTCAATAAATGTGCTGAAAAGGCAAGATCAGGCTGCCAGTATCATGGGCCGGATGAGCCGGTCTGCTCACACCTCAATGGCTGTCTCACTGTTATTTTTTTAGGTACAAGGAGAGCCTCAGCAGATAGATGAGGTAAATCCATCCAAGTGACCAGAAAAACTAGAAAATCAGCCCCCTACCCACTCCCAGAAGAAATAACCCAGAGTATGTCCCAGCCCCAGCAGCTGCTCAGCGGTCTCTCTCTGTAAACTCAGGCCAGCACAATGCCGCAGGCCCTCCAAGCCCGCTGCTGACTGATGGGGCCCCAGACACTTTCTAGAGAGCTGACACTCCATAATCTCTGGCTGAGGCCCCCATATCTCAGGGTGGCTGGTGACAATGGGGAGATACATCGGGGAGCTGACAAGGAAGAAAAAATTGTTTTCAAGAGATCAACACATCAACACCTGCTAGTCAAAGCTAGCTAACTCTGGCAGCCTGGAATGCCAAACAAGAAAAAGGCATGAAAGATGGATCCCAGGATGGCAATCACAAAGACTGAGGTCTCAGAGCAGATGGCCCTGTGTGGTCACAGAAGGGGAAGGTGTGACAGTTCAAGTCTGGACCAAATCCATCCCAAATGCGATTAAAATGACAAAAAGCAGAAGGAGTAAGAAAGTAAGAGGTAAAAATCCAATCAAATTCAAACCCTAAAGCCAAAAAAAAGTTTTTTAAGAGAAAAACATCTAAGCAAATTAAATTTACATGAAAGAATGTAACAGGATAAAGAGTATTTCTGAAATGTAAAGTTGAAAG
Source organism: Leucopleurus acutus (assembly GCF_964270905.1). Lineage (NCBI taxonomy): Eukaryota > Metazoa > Chordata > Mammalia > Artiodactyla > Delphinidae > Leucopleurus > Leucopleurus acutus. Next base: position 99,106,905 of record NC_139149.1, read on the forward strand.
ATTACAGACGTTACTAAGTATAGACAGTCAGGGTCTAGTTCTGGGTGAGTAAAGCGGTGGTGTTCTAAAAAAGTTGTTCTCCCTCCAGGCTTCCTTCTTCTGGGCCCCATTCGCACATTTGTAAATGTGCTAGTCTATTGCGACCATATATTTTCTAGAACAAGTTATGATTTCAAATATTCTATCCTTTATTGTCCATGGGTACCAAATATTTCATGGGATCCTGATTTGGGAGTCCAGAAAATGTATCCAATATGATATAATACTGATCACATTATAGATTGACATTTATATACAAATCTATCTCCTCCTTTAGGTCATGAGCCCCTTGAAGGCAAGGATATATGCTAGTCTCCTTTTTATCCCCAGTTCTTAGCCTGGAACCCAACATACGGTGGGTTCTCAATAGACATTAACTGAAGAATAAATGAATGAATGAATGAACCATTTTGTCCCTGTAACAGGATGTTAGTGGATAGACAAGACACTTTGGGATCAGATAAACCTGGATTTGAACTCTGATTCTGTCTGGCATTGGCCAAGCTACTAAGTAAAATAGTATATCTGTAAAATGAGATAATAATTTTTGACTCATGGGATTGTTGTGAAAATAATGAGAGTGTTGTATGTAAAGCACTCTGCAGAGATTTTAAATTGCAGTGTAACTTACATAAAGTGGGCAGATCTCAAGTATACGGCTCAATCATTTTCTACACACTCGTAACCACCATACCACCCAGATCAAACTATAGAAGATTCCCATCAGCCCCAGAAAGTTCCTAGGGCAGTTTTAAAACATGGTTGCAAATCCTTTGACACTTCTGCCATTGAGAGGTGGGATCCATGTTGCTCTCTCTGAATCTGGGCAGGCTTGTGATTGCCTTGATGTGGAATCCAGCAGAAGTGATACTGTGTGACTGCCAAGGCTACACCAGTTAAAGGCCATGGAGCTTCTGCCTTAGTCTCCGAACACTCATTCTCAATGCCCTAAGCCCAAGTAAGAAGTTTGACTGCCTGAAGTCACCGACTGCCTGAAGTCACCGTGGTGATCCAGTTAAGAGTTCAGCTGAGCCCCGCCTTCTAACCAGCTCTGCAGGTGTCAGATATACCAGGAATCTGTCTGGGACCCTCAAGGCCAGCCTACACATCAGTGTCACACGGAAAAGAAGAATCTCTCCATCAAACCCTGCCTGAATTCCTGACCCACAAAACTGTGGGTTAGAATGAGCCAGTCGTTGTTTTAAGCCATTAGTTTAGGGGGAGTTTGTTACTTGACAACAGACAACTGGAGTTTATACGTGCCCCTGCCCGGTCAATAACATCTTCCCTCCCTCTTTGAGATAATCATGTTTCTAACACTTACCATCATAAATTCATCCTGGCTGCTCTCAAACTTCATATAAACAGAATTATCCAACATGAAGTCTTTGTGACTAGCTTCTTTCACTCAATATACTGCTTCTGAGAATCCTCTATGTTGTTGTTTGTATCAACGACTTTTCATGGCTAAATAGTATTCCATGTTATTAATATACTATAACTTGTTTACCTGATCTCCTGTTGAGAGGCATTTGGATTATTTCCAGTTTAGGGATTTTACTAATAAACCTGCTATTGAACATTCCTAGGCAAGTCTTTCTTAAACATATATTTCCATCTCTCTTGGATAAATGCTTAGGAGTGGAATTGTTGGGTCATAGAGTAAGTGTATGTTGATATTTATTAGAAAATTCCAGTTTTCCAAATGGATTCCAGCATTCTGTACTACCACCAGCAGCGTATGAGAGTTCCAGATGTTCCACACTCTCACCAGCACTTCATATTGTCAGTCATTTTAATCTTAGCCATTCTAACATGTACACTGTAATACCTCTCTTAATTTATTTTGCGCTTCCTGATGTCTAATAATATTGAGCAGCTTTTTGGCCACTTGGATATCTTTGTGGAAGTCCTGTTCAATCTTGCGCACATGTTTTTAAATTTTTATTGGTGTATAGTTGATTTTGTGTGTGTGTGTGTGCACATTTTTTAACTGGGTGATTTGTTTTGTTATAAATGAGCTGTAAGAGTTCTTTGTACATTCTGGATACTAGTCTTTTGGCAAATATTTTCTCCCATACAACTTGCCTTTTTTACTTTCTTAATATTATCTTGTGATGAACAGAAATTCGTTTCTGAGTTTTGATGAGATCCAATTTATCAATTTTTTTTTGAGGTTTGTAAATTTGTGGCCTAAGAAGTCTTTGCTCACCCCACAGTTACAAAGATATTCTTCTATGTTATCTACTAGAAGTTTTAACGTTTTTGCTTCTGCATTTAAGTCTATGACTCATTTCAAATTAACTTGTATGTATGCTGTGAGGTAGGGGCTAGAGTTTCTTTATTTTATACTCCATATTAATATCCAGTTGTTCTAGTACCACTCACTGAAAAAAGCTTCCTTTCCCCATTGAACAGCATTGGTGCCTTTGTTGAAAAACAAGTGACCATATATATGTGGGTCACATATATATGGTCACTTGTCCATCATTCGAGATAATTATCTCTGTAATTTGCATGATTTGAGTCTTTAAAATCCCACATATCTGTCCATGATATAACAAATTAAACTCTGTTCTCAATTCATACCTTGGGGTTCTGGAGTTCATTAAGTCTTGATAGCAGAAATGCCTTGGGCTAGAAGTCAAGAGACCTGGGTTACAGATAATTTCAGTTCAACAAACATCTGCTAAGGGCCTTCTCTTTGCCAGGCAGGATGTGAGGGTGTGTTAGAGGAGGGGAGAGTGTAGAAAAGAAGACACGTTCCTTGTCCTTAAGGACTTCACAGCTGGACTGCAGATTGAATGACCTGAGACCACTTTTACTGATCCCATGTTGCACAAAGAACCCTGGAACCCAGAGTGGGGAATTTGGAGGACTTTTTACTCCTCAGGAGTTACAGAAATTTTAAGACACTAGTCAGTTCTCTATCAGTTGATGTTGATCAATACGTGCCTTAAATTTCCCTGTTGTTGAAGAGGGATTAAGAATAACCTCACTCCTGCGGTAATTCATGTAAATGCCTAGCTCTGAAGTTGATATCTAGTAAGTGCTTAATATGTCAGCTGTTATTATCATTATGATTCTTCGCAGGGCTGTGATGAAGATAAAATCATAGCATCACATAATCTCAGGGTTGGAAGGAATCTTCCAACTGGAAATAAGCAGTTAATTATCAGAATTGCCTGGAAATATTGTTTAAAAATACCAGGCCCCAAGGATTCCCTTCTTTTGTCCCCTGGTGAGGCGTGTATTTGGAACAAAAATCTCTGGATATTCTGTGACCAGCCAAGTTTACAGATCACCAACTTCTGGCACAACTGAAGAGAAGTGGAGATGGGAAGATGCCTAAACTGTCTTAGAAATGCTGTTATTGTACAAGTGTAATAGGTCTAATCAGATAACGTGGTTATATTGGTAAATACTTCCAAGAGAAATAGCTAGCACCGGACAAAGCTAGAGAAGGAAAAGGTATGAGATAGGAAGGGGCTGGAAAAGGAGGTGGTTGGGTGCCAGAGACACATTTCAACAATTTCACAATTACTTAAGGCCCCAAACCAATTTACATCAAGCTAGTGATGGAGGAAACCAACAGGTCTGTTAGCCAGTTCAAATTTCAATATGGAAAAAAAAAAAAAAATCAGAGCCAGAAACAAATTGAGTGCAAGATAAGTCAAGCTGACAGGGCAAACCCCCAGAAAAAATGATTTTAAGAAGAATGGCAAATTTCAAATTCTGACTGAGACATGGCAACCCAGCAGGACTGCTGGGAGTCAGGGCAATTCCAATGTTGGGAAAACCTGCAGAGGACAAGCCAAAGAAAACTGCCTTCGAGATTGCTAATGGAACAAAGCGGGGAGGGGTTGGGGCTGGTTTTGTCTGCAGTGAAATTTTCCATGGGTCACACAGATTTCTCTTTTCTTTTCTGAGTTTCAGGGTGGCTGAGCAGATGGCTGGAGCACCGAAAGAGAGCGAGTAAAGAAGGGTCTGGCTGAGAAAAGCAAAGCGGTGTGAAAGTCTCTAGGTCAAGACTGAGACCAGGAGCCAGAAGGACTCCACCCCAAAATCTCCAGAGGACATTCCACAAGCACACAGATTCATGGTGTAGGAAGAGAAGTCCAGGGCTGGAAGGTGGGAGGCCTTGCTTCTGCCGCTGGCCACCAGAGTGACCTTGGGCAAGCCAGTTCCATTCCCTCGGCCTCTCCTTTCTCCTCATCACTGGCCACGTGTCATTAGATCCTATAGTCATGACCTAGAAGTTCCCTTGAGTACTAGATGGCGTTTTATGGCTCCCCAAGTCTTACTGAGAGATCAGGGGGCCCACTGGGGTCACTAAAAAATGCTTTGTCCACAAAGCTTCACCCACTTTTCCTCATATGCAGCTGTGCCTCTCAGAATGGCTAGCTGAGCCCACAGTGGGAGCTGGGGAGGGACGGTAGGGCCTCCCCAGGTCTTCCCCCAGCAGCAAGCCTTCTCTATGTCTGAGTATCAGAGGACCTTGGAAACACGGGTGGAGTCTCTGCTAACATTTCCCCTCCTCCAGCCCCACCCTCAGTCCCCAGCATCACCTCCTCACCTGGGCTGGGGAAAATGAAGACTTATCCACCAGGGGCACTTCTGCTCTGGAAAAGTCAAAGAAAGCACTGTCCTGCATGTCCAGAAAGCCAGTAACATAAAGTGTATTTCATCTGACAGTCTGAAAATGCTTAGGCAGGTACTAGAACGGCAAATCCACAGTTACGGGAAACTAGAGTATTGGGGAGATAACTCCCAATCCTATTCTTTTGGGATTCACATTAAGAATGAGAGTTATCTCTAAGAGACAAAACTTGGCACTGCTGTTCTCTCTCTTTCTCTTACACACACACACACACACACACACACACACACACACACACACACACACACACATTGTTGACACCATGCCTCACCACAGCCACAAAGTCCAACAAGACTCCCCCACCACCCAGTAAAGGCTGAGGAAAAAGTTGATTTTGTTCTTTTGAAAGTTTTCTCTGCCTTAATTTAATGGCTTCATGGTGAGGTGACATACATCTTAAGGAGTCCAATTACTGACTAGGCTGCCCGGGGGACTTCCTAAACCCTATCAGCTTTATGAAAAGTGGCAAAACCAACTTGCTCAGTCAAAACCTCTGGAAATGGTGATGCCTCTTCATTCTCCCTTCCCATAAAAAGCGTGCCACCATTTTGGAGGCCTGGAGTTGAAGATCAAACGAAACATAATAATAGTGACCATGATCGTGACGTTATGGATGATTCATTTAACCCAGCGTTTCAGAAGAAACACTCTCTGGACCCCCTTTCACCCTTGAAAATGTTCCTGTATTTCCCTGGATCAAGCCCACTGTCATATGTTGGGTGGGACACAAGGCAGAGCAGTTGCATACTTTGAGCCTCAGGGCCCTCTATTGACAGGTCACCAATTTGACTCAACTTAGAGAGACCTGAGGTCGTATCGATCCCTGTTTTCAGCACCTGGCAAATGTAGGCAGGCAATTGTTTGTGGAACCGATTTTCAAGTTCAAGTTGATGGCCAATGTTTTTGGACACATCAGTGCCATATAATTTCAGAAGACATTAAGACACAGACAAATTTAACCTGTATGGAATAGACACAAAGGCTACCAAACCAAGAATAGATTTCTAGCAGTCATCTTTTGTGCTTTTGTCCCTCTCTTAAGAACAAAGTTACAGTATTTTTCCTTGTTTTTAATTTGAATATTCTGACTATCATAAAAGCCCACTTTCTCCTTTTGAGGGAAGGGAGGGGGTTTCCTAGTAAACAGAGAATAACCCAACAAAACCCATAACATGAAATAATTCATAACCTAGAAAGACATACTGAATTCCTCAGACTATATTGCCTATAACTTGCAAAATATCTATAGGTTCAATCTTCTAAAATTACTTCTTTTCCCATGTTTTGAGAGATCAACCCCCCAAATGCCTTTTTATAGTCACAACCATGTCCAACGTGTTCCTGAGGTCTCAAAACCTCAAATCTAATATTGTTGGTAGTGAACCCAAAGGTTCTTCTTCCTCTACCATGAGAAGGTCTACACAAATCAGTTCCACCAAATAAGCATTCTTATCCAGGAAGGACAGGATTCACTGTACACCAACAGGGAGCACTGAGTATTTTAAACATTTGCCGTTTTTTCAGACAAGAATTCAACCAGCTAATTTCATACTACACCCAGTCTTCTTCATGCAATAACAACCAAATGGTATATAGGCATCTAAATTGTTGGCGCTTGGTACAAGATGCCCCACCCAATGGAGATCGTGTGTGTGGGGGTGGGTATGTGTATGTGTGTGTGTGTGTGTGTGTGTGTGTGTAATGGTGAAGACAGAGAGGGGAATTTTTGCCATGCTAGACTTTCTGGAAATGCTGTGATTTGTTTTGTCCTCATCTTAAGTAAACTGAATTACAAGCTGGAAATATGTCAGTTCCTTGAAGAAGGAGGTGTACAAGGTACATTCCATCCCCAGATCAAATTAAACAATTTACTCCAAAGAGATCCACTTTCACACACACTGAAGCTCATCTGAACTTCCCTGCAGTAAGCAAGGACTTTGCTGGGCAGAGAAAGCAGTATTTTCCAAACACCCAGTCCCTCCTCTGAATCATGTTCATTTTTCCCTGAATATTTTGCCCATTCTTACAATTGAGGGATTATTAAACTAATATTTTCTCCTGCTTCTTTTTCCCCCTCACTCTACTTCTCTTCTAAACCACAAAGGAGAAATTTATTCTCAAAGTTCAGAGAAACTAGGCAATCTGAGGAAGGTTCTTCTGACTTTGAAAAGTATGCCAAGCCCAGGAGAGTTCTAGAGAATTTTCACCACAGTTGAATTCACATGTGGCTAGAGCTGAGTGCTCCAGTTGGCTTCACTTGCCTTCACTCTGGGTTTCCCACATTTGAGCTACTATCGGAGTGTAAGAGACCTCTCCCAGCCTTTTTGAAAACCAGTTCTGAGAGCTGGGTGACTTATAGGACTGCTTTAGACAGCCGCACCAGGACATGAAAGCTCCCTTGGCCATGTGCGACTGGCTCCACCATTTTCGTCCATCTGATGGTTTTTAAATCCATGTTCAAACATCTTTCCAACCTACCAGTTTCTAAAGTTGTAAATTTCAGCATTACAGATTCAATTATATTCAACAAATCATGTACATACAGTTTGATTCCTTAGCATGAGAGAACTTCTCTGCTGGACTATGAACAGTCTGAAGATTGAGAGCATGGCTTTTATCTCTGTATCACCAGAGCTTCGCCCAGTGACTGGTACATAGTAGGTGCTTATTAAAGACAGTTTAGTGAAAGAATAAAGCAATGAGTGAAGGCTCAACATAGACCCAGCACTAGCTAGGCAGACCCTGTGGAAGGAAGTAGAAAGGAAGAGAGAAAGGAAGAAAAAGAAGGAAAAAGGGAAAAAAGGAAAGGAAAGAAGTAGCAGCAAAATATACAACACTGGTTCTCCAGAAAGATAAGATTTTCCTGCATGAAATAATTGGGGAACAATGAAATTCAGCATATATAGTTCCCTGAGCTGAAAGATAAATAAATCAAATGAGACAGTAAAACGGAGTTTTTGCAGGCATGTGTGTGTGTGTGTGTGTGTGTGTGTGTGTGTGTGTGTGTGTGTGTGTGTGTGTTTTAGGGGAGGGATGGGTTGGGGAAGGAAGGTAAAGACCACATAGGCTACTGACAAAGTGTTGCTGATCTGATTTTGCCAGGTCAGCTATATCTATTCATCACACTCAGTTAATTGCTCTAGTCTGGACTCCTTTTTGCCTGAGTAAACAAAACCTAAAAGATTTTTAAAGTTTATACCTTTGTTTTCTTAGCTCTTCTGAATGTGCTGTCAGCCAAAGGCATTGGCCGCACCCCTCTCTTTCAACACTCCCCAGGGCTTTGCTCTGTTTATCAAGCAAATAACTGGTGTGCAGCAAAGACTGTCTCCAGCTCTGGGGAAGCTGTTCTGTTGACTTGCTAACCTGTTTGAGAAACTGACAAAATCAATCTTCTCTGTAGGAATCCACAGAGGTGATGGAAGCTCCTCAAGTCTCCCTCACTCTTTGTCTCTTTGAATGGATTAATCCAGCCCCTCTCCAGGTGAAGGACACAACTGATGAGTCTCCCTTCGCCATTTCTTTTTTGGTCTCCTCACTGTCATTGCCATGCTGTCAATTTAATTCCATCCCTAGATCCTGAAAATGTTGCTGCATGCTCATGGCAAACCCATCTATTTGACTTGCATTTCTTACACAAGTGTTGGGTGTAAGGGCATTTCACTTAAACATCTAGAAACCCATCAAATGTCACAAGTGCAGGCACACACACACATACAAACAACCTGAAAAATCCCATTCTTAACAGAATTCTGAAGTCCTGCTTCTCCCCAAGAAACCCTTACACACTACAGAGGGCTTCTGCCTCTATGCCCTAGAAATCGCTTTGAAAGAAACTGCTTTGAAAATTGAGCAAACCAAGAAGATGCTGGTGAGGAGGAAGGTCCCCTTGTACTATAGACTAAAAGAGAATGTGTGTTCCAATGAAATGCCAACATAGTTTGTCATTGTCTAGATTATGACATTCCAGTAACACACATATATCTTTGAGTTCTGCACAATGTATATATAAATCTTACACATTTGTTCAACATTTACTGCCATTATTTATAATGGTCTGAGAGTACTGCAGATGTTAAGACCATGCTACCTGTTTTACATCAGAAACTTCTGGAAGATAAGGACCCCACTCTGAGCAATGTCTTCAGACACAGAGGTTTGTAACCCCAATCACACATCAGATTCATCAGGAAAGCTTTTTTTTTTTAATATTGACTGCCAGCCCACCCTCAAATTTCTGAATCGGGAGGTCTGGGAGGGGGAGGTCTTAGGATCTTTGCTTTTAACCACATCCCTCAGTAATCTTCAGCACCCAGCTCAGCCTTGGTGCAGGGAGTAGAGTCAGGACTCACAAGCCAGCTAATGCAGCTGGGGTTGTTATGAGGGTCTTCTACGTGGCAAAACGTCTGCCAGCCTCCAGATGTCTCTGAAGGCAGTACTCCCCACAGTACTTATGAGGACTAGGTGAGGGAAACCCCACATTCCCAGGGGGTGGAAAAGATCTCAAAGAAGGCATTTCCTGAGTTAAGAATCCAAAAGATATCCATGGTAGAGATCAGCGCACCTTCTCCTTCCAGCAATGTCAACCCCTTCTCCCACCCACGCTTCCCCCCACTGTCTTTCCACCTGTGGGCTTCCTGTGGACACTAGGGGGGAAATGCAATCCTGAAAGGTTGTTCAGGATTGCGCCAATGACCCACCCAGTTTCCAAAAATACCCCTGCTGATGTTTGCTCCTATCCAATATCTACTCAAGCTCTAGCTTCTCACCTCTTCTCCATCCCCAAAAGAGACGTTGCACCAGCTCGTGCCATACACAGTGAGGATAATCTTGAGCTGCACACAAGTCTCTTCCCTTATTTCATTCTATGTTATAGAACCCAGGGGAACCCTGGAGGCTAAAACCACTCATCCCCCACCCTCTATATCATCCTCCTCCTGGACATTGAAAGAGAATAGACATGATGGGCTCTGAGAATCCTTCTAATCCTCACTTCTTTATCCTCTACTCTGGCAACATTAGTCTCTCTTTTGCTGCCTTGGTTTTTTTCTGCAGTTTTCCCTTTTTATGCTGTGCAGACCCCCAGCAAATCCTAAAATGCTATCCTTTAGCAAAGCAAAAAGACCTCAGTCATGATGCTAAACTGACATCATGTTGGGCTTTCAGACCCTTTCCTCTTTGAAACTCTTCCAGAATCTACCACTCCAGGGACATGAACTCTTGTCTCTAAGTTCTTTACTGCTATGGTCTCATTAGCGTCTACAAGAAGATCACTTACTGTCCTTCCCCATGACCTCAGCTACATTTGTCTGCAGCCCTAAATAGTACTGGCTTCTCCTTCTCCTTCGCCCACCCACCATTCCTCATCCCTCAGCCCTGGGTCAGCCAGTGGTAAGTCAAGGGCAAGTACGAAACAAATTGACAGTCCACCCCTCCTGCCCCAGGTCTCTCTTAGTGCTAATTTTTTCCAGCTTTCTCCCTACTGTTTGCATATTTGTATTTGGGATTCTGGTCTCACAGATGTATTTGTTTGTCCAGTTCCGGGCTGGACTTTGTTAAGTTCCTGTCTCTTCCCACCAAGGAAGGATCTTTAAATTTGGAAAGTTCTGTCCTGGAATCTTTGCTGCTGTCCACCAACACCTCCTGTTCCGGAATTCATACATGGCTTGGAAAGGAGGTTGGAGAGAGGTGAAGCTCTGCTCTCCAATGGTTCAGTCTGCAAGTAACCAGCCAGTCCCCTCCACCACATACACCAATATTGGTGACCAATGTTGCAGCTGCTACGATCACTCCTCCTGGCCTCTGGCCATTTCTCCGGCAGGGAACTGGCTGCAGTGCCTCCCAGAATAATCTGTCCACATCGCAAATTGAAATTTACAAGGAGTCCTATCACATTTTTCCTAAAATACCAAACCTATAACATCTACAGAACTCCTTTCATCCTATTATTGAGTAATTCTGCAAATAGAAAAAGAATAATGGAAAAGAAAACCAACCCATCCTCCACCCACCCACTGAGGTTTCAAAATTTACTCTTTAGTTTGTCTGCAGAACTGGCCTACTGGCCAGGCCTGCCTCTCTCCCTACAGAGCCCTTTGCATTTTCCCCTTTGTGATCCCAGTTCTGTTTTCCACGGTGCTCTGGTGCATATAGCGGAGATCATGTTTGATTAGAGCTCCAAACATTCACCATGCTCTTGAGAATTTATGACACGTCCAGGTTTCCACACTCCCCACCAGCTGGGGTCTTGGTTCCTAATGTATTTATCCATTAGGTATTCTCTGAAATGTGGCACTTAAGGCGTGGCCTGTGGATCTGGGGGTGTGAGTGTGGGCCTCTGAAAAGGTGGCTGCAAATTGCACTGACTCCCGAGCTCTCCCTTGTGACATCTGTGGGGTTCCAAGTTCTTTTGTACTAATCCTTTTAGCTAAGAAAATAAAATACAGCAGTTTTAGAGGAGAGAAAGCACAATGAATCCAGTCTCTACCATTTCACAAATTCGGAAATTTGGGGAATTTCTGTTCTCTGGAATGTCAGTGGACCAAACTGACAAATGGATTGTTCTCTGCCATCTGGGTAGTTGGCATCCTGGGGACATAATTGGTATCTGATTCTACTGCCTTGACAAGTACTGAAACTATGCAGATCAAGTCCTATTATAGCATCCTCCAAGGCCTGTCCATATATATACATCATGTTGAATTTTGCTGCATTAAAGGCTTTATGAAAGAGGCCAATTGCTTTGAATTCTTGCTGCTGCCCAGAGAGTTTCTAGGAGAGCAGGGAGGGTCCCCTGAGAAGCTAGACTCCTGGTGCTGCTTACCCTCATGGGCAGACCTATGAGGCCTTCAGAGGAGCAGCACATGCCAGCCACATTTTCCAGCCCACGAGAGAGAGAGACAGAGAGATGGAGAAACAGACAGAGAGATTAAACACGAGGCATTCAGACCCTGGGCTCAATCGTCACGCCCCAGTTACCTGGAGCAGAGTTTAACAGGCTATTCCCTGACCCAGAATGTGTCCCAAGTATTCTGGTCTAAATTCCATGGGTTACCTAACTTTCTTATGCTTAACTAGAAATCCCAAACTCATCCCAAGCTGGAACTCTAGATTCTGGGCCTGTGTGAGGCCTGGTGACTGGTGAGCACCTCTGGCCTGGAGCGACCCCCACCTTTCTAGTTTGGGTCCTAAATCTTGCCTGTCTCTTCCAACTTGACAGCTTTCCACCTTGTCCTCAGGACTCAAGGCGCCCATGCAAATCCAGACTGTCCAGGGCTCCCAGGCCTGAGGCTGCCTCCGTTCAGTGATCTGGAACTGGTTATTTTTGATGAAGGCCTTAAGTTGTGTCATATCTTTCCTGTATTCCAGCCCAAACTGTTGTTTTTAGAAGCTCAGTGACAAAGAATACACAACTGGAGAAAAGTATCTCCTTTCTTCATGTTTTATAATTTCCAAATTAAAAATTGCAAGTCACAGTTCCAGTGAGGTATCTTGGTCTCTTGACAGGGACACACACACATACACACACACACACACACACACACACACACACACACACACACACATACACACTGTCCATTGTGAGATGCAGTAGAAAAAATGCAAATGTTTCTAGATGTCTAGAAACCTGGGTTCCACTACTGGCAGTACCTTGCTGGGTGAACTTGGGAAAATCACTTCACCTCTCTGGACCCAGGCATTCTCTTTCAGCTTTACTATATAAGCCTGTGAAACCCAAGAAGTTATAGCCTTGCCAACCTGACCACTCATTTAGCCTAAAAGCATGATCATGATTTGCATAAAATCACTCTTACAGTCCCTATAACAGTGAATTTGTGTGTCAACTTGAAGGGCATGGGTTGTTGTTTTTTTTTTTTTTTTTTTTGGACAGGTTTTATTCATTGAATGCAGCTTTACACAGTATTTCTTATGTGCCAGACACCACTCCAAGTGCCTTAGAAATATTTGACCCATTAACTCCTTATAACAATTGAAGGGTGCTTCTAGATGAGATTAACATTTAAATTTGAGTGAGCAGATTGCCCTCCATAATATAGGTGGGCCACACCCAATCACTTGAAGGCCTGCATAGAACAAAAAGAGCTGCCTCCCCAAGTAAGAGGGAATTCTTCAGCAGACTGCCTTCAGAATTCATCTGCACCATCAGTTCTTTCTGGGTCTCCAGCCTGCAAGCCCGCACTGCAGATTTTGGACTTGCCAGCCTCCATAATTGCCTGAGCCAATTCCTTACAAAGATCTCTTTCTATATAGACACATCTTATTTGTTCTGTTTCTCTGTAGAAGGCTGACAAACACAGTCCCCAAGGACTGAGCATCTGCCATGTACTTAGCCCCATGGCAGTCACTGAGACAAATTGTTCTGCCACCAATAAGCACAGCACCTAGTTGGAAAGACAAGACTAACTTGGATAAAATAATTCATAGCAACATACACAAATGGCAAAGGGTATGGGCTAGTTCCTGGTGCTATGGTTCAGAGGAGGGTTCAGAGGGAAAGTCAAGAAGGAGACGGCACTTAGTCTCTAGGGCAGTTGGAATTTCCCAAGGGAAAGAGAAAAGAAAGGGTGGCTCAAAGATGGTGACATACTTGGTATGTCTCCTCCCCCTGGCTCTCCCATCTCCATGAATGCCATCACCACACACACAGATGCCCAAGTAAAATGGGCCTCATCCTTATCTCTACCAAAGCCTCACTAAGCACTCCAGCAGTCCACTTTCCCTCGTAGTCAATCATCTATCTTTAGACCCTGCTCCTAAATATTAATGAACCATTCCTATGCTCTCCATACCCAAACTACCTTCCTAGCCCAGGCTGCCATCTTTGCTCTCCTGGGCCACCAATATACCCTTATATGTTTACCCTTTCTTTAGTCTTGCTCCTCCAATCCCTTGCTCCCCACAAAGCAGAGTGATCCTTCAAAAGTGAACATCAACTCATGCCTCTCTCTGCTTATAACTCTTCAGTAGCTCTCCATGTCCTACAGAATAAAATCCAAATCTAGTATAGCTTCACCATGCTGTGCTCTCGGCACTGCTGTGTCTCCATCCTCATCTCTTGCTGCTAGCCCTCTTATACCTACTAAACTTCCAGGTCCTCAATAGTGCCATCATTTTTCCCACCCCAAGGCCTTTGCACATGCTATTCCTTCTGCCAGAACTCTTTCTCTCTTTCTTTGGTTAATTTCTACTTTCTCTGGGTCTCAGTGCTTCTATTTTCCAGGAGGAAGCCTCCTCTAACTTCTGCAGACTTGTTTGGGTGTTTCTCCAGCAGCTCTCTGTACTCCCTCTCTCAAAGCACTTATCACAAGTGCTACTGACAAATTTTCTGTCTTCCCAACTAGACCTTAAGCTTTAAGAGTCTGGGTCCAACTCACATCCCCAGAAATTACGAAAGTACTGAAGTGTGCATGATAGATTTAAATATTCTAATTATAATAGGTTGGTCCTGTACCCTGAAAATACAGCAGTGAACAAGACGGGCTTGCCCTCATAGAGCTCACACTCTGAGGACAACAAACAAGTGAATAACGCATAAATGCATTTAGAGTTGTGAAGAGGGTCAGAAAAGAAAGAACTAGAGGGCTGTCCTAGAACATATAGGGGGAGGTAGAGCTGAACACCTACTTTAGACATTGAGTGGTCAGGGAAGGCTTCTTTGAGAAGCTGACCTTGAGCAGGGACTTGAAGAATAAAAACGAGCCAGTCGTGCAATGACCAGGGCAGTGGAGTGTGTAGGCAGGAAAAATCCTGGTATATTCTAGGGATGTCAGAAAGTTAAGATGGCTGAGCAAAGAGGGTAAATAACATATTCTTCATAGTATCAAGCTTACTGCACCAGAAACTTAGACCACAGCTACTTTGTCACCTGCAGGATGAGTCACTTTCGAGGAGTGGTTTCGTTCCCTCCAGTGGGAATGGCATTTGGTAATAGAGGAGCCCTTATGGCAATGCCTTTTCTACAATACTTTTCAAAGTCCTAAGGTCCTGCCTTTCAAGCCCAAATTCCAATTCAGTGAGGTGAACCTGTTCTTATTTAAAAATGTTCCATATGCTAAAATTAATTAACAATCAGCAAGAGAAAAGGAATGAGATTATTCGTGGTCCTTCTCTGCCTGGATGGGGAAAGGCTGGGATGGGGAGAAGACAGGACTTTTAGTGTCCTTCTAATCATCAAATTAGGATGTGTCTCTTTGCGAAGATAGGCCCTGAAGGTATCCTTGGGATGAACATATCTCTTTCCAAAGATTAAATTTAGGGACCTCCTATAAAGTTATGGCATCCCCAGCCACGACAACTGTATTCCAAGGTCAAGTTTATACCTATGTACCAGATCTGAAATGTGCCTTGTCATTTGCTCCTGGTTTGGCTCCACTCTTTCCCTGCCCTAGAACAATACCCACGATACATTAACTGTGAGTAACTGTGGATAACAGCAAGGATGCTGGATTCAAGGACTGCTTACATGTCCTTCTAGACAACCTGTTCGCTTGTTCCACCACCGGAATCAGAACTCCCTCCCTCTATTACCCTCTTCCTCCAGCCCTCAGAGACAGTCCATATTCCTAGCTTAGGCAATGCATTCTTGCTGCCCTGACACATACCACCAGAGTGGGCCAAGCAAGCCATTGAGAGAGCCAAGCTACCCACCCAACACTTGGCTTTGGCTGAGGGCATCAAGCCAGGCCATGGTGTCATAGTAGCTAAGGGCCCTTGATAAGCCACATCAGCTCAACTCTTAAAATGTATCATGGCCTGTTGATGAAATTGATGAGGGTTACATCAGACTGTATCCCTCCAGAGCCCAGATTGAATGACTTTTAATTAGAACAAATCAGATGTTTAACCCTCTCTTCCCTGTGGAGGCAGCTGCTGGATCCAAATCTGGAATGGGTTCAGTGGGCACAAGTTTGTTGGTTACAGGATACATTATAACATAATGAGAACTTCCCCATATGGAAAGGTCTCTAAGGAAGTTTTGGGGTTCAATTCTATCGCTTCTAAATCACCACTGATTCTGAATTATTTTGAACCAATGTTCAGTATCAATGCCTTCCATGAATAGGATTCATTCATTCATTCAAAAGTGTATTTAGGGTTGTCTTTTGGTCTTGTTTATGGTCTCCTTTGCTGTGTAAAAGCTTTTAACTTTCATTAGGTCCCATTTGTTTATTTTTATTTCCCTTTCTCTAGGAGGTGGGTCAAAAAGGATCTTGCTGTGGGGCTTCCCTGGTGGCGCAGTGGTTGAGAGTCCGCCTGCCAATGCAGGGGACACAGGTTCGTGCCCTGGTCTGGGAAGATCCCACATGCCGCGGAGCGGCTGGGCCTGTGAGCCATGACCGCTGAGCCTGCGCATCCGGAGCCTGTGCTCTGCAACGGGAGAGGCCACAACAGTGAGAGGCCTGCGTACTGTAAAAAAAAAAAAAAAAAAGGATCTTGCTGTGATTTATGCCATAGAGTGTTCTGCCTATGTTTTCCTCTAAGAGTTTCATAGTTTCTGGCCTTACATTTAGGGCTTTAATCCATTTTGAGCTTATTTTTGTGTATGGTGTTAGGGAGTATTCTAATCTCATACTTTTACATGTAGCTGTCTAGTTTTCCCAGCACCACTTATTGAAGAGGCTGTCTTTTCTCCACTGTATATTCTTGCCTCCTTTATCAAAGATAAGGTGACCGTATGTGCATGGGTTTATCTCTGGGCTTTCTATCCTGTTCCATTGATCTATATTTCTGTTTTTGTGCCAGTACCATACCGTCCGGATTACTGTAGCCCCTCAGAATGGGAGAAAATATTTGCAAATGAAGCAACTGACAAAGGATTAATCTCCAAAATTTACAAGCAGCTCATGCAGCTCAATAACAAAAAAACAAACAACCCAATCCAAAAATGGACAGAAGACTTAAATAGACATTTCTCCAAAGAAGATATACAGATTGCCAACAAACACATGACAGAATGCTCAACATCATTAATCAGTAGAGAAATGCAAATCAAAACTACAATGAGATATCATCTCACACCGGTCAGAATGGCCATCATCAAAAAATCTAGAAACAATAAATGCTGGAGAGGGTGTGGAGAAAAGGGAACCCTCTTGCACTGCTGGTGGGAATGTGAATTGGTACAGCCGCTATGAAGAACACTATGGAGGTTCCTTAAAAAACTACAAATAGAACTACCATATGACCCAGCAATCCCACTACCGGGCATATACCCCGAGCAAACCATAATTCAAAAAGAGTCATATACCAAAATGTTCATTGCAGCTCTATTTACAATAGCCAGGAGATGGAAGCAACCTAAGTGTCCATCATCGGATGAATGGATAAAAAAGATGTGGCACATATATACAATGGAATATTACTCAGCCATAAAAAGAAATGAAATTGAGTTATTTGTAGTGAGGTGGATGGACCTAGAGTCTGTCATACATAGTGAAGTAAGTCAGAAAGACACTAAAACAAATACCGTATGCTAACACATATATATGGAATCTAAGAAGAAAAAAAATGTCATGAAGAACCTAGGGGTAAGACAGGAATAAAGACACAGACCTACTAGAGAATGAACTTGAAGATATGGGGAGGGGGAAAGGTAAGCTGTGACAAAGTGAGAGAGTGGCATGGACATATATACACTACCAAACGTAAAATAGATAGCTAGTGGGAAGTAGCCGCATAGCACAGGGAGGTCAGCTCAGTGCTTTGTGACCACCTAGAGTAGGGGCATAGGGAAGGTGGGAGGGAGGGAGATGCAAGAGGGAAGAGATATGGGAACATATGTATATGTATAACTGATTCACTTTGTTATAAAGCAGAAACTAACACACCATTGTAAAGCAATTATACTCCAATAAAGATGTTACCAAAAAAAAAGTGTATTTAGCATCTCCTGTGTGTTCTAGGTGTGCAGGATAGTGAGATGAAGGGAACATGTTCCCTTCCTTCAAAGAGCTCCATAAAGGGTGATGCATATTTTTGTTTCTCTTGAGAAGGTGTCTGAAAGACCACCATATGAACCTTCCAAAGTCAATAACTACCAAAAATGTCATCGTGAGCTAGAATGAGCTCTCTATCTGCAGGGACAAAGATGCTGCTGCTGGTGGCTAACCATCTCTGGGTTAGTAAGTTATGGTAAATCAGACAAATGTTTGTCCTCCTCCACAATTTCTCATGTGTCATAGGCAGTTAATAGTTGACAAATAGAATGAAATAGAGCTACAGGATCTAGAGTCCCTACAAGACATTACTTTTTTATTATGATCATGTATTGTAATATTAACATTAATAACTAAATTTGAGTGCTTACTAAGTACAAGGAATAGTTCTAAGTGCTCTATGTGCATTATCTCATTTAATTCTAACAACCCCAAGAGGTAAATATTGCCTTTCCCCTATTTTCATCCTGACTTTACAGATGCAGAAACTGAGGCTCAGATTGACTTGTGTACCTCATTCCCTGCAAAGATTTCCAGAGACTTCAGCTGAGAAATGCTGACCTGGTTCAAGTTCCTCTCTTTATGAAGCACATTCATCCAGGCTTTATCTCTTCTAGTCAGAGGCTAATATTACTTTGTCAAGAGATGGCCAAAACCCACAGGTCCCAAATTATGAGATCATTTAGTCATTCAACAAATATCTATTTTGAATCCCCATGTGTTGAGAATACAATGGTAAACAAACACAGGCTCTGCTCTCAGGAGGATTTCAGCCTGGTAGAGTAGATTTTTAAATGAGCAGAAATAAGACAGAAAACTATGAGCAGGCACTGAACCCACTGGGCTTCAGCAGCACAGGGTCCAGTCTGAGACTGGCCCTTCAGGTCTCCCACCTCAAACTACTGCAGCTGGACCCCTGAGTTCCAGGCCCTTAGTACAGCTCACACCCTGGAACTGTGCCCTTCTGTGACCAACTTCATTCCACAAGCACCCATGTCATCAGCATCATGGGCAAAACAACACCAAAAACTTACTCTGTGAAGCTCAGTGGAACTAAAGACATAGAGAAAACACCCGGTAGGGATGGCCAGGAGAAGTACCAGATCCTGAAGTACAACTGCTAGGAACTCATAAAGAATCACTAGAAAGAGGAACCCAAGAAAGAATTCACCTAGATGATCAGAAATTGAGCAATAAGGAATTGGAAGAGAACTATGGTCCAAATGAGATACAGTGCTGTCCAGCATGAGAGCTGAAGAGCTCTTGGTTCAGGACAGCCCCAGTACACTCAGGCCTTTCAAAGAAACATGAGGGATTGTCAAATTTCTCAGTAGATGGTGTGGGGCTTCCCCATCCTTCTATGGACAGGAGCTGTCCTATGCTGGCTTGCATTTGGAATTCAGTACTCCAATGATAAGTGTGCATGCTTAGATAGTGTGTACTTGGGTTCTGTGCTTGCTCTGGTTGGGGTGATATTTGCTTATTTCCAATAAGTGAAAAGCACCAACATCATGTTAAGATTCAGTAAATTATTCCTCTCCAAGTTTTTGTCATCTGGGATGCAAGGGAGAGTACAATCCCTGAAGAGCAGCTAATGGTCCGGAACATGGTGGAGATTAAGGGTGGAGACCAAATTCCTAGGGATATCAGGTGGCTGGCTTCTCAGTGAGCTAAAACAGATAATTTATCTCTCACTAGGAGGTCTGAGCCCCACTCCTGTTCCTGTGACTTTACTCATGGCAATCCCCTTGAAACAAAGAACACTGGCTTCTCTTCTACAACTTATTTTAAAGGTGTGGCAACTGGCACAATCACCAACACAGACAGATTGCCTCAATGGCTTCAGGAATTGGCAATAGGAAGACAGCCATTGCCACTGAGATTGAGCACTTCGTTTGTTTGTATTGTGGCAGAAGTGACCACTTCACCAGCATCCTTTTCTTTATTATCACAGTGTCCATGAAGTATGTCTTGGACTGCACCACCTTCCTCATTGGTGTCACTGTGGCCCATGAACCTGAGGACCTCCTGGTGATTGTCACTGTCACTCCATTAATGACAGAAAAACAAGTGACCAAGAACTGCCTGGAGATGAACCTGGAAGCAGTGAAGACCTCAGTTCCGCCTCTATCATTTGCTCTGACAAGATCAACCCTCAGACTCACAACAGAACCCATGTGCAGTATGACAAGCAGATCTATGTGGCTGACACATGACGAACAGAAAAACCAACTCCTTGCCTGAAGCTCTGGAATCTGGGCCTCCTTATTCAAGATAATAACACTGCATAACCAAGTTGAGTTCAAACAAGGACACGAGAAACCATCATGGAGAAAGTTGTGGTTGGAGGTCATTTTCAGAGGTCATTTTGGGGGATGTGATAGAAATTAGGAAATGAGACTGCAAAGTGCCTGGAATCCCTTTTGATTCTACCAACAAATTTCAGCCCCCATACATGAGATGGATGACCCCAGTGACAGATGCTGCCTCACGATGATGAAGGGGCCCCTGAGAAGATCCTAGAGAAGTGCAGCACCATCATTATTGATGTCCTAGAGCAGCCTTGGGCCAAGAGCACAGCTAAGGCCTTCCACACCATGTACATGGAGTTAGGGGTTCTGGAGGAGCCCCATTCTGGGTTTCTGTCACCTCTTCCTGCCAGCAATCAAGTTCCCAGAAGCCTACTCATTTGACAGATGTCATGACCTTCCTCACCTCCAGTTTCTGATTTGTGGGCTCTTGTCAAGGACTGATCCCCTTCGGTCCACTGTGCCTGAGGTACTTACCAAATACCAGAGTGCTGGGGTCAAGGTTGTTATGGTCACAAGTGATCATCCCTTCACAGCCAACACTATTGCCAGGTATCATTTCAGCCAACAGTGAGATAGATGGTGAAAGACATTGAAAAAGCCTCAATCTTGCTATGGAGCAAGTACACAAATAGGGTAAAGCCACTGTGATGTCCAGTATGGAGCTGAAGGACATAAATCAAGAGCACCTTGGATGACCTCTTAACCAAGTACTTGGAAACCACCTTTGCTCAGACATCCCTCCAGCAGAAGCCAATCACTGATGTGGGCTGTCAGAGACAGATGCACTTGTTCCCGTGACAGAGGATGGACTTAACGCTTCTCCAGCTCTAAAGAATGCAGATGTTGGGATTGCCATGAGGGTAGCAGGTTCTAATGGATCCAAAAATGCAGGCCACACAGTCTTACTGGATGACAGTGATGTCTTTGCATCTCTAACCACAAGGTAGAGGAAGGCCACCTCATCTTTGACAACCTAAAGAAGATTATTGCTTATACTCTGACCCAGAACATCGCCAAGCTTTGCATTTTTTTGATTTACACTATTGTCGGGCTTTCCCTGATCACTGGCATCATTACTATCTTGTTCATCAATTTGGGCACAGACTTAACTCCCTTATTGCTCTATCCTATGGGAAAGCTGAAAGTGTCATTTTGAACCAGAAACCCCACCATAAGAAAATGGACAGATTGGTGAACAAGTCACTTGCCATGTAGTCCTGCCAACACACTGGCCTCATGCAAGCCCAGGAGCTTTCGTTGTCTATGTCACCATGTATGCACAGAGGAGATTTAGGCCCAGCACTCTCATTAACCTCTGGAGCAATGGAGGAATAACAGCATGAACGATGGGGACGATTGCTATGGACAAGAATGGACGAGGTATCAGAGGAAATACCTATAATGTACAGGCTACACAGTTGCTCTCACTGGCATCATGAACTACCAAATAGCATATCTGATCATGAAGAAGACCTGGAGCAATTTCATCTTCTAACAAGGTCTTTCCAGAAATAAAACCATCTGGCTAGGGATTGTCTCACAGCTTATCATAGCAGTAATTCTCTCCTATGGCACTGGAAGTGTCACAGCCCTAGATTTCACCAGGCTCCTGGCTCAGGATTGGTTTGTAGATATGCCACATCCATATTCTGCTTTGGGTGTATAATGAGGTGTGAAAACTTTTTATCAGACTTTACTGTGGAACCTGTTGGGATAATATATCACTAACACCATCTTTTTGCCCAAGTGTCCCCACTTCACATTGGTGATGATCTTCAGTTCTCTTGTGTAATAATGACATCATCCAAATTTATACCAGAGAAAGACAAAAACTATATGAAAGGCACTCAATTGATGTTTTGTACTTTACAGCTGAGATTTGACTATTTATGTATAAATTTTATCTCTATCTCCGGTTTTTAAATATGTAAATTTCAAGGTGATGATGTAGAGAAGAAACACTTATTTGTATATACATAGATTTCCAAGATATTAAGTAATCTTGTGTAACTCACATATCTTCTGGGGTCTCCCTGCTTTTAAGCTCTAGGTAGGATTTCTCATACCTCTATTGTACATCCTGTTGAAGATCAATGCCTTTCTCAAGATGTCTATGAGTTCCTGGGGAAACTGTCCACTTTGCTCAAAAATCCAACTCAAGGTTTGCAGGAAATGGAGAAGGGGGCAAGGTTACATCATGAGAACATGGACATGCCCCACTTTGACTCTCAGATGTTGCCAGAGCATGCTTTCCCTGCCATGTCACCCCTCACCCCCAACTCTCAGCATCTCACTGGTCCATCCATTTTTACCTCACCTCTTCTCCTCCCTCCCAGACGGCCCTTCAACCCTACTACTGGAACGCCAGTTGGACTTCTTCCAATTCCTGCTCCAAATCCAAACTCCAAGTCCACTTTGCATATCCTAACTCAAGGGGCTGTACTGAACAAAAGGGTCTTTCATTCACCAGGAAGCCATATTGGTTTGAAATAGTAATATCTATTTCTTGTAAAACATTTGCAAAGCACTTTCCAGCACCAACGTTATGCCAATCATGTTTCATGCTTTCAACTTAGGTTTATTCATGTGTGGAACAACATCTATGTTGACAGGCCCAGAGAGACCTCATTTTAAAGTAAAAGAGAGATCAGCTCGGTGCTTTGTGACTGCCTGGAGGAGTGGGATAGGGAGGGTGGGAGGGAGGGAGACGCAAGAGGGAAGAGATATGGAAACATATGTATATGTATAACTGATTCACTTTGTTATAAAGCAGAAACTAACACACCATTGTAAAGCAATTATACTCCAATAAAGATGTAAAAAAAGTAAAATAAAATAAAAAATAAAGTAAAAGACATTTTAGAAAACAAACAAACTAAGATAGAAAGTATTAAGTGACATAAGAAAGATCCAGGAATCAGATTATCTGTAAGTGATTTTTTTTTTAATATATAGTGAACTTTTAAAAAAATTTATTTATGGATGCATTGGGTCTTCATTGCTGTGTGCGGGCTTCCTCTAGTTGCAGCAAGCGGGGGCTACTCTTCGTTTCGGTACGTGGGCTTCTCATTGCAGTGGCTTCTCTTGTTGCAGAGCACGGGCTCTAGGCATGCGGGCTTCGGTAGTTGTGTCACATGGGCTTAGTTGCTCCGCAGCATGTGGGATCTTCCCAGACCAGGGCTCGAACCCGTGTCCCCTGCATTAGCAGGCAGATTCTTAACCACTGCACCACCAGGGAAGTCCCTGTAAGTGACTTCTAATGTCCCTTCTCAATCCTAATTTTCCGTGATTCTAGGTCATGTACCATGATGTCCAGTCAGGAACATAGAAGAGGCTTCAAGGAGCAGGTGCCTCTGGGCTGGACTTAAAGAAGAGACAGTGTCAAGATAAAAGAGACAATGTTTTAAGAGAAGTTTAACAGATCCCATTTTCCTTTGAATGAATCAGAAAGCTTTACAAGAAATCAATATTGAGACTTTGAAGTTTCTGAGACAGTCTCAATTATCTTTTACTCTTTATTACTTGCAAAAGTAGAAGATTTTACTTTCTATCTTTCCATCCTTCTTTCTTTTAAACAACATTGATTGAGGGCCTATTATGTTTCAGGCAGTGTGCTAGGCACTGGAAATGCAAAGGTGGAGCCACCAGAGGAAGGAGTTCAAGTTCAATGGGTGAAATAAACAAAGAAACAAATATAACTCAGGTTCAGACTGATAGTTCCTGCATCCCTGCCACAGTCTCTGGACTCTACCCCTCAAGTTTAGGCACAATATTCAGCCCTTCTCTAGTCTACTCATCCCTAAGTCCATAATGTGAGTTTAATAACTTACTTATACATTAAACCTTCCAGGAGTTAGGAGCACCCTCCAGGTCTCTTCCATATCCTGGCTTCTCTCTCACCTCTTTCTACTCTTTTCTCTCCTCTCTCCCCTCCCAGGAAAACCACAAATCCCCCTCCTTGTCCTACACGCACGAGTTCCGAAGGCCTCTTTTGTTACTTGAGCATACCCTTGGGTGTCACCCTGCACCCATAGTGACTCAAAATATTTCTTCCAAATACACACAGGGCCCTCTCCAGGAAAGAATTTTGAAGAGGGAGGAAAGGGGGTCTCCATCTGTGCTCAGACAACATTGCTGTGCTCAGAATGGGGTCGGTCTTGTCCAATAAAGACAGAAGAGGCAGCCTGGGTGGTAAAGACTAAGAGGAATTCTGATCCATAAAGTGTATTTCTAATTCTCAGTGAGACCATTCCAGAAATGTAGGGAGTTGGCCCCTGGACTCACCAACGTTTGGGTTATATTTCAACCTTGATTGAGCGCCAGAATTGCACACACAGTGCCAACTCCCAGGTGCTTTGAGGAGGGCTGGGTACACTACGCCTCTCTATTTTAGTTTTTGGGTCTTTTCCCCACATGTCTGGGGTGTTTCTTCCATTAAAACCAGGACTTTTCCTCCTTCTAAGCCTCTACCCCAAATCCAGCCTAAGCTGATACTCCTAGGAGATGCTAAATTCACTTTGGGGCCAAAAAGTAAAAATAAGTTATTCGAAAACATGCCAATAACTCCATGGAAAACTTTCAGGGGTAGTATCATTTCACTCCAGATTCTCTGATGGGAAGGAGATTTTTTGCTTAGTAATGACGTGGCAAGGACAGGTTGTTCCTGCATAGGAAGCAAAGGTGGGTCCGGGCTGTCCCTCTTCCGGGGCTGCTGGTGTGGGTGCCTCTGCTTGTCCTTTGCTGAGCCACCTCTCCCTCTCTTTTTTTCTATTTTCTTCTCTCATCCAGGGTCCACGTCTTAGTTCAGGGCTCCAGATGAAGTCTTCCCAACAGACATGGCCTTCTTGCTAAGCCAGCCTGGATAGAAGAGTCCAGAAAAACATGACCATTGTCTTCAAGTAGCTGAAGCCCTGTCACCAGAAGCGGCATTAGATTTGCTCAGCTCAGCAGAAGAGAAGAATGGGGACAATACACAGAAGATGCTAGAGGCAAAAACATCTTCACTATAATAAAAAAAAAAGGTTTTAGCCAAAATTAGAATTGAACTATCGCAAACATCTGAAGTTAGGTATACTCCTCCAAGCCCAAAATTTATTTACAACACGAATTTGCATAGAGTG
Source organism: Leucopleurus acutus (assembly GCF_964270905.1). Classification (NCBI taxonomy): domain Eukaryota; kingdom Metazoa; phylum Chordata; class Mammalia; order Artiodactyla; family Delphinidae; genus Leucopleurus; species Leucopleurus acutus. The sequence goes on from NC_139149.1 coordinate 99,131,989, forward strand.
TTAGAATATTCTGGGGAAAGAACTTGAACCGTAGAAAAACTTGGTGTTCAGACATAGAAAAGGGCATGCTGAATTTGGGGTGTGCGTGAAGCATATGCCAAGAGAAGCTAAATTTGAAAGGAAGAAGCAAAGGAGAATCTGCAACGAGGGTAGAAAAACCCTGGAGTGCTGGACATCGTCCCAGGGTCTGGGCGTCAAGGGTGAGAGTGGAGGTACTGGGAATAGCATGGTGGTGGCCTTGCTTTAATCTGCCTCAGTCCCAGGCAGCCTGGTGACATGTGTATAAAGAGCAACGTGTCTTGTGTAAACATTAAAAAAGCCATGAGATTTAAGGACACAAGCAATTCTTCAGAGAGAACCGCAAAGGAGTAGACAACCAAGAAAAAGAAACCATTTCCATCTTGGCAGGAAAAAAAAATTACAATCAAGAAGCTTTTGGCTTCCCTGGTGGCGCAGTGGCTGAGAGTCCGCCTGCCGATGCAGGGGACACGGGTTCGTGCCCCGGTCCGGGAAGATCCCACATGCCGTGGAGCGGCTGGGCCCGTGAGCCATGGCCACTGAGCCTGCGCGTCCGGAGCCTGTGCTCCACAACGGGAGAGGCCACAACAGTGAGAGGCCCACGTACTGCAAAAAAAAAAAAAGAAGCTTGGAGCACAGGGAGCACATCAGCAGCCTGGGATGGAAAGGCCTTGACAGACTTCAGACCAAATGCAGCTTCAGAGATACAGCCCCAGACAGAGCTGCTGGCACATCAGAATTATTGGCCCATCAGAGAGTAGAGAGTAGTGGCCAGGTTTTGGCAGTGGCTCCATGGGTTCAGGCCCTCGTGGACGGGAGCCCTTGTAGATTTCCAGAGCAGGGGTCATCTCATTACCATTCTCACCATGAGGACCAAGCTTCTGCAGCCACACAGATGGAGGCCATCCAGTGATTCAATTTTGTATCTGTATCTTCTTTTAATATTACCCTTAAGTCAGACTTAAAATTTAGCTTTTTAAGATGTACAATTTAATAAACGTTCACAAGCGCCTGAAGTTGTAAAATCACCTGCACAATCAAGATACAGAGCATTTCCATCCCCCGAAACATCCCCTCAAGCCTCTTTGAAGTCAGTACCTCGCTTGCGTCCCCAGCCCCTGACAACCACCCATGTCTTTTGTCCCAATATATGTATACGTTCTGTTTGTTGTCTCTTCCAGGATGTCATATAAATGAAATCATAGCATATGTAGCCTTTGAGTGTGATTTCTTTCCCTTAGGTAAGGCTCCTGGGATTTATTCATGACATTGTACCTATCAGTCCTGTGTTCTTTTTTTCTTGCTATGCTAGTACTATCCCAGGTATGGGCACACCACAGTTTGTTTATCCATCTGCCAATCGGTGGACTACTGTTGTTGATGTTTCGTTGTTTCCAGTTTTGGATGATGAAGAATGAAGCATTCGCCTACAACTTTTAGTGTGGACAAATGTTGTCGTTGGGGAAATACCTAAGAGTGGGACCACTGGGCCCTATGGTAAGCATATATTTAACTTTATAAGAAATGGCCAACCTGTATTCCAAAGTGGCTAGACCATTTGGCATTCCCAAAGGGTCCCAAAGTGTTTGACTCTTATGGTGGCCTCATTTGCATCTAAAGGAACTCAGGCTGAGAATACTGAAGTTCTACTTCTATTGACCAGAAGTCAGAATGTCCAGAAGCAGAATTCACAGGCCCTGAAAATGTGAATTCCCTTTCACTGTGCGTATTGGGCAGGAGCTGGGCGATGGCTTGTCAGGGATGCAGTAAGGGCTAGGCCCTCTGACTTTCCAGATCTCTCCCTACTCTGGAATCTGTGATCCTATGAATAGGAGCATCACCCGGGCCAGCATTCAAAGACGTCACCCACCCACATTTCTTACACTTGGCTCACTAGACAAACATGTGTCTTGATGTTTGACATCTTTATCAGTTTGACTGACGTGTTTCCCTGAGTTGATATTTTTCATGCAATCGATTGGATCTCTTGGCAGTTTTTGCAAAGAGGGAATGAATTAATGGACCACCCACATCTTGCTTTATTCTGTTGACCTGTTTGGGACCGTAGATATTTCACTCAAAATCTCTATGCTCTAGCTTGTCCATCTAGGGCTAACAGCACCCAGCGCGCAGAATCCCACAGATCACACCAAGCACAGGGATAACTGAGCAGTGATGTTGGTATTCATGACTAGAAAGACCACTTCTACTCTGTCCTCTTTGCTGTGGGTTCTGGAACCCATCAGACCTGAATTTGGATTCTGACTCTGTTCCTAGCTATGTGACCCTGAGTAAGTCGCTTAACCTCTCTGAATCTTGGTACTGTAAAATGGACGTTCATTCTCTGCAGAGGGTTAGAGTTAATGTACATAAAGCCCTTTGCATGCCTGGTGTGGAGTCCACCCTCTGGGGAGCATTATTTTTGTTCTGACTGTCCTTGAAACTTCTCTCCCTGTCCCCACTACTTAAGGGGACTGTGGTCATCTCAGGCTAGTACAATGGGGAGAATGGGGCCGTGAGGTAGCACGAGTCGTAAAGCAGAAGGCAGGGTTGGGAGTGGGGAAAGTGGCAGACAGGGCTGGACAGGGGAGGGTCCAACGTGCTGACCCATCAACAAGCATTGAAGATTTTGTCCCTCGTGGTGAAGTTGGCCCCAGCTTCCAAATCTGCAACCATTTCCTATCACTGTCTCTGAGCTCCTGGCTCAGGACATCTTTCTGGTTAATGGCTTTACATTTCTTCCCAGGGCTCCTTGACTCCTCCCAACCATATGGGGCCTTTGGGAGATTTCCCCCAAATTCTCTGGGGACACCAGAACCACTGATGGTGGCTAAAAGGGCAGCTGCGCAGTTCTAAAATGCTCTTACAACCCTGAGATATAAGTGAATCTGACCGAGCCCTGCTGACCAGTCTTCATCAGAGAAATCAGAAACCTTTAATACCTGTAAATTTTGTTTTTAAAGAGAATTCCCTAGACCAGGCCTCCATCATCTCCGAGAACACAGGAAAGACCGAGTGAACATGCCCCTCACCTTGAGAAATATCTGTAAACAGTCCTCTAAACCAACACAGCCAATTTCTCACCTCCCATCTCCACCCCCGGTTCCTCCCTTGGCATCCCTCTGCCCAACCACCTCTACCTTTCTGAGGTTTGGAAGACAAACTAATCCATTTCCTCTCCCAGCCAAGCGGTAGACCGGGACAATGGATTCCAGCCAAGAGCTGTACACGGAAGAAGCCAAGAGCTGGGTGAGCAGTGGACGTCTCTCTTCCCTGATCCTGACCTGTCCTGGATCTGGGGGAGATGGAGATCGTGAGTCTGCCCAGAGCACCATGGGGAAAAGCACTCCTGACTTGGAGTGAAAATATGTCCACCTGGATCCCAGTCTCAACATTTCTGAGTCATGTAAATTTGGGCAAGTGACAACTTCTTCTAGACTCTTTGTTCAGACCCTTCGTCTATAAAATGAGGGTAATGACAACTCCCTCGCAAGAGTGTTTGGGGATTAGAGATTATATGTATAAAGCATCTGGTGCATAGTAGGTGCTTAATAAACCATAGATCCTCCTGTTGTTATTGTCTTTCTTCTTGTGGTAAGAATTAAACAAGACAATCCATTTGAAATTCTAGCACCAATTTCACCAGATTCTCAGATGTACACCTGGAAGGAAGGGTGAGGGCTGGGCTCTCTCTCCTGTCTCTATTGCCTGAAGAGGGGCAGAAACATTCTTTGCTTCTCATCAGCTCTGTCCTTGGAGGGCAGCCTCAAAGTGATGGATGAGTTAGAACTGAAATCGTTTGAATGTCACTTTTCAGCTACTTGACTTTAGAAACATCTTATTCAGGGGGAAGTTAAGGTAGGTGGCTGAGTTTTCATAACCATTATTAATTCTGGGTTACAGACATCATTTTTCTGGGCTCTTCACATGTTCCCTCACCCTCCCACACCCACCCCAAACTGTAGAAAATCAGGAGTTGGCCTTGGACACCGTGTTCTGCGTCTGCTTGCAATCCACAGGCAATACCTGTTTGTGGGACAAACAGAGGAATCCGGTTTCCAAGGCTGTCAATCTGGAAGCCAGTCCACTTGCTAAAATGATTGGAAATGGCGTCTCAACAACCTGCAGCTAAGCACAAAGGCCTCGGCCTCCAGAGAAGCTCTCACATTACAAAACTTGACAGAAACCACTTGCATGGAGGCTTGGACAGACAAGGACCAGGTCACTTTGTTCCCGCTGCAGAAATCTGGATAGGAGACAGACTTGTGTCCAGATCCCAGCCTCAGATACCACCCCAGGCAGCACACTGGCCCAGCAGAACTGGCTGCTTTTCCTGAATCAGACACCTCCCTCTTCCCCAACTCCCCACTGCATCTCTGTTTCCAATCACCACATTAGAAATCCAGCTCAGCTCCCCGTCAGGTCACCAGGAGTCGGCCCCAGTAGAACAGCATGCTTTGAGTGCAAAATAGGGGGAAAGGGCAAGATGGTGGCAAGAGCTTAGATGGATCTCAGGGAATGCCATCTCCCTCTGCCCCACGTTCTAGGGTCAGGATCATAAGAACCCAGGCCCTTGGAGACTCCCTGATGGTCTCAAGATGGACGAGGAGGGACAGACCATAGCAGAATGCAGGGGGACACTTGAAAGGAGACTCAGATATGGGAATCACTGAAGTGGACATGCTTTCAGACCACTGAGGATGCCTTTTAGACCAAACCATCACAAACAAACCAACAAAACTGGAAGGAGCAGGCTGACGAGAGTGTTGACCCTCTGAAATCAGACACGCCTGACGCACACTCCACCACATCATTCCCAGGAACACGATCCAATACATCTGCTGATGAAGGCGGTTTGAGTTGGGATTCTGTCACTTGCAAACACGAAAGCTCCAGCTATATTCTAAGTCACTTTCCAAAGTCACAGTGTGACTTAGAAAAATCTAGCCTGTTAACTGAGCAACTCTAGGCCTGTCTGATCCAAAGTCATGATTTTTTTTTTCTGTTTTCCATATTGCCTTCCATGTCCGTCTTTCCCAATGCCAAGTTCATCAGCTCCTCCATCAGGGGCAAGGGGAAGAAAAATTAAGTTCAAGTATTTTGTTTAATAACCAACTACCAAGAATTGCTCTAGTGTTGGGACTATAATGAGAGGACCACATCAAAAGACATAGGTGGGGCTTCCCTGGTGGCGCAGTGGTTGAGAGTCCGCCTGCAGATGCAGGGGACATGGGTTCGTGCCCCGGTCCAGGAAGATCCTACATGCTGCGGAGCGGCTGGGCCTGTGAGCCATGGCCGCTGAGCCTGCGCGTCCAGAGCCTGTGCTCCGCAACAGGAGAGGCCGCAACAGTGAGAGGCCCGCGTACCACAAAAAAAAAAAAAAAAAAAAGAAAGTAACTACTGTTCCATGCCTACCGCTCTCCCAGATCTGATGAGAGAGCAGACTAAACAGAGGTCTGAAAAGCTAACAGCCCCACATAAATGCAAGATGGTATTATTCAAGGAGGTGGAGCTGATATATCTCTTTGGTTGAATCATCTTTTTGCTATAGTCTGGGTAGAATCTGGGACTGAATGATACATGGCTGATTTCTATAAATCCTTGTTTGGTTAGTAGCGGTGACAAGTTAAGATTAGCCTATCTCTGTTACATAAACCCTCTCAACAACCAGGAAAACCCCAGGAATCCTAAAACTCACAGCTCAAAATACCTAGACTCTCCAAAGCCCACCTTACAATTGGGGCATAAGATAGAATCAGGGCCTCCAGTGACAAGTCGTCCCAGCGGGACACCTGGAAGGAAGGAAGAAAAGGGTTATGATATATTCTCATTTGGGAATGCAAGTTTCTGTTCTTGAAAAGATTAACATCTTCAGGAATATACCAGTCCAGTTTCTTGGTTACAAATTATAGAAATGAGCTAAAGGTGATTCTGCTTGTTTCATCCTCAGGAAAGAAGCTAATGGAACAACGTTGGGTAACTCAAAGAATCAACAGGAAGGACAGATAATTCTGCTCTTCAGGGAGAATAACCAAGTTTATGCCTCAGAAACCATCTGCTTAAGGTACCATTCTTACTGTCACTTGTCCTGGGACACCACCACCATTGCACTATCACTACCACTAGACCCTGGACTCTGGGAGTCACCACCACCAGAACGAGTTCTACACTGTCCCTGCTTCTTTCTGTCAAGCTTCTTGAGACTTTAGTCCTCCAGTGGGAGCACTGAACATTGCATAACCTCCAGGGTCACAGGGGAATAGGGTTCTGATTCTTTGAGCTTCCTATGGGGGGACAAGAGCCACGCTGCATACCTAAGACTCACACAGTGGTAAATTCTCCTAGCAGAGGAGAGGGTTGGTATGAAAAGCAGCCAGGGTGGTAACTAGTGTTCCCTCCCCGTGTGTCTTCTTGTTAATTACTCTACATCTCTGCAAAGCTACAACCAAACCAGTCCTGCCAGGACCACCTCTTTCCTTCTGAAAAATAAATTCTCCAGGAGAGAAAATTCCACTGGATACTGATTGCCATGTCTCATGATTTTCTGCCTGGTGTCTTCTTCTGTTCTCTTCTGCAGATGGAGACTGCAAGTAAGGAACACACCACCAGCAGCAATCCTTCACTGGGGTCCATCCAATCTCCTCTGGCAATTTAGGGGACCACTGCTCAGTTGGGTCCATGCCACCCGACCCCCAGTTGTATCTTATGCTATCCTGTTAGCTTACCCTAATCCTTCAAATTTCTCACCCCAACCTCTCAGCTTGCTGTCCCATCCTGCTCTTCTCCTGCACATAGCCAAGCCCTAAATGAAACCCAGAATTTAACAAGTGCTCTGATAATGAATTCACACATTGGTGTGAGGCCAGGATTGCAGGGGAGCAGGGTCCGGTCTCACGCCAGCCCAGAATCCCCACACCAGTGTATCTTCCTGTTTTTAACAAAATCGCTCTGCCTTCGCTAGAGAACATGCCTACCCAAGCCAGAAACCAAATGCTCCATCCTTTAGGCCTTTAGCCTTTACCCTTCAGGACTTTCTTGACTGTCAGGAAGATTCCAGATCTCAGAACAGAAGTGTCTCACACCTCCAGGCTCTGCATGCTAACTCGTTTATCATGGACAAATTAAGTTCCTCTGGAAAAGAGAACTAAGCTACAGGTACCCTAAACTCAGTTCCGAAAGCCCTCCAGGAACAAGGCTCAGAGAAAGTCAAGAAAAGTGGAGACAGGGTGGCAGGGCTGGGAGGACGGGAAATGAGCTTCTGCCCTTGGGTCAGTTCCCAAGAGTGATTCCTTCCAGGCAGACTGATTGGGATGGGTACAGCTGCCTCCCTGCTGGGGTTTCAATGTTTCCTCTCCAAAGCTGCAGCTGGAAAGGACAGTCATGCAAAAATGAAAACAGGACTAAGAATCCCTCTTCAGCTTCCTTCAGCCCAAATGAAGTAGAAATGCCATAAACGAAAAACAGCGGAAAACAGTATCATTGGCAAATTAGTAAATTCAGCACAAGATTACTCAATAATATTGCTGAAGAATAATTGTTTGTGTTTTACATTCCTAGAATCCTGGGAAGCAAATCTATTCTAAAGAGAAAGAAAGATAGAGACTTTGGGATTCTGATGGAAATGTCAGCTGGACACTATTTAAGTCTGTGTTAATGGTCATGATTCTATTTAAAATATTGTGATTTCTTTATTAAAGAAGCAATATATGTTTATTATAGGAAAAAAATAATCAAAATTCAATTGAACAGAAAAGTTTCCTTTAAATTAAATCCCGCTTAATTTCCTCTCCCACAAAATCTGCATAACTTACAGATTTTTTTCTATGCACTTATTAGTACTTTGTTTACATAAAAATTATACATATTTTGTAGTCTCTTCTCTTCTCAGTTTTAACAATAACATCCAATCCAGACCATCATTCTAAATGGCTATGTAGTGTACTATCATATGGCTATTCTATAATCTAGTCAACAAATCCCTATTATTGAATATTTACTGTGTTTCCAATTTTTGCTATTTATAAACAACACTGTAATAAGCTCCCCATCTTGCATATACAACTATGTGAAGTTGCCTGGTCACTTCTTCAGAATACATTACTAGATGCAAAATCATCATGTAAGAGTTTATTAATTTTTGATACATATGCCAAATTGCCTTCTGGTATGGTTGGACCAAACTACATTTCCACCAGTTCATGAGTGCCTGCCCCCCACACTCTCAATACCATGAGTATTGTCATTCTTTTCCTTATTTCTTAACTATACCCAAGTTTACTGTTTTCATTTGCTTTGATAAGAGTATTATGAGAATTCCTTTTCTTTTGGTTGCATTTGCAACATAGATCAAACTTAATCATTGTCAATTAGTAGAAAAAAGAGAGTAGGAAGGAAACAAGGGAGAGGCCACTCAGGTAAATGAGCAAGAATTAGAAGTAACATGGAAAGACCAAAAATCCCCCCAAGGGAAGAAAAGGAGGTATCAAAAGATGCCTTTGGCTCAGACGGTTTTCTGTGCCTTTGCCAGGTAGCATGTGGGACCGAGAACTCTTTCAGTGTCATCCAAAGTGATTAGTCTTATAACTCCATTTTAAATTGATGTGTCCAATTCAAGTGATGTGTATATTCAACCTACAGATAATGGGCACTTGAGCAGAGTTGTATTTGCTTGGTCTGCAGAAAAAGACAACCCAAGAAACATGATGAAGGTTCTAAGGGGGTGATGGAACTGGGCTGCATCCTCACCAAATACAGGACCCCAGCCCCTCCATTGATTAGAACTCTCTTAATGACACAACTAGAACTCTCAGCCCCAAAATACTAAAGACTTGTTGGAACCTGGGTGAAAGAAACAACGCCATCTTTAAAGTGCTTCTCCTATGCTTATGATTTCCTTTCTTTTACATTTCACATTCATCATCTCTTTTCATTCTCACAACAAACTTTTAAGGTAGATTTCATTATTTTTCCCATTCACAGGGAAATAAACTGAAGCCCAGAACACTGTGACAAAGCCAGAATTTGAATGCACGTTCTCTAACTGTAATCTTAAACCCTTTATGCTATCAGCACCTGGTAGGGTTTGCAGTAACAATACTTACCTCTAGTACAGTTGGAGTGAAGTCTCAAACAGGAGTCCAAAGATGGCTAAACTTCCCGTTGCACCAGATAAGAAAGAAAACAGCAGGGATGTGACAATACCCAAAGTCCCTTTCAAGTTCTGGGCACAAGCGAAGAGTATCTTCCTCCACAGGGGAAGAGACTGCAATGCTTACAGGCCTTCTGAAAAGTGTTAAGAAGTCAATCTCTTGAAATAATAAATGCTGGAGAGAATGTGGAGAAAAGGGAATCCTCCTCCACTCTTGGTGGGCATATAAATTCGTGCAACCACTATGGAAAACTGTACGGAAGTTCCTTAAAAAACTATAATAGAGTTACCATATGATCGAGCAATCTCACTCCTGGGCATATATCTGGAGAAAACTCTAATCCAAAAAGATACATGCACCCCAATGTTCATAGCAGCACTATTTAACCTAAATGTCCATTGACAGATGAATGGATAAAGAAGATGTGGTGTATATATACACACATATACAGTGGAATATTACTCAGCCATATAAAAGAATGAAATAAGGTCATTTGCAGCAACATGGATGGACCTACAGATTATCAAACTAAATGAAGTAAGTCAGGCAGAAAGACAAATATATATCACTTATATGTGGAATCTAAATAAAATGATACAAATGAACTTATTTACAAAACAGAAATGACACAGAAAACAAACTTATGGTTACCAAAGGGGAAAAGGGGGTGAGGGATAAATTAGGTGTTAGGGATTAGCAGATACAAACTACTCTATATAAAATAGATAAACAACAAAGTCCTACTATATAATGCAGGGAACTATATTCAACACCCAGTAATAAACTATAATGGAAAAGAATCTGAAAAATATATATATATGTATGTGTGTGTGTATATATATATATATATATATATATATGTATGTGTGTATATATATATATATATATATACACACATACATATATAACTGAATCACTGCTGTACACCTGAAACTAACACAACGTTGTAAATCAACTATACTTCAGTTCTTTTAAAAAGTCAATATCTTTTAGACAGTTAAATCTAAATGAATAACACCTAATCTGCTTCTCCCTGGAAAAGCCTATCCCAGGCTCACATGGCTTAGAATGAGTTGCTTAGAAATTGTGAAGATCACTCAGGGACACAGGATGCTAACGCAAGACACCAATCATTTGGTCTCCTCCTTTCCACAGCAGCTTTTCTCCAGGAGACTGTGAGAAGGTCATGGCCACCAGATGCTGCCGAGGGTAAGAAGGCTGAGCTTTGCCAGAAGCCTACCCCTGACCGTGCCACACCCATGGGGCTCTCTGATGATCTCCATGATGCTCACATCAAGAGCAGCTTCTCAAGTGCTTCGGATTGCCCATTTGCCTGGGCCGCAGGGCTCAGAGGGGGTGTGACATGGAGACACAGATCATCTGGAACTAAGTGTTCGCTGAGGCTAAGTTGAGTCTGGTAGGCTGCTTTGAGGGCTGCTGTCTGAAACATCAAAGCAATGAAAAAATTAAACAAATAAGCCATTTTAAGATGTTCTCCGAGGTGGGTGTGCTCTCATAAGCAAAAGCTGGTAGAATTCCAGCATCCCATCCACCTCCCCTTTCACTCCACCCTCCCCATATTTTGTTGAATTCTCTACCATTAGCCAAAGCCTCTTTCAGCCTAAATTAAACCTTCTACGGATGGAGCTTCAAAGCATTCCATCTTCTGGCCTCCCCCACCTTCTTGAATTTCTTTTAAAGGGCCATAAAACACCACCTCTACCCCTACAAAGACAAATGCCACACAACTCCATTCTCCAGCCTTCCAGCACTTTCTCAAACCATCTCACATGGTGAATTAGCTCTCCAGCTTCCCTCTTCCTAAGATGCTAGAATCGTATTGAATCCCCAGTGCCGGGAGACCTTCTCAGATACCTCCTTTACCCCACACACCCACTCCAAATGCCATCATCAGCGTGCACTCAAGCTCACATTCCAGGACAGGTACTGACCACAAGTGCCCCCAAGCCACATCTGCTGATCCACAGATTCACATGTCACGTTGGAAGAACTCAATTACTCTGTGACTAAAATCAAGTTCAAAAATCTGGTCTTCTCCACATTCCATAGATTCTCTCTTCCTCACTCACCAAACTGCTTATTCCAGCAGATTCTGAAACTATGTTCTAAGAACTTACAGGTCCTCCTGAGATCTTGGTAACAACTAGATGAGTTAGATATCATTATCCCCATCTTACAGGAGAATAAGTTGAGGTTCAGAAAGATTGGGTGATTTGCCCAGGTTCACGCAGCAGGCTGGAGCCTGCCTGCAGAGATTGGAACTCAGCTCTAGTCATTACAGCCTGAAACACACAAGACATGCCCAAAATCACACAGGTGTTCATAGGGGTTAGAAAATAGAAACAAGAGGAAGATCAAGGCCTGAGAAAGGGAGCGGCAGGGATGAGATAAGAAGGTAGCCTTACTGGCAAGGTAAATAGTTGAAGTTTTACATTATAGACATTTAACCATGGCAGTTTTTAAAGCAGAAAAGTAAAACTAGTCAGAAGAAGGAAAAACTTAAGTAGAAAATAATCTCTAAAATCATTCGGTCTAGACCCCTGCCTCCAGAAAAGACTTTCCTTAAGCCACCCAGACTGGGTGGAACCATTTCTCAGAAATCTAAGCCACACAGTGCATCTGGGGCATGAAACCCCGTGCAAATGCCATTCAGCCCTCACCCAAGTCTCCCTCCTGTGGGCTTGTCTCCGTCTCCGGCTGCCCCAGGACAGCCCAGCAGCAGCACTGGCTTGGTGGGGGCAGCTCTGGTTGGAAGCGCAAAGCTCGGCACGTCCACCTGACTCTCAGCCCTGACACAGCTTGTAGGAAAGCCCATGTCTCCCCACATCAGAACTCAGGTGCAGGATAAATCCCGCAAAACCTCCCACCCAAACCTGCATTTGGACCGAAATCCTGTGCTGTTCCTGTCAAAGGCAGAGCTGAACTTCTGGGTGCATATTTGCACAGAACTCCCAGGAGCTCAAAGTACCCAGAGGCAGAAACCCTATGGCTGGGAAGCCAGCATCCCCCAGTCTCACTGGCCAAGCCAACACTCTGTCCCCAGGACACCTGTGGTCAACAAGACTCTATGACTGGGAATCAGGAGATCTTGGTTCTTACCCCAGGACAGTCACCAACTACCTGTGGGTCCTTGAACAAGTCACTGACCTTCGCCAGGTCTCAGCTCCCTCATCTCAGGATGATGAGGGAGCTGAGACCCTCTCCACACTGCAGAGCTAACCAAAGAACAATGATACAGAAGTCACAACAAGCTTCAGGTCTTTTTATACTTCCTGCTTGGTGGGATACTGGGGATGGGGGAGGAGAGGGAAGATAGGTAGATAAGTAGATAGATAGATAGATAGATAATAAATCGATACACAGACAAATAATAACCCAGATTTCTGGAAACAGTGTGGATAACAGATGTTCTTCCTCAGATGCCTCATTAGCACATTCATCCATTTAAAATGGCATCTAATAATTTCTTGTCCAGAGAATAGGGAAGATAACCCAATCCCAGAGAGACTGTCACAGCCCAGAGTGGTGGCTCTGGGCTGTGTGCTTTGCAGTCCTAACTCTACCTCTGGTGAGCTATATGACCTTGGACTAGTTATTCAACCTCTCTGGGCCTCAATTTCTTCATCTGTAAAGTGGAGATGGTAACGGCATCAACTGGTTGACTCTGTCCGCAAGTAATGGCGACTGGTGATGTTATAAAGGAATTCTGATTTGAAGGCTCTGGCCTTCCACTCCTCCTCATGCCACACGCCCCAGTTATATCTTGTATGTCTGACCCTGGTTGTGCCTTGGAGAGTTTGCATCTTTGTCCAATGTGCACCCCTTGGAAAAGAGCAGACCTCCCTGAGGCAGCCTTAGAGGTAGCTTTGTGCTGCCTCCAAACTGCTGGGACTGTAAATGGCTGCTGGAGAGACTGCCCAGAAAAAGCAAGACCCCCGGAGGGACAGGCTGCTTCCCCAGCATCTCCCAGCAAGCTTCTGAGTGTGCAGCTCCACTGGGCTCAGTCACTGACCATCATCCGTGTTCACTGCAACCGTTGTCTGTGTCACTTGTCGGCATGAGAGACTCCCCGTGTGGCTTTGTCTGACTCTCCTAAGCCCTGAGAGGCAAAGGTTGCATCCACCGCGTGGAGACAACCAGTTGAAATGCAAGAGTTTGGTCAGACTCATAATTTGAACTCACATAGCGACTCCACCCATCACACCCTTCAAGAGTTTTATTCTTCATTTAGATCAGCTAACTTGTAATTGGTCCTACAGCCCAAACATGGAACCACAAACAGTCAAGATCCCAAGCCACCCTAGACACCATCTGATCCAAAACCCTCATTTTCCTGATGGAGAAAGAAAGTCCCAGAGAGGGGAAGTGACATGCCCAAGGTTATACAGTTGACCAGAGAGCAGCATGAGAATCTAGAAGGGTAGAGATGTCTTCACAACTCTCTTTTGGGAGAAAATACAACCACAAAGAGGGGGAAGGGGTTGGGGGATAAGGATGGTGCTGGCTGAATTTCAGGGGCACCGGGGCAGGGTGGAGTGGGCAGCGGAACAAGGGTTAGAAGACAGCACCCCAACTTGGCTCTGCCTCTTACCAGTTGAGCCCCTCCATGCTGTCACTGCACCGCTCCCACACCTCTCATAACTGTTGAGGAGCCCATGAGAATGTGTCTTGAAAACCATAAAGCTCTACATATGTACAAGCAAGTTCTGCCCATCTACGCAGCTGCCTTTAGGACTGGGGGAGAGTTAGGCATCCTCTCTGAGCATAGCCAAGGATGGGGGTGCTTCTCTCAGCAAAGGGAGCCCAGAACACCAGGTTAAATCCATGTCATTCAAGCAGGGCTCAGGTTGTGTGTGTCTAAGCAGCTTTGGTTTGAAAAGATTCGGAGGTCAGTGGAGTGGAAAGAAAAGCTCATGAGGCAGCGGAGTCCTGCCCGCGGTACCACACTGCCCTCTGCAGGGCACCAGGGAGAGGTACCCAGGCTGGGCTGGGGCAGGTGAATGTAATTCAGACCTCCCAGGGTCATGGGATCTATACCCCTGCCTCCATGCAGGGCAAGCCCCCTCCAAGTTGAAGCAGGGACAGGGACTGCCCTCACCCCAGGCAATCTGTTCCGCCTGGCCTGAATCTTCCACCTGCCCTGATGTTCACATTCTCCAATCCGCCCTCGGAGGAGCCGGCAGGCAGGCCTGGGCGTTTCTCACTTTGTAGCCAGAATCCAGACTGTTCTGGGAAACGCAGCAGCCCCCAGCTCCTGCCCGACTCACTGTATCCTCTCTGCTGCAGAATGGGGTGTCTTCTCCATCCACTCTGGACGCTCTCCAGTCCATGGGGAAAGCTGCCTCAGCAGAAGGAGTCTTGACCTGCCTGCATCAAGGAACCAGCCAAGATCCTGCAGGCTTCAGGGATGAAGCAGACGTTCTGTGACTCGAGACCATCAGACACAGTCCCTGCAACTGATCTGGGATTTGGAGAGAGATGTCCAGGGTCCCAGAGCCCGCACCGTGGCACCAATGTCCTCAAGGGCCTTTCTGGGCCAGGCTTTCCCCCACCCCCAGCCCATTCCCTGTCCTTTCCCTGGCTGTTTGGTTCAGAGCAGGGCACCCTGCAGCTGGCTCACCAGCCTCCAGGCGTGGGCTCAAATCATGCTCCCCTAGTGCCCTTGTGTGTCCCCGGGGAGCCGCTGCAGCAGGCCCAGCCACGTGACATGAGTGATTCACACGTGCAGACGTCCAACCAGCTTCTCCAGTCTTCCTCTCCCAGGCCATCACAAAAGGCACAGTCTTGGCTGCTTGGGCTGAAAACCCTTCAGCACAGAGCTGCTTTGTTCCCAGGGTCAGCAGGGGCTGGAGGCTGAAGGGAATTAGGAAGACAGGGAGCCTGGGCCCAGGGTGGTTTTCCATGTGGCATATGCCCCTCGTGCAGGCCAAGCCCACTTCCTGTCCTGGCCCCAGTTCCAGAGCTCAAGTTCACATCGCCCTCCTTTAGAAGTGACTTTGGGTTGGGTTATTGGTTTCTTTTATTTTCCACTCCCTGCATGTGTGCTTTTCTTTGAAAAATATGTACATGCTGTTTCCTTTCTCCTCTCCAATACACATCTTTCTTTAGAGACCATAGCGTAAATTTGGAGCCCAGCAGTCTTGGTCTTTGGAAGCATGTTTTATCCTCTCTCTTCTGCCCTATCCCTCACCAAACAGAGCCCGGGCAGGTGCATGGGACTAGAGGGTATAATTATGGGTGAAAGGGAAAGAGAGGAATCTGGTCAGCATTTGGCAGGGGGAGGGGAAGGAGAGGAGGGATGGGGTCAAGATTGGGGCTATCAGGGATTTGGGAAATTATTCCAGTTCTTCTGATTCTCAGGTTATGAAAATATTCTACTCCGGGTTGTTGAAAATAAGGTCCTAGTAAAGAAACATTTGGAATTAAAGGGCTCCTAGAAGCTACCTGGTCCCATTCTGATCACCTGAGAGGTAGTCCTTCCTCCAGAGCAAGCCCGTGGTGGGCGGGTCTGTCTGTCCCACCACTGAGCAGCTCTAGATCGTTTAGAAAGTGCTTCTGAATGTCAAGTCAGAATCTGTACCCTCTGTGGTAAACTGTGAAAATGGTCATCATTCTCCACTCCTTGTTTCCATGCCCTTCACATGTGACTTTGCAGGATTGATCTTATGACTTGCTTTGACCAACAGAATGCAGCAAAAGTGATGCCATGCCATTATGGAGCCTAGGCTTCAAGGGGTCTTGCCTATGTCTACTCTCTCAGAACCCTGTCAACCCCATGAGAACGAGATCATGGTAGCCTGTTGGAGGATGAACAAACACGTAAAGGAGAACTGAGTCATGCCAGCTTGAACCATCCTAGACTAGTCAGGCCACAGCCAACCTGCTGGCTGACCACAGATGCACCATTGAGATCAGCCCAGCTGGTCCAGATCAGCAGAACCGCCCTGCTGAGCCCAGCCCTAACTGCACACCCTCAGAATCATGAGCTAAATAAATGGTTGTTTTAAGTCATTAAGTTTTGGGGTGTCTTCCTATGCAGAAAATATAAACTGATGCACTCCATAATAGCCCTCTAGAGCTATACAGAATAATCTTGATTCCTTGGCCAGGGGGAAAGACCTTTAAATATTAAAATAGCTAATTATCATTGCCTCTAAATACCAGAATGGCTCTTGGGGAGGTCACACACACTAGCCCCTGTCTTAGAGGAAAACCACACCCCAAAGCATCCTTTGCCACTTCTTTCTCACCCAGTGCCAGCCCCAGGAGCTGCAGAAGAAGCTCTATTGAAGTTGGTGTCAGCATCCTTCAGTAGCATCACGTCCACTCACCAGGAATTCTGAGCACCCAAGCAGTCAAACATTCTGATCTTTCTAGCACATTTCATTATCAGTTAAGAGAAATTGAAAGATCAAAATGAGGAGGGTGCTCAACGTACAATGAAAATACTTAAGTCAATTAGGTTTCCTGAAGCCACTTCTGACCCAGATCTAAACTGCCAAAAAGCCTCCAAAACAAATGTCCTTGGCAGGTTTCCAACAGAGCCTTGGCTCCACGGAGCACAGCAGTAGGAGGGTGGTCAGAGGCTGCTGGCTTCCAGAATGTGCCACGTGGAGACAACAGCAAATGCACTGAACTTTGTCTTGGGGTCTGATGGGGAAGGTCACCATCCCCACCACAGGATATGCATCAGGCCAATGGCAGGCTCCACTCTCAACCAGACACAGAGGGAAGTGGTGTTGTGGGCAATGGCTGCAAGCTGAGGACTTTCTGGCTGAAAACTTTGCTGCAAAGTTTGCCAGTTCAAACGAGCCCTTGCAGCTGGGTTTCCTGTTTTCAGTTTGTGCTCCCCGTGTGTCACAGCACAATAATTCTGGGAGATGTTCTCAAAATGGACACCGTCTCCAATTTTCTTGCCCTAATAACAGTGCGGGAGATAGGGGTGAGGGAGGCAGGGAAAGGGAGAAACCCCAAACCTCAGAAAAGGAGGAAAACATTTCTAAACTCTAGTTCAAAAATGAGAAAATCAAATTCGCCAAGTCACAGTACACAGCCCTCTACTCATCCAATCTGGTCCCCTACTCTGGGCAGGCTACGGAAGAAGAGACGCTTTGGGGAAGTGAGGCGTGTCAGCTCTGCTTTCACAGCATCAAGAATATTTTGAAATTTCCTTCCCAGAGAGCCTAAAAATCATCAGCATGGCATCCGTGGCAACAGGGTCAAGGGGCTGGGGATGGGCTCCTGGAAAGACGCTGTCCACCAACAATTATTTTTCAACTACCTAAATGACACTGGCTGTGGCTCAAAGCAGAATAAAGAAAGGACAACTCTCTCTTCTCACTCTTTTCTCTCTTCCACCAGACAAATGCATCAGCCCCAGTCTCCAAGTCCATTCTTTTTCACGGCCACGAAAGAAGCCTGGAGTTTAGAGTATGCATATTTTAAAGGTCTTCAGAGCCATCTTGCTTTGGGATTTTTGGATGAAAAGATGAGGGTATGTCTGTATGTGTGCAAGTATGTGAGCCTGAGTGCATCCACGCTTTTATCCATGTGCATAGGTACATATATTTGTGTACGTGAGAGTGCCTAACAATGTGTGAGTGTGGGTTTATGTCAATAAATGTACCCAGAAAATGCAAACTTGGTACAAATGCCCGTGTGAGCCCATGAGTGTGTGCAGTTGTTGGTGGCATGTGCATGAAGCTGTCGTATGTGCATGCAAGTGTGTGCGCTCTCTACACATATTTCCCCCTGACATGTCTGCAGGACTGTGTTCCAGGTGGGGGTGAAGGTGTGTACGTGCTAGTGCATGCCGGCCTGTGAGAAGGTGTGCCTGTGTGTGTGTACGTGTCCTTTGCACAATCAGGGTCCCTCGTCCGCCCACCTCCTCCCCCTTCCTGCGAACCCACAGCAGCCTTTGTCCGCCTCCCTTTGGGATCTGCCAGCTGATGACAAGGGTCCCTCTCCCGGGAAACAACGCTCCTTCCCCGCTCATTTGTGTCGCATCGGAGGGCTTCAGGCTCCAGCCCTTAAATGGCAGCCCAGGACTGCAACAGACAACTTTCTTAATTGCCCGTGATGCTTGCGAGTGCAGCACAAACTGAATGATTGCTATTAGGCTGCACGCGGGGCTGCATTTTGCGCCTGTGTGAATTTAGTGTTCCTGGGAGTTGAGAGGCCAGAGCGGGTTAGAGCCACCGACAGGCTGTCATTATGGCCTGGCACGGGCCTACCGTTAGCTTCTTGAGACCCTGAGGCGCTTTCACCACATCCCAGAATTGCAGCACCCCTAGAATTTCCAAACCGGGCCATCCCTCGGCAGCATCCTTCCCCTCCCCGAGCACGGGATTTCTCTTTCTCTTTCTTTCTGTGTCTCTTTCTCCCCCTCCACTGCCTTTCTCTCTCTCTTTCCCGCCCTCTTGCCTCTGTTCTCTCTCTTCCCTTCCTCTCCTCTCTCTCTGCCTCTCCTCCAGTTCTCAGCTCACACCAGCAGACTGAAAGCTGAACAATGACTAGAGCATCAGTACGCCCACCACCAGCTGCATCTTCTCTATCTCCTGCCTGCCCCACCCTACCCCCACTCTCTCCCTGTGGTACTCATCCAGCCCATTCCTTCAGAGCACTGCATCCCCAAAGCATATCTGTTATTTACACTTATCTCCAAGGCTGTGCAGAGGTTGAGATGTCCTGACGAAGGGCTTTCTTGTTCCTCTATTTCCTTCTGCTCACCCCGTCCTAGGAGGCTGTGACAGCCAGTGCTCGGCCCCTGGTCTCCTGCCTTCATGGTTTTAGCTCACACGGGGGAAAGTGAAGATCTGGAGACAGAGAGGAGATACAGAGAGACCCAGAGGGCAGGCTGCGGGGCCTGAACTTGGAGCTCTTGGGTCTGTCACTTAAGGCACAGACCTTCCTCTCTAGGCATAGATTGGAAGGACATAGGTTGGAATCCTCCAGTTGCAGCATTTGAAGGAATTTGGAGCAACAATAGCAGACTGCCTGATTTCCTCCTGAAAACTGGGAGAAGTGAGTCAGGGCAGAGTGATAAGGCACTGTTTTATAAATGGGTCAAACTACACTCCTTCAAGCTGTTCTTCAGAAATGCTGCTTGATCAGTAAATGTTTATGAGTGAGCGAATGAATGATGAGTGAGTAAGTTAATGAATGAACTGAAGGCTACTGGGTTCCCCTCGCTAGAGACTCCTGGGACTACAGTGATACTTAATCTGGGGGATGTCTCCTAAAAGTAAGGAAACGTGTGAGATGACATCAGCTAGGCTTTCCAACAGGGGGAGAGAGCAGTCCTTGGGTAAATCCCCATCCGTCATTGCACCCAAGTTTTCTCATCTGTAAAATGAGCCTCCACTAGTGATCTTAATTCATCTTCCCATCTTGGAGATGAGAAAGCTGTGGCATTGTCAAGATGAAGGAGTTACACACTCTTTCCTTGTTTTGATCCCATGAGAGCAGCAATCTTTCTGGTCCTTACTCCAGCCAGGACCACTGGAGGCTCCCAGGTGGGCCCGGCACAGCCCCTCTGGCACAGCTGGAAAAGCACGGAACTGGCAATGCAGATGCCCAGCCCTACTGCCCTTCCCTTTTTCCCCACCTTGCCAGGTGAAAGGGGAACTATTTGACTAACTGAGGAGGAAGTATGAAAGTTTGGGTCCCTTACCGCTAGATGGGACAAACTCTGAGGCATACATGTCACTCCCTCATTCCTCAGAGGGATCAGGGTAAATTCTCCCCCATGCATCTTTGCCTGAAATTTCACGCTTGCTTGATTCCTCCCTCTCCTCGGTCCTGCATGCCCCACTCCCTCTCAGGTTTGTACCAGGAGCCCCTCATTAATAAATCATTCATGCACTAATACTAGTCTCAGGAGCTGCTTCTGAAAAACTGAACTGAGACAACAGCTACTCAAACTAAAATGCACACATTTAGGGGGTGTAAATAGAAGGGGCTATCAAAACGTCCCGTCCATCTAAATGGGATGGCCACTCTCTAGCTGTTTGTTCCCAGCAGGAACGGCAGCCATGCTGCAAGATATCCTGACTTTTTTTATTTTAAAGGAATCCATGGTTTTGCAGGAGATCTCTTGGTTTTTAAGTGTAAGAAACACGTGAGATCATTTTTAAAACACTGTGCACAAACAAAACACATCCACAGACTGGATTCAGCATTCTGACTACTAGGTTCCAACATCTAATCTATTGGGTCAAAGGCTCCAGTGAAGAAACGACTGAGGTGACTTCTACACTGACACATTCAAAAGATCAGGAAAATATTACCCATAATGAGATCAATCAACTTACCAAAACCAATCGGGAACTGACACAGGTGTTAGAATTCGCAGACAAGGAAATTGAAACAGTTACTATAGCTGTGTTATAAATGTTTTAAAAGTCCAGTGGAGACATGCAAGATATTTTAAAAGACTCAAATCAAACTTCTAAAGGTGAAAACTAAAATGTCTGAGATGAAAAATACACTAGTTAGTATGTATGGGAAATCAGGCACTGCCGAAGTGGATTAGTAAACTTGAAGACATAGCAATAAGAACTATTCAAAAGGACACAGAGAGAGAAAAGATAGTTTAAGAAAAATGGGCAGAGCACCAGTGAGCTATGGGACACCTTCAAGCAGCCTAATACATGTACGATTGATGTCACAGAATTGGGTGGGGGGGGGGGGGGGGAGATGACAGAAAAAAAAATTTGAAAAAATCCTGGCTATTTTCCAAATTTAGTGAAAGCTACAAAGCCAGGAAACCCAATAAATGTGAAGCAAAAGAAATGTGAAGAAAAACACCCACAGAATTAATTGTTCAAAACCAGTGATAAAGAGACGACTTTAAAAGCAGTCAGAGAAAACCAGACACATTATAAACAAAGTAACAAAGATCAAAACGTGAGCAGGTTTCTCATCCCAAACAGGTCACATGAGAAGGCAGTAGAGCAACACCTTCAAAGTATTGAAAGGAAAAATTGGAATTCTATACTTAGTGAAAATCTTTCTTCAAAAAAAAGGATTAAATAAAGATGTTTTCCAGCATAAAAACCTGGAAGAATCCATTACCAACCAGCAGACTCGTACAAGAAGAAATGTTAAAGAAAGTTCATCAGTCAGAAAGAAAATAAAACCAGATGGAAAATTAATCTCCCAAAGGAATGGGGAGCAGCAGGAATAGTACCTCACACCAGATAAAAAAGATTAACTCAAAATGAATTATAGACCTACAGGTAAAATACAAAACTATAAAACCATATATAGAGAAAATATAGAAGGAAATTTTTATGATTTCTTAAAACACAATACCAAAATTACAAGCAATAAAAGAACAAATTGATAAACTGGGCTTCATCAAAATTAAAAACATTTGTCCTTCAAAATCAGGATAAAAAATAAGCCACACACTGAGAGAAGATATTTACAAATTATTTATCTGTCAAACAACTTCAATACAGATTTCTATCAAGACCTCTCAAGACTAAATAATAAGAATAAACAGCCCAATTTTTTAAAAATGGGCAAAAGGTTTGAACAGACACTTCTCCCCAAAAAAGATACATGGATGTATCTTTTCAAATAAGCACATGAAAGGAAGTTCAATGTCATAAGTCATTAGGGAAGTGCAAATTAAAACCACAATGACATACCACCTGTTATTATTGTATGAGAGGTATAGTCTGGTATGGAAGAGGAGGAGTCCATTAGACTCAGGTGGCTCTAATGACCTAGCAGCCTATGAAAGAAAAGGAGGGGCAGGGATAGTTAGGGAGTTTGGATTGACATGTACACACTGTTATTTTTAAAACGGGTAACCGACAAGGACCTACTGTATAGCACATGGAACTCTGCTCAGTATTATGTAACAACCTAATTGGGAAAAGAATTTGAAAAAGAATAGATACATGTATATGTATAACTGAATCACTTTGCTTTACAACTGAAACTAACACAACATTGTTAATCAACTATACTCCAATATAAAATAAAAAGTTTAAAAAAAAATCTAAGCCTGTAAATGCCTCAAGGTTACAAAATCCAGACACTAAAGGACAACCAATCACAGCCAGCTAGCCTTTAAACAGTAGGCAATCAATAATTTCCTTACTTTGCTTCTGTGAAAGTCTCTCCCAAACTCCTACCGATGGAGCATGCCTAACCACTTCCCGTGTGATGCTGCCCAAATTCATTTTTGCTCAAATAAACGGTTAACATTTTTAATATGTCTCAGTATATATGTTAACACAGTGAACAACTATTAGAATGGCTAACATTAAAAAGGTTGACCACGGGCTTTTCTGGTGGCGCAGTGGTTGAGAGTCCGCCTGCCGATACAGGGGACATGAGTTTGTGCCCCCGTCCGGGAAGGTCCCACATGCTGCGGAGTGGCTAGGCCCATGAGTCATGGCCACTGAGCCTGCTCATCCGGAGCCTGTGCTCTGCAACGGGAGAGGCCATAACAGTGAGAGGCCCGCATACCGCAAAAAAAAAAAAAAATTGACCATATCAAGTGTTGATGAGGATGTGGAGGAACTGGAACTCTCCTAAACTGCTAGTGGTTTTGTAAAATAGGACAAGCCCATTGGAAAGCTGTTGGCAGTTTCTTTAAAAATTAAATATAAAAATAAAATAAAATAAAAAAAATTTTTAAAAATAAATAAAAATAAATTAAATATATATCTACCCAACGATCCAGTCATTTCACTCTTGGGTATTTACCCAAGAGAAATAAAAGCATATGGCCATGCAAAGACTTGTACATGGATTTTTATAGCAGCTTTATTTGTAATAGCCAAAAACTTGAAACAACCTTTCAACAGGTGAATGGATAAGCAAACTGTGGTATATCCGTACAATGGCATGCTACTAGCAATTACCAGGAATGAACTATCGCTATGCACTACAGCATGCATGAATCCTACAATAAGTATGCTGAGTGAAAGAAGTCACACAAGAGTACATATAATGGATAATTCCATTTGTATAAAATTCTAAGAAATTCAAACTAACCTGTAGAGACATAAAGCAGATCATTGATTGCAGTGGAGAGAGGAGCAAGAGAGAAGGATTGCAAAGGGACACAAAGAAACTTTTGGAGATTACGGACATGTTTATAACTTGATTATGATAGTGGTTTCACAGGAATATACATGTGTCAAAATTTGCCAAATTGTACACCTTAAATACATGCAGTTTATTGTGTGCAATTATATCTCAATAAAGCTGTTTTTTAAAACAGTGTCTGGCAGGTGATGAGCACTCAGTAAATGTTTGTTGAATTAAAAACAGAAAGAAAAGCATGGTTGCCAAGAGTGAAGTGTTCCTCACCTGGACATCCTTGGGGGATGTTGGGGGGGGGATACCACTGCCCATAAGCCAGCCCCACGGTGGTCCCAGAGCTCATTCATCCCTCTCCACAGGCCTTCACAGGGATCCAGCTGACAGTAATTTACTCCCAGTTTATTTAATTAATATCCATGAAGAACTAAGAATGTGCATAAATTCCCACCAGGGACCAGAGCTGCATCAACTCTTAATTTTGTATAACCCGCATGAAAGTTTGCCTTTTATCAAGTCATAATACCTTACTTAGGCTAAAAGAAAACGTGCTTATCCTTTACAACAGAAGCACACATATACTATATGCCAAATATGACACACAAGTGTGCCATTAGTTCATAACTGCTCAGCACCCTGACCTCGCCAGGGTTTACCAATAACCTAATAGTGAGTGTTCAGTATATTTCTGTGAAACGGCCTTTTCCTCTAGGTAGAAACCTTCAAATGATCACTTCAGGGTCTAATTCACAACCCTGTAACCAATGGCAACTTCATTTATGTTCAGTTATATTAAAAGCATTTCCCGCTCGGGTTTTTACAGCAGCCCTGCAGGAGTAAGTAGAATGGACACGGCAACCCCGCCTCACAGATAAGAAAGCCCAAGCACTGAGGTGAAGCAATCTGCCCACTAGGATACAGCCAGCCCCCAGACGGAGCTGCAGGCTGACAGGTCACACGGCTGCCCACGTGGCCTGCCAGAAAAGTGAGGGGAGGAAGCACCGTCTCCAGCCAGTGCCTCACAGAGACCATGACCCTCACCAGCTCTCAGGTCGGAGGGGTTGTTCTGTGAGGTCATCCCCAGCGTCCCAAGCCCTATGAGCCACAGAGACTAACCCCCTGTCTTTGCTCACTCATCAGCTGAGAAAGAATATGAATCTGATTACCGATGGGGCCAGAAAATTCCATGGGTCTGGAAGCCAAAGTGGGTGCCTTTTTCCAACTCGGCTCTGTCCCCAGAGCCAACAGGCAGTTAAGTAGATCACAGACAGCAACTGTGCTGGGAGTCCAAGGTCAGGGACAAACTCAGCCACAAGACCTGCTGCTTGGGGCTGGGGTCTCAGAGACAGGAGACTTCTCCGAGGAGAAAAGAGGCAGGAGGAGGGCTGATCTTACAGCACGAGCCCTGGACACCTCGTCCCCAGCATGGCATTTCAGCATCACAGGCTCTCTCCCCTTCAGTAAGGCCACAAGCCCAAGAGGTCAGTTAAAATGCCAAAGGCCACCAAACATAAAATAGACAGCTAGTGGGAAGCAGCCGCATCGCACAGCGAGATCAGCTTGGTGCTTTGTGACCACCTAGAGGGGTGGGATAGGGAGGGTGGGAGGGAGGGAGACGCAAGAGGGAGGAGATATGGGAACACATGTATATGTATAGCTGATTCACTTTGTTATAAAGCAGAAACTAACACACCATTGTAAAGCAATTATACTCCAATAAAGATGAAAAAAAAAAAGGAAATTTAAAAGAAAAAAGAAATGCCAAAGGCCAACACATTAAGGGCCTGACCGCTTATCTCCAAACGGCTTCAAAATCATCCAGCCAGACACCAACAGGGATCTGCAGCTCCAGAATTTGAGAAGAAGTTCAGGAAGCTGGTGGAGTGTGGTGACAAAGACCACCAACCGTGATGTCAGACAAACGTACTTTCAGACCCAACTCCTCAGCTTCCTAACTGTGCAACCTTGGGCAAGTTACTTTGCCTCTCTGAGTTTCCATTCTTCATTTAGAGAATGGGGAAGATGGAAATGCCTAACTCACTGGGTTACCATGAGGATTCAATCGGTTAGTGCATGAAAGAACTTAGTAAAATGCAGGGTACACAGTAAGTGTCCACTAAATAGTACTTGTAATTATTGTAGTTCTGACTGGAGACAAGTAAAGGAAGGGGATCTCGCCTGGCCTCTTCAAGCTTTGCTGGACGGGTCTCCATGGAGGAGGGAGATTGAATGAGGACCCAGGAGACATGAGGCAAAGGGAGTCAGGACAGAGCACATGGATGCTAAAAGTGGACATGGGAGGCCACCAGATCCTCTGCATCCTTCTTCTGTTGTCTAATTATTAGTCTCCTTTGGCAGGTGATAAAACTGGACCCAGCTGGTTGCATGGCAGGCCCCCCTAGCAGCTCCAGTTTCACCATGGACCCTGTCCCTGTGGTCTCACCTCCACTCTTTGTCGAGACTGGATCCCCTCCCACATGGAGAGCCACTGGGGACAGGATGTGCCTTTCAACAAGCCTCTTCCAGCCCAGCTCAGAAAATAGCTGACCTGCTCAGGACCGCTCCTGCCCCCACGCCACAGCACCTGTGGACATGCATTGGCGCTGCACCGTGAGACCTGATGAATGACCCCTTTGCCATCGGGAGAGCCTCACAAGCCCAGCCACCCACTTGCCCTGTGCTAGAATCACAGGACACAGACCTTCCAGCCTTCATTCCAGCTCTGGGTGAGTTGCAAGCCAGACCCAGGCAGCTCGGCGCTAAATAGACACTTGGGGTGAGAGTGTAGAAAGGTGCACAGAGATAAATCACTCCAGTCCTACTCACCAGGAGAACAAATGCCACCCAAGTCACAGGGTTGGCTGCGACAAGTGTCTTAGAGGCAGTGGTACAGATGAAAGGCTCTGGGAGTTCCAAGAAAAGGGAGTGGAGCCTTCCAGCTGGAGGGCAAGGAGCAGGCATTTGACCCAGGTGGCATTTCTGTGCCCCAGACAGCCAAATCCATGGGGATTTAGCTCCTGACTTTCCCGGATGAGACACAGGAACAGGTGAGGGAGGCAGCTAAGAGCATTTCTCTTAAGACCTTGAAGGGGATCCAGAACCAAAATGTGGGCCCGTCTCCTCAAACCCCGCTCCTCCTCCGGGCTCTGCGACTCCCCGTGCCAACTTCCCACAGCCTGAGAGCTCCCGGCAGAGCCTGGCTGGATCTGCACAGAAAGGGTCTTGCTCAAGACTCCTGGTGACTGTGAAGCCAGCGTGACTAGGAGAAAGCACTGAGATCTTATCCCCCTCTGCCCTCAGCTGACCACGAGTAGCTGGGATCAGGGTTGTGGGAGACATGGGGTGCCCTCTGGTCCCTCAGTCATTCAACAAGCATGAGCAGCACTCCTCCACTCCCCAGCACTAGGATCAGTGCTGGGAATTCATTTATAAGGTGGGAAGAGATGGGGTACATAGGACTGATTGGGAAACTCAGACTTGACCTCTCCCTAAAACCTCTCCCGAACGACTCCAGGCTTTTCAAATCCTCTAATTCATTCACGCATTCAT
The DNA here is from genome assembly GCF_964270905.1 of Leucopleurus acutus. NCBI lineage: Eukaryota > Metazoa > Chordata > Mammalia > Artiodactyla > Delphinidae > Leucopleurus > Leucopleurus acutus. The sequence continues at coordinate 99,158,790 of NC_139149.1, forward strand.
TCATTTAACAAAGATTTCTTGAGCCCTAGTTCTCTGCCAGGCCTATGGTCTCTTCCTTTTTTCCAAAGTTTACTTTCTTTGCAGCAGTGCTTTTCAGATTGAGGTGGATTGATCCTCTGCTGCAGAAACACGAGGTGGCCATAAGATAAGGACTTCCCAGGCTCCCTCTCATCCCACCCCACACTGTATCAGAACCTCACCAGTAAATCTGCGACCACAGACATAAGCAATGGTCCACCCACATCCCGTTCCTAGATGTGTGACCTGTGCAAGCACATGGGGTCTCTGAGCTCAGAAGTGCTCCACGGAGGGTTTGACACTCTGCTGTCACCGTCTTGCAATTCTTTTTTTTTTTTTAAGTATAGTTGCTGTACAATATTATGTAGATTACAGGTATACGATATAGTGATTCATAATCTTTAAAGGTTATACTCCATTTATAGTTATTATAAAGTATTGGCTATAGTCCCCGTGTTGTACAATATATCCTTGTAGCTTATTATTTTTTTCAATTTTTTTTTTTTGGCTGCGTTGTGTCTTCTCTGCTGCACACGGGCTTTCTCTAGTTGTAGCGAGCGGGGACTACTCTTCGTTGCAGTGCTCGGGCTTCTCATTGCGGTGGCTTCTCTTGTTGCGGAGCGTGTCCTCTAGGTGCATGGGCTTCAGTAGTTGCAGTGCATGGGCTCAGTAGTTGTGGCACACAGGCTTAGTTGTTCCACAGCATGTGGGATCTTCCCGGACCAGGGATCAAACCTGTGTCCCCTGCATTGGCAGGCAGATTCTTAACCACTGTACCACCAGGGAAGTCCCTTTTAGCTTATTTTTATACCTAATAGTTTGTACCTCTTAACCCCCCACCTCATATTGCTCCTCCCCCTTTCCCTCGCTCCACTGGTAACCCCTAGTTTGTTCTCTATATCTGTGAGTTCCCTTTTTTGTTATATTCACTAGTTTGTAGTATTTTTAGATTCCACATATAAGTGATATCATACAGTATTTGTCTTTCTCTGCCTGCCTTATTTCACTTGGCTTATTTCACTTCCCTCCAAGTCCATCCATGTTGCTGCAAATGGCAAAATTTCATTCTTTTTATGGCTGAGTAGTATTCCATTGTGTTGATGGACACTTAGGTTGCTTCCATATCTTGGCAATTGTAAATAATGCTGCTATGCACACTGGGGTGCACGTATCTTTTTGAATTAGTGGTTTTGTTTCTTTCAGATATATACCTAGGAGTGGAATTGCTGGGTCGTATGGTAGTTCTATTTTTAGTTTTTTGAGAAACCTCCATACTGTTTTCCATAGTGGCCGCACCAATTTACATCCCCACCAACAGTGCACGAGGGTTCCCTTTTCTCCACGTCCTCACCAACATTTGTTATTTGTGTTCTTTTTGATGATGGCCATTCTGACAGGTGTGAGGTGATATCTCATTGTGGTTTTGATTTGCATTTCCCTGATGATTAGCGATGTTGAGCATCCTTTCACATGCCTGTTGGCCATCTGCATTTCCTCTTTGGAAAAATTCTTAATTTGAAATTCTTAATAATTTTATGTTTGTGTTTTGCAGGTGAAGCCCAGTGGGACACTGGGGTGTGCATGTGAGCAGAGCAGACATGGGCATAATGCTTGGCCACCATTCTTTGCCTCTCCATTTGCATATAGCATTTGCAATTCCTATGAGCACAGAATTCCGGTGGACACACTCTATATGGCAGCTCAGCAAAACTCAGAGTGAGTATGAGAAAGTGCATTATGCCAACAACTAAGTGACATAGGAGCTGACAGCCTTGACAAGCTACGTCTTCCATTCAAACCAGAACTTGCTTTGAACACAGAGAGAAGGAAATGTCTTCTAGGAAACATGAAAAGCCAAGGAATGGGGAAGGCAGGACAATTCATAGACCTCTTTCCTTTCCATCTTTCCTTCCTCATCAGTAAGCTGAAGGAAGGTAGGGAGAGCTCTTAGAACGTGGGCACATCGAGAGGTACAATAAAAACAGTAAAGTTTGTTCTGTGAGAGCTTCCACTATTCACATGTGAGCTATGAATAAAGACTGTGTAATTGTGGTGGTTCCACTAGTTAAACACTCTTATACTTTCATCCCAGACTGGCATTGTACAATATAACTATAAAATTCATGCTAATGGTTTAATTTTTAAATTTTCATTTACTTAGAACTACATTAAGTAGAAAATTAAAAACACCTTGAGATGGATGGGACTGTAAATTGGTGCAGCCACTATGGAAAACAGTCTTGAGGTTCCTTAAAAAGTTAAAAATAGAGTTTCCATATGATCTAGCATTCCCCCCGCCCCTTGCATATATACAGAAAAGACAAAAACTCTATTTTCAAAAGATATATGCACCCCAATGTCCATAGCAGCACTCTTCACAATAGCCAAGACATGGAAACAGCCTAAATGCCCATCGACAGAAGAACAGATAAAGGAGATGTGGTAGATATATACAATGGAATATTACTCAGCCATAAAAAAGAATGAAATAATGCCATTTGCAGCAACATGGATGGACCTAGAGATTTTCATACTAAGTGAAATAAGTCAGGCAGAGAAAGACAAACATTATATGACATCACTTATATGTGGAATATTAAAAAATAATACAAATTACCTTATTTATAAAACAAAAATAGACTCACAGACATAGAAAACAAACTTATGGTTACCAAAGGGGAAAGGGGAGGGGGCGGGATAAATTAGGAGTATGGGATTAACTGATACACACCATTATATATAAAATAGATAAACAAGGATTTACTGTATAGCACAGGGAACTATATTCAATATCCTATAATACCTAAAATGCAAAAGAATCTGAAGCTGCACACCTGAAACTAACACAATTCTGTAAATCAACTACAGTTAAATTTTTTTAATTAAATGAGAGAGAAAACTTTAAAAAAAGAAAAAAAACAGAAAACACCTTGAGAACTTCATGTTTTAGTATCTCTCATGGTACTTATTTTCCTGCTGTTTGAATAAAGGGCCCACATTTTCACTTTGCCCTGGGACCCACAAATTATGTAGGCAGCCCTGGGTATACCTGCACAGGTGCATAGCAGATGAACATTGGGTAACACACAGCTGGATAACAGCGGCAGAGCCTTGCAGGTGCCAGAGTCAGAAGCAGCGATGTGCGGGGCTGGCTCTCAACAGTCGACGTAGCAACTCTTTCCAAGTCTGCGTTCAATGGCTTAACATTGAAATCTGCCAGGGTGGGAGTATTGACACCACAGAGATGAGCAGATGCTACAGATCAAGGCTTTTTTTCCCCCAGAGAACTAGTGTTAAACTTTCACCAGCACACAACTGGCCAGAGGCCAACTAGCTCAACCTCCTCATGAAATTGAACGGGATATGATTGTCCAAGGTCCCACCATTCTTAATGAGGGAACTGTCATATTCTGTGTCTGAGGTCTTAACATGGAAAAGAGTGATCCAAGAGTCCGTTGGAAACCAGGGGCCAGAATCCTGGCAGATATCCCTGTGCCGGGGATGGTGCAGGCTCTGCTGGGATACTACAGGGGTTAACTGGGACTGATGGTGTCCTCCCTGGGTTGTCCTGTCACTAGGCTGAAAGGGTAACCTTTGCTTATAAATGCTGGGTCTCACTCCAGAACATGCCGCCCGGCCCGTAATCACTCTCAGAGCATGCTGTTTCCACTTAGGGAAACCTGAGCTTCTTTCCAAATAGCACCAGGCATGACCTGAAATTACATGTTTGCCTTCTGAAATGGACACACAAGTCAACTGCCCCGTAGTCCCAACAGACTGGAAGGCAGGAGGCACTGGAGGGGAGCTGGCTGGAGCTTGAGCAGCCGCGGCACTGGCTGAAGACAAACTAGAAGCAGGGCCTCCTGCGGGTTCAGCTGCAACGCGGAAGCCTGCATTTGCTGTCCCCACCTAGGCCCGGACCCACCTGAAGCACGGCTCTGCAGCCCGCTGGGGACTGATCAGTGGCACACTCCGCCTAAAGTCTTCATTCCTCAATGCAAAACACATTTGCCAATCGCCTGTCCTATGGCAGGCAATCTCCATTGTTGGAGATGCAGTCCTGAATGAAACGTTTATCCTGTCCTTCTGGGGCTCACACAGTCTGGTGAGTGAAACAGATGTGAGAGCAAACAATTACACTTTAAAGGAGACTGTGATGTGATCCTTGAAAGAAGGAGGAAACAACGCGATTCTTTCTGGCCCTGCAGAGAAAGGTGGGGTGGGGTCCAGGGTGGCGGGACAGAGGAGATGATGTTCAGTCTTGACACTGAAGGATGGATAGGACTGAACCCTTTACGGTTTGAAAGTACTTGCATAAACATCAGTTAATTTGAATCTAATGACCATGTTATCAAACAGAATAAGAAAGATAATATTAGTTCCACTTTGGAGAGGTGGAAATTAGGGTTCAAGGTGACTTGCCTATGATCATATAACTGGGGAAGAAAGAAAAGGGCTGAAAATAGAACAGCTGGGAAAGGAGGTTAGACATTAGTTCCCATCTAACAGGAAGAGAATCTCGTCTTAGAAATCGATGTGGGAGATGGCTGACTCATTTCCCCGGATCCTGATACAAGGGTGACCTCCATTCACTTTCTCCTGGGAGTTACTGCCCCTGACCTCTCTTCCACTCTGGCCTTTCTCTGCCCCACAAATGTCACCCAGTTCATGGCCGCCAGCAGCCTCTGACTTTTGAGCCACCTCAGTCCCAGTTACCCCCCTGGCCCACTTCATCCCCACAGGCCGGCCCCAGCGTGCAGGTGTGTGGAGCTGGGTCCTGGATGGAGGGTCTGGGGGCTCTCAGATGTAATCCCAGCATTGGCTCCGTCCATAGGTGTGCTCTGTCCCTCTGCCTGCACTGAACCACCAGGAGAACTTGTGAAACACAGAGTCCTGAGCCCCACCTCTGCTGATTCTGGTTTAGTAGCCTGAGTTAGGGCTGCGAATCTATGTGACGTTTAAAGTTGCCAGGCTGAAAATGAGAGAAGTACACAGGTGCTTTTAATTCTACCTGTACCGTTTCATCTCAGCTAAACCCGTAGGTGCAAAGATGCTTTCTGTGGTATTTTGCATTTTCACTAACATAAAAGGGGGTGGGAAAATTTTAAAGTTCTCCAAGTAATCTGATGTACCCAGACTTGGGAACTAGTTTTCAAGGCCCCATGGGAGTCATTCCATCCACTCTGTCTTCAAGTAGTACTGCCCTTTACTCAAGCCTCAAAGATCGTGGCCCACTTCTTAACCAGATTTCTGGGAAAGAAGTGGTGACATCCTCCCTTCCCAACCATCCCTACTGCCTCACCTCCCCCTACCCAACAGGTGGCCCCTCCCAATGGCTCCTCTCCATCCCATTGACTGCACTTGTATTGCTGTGGTGAATTGACCCTTGACACCAACAAAGAGCCATTTTCCTTTTATACTCAAGGGGTGTGGAAGCTTGCAGTGTTGAAGGCATATGAGTGACAATAAAAAAAATTATTTTGGCTGTGCTGTGTGGCATGCAGGATCTTAATTCCCTGACCAGGGATCGAACCTGTGCCCCCTGCAATGGAAGCACGGAGTCTTAACCACTGCACCACCAGGGAAGTCCCGACAATAAATTTTTTAGATAAAAGTAGTATAGAACTTTGAACTGAGCTTGTTATGGTGACATAGGAGTGGGTGTGGGGAAAGAAGATGGGGAAGAAAAAAGGGAGCAGGGATTCCCCTGACACCTTTACGGTGAGAAGAGACAGGAGACAGAGTGTATCACCTTGCTTGAGCTGGAGGCTAGAAGTCTAAAATCAAGGTATTGGCAGGGTCGGTTCCTTCTGAGGGCCTTGAGGGAAAGATCTGTTCCAGGCATCTGCCCTGGGCTTGCGGATGGCCGTCTTCACAGCATCTTCCTTCTACGTGTGTCTCTGTGTCCAAATTTCTCCCTTTTTATCAGGACCCGAGTCATACTGGATTAGCACCTAATGGCCTCATTTTAACTTCATTACCTCTGTAAAGACCTTACCTCCAAATAAGGCCATATTCTGAGGTACCAGGGGGTTAGGACTTCAACATATGAATTGGGCCGGGGGGACACAACTCAACCCATAATACTGAGCTAAAATTCCATCTGTTCTCACGGCACCCGCTGGCCCCTCTGCCTGTTTCACAGAAGGGCAAAACTGAGGCCCAGGCGCGGCAGGCTGCCCATCCACGGGAGCTACAGTGAATCATCGGTGGGAGCCAGAAGCTGACCCAGCAACCCGGACTCCCAGCCCGAGTGGTCACCACAGGCTCCTGTAAAGCCAGAAGGCAGAGGCTTCCGAACTGGAATCTGAATCCATCCAATACTGTGTGGTTTGCTCAGAGAGCCTTTTATTTACTTTAAAATATAGATGTATAGGGAGCTGCATGTCCTCCAACATATGTGCAACACCCTTGGTTCAGATGATCTGCAAAACCCCAAATTGTCCCCATTAGGTTCCCAGGAACCTCTTTGCTGAGCACAACTGGACCTCAAACCCCACTGCCTGGACAACCTCCAGTTAGTCATTCCGGTCACTCTGGAGTCTGAAAATCCCTCACATGACCCCCATCCCGGCCCCTCCTTTGCCACATCATCAGAATTCACTAAGTCCATGCTCTGTTCAAATTCAAAAATCTTTCTTTTTCCCCCTTTTTTCAATATCCTAAATTATCTTCTAGGTCACAGGGGACAGTCTCCTCCCACGTCTCCCAAGGGTGATCTGACAATACAGGGACTTAGACTGGACACTAGAGAAACTTCCAGATGCACCCAGCACAGCTCAGACAGCTCTGATCAGCCTCTGAGCTGGAATTCAGTAGACTCGTACCTTAGCTGTGCTGGAAGGAGATTATTGGCTATAGAAATTCTGAAGGTATACCTGGTTCTCTCTGGGACTCAACTGAGTCCCTAAATAATGACATCAACTTCCTGTGGATTCCCCACATGGGTGTAAAGGCATTAAAACATGTCCGAGGAGAATCAACGTATTCCTCCAAGGGAAAAGGACTTCTCAGGGACGGCCATGGTAATCGCTACCACCAGCAGTTCTTTGTGAGGAGTTTCTAGGAAATGGCACAGTGTTCTTCCTGCAGATGAGGATTCTTGAGGTTCACAGTCAGAAGCGCACACAGTGGGAAATTCTAATTCAAAAAGATACATGCACCCCAATGTTCATTGCAGCACTATTCACAATAGCCAAGACATGGAATCAATCTAAATGTCCATCGACGGATGAATGGATAAAGAAGATGTGGTGTATATATGGAATATTACTCAGCCATAAAAAGAATGAAATAATGCCATTTGCAGCAACATGGATGGATCTAGAGCTTATCATTCTAAGTGAAGTGAGAAAGACAGATATCATACAATATGATATCATACACTGAATCTAAAAAAAAAACGATACAAATGAATTTATTTACAAAACTGAAATAGACATAGAAAACAAACTTATAGTTACCAAAGGGGAAAGGGGGAGAAGGGATAGATAAATTAGGAGTTTGGGATTCACAGATACACACTACTAGATATAAAATAGATAAACAACAAGGACCTACTGTTTAGCACAGGGAACTATATTCACTATCTTGTAATAACCTATAAAGGAAAAGAATCTGCAAAAGAATAGATATATACATATAACAGAGTCACTTTGTTGTACACCTGAAACTAACACAACATTGTAAATCAACTGTGCACCAGTAAAACATAAAAATAAAAAGCACACACAGTAACCCGACTCTTCAACCACCAGTGTGCCTGTCATTTGCCTGTTTGCTCCCCACCCTCTGTCCCCTCTCTGCTCTGCTCCACGTTGCTGGAAATCATGTTCCGAGACTCCCTTGTCCTCTGACTCGGGGACAGCTCTGACATGGAAGGCACAACAGAGGCTGAGGGGCAGAAGGAAGTGGGGGCCACACTAGTTCTACCCCTACCTCTCTGCTTTGGGTAGATCTCAAGCAGCCTTCACTCTGCAGCTAGCTCCCACCACACGGGCTGCCCACGGTTTTAGCTTCTGCCAGGCGACCCCCATCCTGGTTGCCAGGAATGTCACACCCCGGACCCCTCCAGCCCCAGGGGTGTTAAAAGCTTCCCGGTGCCATTCATCCCTGCTTGGTTTCTCAGCTGTCCCCCCTCTGTGTAACCAACTCCCTGTGTTCAACTCTCCCTGTAAAATACTCAGGGTGGTTTCTGTTTTCTCTCTGGCCCCTGACTAGTACAGCAGATGACAGAAATCCAATTCAAACCAGCCAGGAAAGAGGAGGGATGTACTGCCTCACAGAAGGAAACTGTGGGCAAACCAGGAATGCAGCTGGATCTCAGGAGCCGTGGCTCCCAGAGTCCTCTCATTGCCGGCTTCCTTCCCCCGGACGGTTTTCCTCCACGTTCCCTGGGAATGGTCCCCAGCAGCACCAGGCTCACATCTTCAGGTTCATTGCCAGAACAACTGTTGCTCTTTCAGTCTGAATTGACAAGACGCAGGTAAGGACTTCTACTGGCCTAGACGGGGACATGTGCCTTCCTCTGTGGCCAAGGGACCAGGAACTGGTTGACAGAGCCCACTAGAACCACATGACTGGGGACAACTAAGAAAATAAGGCCTGAGGCACCCCTTACGTGATCACGTCCATCAGGGGTGAAATCTCAAGGCAGTGAGAGGTCAGGAAAAAGAAGGTAAGGAAGCAGGTACAAGGGATGCATTACTAAGTTGTCCACAGCATCACGGAAGGCCACGCCTGCCTCTCATCACACCGGACACCTTGACACATATGAGGCATCATCACTGCACCTAAGGACAATGATCAGATGGCAAGAGGGAGAGAAATGTGTCTGCTGAATCCCTCCCATCTCCTGTCTCTCGTAGGTCAGAGTTGTCCACACAGGGCATTACCTCCCCGACACTACTGGGTTGTCTCATCACTTGGCATCCTGGGGGAGTCGCTGGTGAAGCCAAATGCCACACTCTGCTGTGTGAACTTCATCAGAGACCAGATTGGGGAGATGAGGCCCTCCATGGATCAGGTCCACCGTGGCAGGAGTGACGGAGGCCATGCTGGAGCCCAGACTCATCCCAGGGAAGGGGATCACTGGCAATCCTTGCAGGTGTGGCTGCAACAGGTGAGGATCTCCATGAGCAAGCAAATCTCAGGTGATGCTAAGGTGGTGGGCGTCAGGGACACAGATCCCAAGAGAAGGAAGCACTGTCCCAAGAAGGAAGGGGTCCCAGACAGACAAAACAATAGGTTTAGGGATGGAAGCTGCCAGGTGGGAGCCATGCAGGGTATTTCTATTCCATACTCATCAGGGCAAACAAAAGAGGTGTGGGAGATGCAGACAGAGGCTCTGAGGCCAGGTTTCTGGAGCAGTGAGTGCCCTGCCCTGCTCTCCAGGCTCTCAGCCTCCCACAACGGCCCTTCCCTCTCCTTCCTTCCCTATCTGATCACCTTCTCTGTGCCAGGTACTGTTTCAGTGTCTAACGCACAGTCTGAGCCACACGCAGACATCCTGAACACAGGCGCTTCTCCCTTCCTCCACCCTGACCGAGCCAGCATCATCTCCCCCGGGTCTCCCGCAGTCACCTCTTCAATGGTCCCGTGCTTTTCTCTCTTTGCTTCACTTCTGTCTCTTCTATACACAGCAGCCCAATTGTCCTTTTAAAACCCAAATCAGGTCATATTTGTTTTGTCCCCTTCTTCAAACCACCCCCTGCCAAGAAAAGATTTCCCATCCCACTTCAAACAAAAGCCTACTCATTGGGCCTCTACGGGACCTGACTTCTAGGCCTCTGGCCACCTGTCCACTGTCTGCCCTTCATTCACCCCAGTTTCAGTCGCACTGGCCATTTTGCTGTGTCTGGAGCCCAGCCAGCACTCTCTCACCTCAGGGCCTTTGCTCTCGCTGTGCCTCTCCATGAATTATTCTTTCCCACATATCTTGGCCCGTGCCTTCATGTCTTCCAGGTCTCTGCTCAAAATCACCTTCCAGAAAGTCCTCTCTATCACCCAAGCTAAAATAGCACTTCTGCTTCACACTCTGTCCCCTTAATCGGTTTTACTAATTCTCACACACTTATCACTCAGTGACATCACATTGTGTGTGTGTGTGTGTGTGTGTGTGTGTATTTCTCCCCCTTTGCCCTCCCCGTTAGAATGTAAGCCCCATGCAGTTTAGGCCCTTTTATACCCCGACTGTAGCTAAAACAATGCCTGGCACTACCAGACTCTCGATAAATATTTGTGCAATGAATGGATCAATCTAGTGAGGGATAGATTGATCACCGCGCCATGACAAGTGCTAAAACAGATGTGAGAACATCATGGAAGCTTTGGGTTTGGTTCTCCAGTCAGAGGGATCTGGGAAGTCCCAGAGGCCACCGGCAGCTGGGACCCATCCTGCCTGCAGCTTCCAAAGCAGTTCAAGGATGAGAGAAGATGCTGATCAGATTGAGATGGCTGACAGGGAGAGGCCAGATGACCTCCGTTGCAGGACAGTGCAACGTGGGCATCAGGGTGAGCACAGTGAAGTCCCTCAGGGCCTGTTTTTAAAACACGGCTTATCGTCTATTCGGAAAATGTTTGTCATAGGATGTCAGGGTGAGGGGAGATCGGGGATCATCTAGGTCAGCTCTCTTGCAGTATAAATTAGGAAACGGAGTCTCAGAGAAAATAAATGACTTTTTTCCAAGTGACACAGTGAGTTGGTAGCCAAGCCCATTGTGATAGATTTTTAGACACTCTTGGGCTCTCAATTGCTTAAAGGAGTCGGTCCTAGGGTCACACTTCCTCCTATCAGACAGAAGACTGTGAGAAACTTTCACACCAGTGATTATGAAGGGAATACTTGGCTACTAAAAGAAGCTTCACTGGATTTAAATTTAAAGCAATAGAGGGATTTAAGCATTTTCTTACTCTTAAAAAAAAAAAAAGGTTTTCTAAACATGAGGTTCAGGACCACACTTGTGTGAGTCCCCCTTGCGCTCAAAGTGCCAACCAGCTGCCCACACATGGTCAGTACTCAGTAATTATAGTTGACTTAATTGGCTAAGGAGACTGGAAAGTCATTCCTCTGGAGGAAAAGAGCCGGGCATGAAGTTTGGTATTCTTTCCATCTTGCATCCATATGGGGGGAAGATGCAAGAAGGCTGAAATTTCAGACTGGTGATGGGAGGGTTAGAATGACAGACCAAGGGATTTTCCTGATTCGAATAATTCAGCTATGGATTAAAAAAGCAACAACTTTCACCACGCAGCACTCATGATGTTTCTCTCGATTTAGAGAGTAAGAAGAGTTGGTGTGAAACTTGGGAGTCATTCATGCCCTTGTAGACTTTGACTGCAGTGGGTATGTCACAAAAACATCCTACGAGGGACTTCCCTGGCTGTCCAGCGATTAAGACTCCACGCTCCCAACGCAGGGGGCATGGGTTCGATCCCTGGTCCAGGAACTAAGATCCCGCATGCTTCGGGGTGCAGCCTTAAAAATACAAAACAAAACAAAATGTCCTACTAAAGCTCTAATTACGAAATTATCAACATTTTCCAACAGCCATCAATATTAGGGAGGAAGCTGCTCTATTGTCCTTAGGGGTTTGCCTCTCTTTCAGCTTGTTTTTTGAGACTTCAGTTTGCTCATAAATGGCTTTAATAGAGTTCTGTTCGCCTCCAGCACGAGGCCACCACGGCCATGTGCCCGAAGAGCAGCTCTCTTCTTTTAAAACAGGAGCTCTTACAAGCTGAGTCAGCGGATCTAAATAGACCATCAGAGAGTATCCCAGGGACAGCCAAGGACAGCGCCACCCTCAGGGCCAGGCGAGCGGGGACCTTATCCTAGGCCACTCTTCAAAGGCCGTAATCGGGACTCGACACTCCGCACAGGGCAAGGTTCTGGGGGCAAAGGGATTATGTTAGCCCAATGCCCAGTGCCCCCTTCTGAACCACACTCTGGGTCCCTGCCCGGACCTCTGCCCAGGGCTCCTCCTCTCAAGACGGAACCAAACCCCTCCACTAGCACCCACATAACTGGGCTTTAGAGGTGGCCAAACTTGGCTGCCGGAGCTAGTGCAACCCCGCACATGCACACTGAGTGGGGTGGGCAGGACCAGTCCTCCCTTGCCCAGAAGATTTTGGACAGAACTCTGAAGAGTCTGAAGGTCCAAATTAGAAGCCGATCTTCTAGGTTGTTGTAAAGGGATTTTTCAAGGAAGGAGGAAAGAACATACACGTTTGCAGCTCTGTTTATGACTTTGGAATACTAGCCATACGCTAGATGGACCTTCTACTCTGGGTCCCACCCATAGGAGGGCGGGGCCTGGCTGGGAAGGTGTTTCTCTTCATCAGGGCCCTGGGGCGCACTGCTTCGGGGTACAAAGCCTGCAAGGGGGTGGGGGTGGGAGGTACTGGATGACCCAATTCCCAGAGCACCAACCGCTTCCTTCCAGGCACTTCTGCAGGATTCAGCCCCCAATCTGAGCTGCCACCTTCCTCTGACGGAAGGAAAAAGAGACTTTCCCAGGGTGTGCAGTGAGTTGCTGAGTTCACTGCAGTTAAGTCATTCCCAAAGGGGAATGAGACAAAAATCAGAGAACCTTTGCTGGGGGAGGGGAGGGTGACTCAGGGGATTTTGGAAGGGCCTAGAGAGGTTGCTTTCTCTGGAGTGTGATTCCCTACCAGTCTTGGAAGGCTGTCGAGAGATGGGGAAGAGGGTGAGGGAGGAGGACAGAGGCGTTCCTGGTTTTCTGGACCCTTGGAGCCAAGCGGCTGAAGGAGTGGGGTTTGCCTTTACATCAGGTGGCAGTGGGGCCCAGGGGAATTCATGGAGCCCTAGAGCCACAGACAAGGCTGTCAGGCCCGCCCTGCCACTTACAGCACAGCACGCAGGCCTACATCTCCACGAGGCTCTGTGCCTAGGGCCCGCGCTACTCTGGGGACCCCTGAAAAGTGTGTTTTTCTTAGTTTCTTTAAAAATTATAAGCAAAACTGAATATCATGAAAATGAATACATAATCATAAACCCAGCCTGAATTATATTTTTCTTTGTACCAATGTAGTCATACAATATAATTTTTAACATTTTTCTCTGGAAGAAGGAGCCCACTAGGGCGAGGTGTCTCAGGGCCACAGAAAACACATCAGGGCCCTGACAGCAAGAGGCCCTGAGATGGCTGCAGCCCCGGGGCGGGTAGATGGCTGGGACCTGAGGACCCTCTCAGTGTCGGTCAACTGTACCAAAGCTGGGCACGGAGCAGCAGCACGTTGAATGTGGCGATCCAGCACTTAGCAGCAGCCAGGCACACAGCCAGCATCACAGCTACTGGGAATTGCTGGTGACTCTTCTGACCACTGGCCCCCAAGAGCTGGCTGAGCACATGGGTGCAGATCATGGGCTTGGGGTCAGACAAATCTAGATTCCAATGCTTGCTTTGCATCTCACCAGAGTCGTGGCTTTGGGCCAAAACCTCAGTTTCCCAAGCTGTCAGATGTGGATAATACCCTTTGAGGGTAGCACAGAGCCCCACACATGAGAGCTACTCGGCTCATGGTAAGGATGAACACTGACCGTTTCAGAGCTAGGTAAGAGGCAGGGGCCCACAGGGTAAAAGAGAGGCACCTTTCATCCCAACGTATCTCCCCTCATAGCTTCGCATCTGCCATTTAAACTCCTGTTTGTTAAAAGGTAGACAAGAATCTCAGGGGCCAAGTGGGACTGTGAGCTAAGGGGGAAGAGGTGTGAGAACAGTAACGATGGACCCTTCCAGCGTCGAGCAGCTCAACATCCAAAAGGTATAAAAAGCACTGAGTGAGGGTTTCTGGAATAATCTGAACAGATTCCCAGTCCAAGACTGGAGAGGACAGAGAAGAGAGGGAAAGAGCTGGGCCCCTCCTCCCCAGGGGAGAGAGACGCCGGAAGGTCTCCATTCCAGGAAGCTGGGGGCCGTCGTCCTACATACTCACCAGAGAGGCTGATCGATCTCCCTGTTGCATCAGCATACCCTCCAGAGGCCAGGCCACCCATCCCTCCGCCTCCAGGCAGGACTGCTAAGAAACCCCAGGGACACCAGGGAACCTTCTTGCTTTTAAGGTCTCTAGGGGAAGAGGGACTTTGCAGCCCCTTCCTCTCTTTCTGCACATTTTAGATAGTTTACAAATATGTCTCCGAAATGGTGCCGAAGCCACAGAACTTCCTGATGATCTGAAAATCCCACAGTGGCCTCTGCCCCCTCTCCCTTTCCTGCCACTCTCCACTCATCTGACTTACACCTTCCAGCTCCCACCTGCAAGGGACCCTCTAGGCTGGACCTTAATTCCCAAAAACCAGTTTACAAACCTTTTTTTTAATATAATGGCTGATTTTTTTTAACCTTTTTATGTTAGGGTAAAAAACAGAAATCAGCTAAGTCCAGACCAACGACCTGTCTTTCTAAAAAATTACTTTATTGGACAAAAGTCAACCAAATATTTTGTTTTTAATTTCCCAAACCAAACAACATATGTGGATCCAGGCTCTAAGTTTCATACCCTTCTCCCCACCAGCTCATCCCTGACGCAGAACCCAAGTGAAACCAAACAAACAGGAGAGGAGGGGTGAACAGAACAAGGCTCATTCCTTCCGGGCCAGCTGCCTGGCTTCTCAGGCCAAGCCTGAGACCTTTGTGGTCTAGCCACATGGCTGATTATGATTTGGAGGCTGACAGGGCTGCACAGGCATCTGCAGAAGCTAGAACCCTCTGAAAACTGCCCACACATGGAAGGAAGCAGGATTCATTTCAAGGAAAAATCATACCATGGGGCTAAAGCCTCGATCAGCCAGCATCAGGGCAGAACCTTAGAAATGATTTATTCAAAAGATCCAGCTTTAGAAATGAACGCACAGGTTCAGCGAGGGAAAGCACCTTAACTGGCAAGGCGGCGAGGCAGGACTCATCCTAGCCGGGGCTGGAATCCAAGGGGTCCCAGCCCGCTCCCCTAAGCTCTTTCCATTACACCATTTTCCCCCAACACCCCAGCTGAGAACTGAACAGCCAAGGGGCAAGTTCTGGGTCTCACAGGGCTTTCATTTGAAGTATCAAAAGGAAGCAGAACCCAGATCGTCTCCCCCACCCATTTTCTCCCACTCAACAGTAACTAAATGAACTCAGCTGAAAGTTTCCAAAGAATTTCACTTTGGGGCCAAGCCCAGAGATGGAAACTTTTAGCCTGGGAAGGGAATTTAGCAGGAAGCAGAGCAAGTGAAAACAGAAGGTGGGATTAGGAGGTAACGAGAGGGGCATCAGGGCTTCCGCGCAATGTGGCCCAGCCCCACGCCTGGTCCGACCTGTGATCTTCCCCCAAGTGGGGCATCCAGCTGCTGAGTTGCCAGGCATGCATACGATGCCCTGGCAGGTTGCCACCGTCCTTCTTCCCCTAGCGCTGGAGTCACACGCGGCTCTGGCCTTTGTCCTCTATACCTGGCCGGCTCGCTATCTCCCTGTACCCTTTCCATCAGAGATATGACTGAGGGTTCCAAGCCGGGCTTCCTCTGGGGAAGCTAACCAGGCCTGACCTAATGTGGAGGCCCCTGGGGTCTGCAGCAGAGGGTGCCAAGGGGTCTACAGGGCCTGTCACCAGCACCAGAGGAGTCACTCAAATGACCAAAATCTTTCAGGCAAAAAGCCCCTACGTGGAAGGATGGTGACTGGAGGGGAAGCTCTCATTACCGGGGCCTCCAAACCTCCCTCTTGCATCCCCAAGTAGACTTAGGCATCTCCCCATCACAAAAAATAATGCTTCTCTGAAGAAGAGAAGATCTGACACCACCTACCAAGCCTGCTGGGAGCATTAACCGAAATAATGCAAAGCAAGTTTGAGCTCAGGGACTGGCACTTAAAACTAACCACTGACCATTAGAACAAAAGCCCCTTAAGCAGGGCACGATCTGGCGGTGAGGCGCTTTGTCCCCAGTGCCTGGCCTCCCCCTGGCAAACGGTGGTGCCTAGTTAATACGGAATGGATGCACGGTCACATATTAGGAGGAAGTGGAGTGCTGTGGGGACCAGGAGAGCCACACACACGTCACCAGCAGCCAGGCCTCCGGTCCAGGAAGGAGGAGGAGATAGCGCATCTCTGTGACATGAGGCTGCTTCCTAGAATCTCTGTGGACCCCAGAGAGCTCCCCCAGGGAAGCTGGCCAGGGGAGAAGGTTAAAAGCAATAAGGTGGGCCAGTTACAACTGTCAAGCCCAGTCCCAGAAGCCGAGCTGAGGTCAGGAGCTGCTCTTACAGCCACACTGACTTGCGTCAACCTCTCCCACCGCAGCCTCCACCTGGCGAAACTTAGAAATCCCCTGTTAGGAGAGTTTTCCTTTACCGGAGCCATTCCGGATACAGCCCATTCTGTGGCCAGGAAACAGCTGTGTAAGCACAAAGCACCCTAACACAATGAGCAGGGGTTGTCATCCTCAGTACAACTGGCAAATGAAGTATGATCCCCATTTCACACACAAGGAAACAGGCATGGTGCCCCATCACACTCCCAAGTTCTCACAGCTGCTGGGTAGCAGAGTTTGGATTCGAGCCCACCCAGCCCCTCCGGCCCAGAGTTTAGGCCTCTCATTCCCACACCCTTCTCCCTAAGAGAATGACAGCTTAACGTGATGGGACTTAGATGGATTCAGTGCCATTGGCTTAGCCCAGGAGGGTGTCCTGGAGGAAGCAGGCCTTGCTGAATTCTGAGAAAGCAGAGGAGGCATCTCTAAGGAACCCAGGAAGGAACAGGCTTCTGGAGCAGGACCCTCAGAAACAATGGCCAAGTGGGGATCAGGCAGCCCATGAACACCTTTGGGATGACAGATAACAAAGACTTGGATGTCCCCTAAACATCACCCACAAGCTTGTCCTGGTACCTGGAATTGTCCTGTATAAAACAAAAACAAAACAAAACATACAAAAAAGCTTGCATTCTTTTAGGCCCAGGAGAGCAGTATTTTTGGATCAAGGAGAGTCGAGGTGTTTTCACTTCAGCCATCAGTCTGGTCAACAGACCTTCAGAGGTGTCAACTGTCCTGGTGTGGCCCCCAGAGGTCTCACAATCCGACCCCAATCTCCCTTTCCAGTATCACTTCCCCCATCTCCCCCAGCTTCCCACAGTCCAGCCACACATATAAATTAATGTCCCTCAACCCTTTAACTTCACCTTTACTCATCTGTCCCATCAGCCTGAGCTGAAAACTCCTACTCATCCTTCAAAGCCCAGCTCAAATGTCACCATCCTGTTCCAGGCAGACTTTCTAACTTCCCCTGGGCTCCCCCAAAATTAGTTCTCAGGACCAGAATGAGTCCTGAATGCCTTGCACTATGGTTTATTGTCTATGAATCTATCTTTTGCCCTAAAATCCCTCCAGGAAGACTAGCTCACCTTCATGCCCCCCACAGGGATGAGCACCTTCTTATCAGTATCCCTCTCAGAGGGTGTTGAAAGGAAAATTTTTTAATTATTATTGATATATATTTTTTATTTCTGCCTTTTTTACTGTGGTAAAATATACAAAACATAAAATTTACCCTTTTAACCATTTGTATGTGTACCGTTCATGGGCGTCAAGTACATTCACATTCTTGTGGAACCATCACCACTACTCCTCTCCAGACCTTTTGCATCATCTCCAACTGAAACTCTACACAATAAACCCCTCAGTCCTCCCTCCCCCCAGCCCCTGGTAACCACCGTTCTACTTTCTGTCTCTGAAAGTAGCGCGCACCCATTGTTTTGCAGGGGAGACAGAGAGGTCCAAGAAAGTGAAGTGATTTGTCCACGATGATGCTGTCCTCTACCACCCACTTCCGCTTTCAGGGTTTCTTTGGAATGATGTCTGTGATCTTAACCCCCTCCACGTAACCGTCCTTTCATAGCCCCCAGGCTCTCCCCAGCCGGTTCTTCCCTAACCATCCAATCTATGGCAACATGACCCCTGCTTTCACCTTAATCCTGCCCACACCACCGCTGACTGGCTTATTCGAACCCTTGAACCCAGTCAGAAGCTTATGGCCTGTAGACCCATGGTCTCCCTCTCCAGCTGGCAGACCCCCTCCACGTGTGAGATGTGACTCACCAGTCCTCCAAGGGTGGGCTCAGAGTTCTTGGAGAGGAGCCAGCAAGCCCCTGGGTCTGGGCGCCTCACCCCGACGCCTGGCTCTCCTGTACCCCCATCCCTCCAGGCCCCTCGAGCCTCCAGGCAGTTTCTGAGGTTTGGAACCAGCAGAGAGTTTCCCCCGGCCCTATATTTTCTTCTCCCACTTCTCTTTGCTTGAAACCATTTGTAAGCAAAAAACCATTTGGGGTGTTGTGTTTATTTTTCCTAGTTCCACGGGAAATTACTCAGAATGTGTAAGTATGTGTTTTCCTTAGAAAACAGATTCCTTTACATTTTGGCTTTGTGGTTTCCAAGGCAAGTGGGGCCCACAGAAACCTAGGCTGCCAGGAGGGCTCCCCCTCCAGGAATCCTCTAGGCCTCAGAATTACACCCTTCCTCCTCCGGGGACCAACTACCCCCTCTAGCTCCCTCTTGGGCCCCTCAGCTTCTCAAGCCCCCCAAGACTTCAGCCCTGGTGGGCCAGACGTGTCTCCAGCAGATTCTCCCTGACTGCTCGATCTCAGTCCCTCTTTCTCTCTGTTTGGGGAAGATGTGCGGGTAGATCAAGGCATGAAATCATTTTCCCTGCCTTCCCCTGGGCCGGGGGAGGTCCCTGTGTCTCCAGCATAGCCTTGAAGCAGGAGCTCTAAGTTCTAATCCTGGCTCCGCCTCTTGCTAGCTGATGAGCTGTGAGTAGGTCACTTGCCCTCTCTGTGCTTTGCTTTCTTTGCCTGCAGAAGGGCCTGTTAATAGCATTTATCCAGAAGGCTACCGTGAGGATTCAGGAGTTAACATGTGTCGTGTGGTTAGTGTGTTACCTGGCATGGAATAAGCATCCCATCGTGTTTCCTTTTGTTTCTATGCATGTGTCTGACAAGTGCTTTTAGTCCTTCTAGCTGTCATCCCAGTCCTTTCCTCTTAGTCGGCAACGGGAGTTCGAGACAGGAGCGGGGAAGCGTGGGCTTTTTTCCATGGCTTGGCCTGCTGACCCAGAGGTCCTTCTGTCCCCCTGAGAACTGGCCTTTCTTTTCGCACACCCATGTTCATAGCAGCACTATTTACAATAGCCAAGAGTGGAAGCACCTCAAGTGTCCTCAACAAATGAATGGACACAGAAAATGTGGTACTTTATTTATAATACTTAAAAGTATTATGGGGTGTAATATTGATTTAATATCCCAAACAAATAGAATATTACTCAGCCTTAAGAAAGAATGAAATTGTGACGCATGCTACAACATGGATGAACCTTGAAGACATTATGCTAAACGAAATAAGCCAGACACAGAAGGACAAACTGGTGTGTGATTTCTAACATCCCTTCTATACAATTCCCAAGTAGACAGGGAGCTAATTAGGGGGGAAGATTTACAGAATAAGGGGGGCTGGAGGATGGGTTCTTGAGAGCCAAGAGAACTTGGAACAGCTATGACTCCATGTGTACCACAAATCCCACCCAGGGGGACCCCCTGACCAGCAGGATTCAGGTGATTGAAAGTTTGGCAGCTCCAGCATTCTGAGACACTGGCCTGGATTTGCTCTAGCAGAGGATTCATACCATGTAAGGGTTTATGGGTCTCCAGGGCCCCAAAGGCCTCATCCTGCCCAGGGATAGCCTGAGAGTTTGAGTTTCCCCAGCCAGCAATGACCTACCTGCTCCAGCCATACAGCACTTCACTGGGGACAAGTCCTGTGGCCTCTGCTACCTCATTTGACCCTCACAGCAGCCTGGCAGGGGGCTATGAATCCTCATTCCCACTTTACATACGGGAAAACTGAAGCTCAGGGCAGCTGCATGCCTAGCAGAGCTAGGAAGAACTCCCACGACTCCTGTCACCTCCTCAGAGGAGGCACCGTGTGGGCCTGCGGGGGTGTCATTGTCCCCCTGGTGGAGGGCGGGGAGTAGAACACCAAGGGCAGGAGCCCATCTCATCATCTGTACATCCCCTACCTCTCTGCCCCAAGTTCCACTGGAAGGAGCTAGAGTCAGGGAGGTTCAGTGACATTAGACGGGGGCCAGAGACTTATGCCCAAGGCTTCCTGAGCTTGGGCAAGTCACTTTGCCTGCCTGAACCTCAGTTTCCTCATCTGTAAGAAGAGAGATTGCGCAGGTGAGCAGTTTGCGTATTTTAGAGTCAGATCCTTGCTTTTCCCCCGAATGAATCTTACTCTAAACCCCAACCTAAAAACAGAAAAAGCAGGGCCATTCCAAATAAATCTGACCAGAGCCCTGGTAGGGCTAGCAGCCCATCAAACCTCCCTCATCCCCCAAGGCCACTCCATAGACCAAAGACAATGCAGAACACAAATGGAAAACCACTTCACGTTCTCCACAGGGTCACTGAGGGGCAGAACTCCTCAAAGCCCAATGTGGGCCTCTTCCCCTTCTTTTGTCTTCCTAAGTGCTCAGCCACCATCAAACCGCTGTCAACCGCCACATTTTAATTTCCAATCACAATAAATGCTTAGCCAGCACCTACCCTTGGCTGTCGGCATTAGTTATTTATTGCTGCCTAACAAATTACCTCAAAACTCAGTGACTTAGAAACAATAAATGTCATCTCACACAGTTTCTAAGAGTCAGGAATCCAGGAGAAGCATAGCAGGGTGATTCCAGCCCCAGGTCTCTCAGGAAGTGGCAGCCAAGATGTTGGCTGGGGCTTCAGTCATCTGAATGCTTGACTGGGACAGGAGGATCCACTTCCCAAAGGGCACACGCACACAGCTCTTGGCTGGAGACCTCAGCTCCTTGCTACATAGCCCTCTCGTGACATGGCAGTGAATTCCCCCATAGCGAGTGACCCAAGGGAGAGTAAGATGGAAGCCACAATGCTTGTTATGACCTAGTCTCGGAACATACGCTGGGATTGGCACCATATTCTATTTATTAGAAGCAAGTTACTAAATCCAGTCCACAACTAAGGGGAGGAGAACCAAGCTCCATCTCTTTGAAGAGAATAGTATCAGAGAATTCATGGACCTATTTTAAAACCACTACACTGTCCAAGACCAGACTTGTGAACTCCTCTCCCAAACCCAGCCCCATTCAGCTGGTGCCTATTAGAGTAACCAGTACCCATGAAGCAAGCCATGAGCATCTCGTGTACTAATGCCCCCTCATGTCTAATGGAACACCAAGTCCTCTCATGCTTACCTCCTAACATCCTAACCACTGAGAGTGATGGTTAAGATTGTGGGCTCCTGGTCCAAACCCTGGCTCCACTAATTACTAAACCTCCATGTGCCTGTTTCCCCATCTTTAAGTGGGGATAACAGTACCCACCATATTGTGAGGATTAAACACTCCATGGAAAGCTCCCAGAAGAGTACCTGGCACATAGTAAACACTAAATAAATACTCGCTGTGATTTTCCTTGAATTCGGATTCCCCTCCATCTTCACTCTTCTAAACCATCCTCACCTCTCAACTGGATGATTTCTATAGCCTTCTATTTGGTCTCCTTAAATATACTCTGTTCTCAAATCTGGTCTCCTCAGAGCGGAGCCAAAAGGAGCTTTGCAAAATGCACCTTTGACCACGTTCAACACCCACCCTCTACCACCACTGCATAAAAACCTTCAAAAGTTTCCCACTGCACTCAGGATGAAGACAAAGCCTGACTCTGGCCTAAATGGCACTGTACTGCCTGGGCCTTTTCTCAGGCGAGTTCCTCCATCTCTGCTTTTCAGATATTCCTTGAAAGCACCAGTCTTCTGCCCACCACAGGGCCTTTGCCCAAGCTGCCTCCCCAGCAGGAATACACATACTCCCTCACAACACCATCCCTCACCTAGACAGAGTCTCGCGTTTTTCCAGTCTCAACTCAAGTACCATTTTCCAAGGAAACCCTCCCTGACCTGCAAATATCCTTAGAACATACATCCTATCCACAATTACTCCATCAATCCCTCTCTCTCCCACTTGACGCTAAGCTCCATGGGAGCAGAGACCACACCTGCCTTTACTCACCACTGTTTACACAGCTCCTAAGCCAGTACCTGGCACAGGGTTGGTTTTCAGTAAGTATTTGTGGAGTGAAAAACTGGAATGTTCTCTCAGGTATTTGCAGCAAGGGTTCCAAGACCCAGGGACTGGCTGACAGAAAAGGATCCACCCTCATCCTTCCTCACCCACACTGAAGGTGCCAACTCACCAAGCTGGACCACCCCTCACACTCCGCAGCCTGTATAAGCATAAACAGATACCGGACCCCTTCTGGGAGCACCAGAAACGGGGCTTCCTGCCTCACTCTCCAGCTGGCTGAGGTTCTCCACACTTCTGAGAAAGTGGTGGATCGGTTTCACCCATGGCTTTCTTGGATGCCTGGGAAAGGCTCATGTGTGCCTTGCTTCCCCGAGGCTAGAGCTTCTCGTAGTCCAAACCCCTGACCTTCTCCTCAACTGCCCTCCCTGAAATCAGGATCAGGAAACACATTCAGTCTCCACTTAACGTCCCTCTTCGCTCGACTTTAGCCCCATTAGCCCCGTGTTGGTGACTCTCTCTCCCCAACTCTTCCACCCTGGCACTTGGAGAGGCAGCATAGGGTGGCAGAAGGAGACTGCCACCCATGTCTCTGCCACCAACTTGCTTATGGCCTTGGGAAAGTCACTTTTTAAGTCTGAAAATACACTGTTACTCCTGCCTGCTCCCTCCCTACATTCACTTACTCCCCCCTGCAAGTGCTCAATACTCAACGCCTGCAATTATCCCCAAGGAACTTCCTTCGTGTCTTTCCCCAGCCATCCTCTGATACTGGGGACACTCTCTGTCACACAGAAAGGACTGCTTCTCCCTGGAAAGATTGTGTCCTCGTTCCAAGCCGAGCACAAAAATCCAAGTCTGGCCCACAGAAAGAAGAGAGCCTGCTTCTCACATCACACAGGGACCCTCCATTTTGCCCATGACCTCTGCAATTGCCCTCATTGGCCATTCTTGTCCACACAGCTATCTTACTTATTTGGGGTCTCTTTACCACCACACCCCCGACCCTCCTTGTTGCTGGTGTACCCTATGTTAGGATCCTGTCTTCTTCCTAAGGTCTGAGGTTTTCCTGTTCCCACCACTAGAGTCACATGATCTTCACTTGCAGCTCACCCTGTCCCAAGTTCTAGAATGAATCTTAACAGGAAGCCAGGAGAGAGAAGGAGTTTCAGCCTCTACCTTGGACACGCAGCTTCCTTGCAGCCATCAGCCGTGAGTCGTGGGCCCAGGTCTGCATGCTACCCTCCCTGCTGCCTCGGGCCCATCCTGAGCCCTATCGTGACATCCTGCTTTGAAACCAGCCCCGATGACCCAGAACCCTTGTCTCACTCTCACTCCTGCTCTTGCTCCAAGGCCCTGCTGTCAGATGGCAGACATCACTGGACCACCTGAACTTCCAAAAGTCACCTGCTGCATCCCAGGAGGTGGGCTGACCATCTGGTGTGATACCTGCCTCCCTACTCTGGTCCTCTACCCACTGACCCAGACCATGACCTTGTAGCACTTGTCTTCCAGCCTGGACTGTCCCCCAACACAGTCAACCTTGAGTTTTCTCTTTGCTTTCTCCCCCAGTTATAGGTCTCCTTCAGTTTGTTCGCTACAGTGGAATGACCCAGTGGATTTCTAAAACATCCCTTGCAAGCATTTCAAGGACCCCAAAGGAGAGTTGGAAGAGACTCTTAGCTCAGTCCCTAAGATATAATGTTCCTTTCCTTACATCCCTGTGCTCAAATTACTTATTCATTCAACAGACTTTTGTTTTGGAGAACCTTATCTGTGCTTGTCTCTATTTTACCCACTGGCATTGAAGCAATGAGCAAAATAGACAGGAACCTCTGCCTTGGGGGGTTTGCAGACCAGTGAAAGCCCAGCAAAGAAGGAGCCAAAGTCCAAACAGGGAGTTCCCTCTGCCTGATCCTGAGGCCTCTCCACTCACCAAGTGGAGTCAGCCTTTCTAGTGCCACCATCTTGAATCCCAAAGCATGGAGGTCAGCATTGTCTCCTTTCCAGCTCAACTCCTGTTCTAGCTGTTGCTCTCCATGATTTCCCTTCCAGGGAGGGACAACAGTGCCCCCTGGAGCTTTCCCAATATCCCATTGTTTTTCCTTCCCCCCTCCTGGTTCCTTCTCCTCTTCCTGGGTCAGACTTACTAGTCAGCACTTTTACCCCAGAGGAAGGCCTGTCCGTCCCCTCTCCAGGAAACTGCCCCCCTTTTGTTTTGTCTCATCAGCATGGCAAGCCTTCCTCGTCCTCCATGAGGATTTTCTCCTCCCCAGAGGCTGCCGCTGGAGTCCACAATGACAGGAGAGCAGAGCATTTCCCAGTCGGCTGCCAGCCCTCAGCAGAGCTTGGCCTGGGGCCCGTGCAAGCATCTCAGGAGACAAAAATCAACTTTCCTGGACTCAGCCCCTGGCTTTCCAGTGAGAGCCCACAGGATCCGCAAGCTGCTGGCACACCCTCTGGAAAGGACATATGGGACGGTAAACAGGACTGTGTATGTCCTGCAGGCTGCAGGCTCCATGGGACGAAGGCCTGGCCCTTTCCAGAGAGGACCTGCACATGCGCTCTACCTCTGGTTTCCACGCGAACTTGGTGCACACCCGACCTGGGCAGAGGCCTAGCCTTTGGGACCCCTGACTCCCAGGGCAGCTGAAGGACTCCTGGGGGTGCTGAGGTTGTGACAAGGGCTGGGACCTGCGATGCCACACACCATGATGCCACACACGTGCCATCGGCTCTTCCCTCCCATTCAGGGAATTGTCCTGCACGGCCTAACGTCTCAGGGTCCTATGGCCGTGGAATGAACAATGAAAAATTGCATACGTGTCCCCTCCCCGCATCACACACACTCACAATGAGAGCCATCCACCCTCACAGGCCAAGTACCCAGCCAGACACCAGTACCCAGGTGAGTGGATGGCGAGGGCCTGCCTCACCCAGGTGTGGACCTTCTTAGGCTTCTGCACTTATCCAGGGCCCTCCAGACCTAGATTCGGACCATCACTAGCATCCAGCCACCCTCTGCAGGGGGCTGAGACACCATGTGGGTGGAGAGGATGGCTGGGCAGAGAAGGGTGGCTCTCCCAGTCAGTCACGACAATGCCCACAAGGGTACAAGTTGGGTCAAGACAGAGAAGGGCTGCGGAAATCTAACTGGGCTTCTGACGCTAGGGTGGCAAACTCGACCCCTGAGGAAGAAAGCCCGTAGGAGGCTTGCATCTTCCCTCACCAAGTGTCTCCTTCCCCAGTTAGAAGAGTTTTGAACGATAGAACACGGTTAGTTCTGGCGAAACCAGTCCTGAGCTATAACCCAAGATGACCCAGAAACGGAAACTAAGGAAAGAACTGTGGCTTTAGGAGACCAGCTCTACTGAGAGGAGAAAGAGGCCAAGGAAATAGTGGTGAGCCCACTGACCTTGGGAACCCAGCAGGACGCTGTGTCCCAGCTGCCAGGGCAGCAGGTGGCGGCATTCAGAAGTCACAAGGGACGTGATGGCAGCAAGAGTGGTGGAGATGCTCTCCGATGAGGCAGAGAGATTTCAGAGGGGCCAGCGAGCAGGCGTCATCCTTCCTGGAGATCAGTGCCAAAGAGGTCACCAGCCAGACTGGGATTCTAGCTTCCAGATTCCAGACTGGGGACCAGGGATAGACCAGTTCTCCCCTCAGCCAAAAAGTTTCTACCGTGGAAATGCTGGGAAGGAATGACCAGCTCAGGAGGAGACAGGGGCCGGCCAGCCCCTTTGCTTTTGTTTCCTCTGCAGCCCCCAACCCCCTAGCAGACAGGACCCCGTGGTACCTCCTGGAACAGGAGCCATGACACGAAGAGCATAGCTAAGCAGAAGGGATCCGGACACACGGCTTCCGAACGACCTCCCTGTCCCTCTGGCGGGAGGCGGAAGGTGGAGCGGGTGTGGCCAATGAGATCAGCATTCTCCAGGCCTCCCCACACATATTTCAACCAGAACGCTTTACTTTCGTCTTCTTTTTTCATCTACTGGGGTTCCTTTTTAGCTTCTTTTAAAGAAAATTTCACACGCCTAATGGGAATCTCTGGGCCCAATGATGCCCAGGGACCCTCCCACCTCTGACATGCGCTGTTCCACCTCTGCCGCCCCGTCCCTAGAATCCCCAGGTCCTGGGAGTAAGAGCTGACCAGCTAAGCTCCTCCAGGGTCAGAGCTGGCTAGCCACCACCCCCAGTATGCACTTGAACCAGCTGCCGTCAACCCACCTTTGAGTGTCGGCGCAGGGCCGAGCAGCATGGTCATTCTCCCAGGGGCAGCATTCCACCATGCCTTGAAGACCCTTCGAGAGCCCTGGAGAGACAGTGGCTGCTGAGGCCCCTGGGAGCAGAGCATAATGCTCCTGGCACAGTCGTGGGGACCTGTTCGGCCTGCTCCCCAGCTGGAACAGATGCTCCCTGATCAGGAGCCCTAGCCAATCCCCAGCGCCTGGAGAAGGAGGCCTCCCCTTCTCCCTGGACTATTAAAATGAGGCATTTGGATTAGCAATGTTTCCTAGAAGATGACCTGAGGAACTCCAATCCCATTAGATGCTCCACAGAAAGAGGTTCCTTTGGACAAATAATCCTGGGAAATTCTGCCACTAGACCAACCCTCTTGGAACTTCCGGGTTGCCGTTAGCATATTAAAGGCGTTGAGGATGCTACAGTGAGGCGGGGAGGAGAGGGAAAGCACTTTAACTTTGGGTCCTGCTCTAGATACTTTATCTCAAACCCTTTGGGGAAGGCACTATCATTAACCCCATTTCACAGAGGAGGGAACTGAGGCACGGGTTTTTCAGATATTAAGTAGCAGGGCTAGGATTTAGATCCGGGCAGTCTGGGTCCAGAGTGGGGCCCCCTCACCCCCTCACCACGCTTAGGCTCACTGGTGCCCAAATTGCAAAGGAGGATGAACGTAGCCTGTGCACTGCCTCCCTGGGCTCATCTCTCTTTCCCAGAACTGAAGGGATGGGGCTTCAAGGAGTAGGCTGGGCTCTTACAACCCTCCAAACTCGAACATTCTCCGATCTTATCCTAGGCGGGGGGCAGACTCTGTGACAGGCTGTGTGGGAGGGAAGCTTGGGGACAGGTGGCCTGATTCAGCACCTCTCAAATTAGGTCCAAGCAGGTGACTGCTGCTTCCTCTCGCTTGCCACGTGGTCGTCACTAAGGTTGCACAGATACAGAGAGAAGACCCAAAAAAAAGCCCCTCTGAACACAAATGCACTGGACGGGGGTGGGCTGCAAATTCAAAGATGGAGAGAAGACATCCAGCTTCAGGGTTACCAACCGTCTGCTCTGGGCTGGAGATCTCTACACCAGGCATCTGGGCTGGAGCCAGGGGCAGGAGTCCCGTGGGTGGGTGGGGGAATGAGCATGTTCAAGGTCAGCATGTTCCTGGGTCTCCTCCGCGAGCATGGGCTGCATCCCCTCTTCCAGTTCTGGCCTGGTTCTTCCTCTCCTGAGCCTCCAAGTGCAGATGCCTGTCCCCCAGGCAGGGGGGCAGAGACCCCCCCAGGCAGGGGGCAGAGACCCCCCAGGCTCCCCG